>NC_072490.1:45386179-46059616 GCF_027574615.1 Eptesicus fuscus | reverse complement strand
GCGTGTAGGGAGTGGGGAGAGCGGGAAGTGAGGAGGACTCAGCACACAGGGAGGGGGAGGGCCTCGTAGGGAGGTGCGATGGGGAGAAGGGGCCTCACTCCTCCAACCGTGTTGGGTGTCTGACCTTAATGTCAGGACAGTGGGGAGCCCCGAGGCTGTGTTAGGGACAGAGACGTGATCAGGCTGGGCTGAGAATGCACCCGAGCGCTGGATTAGGGTGGGTCAAGAGTGGGAAGGACACAGGGAAGATACCAGAGGACACTAATTACTAATTACTAATGACCACAACTGGGGAGCTCTCTTTGAAGGCCCTTTGGGGTCCCCAGCTGTGAATTATGAGCAATGCTTTTCCAATGTGAAAGCCACCATTTTCCAGGGCTGACACTTTTCAACTTAGTTAGTTTCACTTCGGTTATCTGTTATTATGCCAATCCAACTTACTTTTTCTCCCCAACACCCTTGCTTGGTGATGTATTTGCATTCATCCCTCCCCTCTCTTTTTAATTCTCACCTGTTTTTATTAATTTTAGAGAGAGAGAGGGGGAGGGAGGGAGAGAGAGAAACACTGATTGGTTGCCTCCCGTACACGCCCGACCAAAAGCCAAGTATGTGCTCTGAGATCAGGAATCAAACCCGAAGCCTTTTGGTGCTCCCCTTCTCTCATCACTTCCCCCTCAACTCATCCCAGACAAGAGGGCCCCTCCTCTCATCCTTAACGGCAAAAGCAAAACCCCAACACACTGGAGTGCTGTCTGTTTTTGAGCTTCACCCTCATCACCCCACATCATGAAAATCACCATTTCCCACCCATTTGGAAATGGGGCAAGCGGAATGCCGAGCACCCCTGGGCGGCAAAAAGAAACAGCGAAGGAAGCTTAGCGAGAGGGGCACACCCCCTGGAGAAACTGAACCCCTCTGCCTGTCACTCACTCATAGACAAGGTTGCCGTGGCAACCGTCTGAGCAGCTATAAAGCCTGGCTGCTGTGGAAATGCAGGTGGAGTCACCATGTCAAAGCATGAAAAAGTAGAAACTCCCCATGGAGTCGCTATCCTACAGAGATCAGACACAGCTCACAGGCAGAAGACCCACGTGAGCTTCTAGCTTTGACCCTGCTAGGCCGTTAAGCGCAGCATTCCCACAGTCACCCACGTGGAACAGCTGGACGGGTTCTCACGAGGGATGCACGTCCGTGGGATCCATGTCAGCGATTTGTTGGCAGGACACACAGATAAATGGTGAATTTTCCTCCATCCCTACGAGGGCGAGGGAAGCGAGGCACGTGCCTCTGGCACAAACATGTAAGTGGGTGCCAAAGAAGTCGGTGATTAAGACAAATACTATTTTTAAAAAATATTTTCCATTGATTTTTTACAGAGAGGAAGGGAGAGAGAGAGAGAGAGAGAGAGAGAGAGTTAGAAACATTGATCAGCTGCCTCCTGCACACCCCCCACTGGGGATGTGCCCGCAACCAAGGTACGTGCCCTTGACCGGAATCGAACCTGGGACCTTTCAGTCCGCAGGCCGACGCTCTATCCACTGAGACAAACCGGTTTCGGCAAGACAAATACTATTTTAATGCAATATGTAAAAAAAATGTTAATACAAAAAGATCCATGATGAACAAAATATCAAAATTATAGAGACAGGATCCGCCCCTGCATTGCATGACACACCTCCGAGTTCCAGCCCTGCCATGTGCTATAGCGGCAGGTCCACTGTGGGCTGGTGGAGGGCAGATCCTGTCTGTCTTGGTCCCTACTGTATCCCCAGGGTCGAATACAGTGTCAGGCGCATAGTGGATGTTCAATAAATATCAGCTGACTTCAATGTATAGGCGGTCATTTGGTGCGTTTGTCCCTTCGCTAGTTTGTTCATTCACTTCCTTGTTTACTCATTGTCTGTGTGCGTTCTGGGTCTCTGTGTACCAGGCACTATGCTGGCAGGGAGAAGGGACCTAGAGAAATACACCTTGCTGGTCTCCCCAAGGCCCTCCCTCTCTGTGGACTGAACAGAGGAGAAGTACTTGAACGAGTGCGCAGAAACCCTCAGGAAGGTCTGCCAGTTGTGCAGGTGCACACTGCCCACATCCAGGGGGCATCGCTCACATCGACGACGATGCACACGCCTCCCCTGCAGTTGTGCAGTACAGCGCCCGCCCACACGGGTCCAGAGTGCGGGAGACTGAATGCAGGCTGGCAGGGGCGTGTCTGTGACACCCCGTGATGACAGAGCAGGAAAGAAGCCAGGCGGCGTGGGAAGCAAAAGGCCATGAAATACCGGGCCCTGAAGTCTCTGCTACTTGGTCTCTGCCCTCAGGGTGGGCCAACGGACACGTAAGGGTCTGGCCATGTTTACAGCAGGCCCATGGGAGGTCAGGCTCTTTTTCCAGAACCAAATGGACTTAAGAGCCCTGGAGGCCATTCTGGACCTTGGCAGAAGCCGGCTGTCAGAGGCAAAGGACATGAACAATAATTCCTTTCTGATAACTGGAGAAAGATCACCTTCATACACAGCTTTATAGTTGTGAGTACATGAAATACAGTTTATTCTTGCATTATTATTAATTAATTATTATATTATTCTCAAAAGTAGGCTTACAGTTGTGAGCATATGAAATAGTTTATTCTTGTATTATAAATGATTAGTTATTGCATTATTTTCCATGTGAACAACTGTGGCCCTACTTTGCTCCACCCTATCATCGTCTCCCTGGAGCTTCGCAGTCGCCCAGCAGAAGAGAAGCCTATGATTTAGAGCAGCTGAGTGTCTTGCTCAAGGTCACAGGCCAATAAAGGGCAAAGGCAGGGCTGGACTCCAGACTTTCCGACTCCAAGGCCAGTGATCTAGTTTCTGCAAGTGTCTCTGCAGGCTCTGGTCTCTCTCTCCCTGCTGGTCCCCGAGAACCCTGATCACCTTTGGGATTTTTAGAATGAAGAAAGGCCTTCATTGTTCTGACTCTGGTTTCTGAGTGAATGACTCCCTGCCGGCCTAGCCCGAGCCAGCCTCTCACACAGACACACACAAAGCTTCTTTCAGCGTCTGGGCTGCTGCAGAAGCGAGCACAGAGCCCGCCCCTCCCCACACCCTCATTTTGCGCTGTGCATCCTCGGCCACACCTGGCTCACTTGAGGTAGCTGCTCTCTGCCGATGCCCTCGTCCCGCCCTCACACGCTGTGGCCTGGCTTCTCCTCCCGTCTCTTCCTGGGCCGTGGCACATGGCTGCGAGCCTGTGCGGCTGCAGCCTGACTTCCTGCCTGTGCTTTCATCAGCCCACACCGTTGGGATGTGCCACAGGCCAGCAGGGCTCACGATGGTGGCTTTCACCTTGGGGTCCTCGGAGGATCTGTCTCAGTGGGGACAGCCTTTGCTCATGGTATTCAACAGCCAAGACCCCAGGACACCCTTTAACAGACACTGCACTGCTGTCGCCTGTGGGCCTTGCGAGGGCCCCATTTCTCACCGCCCCTCTTGCTTTTCGCATTTTAGAAGAACTTTCAATAAGAGATGATTTCTAGCCCTGGCCGGTTTGGCTCAGTGGACAGAGCGTCGGCCTGCGGACTGAAGGGTCCCAGGTTCGATTCTGGTCAAGGGCATATACCTTGGTTTCAGGCACATCCCCAGTAGGGGGTGTGCAGGAGGCAGCTGATCGATGTTTCTAACTCTCAATCCCTCTCCCTTCCTCTCTGTAAAAAATCAATAAAATATTTTTTTTTAAAAAAGAGATGATTTCTAAAGAACAGTTGCAAACAAACAAACAAACAAACAAAAACCCAACAAAAAAAAAAGGAGCTTCTGGGTATAAATCAGTATTTCTTTGAGGGTTTATTACGGGTTGATTGTGTCTTCCCCAAATTCACATGTTGCAGTTCTAACCACCAGTACTGCAAAATGGGACTTCATTTGGAAACGGGGTCACTGCAGGTGTAATTAGTTAAGATGAGGTCATCCTGGAGCAGGGTGGGCCCCTAATTCAATATGACTGGCATCCTCAGAAAGGGGGGAATTTACACACAGAGGCACGCAGGAACGGGGGAGGCCATGTGAAGATGAAGGGGGAGAGCCGGGCACGGCATCTGCAAGCCAAGGGACGCCAGCTGCCAGCAAAGCACCGGAAGCTGGGCAGAGGCCTGGGACAGCCCGCCCTTCCGTCTCGCAGAAGGAACCACTGCTCACACCTTGGTTCCAGACTTCGAGCTTCCAGAACCGCGAGACAATCGATTTCTGTTGTTTAAGCCTCCCAGCTGGTGGTACTTTGTTGTGGCAGCCCTAGCAAGCGAACCCAGAGCCATCTGACAAAACCTATTAAAATTAAAAAATGCACATGCCCTCTGACCGGTGATTCTACATCTAAGAATTTACCCTTTAGATGTGCTCACCGAGGTACTGCTTAACAGCAAAAAGCTGGAAATGACCTCGATGACCGTCAGAAGGGCACTAATTAGAAACATCATGCAGCTCTCAAGAAGAAGAGCGTAAAGCACTGTGTTGGGCATGAATCACTCACGGGAACCTAGAGGGAATGTGTGACGGGGAGCAGGCTATCTGCGCCGTCCCCAAGTGTCTTCCCACAGACTGCTTATTGGCTGCAAGGGGAGAAAGAGTAAACTACAATGAAGAAATCAGACAACACCCTATTATGTGTCTGAGGGTGTGACTTTGATAACTCATAAAATATTTCAGCCAGGGACTGTCATATAACCGGACTTGAATCATGGGGAAGCAGCAAATAAACTCAAATTGAGGAACATTTCATAAAATAACTGGCCTGTACTCTTATTAAATACCTCAGCGTCATGAATGACAAAGGCGGACTGAGGGATCCACAGAGACATGGCCTGTAGGAAGTGACCCTGCAGTAAACCCTGGTTCAGGGGCCAGGAGGAGGAAGAGGAGGCTTCTGGGTAGGACATTATTGAAATGACCGATGGAACTGGAATATGGATCGTAGATTAGATAAAAGCATCTCATCCACGTTAAATTTCCTGAATGTGGTAATGTACGGTGTTTACATGAGAGAATACTCTTGTTCTCAGTAAATACACTCTGAGGTACTGGGGTTAAAGGGGCATAGTGTAAGCAGCCTACTCCAAATGGTCCAAACATAGATAGATAGGTGAGAATGATAAAGCCAATGTGGCAAATGTTAAAACACTAGTTATGAATAAAATGTGGTAACAGAACGATGGAATGACACAGCAACAAAAAGGGATGATTGGTATATGCAACAACATGGGTGAACCTCCAAAACATGCTTGAGTGGAAGAAGCCAGATGCAAAAGATTACTAGTTATATGATACCATTTATATGAAAGTTCTAGATGAGGCAACACTAGAGAGACAGAAATCAGATCAGTGGTTGCGGGGTCTGGGGGGATGAATTGCAGATGGTCAGGAGGGAATTCCGGGAGTGACCGAGTGTCCAACACCGAGGTGAACTTTACGGCATGTCAATCCACCTCCGTAAAGCAGGTAAAAATTTGGGAATTTAGATAAAGCATATACAAGAGTACTCTGTACTATCCTTATAATGTTTCTGTAAATTAGAAATTATTTCAAAATATTTTAAAAAACAGAATGAGTAGATCTGTATGGGCTGACATGAAATGATTTCTAAGATCTATATTTCCTATAAATATGAAGGTACAAAACTGTGTATACAGCATGTTTAAAAATATGTATGTAGCATGCCTGAAAAACGTACAGGTAAAACTTCTCTGTGCATATGTGTGCCTCTGAGAACAGTAGGCGGACGCTGGCTGGGGCGTTGTCCAGGAAGGCCCTGGGACTCCGCCTGCCATGGGTTTGGGTGTTGTCAGTGGCTGCGCTGACACCACAACAGCAGGGCTGAGTAGCTGTGACCGGTCATATGGGCCACAAAGCGAACATTTTACTCTCTGGCTCTTTACTCTCTTGCCCATCCCTTGGAGATTGAAGAAATATACTCAGGACAGTAAGTGTTGCCTCAAGGAAATGGAAATTGGGATCTGGGATTTTCATTTTTAACCTTTTTATATTCTCTGAAGTTATTGTTGTTTTTAAATATGTTTTTATTGATTTTTTTTAGAGAGAGAGCATGGGAGAGGGATAGAGAGATAGAAACATCAATGAGCCCCCTCCTGGGGATGGAGCTGCAACCTGGGCATGTGCCCTGACCGGGAATCAAACCAGTGACCTCTTGGCTCCTGGGTCGACGCTCAACTGCTAAGCCACACCACCAGGCATTCTCTGAAGTTTTTACACTATACGGCTTTGATAAAAATGATTTTTGAAAACGATTTATAATT
Source organism: Eptesicus fuscus (assembly GCF_027574615.1). Taxonomy (NCBI): domain Eukaryota; kingdom Metazoa; phylum Chordata; class Mammalia; order Chiroptera; family Vespertilionidae; genus Eptesicus; species Eptesicus fuscus. Next base: position 46,053,330 of record NC_072490.1, on the reverse strand, counting down.
GCCTTCCATTTTAAAGGACCAATGTTGTTGCTCTCAACTCACAGCAGGATGCTGCTGCGAACACTGGCACTGACCCAGGGTTGTCCCTCTCGTCCTGGAGTCAGACACCAGCCCACCAGCTGGCTTTGCCAACGGCCTCCCGCTTTTCCTCAGAGGCCCCGGGGACGCGCTCCATACCTGGTCTTGCTTCCCCCAGATGATCTGCGTGGGGACCTTGATCTTGTCCATGTTCTGATGGAGGGAGTACCTCGACTTCTCATTGATGATTTCCAGAAACACTTTTTAGAGAAGGAAAACAGAGTGAGCGAATGCGGGGCTGCGCCCCGGACCCCACCGTACAGCACAGGACAGTCGTTGGGTCCAAGCCGCCACTTCTCTCTCAGGGGCTCAAGCAAACAGACTCCGAATGTAAGAAATAAAAGCCAGCCCCCCATAAAGCTTCACCTGTCCCGGCTCAAAGCTCAAAGCAGGCTACTCACGCTTTCGGTAGAAGCTGTTATGAGGGATGCGAACGTCCACAAGGCCTTGCAGGATCTGAGGACAAACAATCCACAGTTAGAAGGCAAGCGAAGATCCACTTCCTCAGGCTCCTCGCGGCTCTGGGACAAGGAAGGAAATAAAAGTCCAGACATTCACGGCATTGTCAAGGTTTTTAAGGCCTGGTACCCCGAATTCCCATGATACAGTACAATATGATGTAATTGCTCACTAATATCCAAATGCAGAATAAGGTCTATTTAGAAAATTAAACTATTGTGGATGGTGAGTCTCTTAAGCAATAAAGAATTAAACTATTGCCCTAGCCGGTTTGGCTCAGTAGATAGAGCATCGGCCTGTGGACTGAAGGGTCCCAGGTTTGATTCCGGTAAAGGGCGCATACCTTGGTTGTAGGTTCCCCGGCCCTGGTTGGGGTGCATGCAGGAGGCACCAATCAATGTGTCTCTCTCTGTCTCTCCCTCTCCGTTCCACTCTCTCTAAAAATCAATGGAAACGTATCCTTGGGTGAGGATTAACAAAAAGGAAGGAAGGAAGGAAGGAAGGAAGGAAGGAAGGAAGGAAGGAAGGAAGGAAGGAAGGAAGGAAGGAAGGAAGGAAGGAAAAAGAATAAACTATTGGGAGAATCTGGGAGGGTGCAGAGTCCCTTGTTTATTGCCTGACATTGTCTTTGCCTCCCCTGCTGCGGTCTGTGAAGGCTGCAGCAGCTGTGGATCTCCTGGACCCAGACACTGACTGAGAGGTGCGTGGCCGGAAGGAACACAGCCCCCACTTCCCCTGCCTCGGGGCTCTTGAGGTAGGTCCTAGGTTCACATTAGCAGCCACCACTCCTCTCATCTTCCTGGGAATGGTCTGAACCTCTTAAATGCACTCTCAGGAGTCCTGTGCATGGATTGAAGTGGGAAAATCAGCCATAACTGCTCTGGACTAAACCAACCCCTGGAGCATGGACTAGAACCTAACAGGACCAGAAGCGCAAGTCCAGAGGTGAGCCAATGGCAAGCTGTCAACACACTGTGCTCAGCTTCAGACATTTTCTTTGCTCTATCTATCTGCACCCATGCACCGTATTCATCGGGCATCCATCCGCCCATCCTCCACCTCTGCTCCACCTCCCTATCCATCCATCCATCCTGCATCTCTGAATCACATATGCACATGTCTACCGATGTATCCATCTACTTGTATCCACCAACCCATCTACTCTCCATCCTGCATTCTCCAGACATCCTCCCACCCAGCCAATCAAGCATCCAGCCATCCATCTATCCTACATCTTAAATCATCTATGCATGTGAACACATCATTTCATGAATTCATCTATCATGCATCTACCCACACCTCCATGCTCCATCCCTGCATTATCCAGGCATCCTTGCATCCACTGATCCATCCAATCTACACCTAAGACCTATTTCATGCAAGCATTGTGCCAAAAGCTGAGGACAGAGCAGCAAATTAAGACAAAGTCCTTGATCTTACTGAGTTTAGACTGCAAGACACAAACAAACAAACAGACAAACAGACGACAGTCATAACACGGGTGCTTGGGTGCCCCTTCTCTCCTGGAGGGAAAGACTTTGGAGCTGCCATTTATTTTCTCCCGGCATTTTCATATCCCTGACAACTCAAAACTTGGAATTTTCTAAAACTGTTTGGCCACTCTATTCGGGGAGGAGATCAGTGCCTGGAGGGGATCAGTGCAGCTTCACAACTAAAAGGATTTCAGGGCCCGGCTGGTGTGGCTCAGTGGTGAGTGTCGACCTATGAACCAGGAGGTCATGGTTTGGTTCCCAGTCAGGGCACAGGCCCCAGGTTGTGGGCTCGATCCCCAGCAGGGGGCATGCAGGAGGCAGCTGATCAATGTTTCTCATCATTGATGTTTCTATCTCTCCCTCTCCCTTCCTCTCTGAAATCAATAAAAATATACTGTATATATTTTAAAAAAGGATTTCAGGTATAAAATACAGGACAGATTCTGGGTGCTTCCTCAGAGACAGGGTACACCCAATGACTGAGTCATGCTCACAACCTATGCATAGAGCCCACTCTCTCACCTCCTACGAGGACCCATCCACCCTGAGGCAGGGTCCAGCTCGTACAACAGAGGGAGATGATTTGCTGTTATGAAGCCTCCGCCATGGACTCTCCTCTCTTGGTTTTCTATTCTTTCCTTAGATGACTCCATGCAGACCCAGGTCCTTTAATGTAATCATCAGCTATGGCTCTGATTGTCTAGCTCCAAACAGACTTCCCTCAGCAACACCTGCCTGCTTGACATCTGCGCTCGGAGGCCTCAAAGGCAGCTTGAACTTAAGGCACCCAAAATGGAGCTGTTAGCTTGTCCCCTAAACGCACCTTCTCTCTCCTTCTCCTATTCAGAAAACGCTGCCTTTATCCAACTCAAGTACCAGAAGTCACCTGTGACTCCTCACTTTCCCTCATTGTCCACATCCAATTGGCCAGTAAGTCCTCTGTTCTTCCTCCCAAAGCATTTCAGATCTCCTGTCTCCACTGCTGCCACCCTAGTCCACACCGCCATCATCTTTGAGCCACATCAGCACCCTCCTGGCTTTCCCTGCTTCTGTTCGTACCCCCTACAATCCTTCAGGGGTGCTCCGATCCTACTTAGAGACACCTCAGACTCCTTCCCATAACCCATCCGGTGCTACAGGAGCTAGCCCAGGGGTTCTCAAAATGGATTTTGGGAGTCCATGAGGTTAAACTATTTTCATAATAATACTAAATGTTATTTGCCTTTTTTCACTTTGACTTCCTCAAAAGCAGACTGATTTTCGGAGCCTACAGAAGAAGAGACAATGTCACTCTGGTGGCTAATGAAATGAGTACGTCTATATTCTTGTGTTTTAAGTTTTTATGACTTTTAATTTCTAATATGGGAAATATCAACAGTTATAACTTTCACAAACGAACACTCTTTGGGGTTCTCGATAATTTTTGAAAGTATAAAGTGGTCCTGAGATTTTTTAAAAATTGAGAATCTCTGGTTGAGCCCCTGCCTCCCCTTCCATCCTCATCCATCGCATCCTCTCCCTCATCCTCTGGGCTCCAGTCACCCAGGGCCCCTTTTAGCGTCTTGAACTGGCCGATGTTTTTTCTACCTCTGAACGTGCTATTCCTTCAGAGAGGCTTATGCAATCTTCTGCTGCCTCCCTGTTTTATTCACGGCACCATCTTCATTTCCCCTAGAAAACGTATTATAATTTGTAAGCATCTGTCTACTTGTTAACTGTCTGCCTCCCCACTAGCCTGTGTCCGCCCAGGAACCTCTTCTGTCTTATTCATGGACCTCTGTGCCCAAGCACAGTGCCTGACATGTCACGGCCACTGCACAGACACTTGTTGAGTGAATAGACAGGTAAGTGCAGGGGGGAGGGTACATGAAGCAAGCTGTGCTGGCCCCTGCACCTCGGGCAGGAGGCAGGCACCTGGCTGCCGAGTCACATACCTGCTGGGGCACCTTGAAGCGGACGTAGGAGCAGAGCTGCAGCATCTCGCTCATCTCCTCCGGGGTGGACGGGATCAGCGGGATCTTCTCCATGGCCGCCGAGTCCTGCAGTTCTCTGAGCCGTCGTATGAACTGATTGTCCGTTGAGTATTGCAGGCCTGGGGGATTCAAACCAAAACAGCTTGGCCATTCATCTACCTTCTTACCAACCCCCATCGTAGAGAGGGAACGTCTAGTATCAGCTAATATGTTTCAGGGGGTTTTCACCAGATTCCTTTTTAATGGGTTCTGCCATCCTTGCTCAACGTCAAAAACACACCCTGAAGAGAAACAGAAAAAAATCCCTCCAGATATTTTACGGACGGGTGACCAGCAGCGTGGGGAGCCCGTAAGAAATACTGCAGCTCAGCCCCTCCCTAAGTCTCCTGAGTCAGACCTGCCCTTTAACAGCTGTCCGGAGACTTATCTGTATGAGAGAGTTAAGAAGCATTAGCCTAGAAGACAGCTCGCCTGAGCCCCTTTCACATCTGTGCTGTTGAGAGGAGATCTCACGAAATGCATGATGGGAAGAAAACAGAGAATTGGAGGAACTGACTACTCCTCCCTTTGTCCTGGACCCACTTAATAATCTCTTTTTTTAAAAATCTTTTTATTGAGGTATTATATGTGTACATATCTTACTGTTACCCCCCCCACCCCACACCCACACATGCCCTCCCCCCCCAGAGTTTTGCGTTCATTGTTTATGCTTATATGCATGCATACAAGTCCTTCGTTTGATTTCATAACTCCCCCACCTTTCCCAAACTTTCCCCCTGTACTTTGAACGTCTGTTTGATGCTTTACTGTCTCTGTATCTATCTTTTTGTTCACCACTTTATAATGTTCTTTACTATCCCTAAATGAGTGAGATCATGTGGTATTTTTCTTTCATTGACTGGCTTATTTCACTTAGCATAATGTTCTCCAATTCCATCCAGGTTGCTGCAAATGATGAGAATTCCTTCTTTTTTATGGCAGCATAGTATTCCATTGTGTAGATGTACCACAGTTTTCCGATCCAGTCATCTGCTGATGGGCACCTAGGCTGTTTCCAAATCTTAGCTATTGTAAATTGTGCTGCTATGAACATAGTGGTGCATATATCCTTTCTGATTGGTGTTTCTAGTTTCTTCGGATATATTCCCAGGAGTGGGATTACTGGGTCAAATGGGAGTTCCATTTTCAGTTTTTTGAGGAAACTCCATACTGTTCTCCACAGTGGCTGCACCAGTCTGCATTCCCACCAGCAGTGCACGAGGGTTCCTTTTTCTCCGCATCCTTGCCAACACTTGTTGTTTGTTGATTTGTTGATGATAGCCATTCTGACAGGTGTGAGATGGTACCTCATTGTTGTTTTGATTTGCATCTCTCGGATAATAAGTGACTTTGAACATGTTTTCATGTGTCTCTTGGCCTTCCTTCTGTCTTCTTTTGAAAATATTCTGTTTAGGTCTGTTGCCCATTTTTTTATTGGATCATTTATCTTCCTCTTATTGAGTTGCATAAGCTGCCTGTAGATGTTGGAGATTAAACCTTTATCAGTGATAGCATTTGCAAATATGTTTTCCCATGCAGTGGGCTTTCTTGTTGTTTTGTTGATGGTTTCTTTTGCTGTAAAAAAGCTTTTTATTTTGATGTAGTCCCATTTGTTAATTTTCTCTTTAGCTTCCATTGCCCTAGGGGCAGTGTCAGTGAAGAAGTTCTTGTGGCATATGTCTGAGATTTTGTTGCCTGTGGATTCCTCTAGTATTTTTATGGTTTCCTGTCTTATGTTTAAGTCCTGTATCCATTTTGAGTTTATTTTTGTGTATGGTGTAAGTTGGTGATCTAGTTTCATTTTTTTGCATGTATCTGTCCAGTTTTCCCAACACCATTTATTGAAGAGACTGTCTTGACTCCATTGTATGTTCATGCCTCCTTTGTCAAATATTAATTGAGCATAGTGGTTTGGGTCGATATCTGGGTTCTCTATTCTGTTCCATTGATCAATATGTCTGTTCTTGTGCCAGTACCAGGCTGTTTTGAGAACAGTGGCTTTGTAATACAGCTTGAAATCTGGTATTGAGATCCCACCTACTTTATTCTTCTTTCTGAGGATTGCTGAGGCTAGTCGGGGTCTTTTTTTATTCCAGATGAATTTTTGGAGAGTTCTTTCTAGGTCTGTGAAATATGCTGTTGGTATTTTGATGGGGAGTGCATTGAATCTGTAGATTGCTTTGGGTAGTATGGACATTTTAATGATGTTGATTCTACCAATCCAGGAACATGGTATGTTCTTCCATCTGTTTACGTCTTCCTCTATCTCTTTTTTCAGTGTCCTGTAGTTTTCTGCGTATAGGTCTTTTACCTCCTTAGTTAAGTTTATTCCTAGGTAATAATCTCTTATTTGGGGTCAATACACAAAACACAGTGAGAGCAAGTCCCCCTCTGAGCCACCCCCCACGCTGGGGCAGCGGCTGCCCTCTGTACAGTCTCCCTTCCTCCAGGAGAGCACCAGGCGATCCATCGTGAGACTGAAAAGCTTTGAGATGGCCCTGGCTGGTTTGCTCAGTGGTTAGACCGTCATGGGTTCGATTCCTGGTCTAGGGCATGCACCTCGGTTGCAGGTTCCCCAGCCCGGTAGGGGCACATGCGGGAGGCAATTGTATCTCTCTCCCGTCGTTGTTTCTCTCTCCCCTTCCTCCCACTCTCTCTAGAAATAAATGGAAAAAATATCCTCCAGTGAGGATTAAAAAAAAAGCTTTGAGATGGACCATTATTTCCTGCACCCTGGAGCATGGCACACGAGAGTTTACACAAACTGATGTACACAGGAATGCAAAAATAACTTTCACTGCCAACAATGAGCAGACCTCTAGGTGTTTAACTTAGCTACAGCACTGGATTTTATTTATTTGAATTTTTTTCTATTTGAAGAACTAGATTTTTGGAAAGGCAATGGCATTGATACTAAGCTGCAGAAATCCACACTTTACAAATCTCCTATATTCAGTAGCTCCTTTAAATCCATTATGGGCATCGAGTGGCTTTCACAACGCCACGAGGGCCGATTGCATGATCTATTTCCTTTCACTTTAAAGATAATCCAGACTAAATGTCATGTGGTATCTTGCATTGGATCCTGGATCAGGAAAAGGACACTAGTGGAAAAACGAATGAAATCCAAGTACTGGAGTTTCGTTAACAGCAATGTACCAATGCTGGTTTGATTGTGGTGACACATTTACTGGGTAATGTGAGCTGTTAACAACGGGGGGAAACTGGATGAAGGGTAGATGGAACTCTGTACTATCTTTTGCAACACTTCTGCAAACTTAAAAAATTATTTCAAAGTAAAAAAAAGTTTATCTTTCCATTTTCACATATAAACAGTTTTAAATTTTCAATGGAAACTCAGGTGTATAACTCTTCGAGCAAATGAACATACACTTGAAAAAGCCGGTTAGATCTGACCTTCCATAAGTGATTTAAAATCTAATAACCTTCCATAGGAGCTGTTTCTCCAATTCTCAAACTTTATTATTAAAAGAACAAATGATTTCAGACATGGCACTTGGGAAGAGGAGGAGAGAAAACCCAGTGGGAACTTGACTGCAATTCCAATGTCCTCACCAGACCTGAAACTATTTGCTTTCAGAGTGACTGAAAGATTTTAAAGGTCCGTTCATTTACATTTTAGTGAGGTATACAGGTTTGACTCAAGGCTGGGTTCTAGTGGGTAAAGGGGGTCGTGGACATGAGTCACATACAGGAGACAGTGAACATAAACTGACTTCCAAAAAAGCCGCAGCTTGGGTTCTGCAGCCAGACAGCCTGGAACCGGTTCCTACGCTGGCTCAGGCACTTACATAATTTCTTTGTACCTCAATGTTCCTACTAATAAAACGGGCATGCTATCTTGATCTGGATATAACTAGATTACTGAGATGTACACTTAAAATCTGGGCAATTCACATCATACTCCAACGAAGTACCAGAGAGACAGGAAGCAAGACAAGGAAGAAGAGAAAAATTAGTATTTTTTCTCTCTAACGTATTATAAATCCAAGTTCAAAGACTAAGGTAAGACAAATGAATTTTTAAAAAATCCAACTTCAGATCATAATTTCTGGGGACATGTTACAGCTCAAGTTGACATGTATACAAGTAAGAACAAAGAAACTAAAGTTGTTGATTTTTTTAAAAAGATCTTGTAATGAGTAAAGATCTCTGAGTTTTCAGCAAAAAAGAGGAGAGACATAATAACAGTACCATCACTTCATAAAGTCACAGTGATGGCAACAATGAACTCTATACAAACAGCTTAGCTCAAAAGAGCTCAATAAATGTTGGATAGTAATATTATTATATTTCAACTAGAGGCCCAGTGCACAAATTCATGCACGGGTGGGGTCCAGCCGGCCTGCCCTGATCGGGCCAATCGGTCCGTCCAGCTGGGAGGTCAGGGGGGACTGTGGGAGGTTGGCCAGCCAGCCCCACCTTCTGGTTGAACTCCTGGTCAAGGGGACAATTTGCATATTAGCCTTTTATTATATAGGATTATATAGGATGTATTTATGTGCTGTAAAGTACTATACACATTTTAATTAACCACCAAATTCTTTGTGGAATAAGACTGGCTCTATAATTTAAAAGTCAGTGTGGTTATGATTATGGTTTTGTTTTGTTAATCCTCACCCGAGGATATTTTTCCATTGATTTTTAGAGAGAGTGGAAGGGAAGAAGAGGCACAGAGAGAGAATTGATGTGAGAGACATCGATTGGTTGCCTCCCACACATGGGATCAAGTTTGCAAATGTGGTACATACCCTTGCCCAGAATTGAACCCAGGATCCTTTAATCCACAGCCCGACACTCTATCCATTGAGCGAAACCAGCTAGGGCATGATTATGGTGGTTTTTTTTAATCCTCACCCAAGGATATGTTTATTGATTTTAGAGAGAGGAATGGGGGGGAGGGGGAGAGAGAGAGAGAGAGAGAGAAACATGGATATGAGAGAGAAACATCGACTGGTTGCCTTTTGCAAGTGCCCCAACTGAGAAAGAACCTGAAACCTAGGTATGTGCCCTGACCATGAATCGAACCCGAGCCCTTTTGATGTACGGGACAGTGCTCCAACCAACTGAGCCAGAGCAGCCAGGGCTAGGATTAGGGTTAGACAACTAGTGTTTGGTTAGTTATCACAAAAGCGATGCATGTCTCTGAAGGACACATCGAAAGATGATCCTAAAAACCAGTCAGAGCAGACACTGCCCCTTGGTCCTTCGGAGAGTCAGACCCTTCGGTGCTCCACTCACTCCTGGGGACATTTTAGCCTGGCAACTCACCCGCAGGGCACACGAGAGACAGGCTGCAGATGTCCGACGGGTAGTAAGCAGCGTACACGCCGGCCACATTGCCGCCCATGGAGGTGCCTATCAGGTGGAACGGTTTTTTGTTCAGCTTGAGGCATTCCACAAACTGGGAAGGGAAATGAGAAGGGGGTTGGTTATATAGCTGCAGACAGTGGCAACAGTGATTACAGAGCAAACAACCTCTATTGCCTCTGGGGACAAAGGAAAGGCATATTGACGAAAGGGGGTCTGAACCTCTCCTGGACCCGTTATCCAGAGGAACCCCGAGGCAGGCATGTACTCTTTACCTGGCACAAGTGATGGAGGGGTCATGTCTGAGTATAAAACCACCAAAGATTCTCCTGATGCTGAGTCAGACAACTTTTCTATAAAGGTCCTGAGAGTAAATATTTTCTGCTTTGTGGGCCATATGATTTCAGTAGCAACTACTTAGCTCTTTTGTTGTAGCACAAAAGCAACTAAGACAATAGGTAAATGAATGAACATGGATTTGTTTCAATAAAATTCGCTTACAAAAATAGGCAGCAGGCCAAATATAGCCCATGGGCCATGGTTTGCTGACTCTTGCCCTAATTTAAAGTCCTTCTCATCCTTCTAACTATCTGTTCATATAACTATCCACCCCTCCATCTATCTATTCAACCATCCAACCATCCAGCCAACTATCTATCCATCCAACCAACCACCACTGATGCTTTAGATAACTGTTTATCTTAAAAATATTAATTGGATAACTGTTATGTACCAGGAAGTATGGTCAGCTGCAGAAGCTACAGCAAAGAGCCAAAGACACAAGGTTCCTGACCTCATCAAAGTACATAGTTTAAAGGGGGGGACGGGGGGAGACATACACACATTAAATGAATATCCTTATCTGGGGGAAATACTAATATCAATGTAAAACTGTGGATTACTAAAGTCTGAAATGGTCCATGAGCTCCAGGACCTTGAAAGCCCAGCCAAAGGGGGGTTGAAGATAGATGCTGAAGCAGAACAAAATGCAGAGAGCATCCTCCCCATCTTCCCCAGCTAGGCAGAAGGGCTACTGCGGTCATCACATAGTTGGTAAGCAGAAACACAGACTCCAGGGAAATGAGTCTTGAGAAATACTAAATGTCTTCAAAGAGCCGAGAAAATGCTCAGATTGTCATATTTCTTCACAACCATTGCAACAGGCTGAGAGGAGACTAGTCTGCAATAAGCCCTGGCCCTCCACAGCGGGCCAAGGAAACCACTGGGGTGCCACTTGGTGTGCAATTACTTAACAGAATGCACTGGAGACTCATTACGAGTCAGTACTGCTCTCCAGGCGTAGGCTTGCAGTGAAGGGCAAGACCCACACTCTTGGCAGTTGTTGGTGGAGCCCTGCTTACCTGATGTATCCTCTTGGCTTGCCCGTCTATGGACAGGTCATCCAGGGAAGAGCGGGTGGTACCCTCATGTCCTGGCATGTCCACGCAGACCAAGTGCAGGTTCTTTGGAAGGAACTGAGGACACACAGGCCCGGAGAGTCAGTATGCGGCATGCAGACCGTGTCGGCCCACTTTCCCGAGAAGGCTGCGCCTACTTAACAAGTAACCTAGATAGCCAACCCTGGGGACATATGGTCCTGGGCCACTCGGAGTTTTACCCTAGTAACATCGGATGGGAATAAGCATTGCCAGTCGCCTCCTAGGGAGCAGAGGCCCAGAGACTAATACATACATAGGTGAAGGGGACTCGGAGGATGACTGGAAAAGGGGGACAGAGGTGAAGGCAGCAGGTCTGGATCTCTCACCTTTGACACCAGCTGATAGGTACTGCCTCTCCTCCTTGTCCCACCCCCACCCCCCGCCCCACTTACTCCAGTCATGCAGCCACTGACTGGGAGCTAGAGGGATGCTTTTGTTCTGCTAGAGCCCTGGCCAGCTCTGGAGCCCACAGGAGCAAGGCTTTCTTTAAGAACCATGTCTGATCACCCTGGTTCTAGTTTCTTCCATTTAAATATGTGCCACTTTTCACCAGGAAACCGAGAAACATGGGTTATCAATAAACAAATACCCAACTATATGAAAGATGCTTATCTGAATTGGGGACAGGACGGGAGAGGGTCAGGAAGGCATGAGGATGAGTGTCCTCATAGTGGAATTTGGAAATAAAAACACAAGGAACTAGAGGGTGTGTGGCCTTTTCACTCTTGGTGCAGGTCATCCTTGAGGTCATTCAGGTACAGTCCTGCTTGAGGTGGGAGCCTGGGTGCTTCCCTCCCAGGACCTCTCCCAGCCCCGACCCTCGCCAGCTGGTCACGCTTGCCAAGTAAAGCAAGTTGTCCCACAGGACAGAAGGTGAGTGATTTGGAGAACTATCCCAGAAGGTTGCCCAACCAAGATCATTTCTCTAAGTGGGTAAGGAAGAAAGGAAAGACAGAAAAAGGAGGGATGGAGGAGGGAGGGGGGAAGCAGGAGGAGGCTTAAGGGAGAAGTCAGGGGAGGAAGAGGAGAAACGTGGAGTCTAAAAGAACAATGATTTTCTCAAAGCCTGATCTTGCCAGCGAGAGTTCTGAAACCTTTCCTAGGAAATACTCATGAGGTGAAATGATTTCCAAGGCGCAGATTTTACAAACGACATTCAACTCAATGCATTTTGTCTGATAAAAGGATGTGAATGATTCGAATCATATATCACACTAGTTTTAAGGTATCTGAGCCACAGTTCTGGGTTCCCTTTGCTTTCTCCCACCGCCGAGGACGGCACGTCCGAGTGGAAACCCTTCTCCCTACCGCACCTTGACCAAGCTGAGCCACATGTCCTTGTGCGCCGAGAACCCGTGGAGCATGAGGATGGACGGTTTGTGCCCAGGCCTGCCGCGGAAGGAGTAACAGAACTGATAGTCTTCATGCTGAACGTAGCGGACCTGCATGCCCAAGGCCCGCCGCCAGTACCTGGAAGGAAACACACAGGCCACGCCAAGTCAGCACGCTCCAGAGACGTGGCTTTTTTTTGGGGGGGGCACAGGTCCTCGCTACAGGCTCACTTCCAGGCAAGACCAACACTTCTCCTGCCCCTCCTCCTCCACATAGCTCGAGTCCCCAGAGCTTCACCCTTAAGGGGCACTAAGCGAAAGAATTCCAGAAAGTACCTCAAATGAATATTGTGGAATGTATGTCATCATATAATCACTCTGAACCAGGAAGGGGAGGAGGGGTATTTTCTTAAGAAGCATGACACGAAATAACCTCTTGTGAACACATATTTCTGGCAGTGGAGTGGCAGTGCAAAGGAGGAGTCGGCGGTGGGGTCTCCCTGGGTGTCTGACTAGCCCTGACGCTGCCTGGATTGTTGGAGCTTCTGCAGGATGTGAAACGGCTGGCAGTAAGCCTGGAAGGGCTCCGAAAAGGCCATGACCAAGCTGGTTTCCTGGCGCCGAGTCGGCTAGCAGTCTGGTGGGCCATATTCATCGACACCTGGAATCTGAAGCGAGCGGCCACGGACTTGTGGGTAAGACTGGCACTGTGTGCAGCACAGACATCCTGGAGTAAGAACAGCACTTCCCTGCAGAGGCACTTCAATGGACAGGAAAAGCATCCGAAACGTCAAGGTAGTGTCTCTTGCAACTTGCTCTTCATGGAGATGAAGAATTGGACTCTCGCCCGGCTGGTGTGGATCAGAGGTCGAGCATGGACCTATGAACCAGGAGGTCACGGTTTGATTCCTGGTCAGGGCACATGCCCCGGTTGCAGGCTCGAACCCCACTAGGGGGCGTGCAGGAGGCAGCCAATAAATAATTTTCTCTCTTCGTTGATGTTTCTCTCTCTCTCTCCCTCTCTCTTCCTCTCTGACATCAATACACACACAAAAAAAGAACTGCAAGACACTGGGGGCGGGGGGATGAGGGCAAGTGCCGCGGGGAGGTCAGTGGGGACAAAAAAAAGGAGACATATGTACTACTATTTGTAGTACCTTAAAGAATAAAATAAGCCCTAACCGGTTTGGCTCAGTGGATAGAGCGTCAGCCTGCGGACTGAAAGGTCCCAGGTTCGATTCCGGTCAAGGGCATGTACCTTGGTTGCGGGCACATCCCCGGTAGGGGGTGTGCAGGAGGCAGCTGAATCAGTGTCTCTCTCATCGATGTTTCTAACTCTCTATCCCTCTCCCTTCCTCTCCGTAAAAAATCAATAAAATATATTTTTAAAAAAAAAGAATAAAATTAAATTTAAAAAAACCTGGACTCTCATCAAGGCTGCAGTTGCTGGTATCATCCACACCCCACAAATCTCTGGGAAGAAAGAACACCAGAAAACCGTCTCCAGGAGGCCTGCCTCTCCTATGATCTCAGGCCTCTAACTACTCTAACAGCTGCCCAGTGTCGGCGATTCTCTGTAAAAAACACAAACTTACCCATTTGTAAAGCTAGTTGAGCAAGCTGGAGATTTAATTAGCTTTCCAACCAACCAGATTTTCTTCATTTGAGTCTTGACCATACTTAAGTGTTACTGTAGCTTTAAAGATGGTAAGGATTCTGAAGTAGTGGATTTTGAAAGAGTTGACGGTTTTTTAAAAACTCTTTGGATTTTAATTGTGATGCAGAAGTTAGAACAAACATTTGGCTTTGTACAGACATTATTTCCACTCCACAGGATAAACTCAGTGAAGGTCACAATTCTAACTCTCCCCAGAAACTAACAACATATTTTTTATACAGATTTTGAGAGTGAGAACTTTTTTTTTTTAAAAGAACTATCTGCATTGGTTCTCTGAGTTTATTCTCTACAACATATGGCAGCTGGTTGAAAGCTCAGCTTCTGTTCGTTACATAAGACTTGGCAGTGCTGGAGTTTGGCCTGAAATTGATTTCAATACGAAATTACCATCTAAACACATTGAACTCTCCGCATGAAGAGTCTCTCCAAGATGAGAGACAATTAATTCAATCAGAGATTCACTTTGTGGTGTACTTTGCACCAAAGAGGTAGCCAAGTCTTGCAAAAGCAAACAGCCTAAGTTGACTGGTTTTAACCCTTTATGTAAAACAAGGGGAGGGAAGATGAGAACATAAATTCATACTTATTTCGATCTGCATCCAAAAAGTGTAGGAACAAAAACAAGACACTATTAAGGTGAGCATCTGGAGTGGAGGTGGGCAATACAGTGAGAAGTAGATGGAGAGGCAACAGAGGTGGGAAGGAGCCTTATCGCCTTCTTTTTAGTACTTTTGCAATGAATCTATTGCCTATTCAAAACATTAAAAATAGAATGAAATTGGCTAGTTTAAAGCTCTTCTTATAACAAAGCAAGCTCATTTCAAAATTCTAAATCGTGCACCATAATACAAATTTGTTCGTTCATTCATATGCCACCTCATTCATGTATTGACTATATCCGTGGTCAGCAAACTGCGGCTCACGAGCCACATGCGGCTCTTTGGCCCCTTGAGTGTGGCTCTTCCAGAAAATACCACGGCCTGGGTGAGTCTATTTTGAAGAAGTGGCATTAGAAGAAGTTTAAGTTTAAAAAATTTGGCTCTCAAAAGAAATTTCAATCGTTGTACTATTGATATTTGGCTCTGTTGACTAATGAGTTTGCCGACTACTGGACTATATGATCTTGAATCTCATCTATCTATAATGAGGGGGAAATATGGATATGGTAAAGATTAAATGAGATAATCCATATACAAAGTTTTGTTTGATGCTCAACATGTGGTAAGTATTCAATAAATGGTAGAAATTAGTATTAAATAAAAAAGATTCTATTCTTGTAAATATATCACTTGCCAAAACTCAAGGGAAAAATTTGCAACATATATGAGGGCCACAGATTCACTTAACATATAAAAAGTTTACAAAATGATAAGACCCAGGCTAAGACCCCAATTCAACAATGAACAAAATAAACAAAAGTATTATTCAAAGTAGAAGAGAATTAAGAACTAACAAATATAGGAAACATGTTCAATTTCACTAATACCTAAAGAAATGAATATTACAGCAAGACATACCTTTTTAATAATCTAAATTAGAAAAAATGCTTTTAAAATAAAAAACTGCTCTGGCCAGTGTTGGTTGGAGCATTGTCCTGTGCACCGAAAGGTTGCAAGTTCAATTCCTGGTCAGGACATATGCCTAGGGTTTGATCCCTAATAGAGGAGGCTACACGATCCATGTTTCTCTTGTACATTGATACTTCTCTCTCTCTCTCTCTCTCTCTCTCTCTCTCTCTCTCTCTCTCGTCTTTCCCCTCTCTCTAAAACCAGTAAAACATATCTCAGTTGAGGATTACAAAAACACCCAATTATATGTTCAACCTTTCTAGGAAGCAGTCTGGAATTAAGCATCAGGGGTCTGTAAAAGCCTCATGCCTTTTGACCCAGTAATTATACTTCCAGGAAATAAGCAGAAATCTTAAAAAAAAAGAAAAAAATTTTCTAAAGATGTCCGACAGTGTTATTTCAATTAGAAAAAAAAAAAAATCTGCGCTAATCTTTATGCCCATAAACAGAAAATTTATTACATAAATTACAATGTATCCAGATGATGTAATATGTTGCTGTTAAAAAAAATGAGGTCTTCAAAGACTATTTAATACCAGGAAAATGTTTATGACATGATATCAAATGAAAACATAGGACCCAATATTTTTATACTATTGATTCCAATTCTGTTAAAAAATTTTAAACTATATACAGATGAGGTGGGGAAAGAGGTGGTGAGAACAAAAGAGGCATTGAAGAAAATGATTTGGGGGTGATGGATAATTTTTATTTTCTCTGTTACCTTTTTTTTTTTTTTAAAGAATTATAGTTGCTATAACTCTGATAGTCACCATCTTTGCACAAGGAATATTGGCAATGCAGGTTTTTAATTTTATTTTTATATATTTTATTGATTTTTTTACAGAGAGGAAGGGAGAGGGAGAAAGAGTTAGAAACATCGATGAGAGAGAAACATCAATCAGCTGCCTCCTGCACACCCCCTACTGGGGATGTGCCCGCAACCAAGGTACATGCCCTTGACCGGAATCGAACCTGGGACCCTTCAGTCCGCAGGCCGACGCTTTATCCACTGAGCCAAACCGGTTAGGGTTCTGTTACCTTTTTATAATCTTCAGCTCTAAGGAGATCAAGGGAGAGCTGGAAGGACCTTGCAGAAATGGTGATGTTGCTTAGGCATCTGGATACGCAACACCTATTGGTTTAGCGGTAGACAACGCAGCAAGGTGTGCACAGCACAGACAGGGCATGGGATGGCCAAGCATGACAAATCCCGAGTGAAGGGAGACGGGGCTAGAAAGGCAGCCTGGGAGCTGGGCTCAGGGCGCGAGGAACCCTCCATTACCAGGTGGGTACTAGTCCCGGTATCTCATCTAATTGCTACGTCCCTGGAAAACCTCACCTAGGCTTTGGAAATAGGAGCGTGAGAACCAATATTTTCAGTAACTTCAAATGCCCCCCTCAATGGAGGAGTAGGAAGAAGACTCCTTAAGCTACCAGGTCAGTTAAAAATTATGAAAGGAAAACAAACAAACAAAACCAACCTCTTTGGTTTAAGGAGAGCAGAGAATAAATTACCTCTACACGATAAACTTTACAAAGGCAGAATTTAGAAATAACTGCAAGTGGCCTGGTTGGCGTGGCTCAGTGGTTGAGCACTAACCTATGAACCAGGAGGTCAGGGTCGATTCCTGGTCAGGGCACATGCCCGGGTTGCGGGGTCGATCCCCAGTGTGGGGTGCGCAGGAGGCAGCCGATCAATCATTGATGTTTCTCTCTCTCTCTCTCCCACTTCCTTCCTTTCTGAAATCATTAAAAATATATTTTAAAAAATGCCTGCAAGTGTACAGAACAGGAACAAAGGGAAGAATCAAATTGGAATAAACAAGAAGAAGATCTTTTCCAGATGAACAATCTCGGTACAGAAGCCGAACTGCTCCTGTTTCAGGGACAGACGTCACTGAAGCCCTAAAAAGCAACCTCCGTGGGGTTCTTCTCTGAGAAAGGCGCCCGGGGTCCGGACCTTTATTCCCCGAGTGCTGCCTTCTCTAGTTTCCAGGATCCTCTGAAGACAAGCACTTACACAGCACATTTCTTTTTTTATTATTGTGGTAAAATATAGATAACGTACAATTTGCCATTCTAACCATTTTAAGTGTACAATTCAATGGCATTAAGGACATGCACAATATTGTACATCAACCATCACAACTACCCATTTATGGAATTTCCTGTCATCCCAAACAGGAATTCTGTATCCTTTAAACAAAAACTCCACATTCCTGCCCTGGCCGGTTTGGCTCAGTGGCTAGAGCGTTGGCCTGTGGACTGAAGGGTCCCAGGTTCGATTCTGATCAAGGGCACATGCTTGGGTTGAGGGCTCGATCCCCAGTGTGGGGTGTGCAGAAGACAGCCAATCCATGATTCTCTCTCATCATTAATGTTTCTCTCTCTCTCTCCCTCTCCCTTCCTCTCTGAAATCAATAAAAATATGTAAAAAAAAAAAATTAAAAACAAAAACTTCACATTCCTTCCTGTCCCTGAGCCCCTGGTAATCTCTATTCTACTTTCTGTATCTGAGTCTGCCCATTCTAGATATCTCACTCATATAAGTAGAATCATACAATATTTGTCATTTTATGCCTGCCTTATTTCGCTTAGCGTAATGTTTTCAATTATCCATAGTATAGAATGTGTCAGTACTTTATTCCTTTTTAAGGCGAAATAATATTCCATTACATGGATATGCCACGTTTACTTATCCATTCATCAGTTGATGGACATGGGTTGTTTCTACTTTTAGGCTATTGTGAATAATGCCACCATAAAAATTCACAAGGTTTTGTGTGGACATGCTTTCAGATCTCTTGGGTAAACACCTAGGAGTGGAATTGCTGGGTCACTTAGTAGCTTTAAAAAAGAACAAAAATCAACAACAAAAAAAATCTTTTGAGGACCCGCCAGACTTTTCCAAAGCGGCTGCACCATTTTGCATTCCTACTAAGAGTATATGAGGGGTCCAATTTCTGCACATCCTTCATTGTTATTTTTTAGAGAAACTTTTAACTGAAGTACAAGTCATACAGAAAAGTGCACAAATTGTAAGTGTCCCTGGAGCATGGCCACTCGCTTCCACAGGGATGTGGGCTGTGACTGCTCCTGCAGGCGGCACCAAACGCTTCGCGATGAGCCCCCAGAGCCACCTCCGGAGGTGCCGTGGCCACAGCAGAGGGCATCTGACTCCAAAAGGCCCTCCTGGCGACCCAAGGACCTGGGGGCTGCGTGTGGCATGGAGCTGGCTTCGCCCGGGTGCGGGGAATTAGCCTTCCTGTAATCACACCTCTGCTTGCAGCCGTAGCCATGGTGACGGGCCACAGCACCGAACTGTATTCTCCATTTCAATTTGATTTGTTTAAGAAAAATAGCATTTGTGTGTGGAGTCCACGGAGCCTGGGCGGGGCATGTGGGGCACACGCTGTGGCCGCTCCATGTCAGGCTACATGGGAGCCTGGGCCCGAAGCACGCCTGCTGCCAGGGCTGCAAGGACAAGGCATTTCAACAGCTGGCGTCTCCGCTTTGTCAGCGCAGAGGTGGGTCCTGGGTGCGCCTCTGAAAGGGTCACCACCTCCCAAGAGTGAGGGAGTAAAAGAAAAAGAAAAAAAAAGCTCTCTTTTGTTCAAGCAGCTTCTTTTCAAGGGTCAGAGCCTGGCTGGCAGGTGGAAAACTCCACACTCTGATGAAACAAAAGGGAGCCAGAAAGGAGGGCAGATACAGGGTGCACGCCAACCCCTGCCCTCTTCTCTCTGTGCAGAGGAGGCAGTTCTAACTCCCAGAAGCCCCGGTGAAATCTCTGGGCGCTTCCCTATGGCACCAGGAGGAACCCGGCCTATTTCGGCATTTCCTGCACCAGGGGCGGCATACCACGCGGTGGGAAGGCTGCTTTCATTTGGTAAATGGACTGTGGCTTGGAAAGTCCCTGAAGCACATCGCGAGGAAGCTACTCCCTCCTCAACAGCCGAGCTTCGGATTCCCTGGAGGAGAACGGCCTGCTGGGGCTGCGTCGTTCCCACCCTCTTAGACTTTCACCAGAGAGCAAGGAGACTCAGCCTTCGGCAGGCCGCAGGCTCCAGGCGAGCCTCGTGTAATGGTACTCCGCTTCTTTTCACTTTCTTATATTAATTTACTGCGTATGGCAAGCTTCCCACTTAAGGTGGTGATATTTATGTTGCTCTTAAAATAAGCTGATTTAACCTACAAAAGTGACTTAAAGAGAATGCCAAGGCAGAGGTGGTGTGCAGACAGGGCAAGCAACCACGAAGGTGGTACGAGAATGACAGGTTTGGAAACGTCTTTTTCTTTCTGCCACTTTAGGGATGAACACTTTTAGCACGAATCTGAAACCATCCTGTCCCACCCATACGCCTTCTCCAGGCCCCGCTCTTTCTAATTCATCTATCAGTGCACATCACCGCACCTGTCAGACCACCACTGGATCGGAATCCAAGGACCAAGAAACTGCCATCGGAATTCCCACCAATGCGCACAATCCTTGCTTAAAGCATCGGTGGCTTTGGGAGCGAGGGCAGAGATGCCATCAGAAACCTGACAGAAGTTACCTGGCAGGAAGCTACCACCCATCATTCCGGAACACTCCCAACGTTCAAAACAGGACATCCTCCAACTTTTCTATATGCTTGAAATGTTTCATGATAAAATGCTGAACAACCAAAAGGACAAGCAGAGAAAATGACACTATTTTGGTACCCTTGAAAACTTCAATTACACAGTTAACTTACCAATAATAGATTTTTATCAGCGCTGAAGGCCACAGGAGAAACGAGGCCACAAATGCCAGGATGGGGATGGCCAGTGTCCCGCCCGCGATCACGAACATGTTGACCACGTCAAGGTCCATCCTGCTCTTCGAGGCTGGCTGGCGCCTGCAGGGTGGAGAAAGTGACAGGAGTGAAACTGTCACAAGAGAAGGGGGAAGAAGTAGAAAGGAAAAGAGAAGTGAAGGACCCAGAATGAGGATAAGGATGAGGAGGAAGCAAAAGCAGGCAATGACTTAAAAAAACTCAACAGGCTTGACCACTACATGTAAGGAAGGATCCCTGAGAGGATCCTGAATTGTATTTTAAGCTGTGAAGAAAACACTTAGGACAACTGGGGAAAGCTAAGTGAGGACTGAATCCTATCTAATAAAAGAGTAATATGCAAATTGACCATCACTCCAACACACAAGATGGCTGCCCCTATGTGGACACAAGATGGCTGCCTCAAGATGGCCAGCAGGGGAGGGCAGTTGGGAGGGACCAGGCCTGAAAGGGAAGGCAGTTGGGAGCAATCAGGCCGCCAGAGGAGGGAAGTTGGGGGTGACTGGGCCTGCAGGGAAGGGCAGTTGGGGGGGACCCAGGCCTGCAGGGGAGAGTAGTTGGGGAGGACCAGGTCTGCAGGGGAGGGCAGTTAGGGGTGACCAGGCCTGCAGGGGAGGGCAGTTAGGGACAAACAGGCTGGCAGGGGAGCAGTTAGGCATCAATCAGGCTGGCAGGGGAGTGGTTAGGGGGTGATCA
Source organism: Eptesicus fuscus (assembly GCF_027574615.1). NCBI lineage: Eukaryota > Metazoa > Chordata > Mammalia > Chiroptera > Vespertilionidae > Eptesicus > Eptesicus fuscus. The sequence continues at coordinate 46,032,428 of NC_072490.1, read as the reverse complement.
GGCAGGCAGGCAGAAGTGGTTAGTGGCAATCAGGAAGGCAGGAAGGCGAGCAGTTGGGAGCCAGCAGTCCTGGATTGTAAGAGGGCAGTCAGACATCCCTTGAGGGGTCCCAGATTGGAGAGGGTGCAGGCTGGGCTGAGGGACACCCCCCTCCTCGCCGTGCATGAATTTCGTGTACCAGGCCTCTAGTAGTAGATAATGTTATTGTGTTGGTGATACACTTCTGGAGTGTGAGGGTGACGTTGTGGTTATCTTTGCACGTAGGAGAATGTCCTTGTTCTTAGGCGATGTATGCTGATGTATGAAGGGGACAAGCATAGAGATATCTACTACTCACTCGTAAAAGTTGAGGAGAAAAATATATAATTGTGTGTGTGTGTGTGTGTGTGTGTGTGTGTGTATGTTGGTGGGAAAAGGAGAGAGAAATAAAGCACATATGTTGAAATGTTAACCATTGGTGAATCCAGGTGAAGGTTACCTGGTAACCTTCAACTTTTCTATAGGTTCTACAGGTTTAAAAATGTCTATAGCAATTTTAAAAATTAAGTTAGGGAGAACAGAGGACCTTAAAGGAATGAAAAAAAATATACATGTACACTTTTCCAGCAAACTTAAATCATCGGCCTGTTTCCCCTTCTAGAACCGGAGCTCCGTGAAGGAAGTGACGATCATACATGTTCTTTCTCGGTGCCCAGAACAAGCACAGAACACAAATAAGATGCAAATGAATGAAAAGCAAAGTTACAAAACGGCTCAATACTGTTTGTGTTAGGGACAGCCACTTCCAATGATGCTGAAGGCTGTTTTCTTTACAGCAATCACAAAACTCCCCCGAGGAGCTCCCTAGTTCACGCTGAGCACAATTTACAAGGCTAATCGGCCTCACCAGCAAGGGTAAGCAAATATTCCCATGAAGGGAACTTTACAGTTTCTGTGGAGAGTCGCCATGGTTTCCTGCTTCAACAGTGCGTGGACGGAACCAGCTCCACCCCACCCCGGCCAGCGCCCAGATCCAGCCTTCTGCCAGCTCCTCACAGCGTCCTGTCCTTGCGCTGCCCCAAGGCCCCACCACGCTCCATGTACCAAGGAGGCTGGAGACAGAAAACCTAAAGCCTTGTGAACAGGGAACCACCAATGACTGAACATCAGCTAAGGGTTGGAATATGCAGTTTCCCAGAGCAGTGCCCATACAGCTGATGTCTGCAAGATGACTCTCGGGAGCAGAAGAATACCATCCAACACCAAGTAATGCGTACGGAGAAAGCCATCTTTTCCTTCCTGCTTCGGGTCCAAGAGAAATGAGCAGTTCTCTAACCGGTACGCCTCCTGCAGGCAATAGTATCTAACCATTTACAACTATTGTTTCCTTGCATTGAGTTTTATGGATATTTTCAACTTATGGTAGGGATGCAAATTAATTTTTAAAGTTAATTTAAGTTAAAAGAAGGAGTCAATTTACAGGAAAATGCTAAGTGGGTGACACATGAGTCTGGTGAAAATGTGATGGTGATAGTGAGTGGCCACCCTGGGGCAGATTCAGTGAGGAATGAGCACAGGCAGGGGAGGGCAGGCATGCCAGCCCTCTCCTCCCAGGCTCTTCCACACACCAGCCAGGGACCCTGGTTTCCTCGTCTCCTACATGAGAATTTCCATCCAATCACCGCTTTTGTCTTTTCCTACTCTGGTGACTTTTGAAACTTTTCCAAAATTATGCCAGCAATTAAAGAGTAAGATCTGGCTTGCCCCAACAAGAATCTTGTATCCCAGAACATAAAATAGTACCTGGCAAGTATCTGTTGCTTGATCATGCCCATCGCCTGAATAGATTGGAAAGGAAAAATGCACTCACTTTGCATATCTGCTGTGTGAAGTGAGGCATTTCAACCTTAAAGACAATGAGTTTGGTGGCCTTGCAGCACTCTGTAAAGCCAGCCGATGTCAGGAAAACCAGCTGGCCATCATGGCACCTGGGAGAGGAACACACGCTCACATCCCAGGCTGGAGCCTGTCCCTGGCCTCCTCCTGTTAATATCCGGGCTGTGCGTTCCAGGCCTTTCTCTCTGAACACAGGGACAAAGATTCACTGGGTAGAGGATACGGGGCATCTCATGCTCCCAAGTTTAGTCTGGGGCGAGAGGTAAGGCTTACCATGTCACAAATGCCTTTTGATGTTCTCAGATTTTAAAGACTGGGGAACCTGAGTCCCAATACCTTAATCTTAGGGTACAAAGCAAAATTCCAAGGATAAATAGAATATAAACACTTTCAAAGATACAAGAGCGGTGACGTCCACCTATTAACTACTGTATGCCAGGCCCAGTGCAGGCAGTTCATGTGTACATCCTCTTACTGCATCCCTCCCCACATTATAAGGTAGGAAGCTTTTCTCCCGTCTTAAAGAAGTTAACAAGTGCCCCCAAGGTCATCCTGCAGGTAAATGGCACGCCCTGCATTTCAATCCAATCCTGCAGGTGTCCCTGGTTCATGCCACCTTTGCCCTCTCTCTGAACTTGCTGCAAGCAGATGCTTATGTTGCATCAATTATGCACAAGGCACCAAGTTCAGTATCCCCATCACCATTCTTTACACTCCTCTAGAACTGCTTGAAAAGCAAGTAACCAATGACCTTATGACCTTATTCCTGCTGGTGTCTTTTTAAAACTATCCAGTGCTGCTTATAATTTCTTCCTTTGATTCTGCAATATGATAATCCTTTCCACACTGTTTTCTACTAGGTAAACACGACACTCTCCTCCTCCTCCTCCTCCTCCTCCTCCTCCTCCTCCTCCTCCTCCTCCTCCTTCTCCCCTTCCTCCTCCTCCTTCTTTTTCTTGTGAATTTGTTTTTGTGGGATGCAGTGGATGGGTCAGCGGGTGGTTCTATGCCACCAGGTACTGTACATTCTCCTCTTCCTGGGATAACTTTTGGAGCCTTTTTTGTTTCTTGGAGCTGCTGCTCTTGCTACAGCAGCCTCTTCAGGCCCACTGCTGAGTGGCTCCTCTTTCAAAGAGCATTTCCACTTTTTCGTGGGGACACTCCTGTTTCCCGCCTCTTCAGGGTCACTGACTGGTTCCTCTTTGGGGAATGATTTCTTCCTCTGGGAAGACTTCCGCTGCCAGCTGTCTCCTCAGGGTCCCTACCCACCAGCGCCTCCTCTTTCTTGGGTTTGGGTAAAGGGACAGGCGGGTCTCCCAGCCCATTCTCCCGAGGAGCGTCCGCAAGCTTTTGCTTTTTCTTCTTTCTGGGTTTTCACTTGCCTGGCGTGTTGCTGCTGTTAGGGAGATACTACCTTCCTGAAATCGGAGTATAATACCCAGCTATTAAATGCTATTGCATTTACCCAACACTGGTTTCTGAAACTAGGTTCTTATTCCTCAAAACTATCACTAGTGATCAACAGTCGGGGTGTGCAAGAGGCAGCTGATCTATGTTTCTATCTCTCTATCCCTCTCCCTTCCTCTCTCTTTAAAATCAATTTTTTAAACAAGACTTTAAGATTATACTGATTTAATTTTTGGCGCTTTGCCTCTATGTCCCAGTTAAAGTAAAATATATTCTCATTAATGTAGATGGAGACGGAGGTTGTATATTGATGGCTGAATTTTGGCACAATGGCTGTATCCTATCAATAAAGGCTGTAAGTGTTGTGTAAAAATCTTGTGCTGTTTAATGTGTGACTACTTAAATTAATTAAATACAACTCAAAGTTCAGTTCTTCAGCCACACCCATCACATTTTATGGGCTTGAAAGCCACATGTGACGAGCACAGCTTTAGGGCTCTCCACTCCTGAAACCTCTTACAACCAATTGCTTAAGCCACTTTGGTTCCGCATTCACGAGGAGTGTTGGGTGGGATGACAAATCCCCGCCGGTGTGAGTCAGGCCACACGGCTCCCTCAGCCACCACGCGGGCCCAGGTCCTCACTTCCTGCTCCCATTGCTGTCCAGGGTGCTCTCTCACAGCCCGGCGCTGCCAGAGGCACCTCCGCCGTTCCCTCCAGGGATCAGCCTGCCCTGGTGAACTCATGATCCCAACTCTACCTCCAGCGCTGAGCTCCCACAGCTCCACCCGCATCCCAGATAACCAACCTGCCGTGCAAGCCCGCACAGCCCCACCTTGTCTCCTTCAAGAGCACATTCCCGTCCGGGCTGCCCCATGAACTCCGCCCTGCCTTCGTGGCTGATTCCAGCGTCACGCTGCCCAGGAAAACAGCCTGGTCCCCACAGGCCCAGGACTTGCAGCCCCGCTTCCAACTCAGAGCCCTCCTCCTGGCGAAGTCTTTGCGAACTGCTTGTAGGAGGTTTTGGGTGCATATCTGAGCTTTGAAAACCTTCAGGTACCCACACCCTTCCCGCCCGCCAGTCCTTCTGAAATCACCCCCAGAGGGTGGTTTCCAGGGAGCTTACAGAGGAGTCCCAGGCTCCTTAGAAACTGCCTTAAAAAAAAAAAAAATCTAGAGTTTAAAAAAGCCATACTCACTATTCAAAGAGCACGGCCTTCTTTCCCAACTGCTACTGGCTCTGGTAGAAGATGAAAATGAAATTCTGAAATTACAAAAACCGAAAGCAACGAAGCGTTAGGAAATCGGAACTAAGTGTTAACAGCCAGCAAATCGCCGGCTTTGCGGAGGCTCAGAGCTCTCCTCGTGGCACAGGCCAAGTACCAATGCCCGGTGGCTTTATAGTCGCCTCTGTCCAAGTCACCCCCCCCACTCCCCGTTAAGCAACCCGCACAAAGGGCAGGGCGGGTCAGGTCCTGGGAGGGCAAGAAGGAGGTCAAAGAAGAGCTGTGGTGAGAATGAAAGCATGGGAGTGAGAGGAGGAGCCCGGCTGTCTATTGGAGAGTCTACTTAACTGAGACCCTCCAATAAAAAGGAAAACTCTCCTTCTCCATCTGGGGATAGGGTTTACCTAAAAGCTGTACTTGGAAAGAAATGAGAGGGAGGTGCAACAACATGCACATGGGAATACTATTTCTACTAGAGTAACTAGCCCTGGCAGGGCAGCTCAGTTGGTTGGAGCATCGTCTAGACAGAGCAGGGAAGCCGGGAAGGGCACCGCAGTAGGAGATTGGAGGGAAGGCAAGGGAGGGCCAGTGCACAAACCCCGGATTATTTCAGAATGTGTAGGCAGTTAGACAGACATGAGCAGGGCAAGGACAAGGGCCAGGCACAGACAGTCACCAGGGTGGGAAGCCCCAAGTGCCTAGCAAGCACCTGGCAATGGACAATTTGTAGGGTGGGACCTGGTCCCCAGGGCGACCTGACCTTTCCTCCCTATGCATGACATCTAGGCCTCAGTTGTGCTTTAGCTCCAGGCCCAGAGAAGCAGCAAAACCAGACAAGTGACACCATGGCTGACCTCAGGACCAGCTGCATTGAAGAATGACCCCCTGCCCTGGTTCTGACCCATCAGTGGAGACCACGACACCCGGAAAGCTGATGAATATTCTATTGGATTCTAACCTGGGTCCTCCCCTAAGATCTCCACCATTAAAAGCTTTTAGGATGGAGGACCCATGCCCGAACCTATCCTCACCCCCCTTACCATTACCTCCCTCACTCCCAAGCTCCAAGGGCCCTTCTTTTGCCTCTGTAACTTACGGGCCCATTTCTTCTACCACTCGCTTCTTTCACCTCTGAAACTGTCTAAATAAATGTTCTCTTATAGTTTGAGTCTTGGCTCTGAATTCTTCCTTAGCCAGAACTCAAGTAGGCTGGCCTACCACCTAGGGCTATTCCTCCTTCCACCAACAAGAAGATCAAAGAATTAAACATAAAAAAAACCAAAAAAAAAAAAAAAAACCACACCCTATAAAAGTTCTGGGAGAAGACATGAGAACTCTTTTAAAATATCTTCATGGGCAAACTCTTTCTAAGTAAAATATACAACCAGAGGTCATAACAAAAAGATGAATAAGTTGATATCATAAACATTTTTTAAATTAATTGTTTTACACACACAGAGAGAGAAACAATTTCTTCCTCTACTTATGCATTCATTGGTTGATTCTTTTATTTTATTTTTTATAGAGAGAGGAAGGGAGAGGGAAAGAGAAACATCTATGTGAGAGCAAAACCTTGATAGGGTGCCTCCTGCATGCCCCCTATCAGGGATCCAGCCCCAAAACTAGACATATCAGGAAGATCCTCTAGCCCAGCAGTCGCCAACCTTTTGGACCTCATGGACCACCAGTGAGTCTAGCCAACTGAGCTATCCAGCCAGGGCATAACAATGTTATCCATTCATTCATTCATTCATTCATCCTTACCCCAGGATCTGTTTATTGACTTCAGAGAGAGAGAGGAAGTTGAGAGAGAGAAACATAGATGTGAAAGAGAAACATCAATTGGTTACCTCCTATACGCACCCAAACTGGGGATTGAACTAAAACCTGGGTATGTACCCTGACCTGGGATGGAACCCGCAACCTTTTGGTGTATGGGACGATGCTCCAACCAACTGAGCTGCCCTGCCAGGGCATAACAGTGTTCTTAAATGTCCACATGCAAAGAAGTTAACTTTTGTTGATACATATCAGAGGCAACAGAGTAATTTCCTTAATGTACAAAGGGCTCCTACAGATCAATATAAATATCAATAAAATCCAACAGAAAAATGGGCAAATGATATGAATAATTTACCAGGAAGTAATACAAATGACGCTTAAAAATATAAAAAGATGCTCAATCACATTTAAAATAAGAGACATGTGCCCAGCTGGTGTGGCTCAGTGGTTGAGCATTGACCCATGAACTGAGAGGTCCCTGGTTCGATTCCCAGTCAGGGCACGTGCTCAGGTTGTGGGCTTGATCCCCAGTTGGGGATGTGTGGGAGGTAGCTGATCGATGTTTCTCATCAATGTTTCTATCTCTCTCTCTTCCTCTCCCTTCCTTTATCTAAAAAAAAATAAATAAATAAAAACCTATTTTAAGAGACATGAAAATTAAACTTATAAAGTAATGGTAATGTTTATTTAGCACACTGGCAAAAAACAAAAAGTTTAATAATAGACTATATTGCTGAGGCTGTGGGGAAATAGAGGCTCTCATACAATGTACCAATTTACATTTCTATCAACAACTCTATAGATGGTAATTTGGCAAAATCTGCAGCAATATTATATGCCCATACATTTGAGCTAACCATCTCAGTTCTAAGAATTTATGTTTATAACTAACTGAACATGTCTGAAAACATGTTTTTGCAGTATTATTTGTTATGGCAAATGATTGGAAATAATTCAAATGTCCACTTATAGGAAACCTATTAAGTAAATGATGGTATAACTTTGTAAAGAAGTATAATGAATAGCCATTAAATACAAGTAAAATTAAATGTAAGCCATTAAAATAATGAGGCAGTTCTATTTGTCTCTATCAGCAATAACCTCCAGAGTACATTGTTAACTAAAAAAAGCAAGGAACAGAAGAGAGTGGGTGGAATAACACCTCTTGCATTGAGCAAGAGAGAAAAAGAAGTACATATAATTATGCTTATGTATGTGTGAAACGTTTCTGGATAGATACACGAGAAACTGGTAAACATGGCTGGCACTGGAAAGGGAAATGAGAGGCACAGGGCAGAGATAAGAGGGACTTTTCACTGATACCCCTTTGTTCCTTTTGAATCACTACCACGTGCATGTGTAAGGCTTTCCCTATTTAATTAAAAAATAAACTCCTGCCCTAACCAGTTTGGCTCAGTGGAGAGAGCATCGGCCTGTGGACTCAAGGGTCCCAGGTTCGATTCCGGTCAAGGGCATGTACCTTGGTTGCGGGCACATCCCCAGTGGGGAGTGTGCAGGAGGCAGCTGATCGATGTTTCTCTCTCATCGATGTTTCTAACTCTCTATCCCTCTCCCTTCCTCTCTGTAAAAAATCAATAAAATATATTTAAAAAAATAAACTCCTAAAATAAAATGGTCTATCCTACATTGTCCAATACCGTAGCCACTAAGCCACATGTGGCCATTTGAATTTAAATTGATTAAAATTAAATAAAATTTAAAATTCAGTTTTCTGATGCCATTGTAATAACCTGGTTATTGTTTAACAGGATATGAGTAAAGGGGAAAGCTAGATAATAGAGGCATGCCAGTTATACAGCTTCGCCAAAAAGCTGAATTTAACATGTCCAAGGCTGTTCCCTGCTGATCGATGGGGGAAGCGACTGGCGGGAGGCAGATACACATGCCCACTGAGGTCCGAGTGATGTGGGCAGGTGCTTTCCCATCCATCACACCTGAAGTCAAGTCAGTGGCCACAATGGGCATGGTCACTGCAAGCTCAGGAAACCTAAATGTTTAAACTTCCAAACAACGCAAGTTCAGTTCCCTCTCTCTCTCTCTCTCTCTCTCTCTCTCTCACACACACACACACACACACACACACACACACACGTGCGAGTGCTTGGGACTCCTGCTGCAGGGGAAAGCGCTCCCCTGTGCCCGCGTGGCGCACACATGAACTAACAGACTTTCATTAGCTTGGACGCTGACGCACGCCCGGCGGCACCATGGAGCGGAAACTCTGCACACGGGCCCTGCTTCTGGCTCCGCTGAGACCCCAGCTGCACCTCTTCCAGGACTGGCTTGAGGGGCAGGGGCCTTTGGAACCCAAGAACATTGACTCCACGCCAATAAAACCTGCTTCCACAGCCCATCCTCCCGTGCAGATCTTAGAAAATTCATTTTCTGAAGATATCGCAAGAATTACACTCCCACGAGTGACCGGGGAGTTTAATTCTCCAGCCTCACTTCGGCTGCACATGCTCAATAGACACATGTAGCTAGTGGCTCCCACATTGGACAGGGACAACGTAGAACAAGCATGTCAAACTCAAAGGCTAACACGGGCCAAATAAACAAGGTTTAAGTTTATGAGGGCTGCAAAAAAACAAAAGCTTCAATTTTCATAGAAATGTAAGTTTATTTCTATAGAGACATGCCGAATACAAAAGGCTGAAATAAATGAGTAATCGTTAACATAAAAATAGAACATTTTAATAAAAATTAATTTTTTTAACTTACCAGACACTGAATAACTGCACAAATTAATAAGCATAACGCAAATAAACCTACTTCTCTTGTTCTCCGAAAGCAAAATACTGGTATTTCCTTTTGCGCACACCAAACAAGTCAGTATGAGACTAATGACGTGGCTATCAGCTGCTAAAATATTCGCTGCTAGTATTAGTAGAGAGAATTGGTGCACCTGCACGTAAGGCACATGAATGCAACACGATTATAGTAATCACTCATTAACAAATGTTGCAGTTTGTTATTGATAACTAGAGGCCCGGTGCACAACATTTGTGCACAGGAGTGGGGGGTGCCTCAGTTAAGCCTGCACTCTCTTGCAGCCCAGGACCCCTTAGGCGAGCAGGCCTAAGCTGGCAGGCAGACATCCCTCGAGGGGTCCTTAGCACTGCCGCCACCGCCGCTGTGCTTGCCAGCTGTGAGCCTAGCTTCTGGCTGAGCGGCTCTCTCCCTGTGGGAGTGCACTGACCACCAGGGGGCAGCACCTGCGTCGACCGTCTTCCCCCTGGTGGTCAGTGCGTGTCATAGCAACCAGTCATTCTGCCGTTGGGTCCGATTTGCATATTAGCCTTTTATTATATAGGATTGTGTATAACAGGATATTGTAAAAATTAAGTTATGAAATTTTTATTAAAGCATTTCTTACATACCGTTATATTGGCTGGGCCACAAAAATATTCGTTGTGGGCCACATGCGGCCCGCGGGCCACGAGTTTGACATGCTTGATGTAGAACATTTTCATTATCACAAAAAGCTCTACTGGCTAGCTACAAAGGCCCATTAGAGAGAGCAACCAAACCTGTTTCTCATGTTAAGAGAAGAAATGCAAATTGAATGCTGAAAATCCCTCTCCCTCTACACAAGCTAGATGGCCTGGCTGCCTACTCAGATAACAAAGACGGGGAGCTCCTGCCCTGTGTGACTGTTCAAAGGTGAGGTCAGCGTGGCAGGGTCAGAGTCCAGCACTCTAACACAGAAAAGAAAACATTTCCATGCAGGAACCTCACATGGTCCATAAACCAGAAATTCATATCTCCTCTGTGGTTCTGGGAGAGGTGCTAATAAGAGGACTCGCTCTGGCATGCTTTGTACCAAAGCCCTAGCAACTGGTCCCCCATGGGGGTTCTTGCAGAAGAGCCAGCCAAGCCAAGCTCACAGCCCCCTCCCCTGCTTCTGCCACCTGGGGCGGTCGTGTGGGCAAGGAAACAGCCTACCCAGGCAGGTCCTGTGGACAAACAATCCGAGAACTAGAAAACCCTGCCACTCAATCCTCTGCAAGTCAGAGGTGAGAACGTTTCTTTACGTAGGTGAGAAACGTTCAAACCTGCAGAGAATGTGTGTGAGCTTATGTGAGCCAAACTGACAATTGCCAGCAAACAAAATCTCAACGGATTGATAAAATGCTCCTGGTAATGGCAGTGAAATAGGAATTTTTAGGGGTGAAAAAGGTAGGGTTAGGGATTTTTTTTTAAATTAAGGGGGTCCATGGAAAAACACAGAGCTACAGAGTTGCAAAAGGGTACATTTCCATAAGACAGGGAGCAGGGAGCCAGCAGGAGTTACATATCCATAAGACAAGGAAGTTGGGAGAGGCAGCTGTTACATTTCCATAAGACAAGGAACTAGGGGTAGCTAAAGGTCTATATTTATGAAATAAAGAAGGAGGAAGAGAGTCCAGAGGGAATGGAAGAATAATGAGGGAGGAAGGCCTCACATGTCCCACGTGAGGTTTGACCTTTGAGCTCAGGAGTTGCTATAGTGACCAAATCAGGAGGGAATGGTGACCAGTCAGAGGGGCTATCAAGGCACAAAGATCTGCAGCCTTTATAAACCTGGGAAAAAGGGACTCGGTGGGACCCTTTCCCCCTCCCCACGTGGGAGTCTGTACTCATTCTTCAATAAATTTCCACCTTTGCTCTACCGTCTTCTGTCCGTGGTTTCATTCTTCAACTCCCGTGGACAAAGAATCCGGGGAAACCATCCTGCCCAGGGGAACGCCGCGTGTTCCAGTCCAAAAATCCCGTATGGGCAGTTTTACCACGTACTTTACACATCAGAATCAAACAGGAAGGCATTCCGTGGCTTACTATTACATGAAATCCCTTGGTGACAGATGAGGGAGGCGGGAGAAAGCAAAGCAGGAAAACATCTGGGATTGGATAAAAAGTAAAACTAATAGACATAATTTTTTTACATAGGTGAGTATGCAATAGTTAACCAGCCTATCTAATAATAGACAAATATGCAAATTGACCATACCTCCGACACACCCACAAGCCACGCCCACCATCCAATCAGAGCGAGTATGCAAATTAACCCAAACCAAGATGGCTACAGCCACAGAGAGCAAGGTTTCCTAGGTAACAGAGGAAGCCAAGCTTTCTTCCAGCCGTTGCAGGCCTAAGCCTCCACTCAAGCTACAAAGTTTCAATTATAGAAGGTAAACAAATTCAAACAAATGGTGGCAGAATGGAGCTTGAGAGAGCAGGCCAGGGTTGCCGCCAGCAACAGGGGAAGCAAAGCTTTCCGCACACCCTGGCCGGGCCCACCTGCTTAAGGCAACAAAGTTTCAATTATAACCCAACACAAATGGCTGCGGGCCTTTGAGGGAGCCCCAGGCTTGGCTCTGTTCCAGGCTACAAAGTTTCAATTGTAGAAGGAAAATAAATTCCAGATATCAGGGCCTCCGCTTGGGTTGCCAGGGGGCGTGGCCAGCCTGCAAACCACTACAGGCCCCTCGCTCAGGCCACCCCATGCCCCAAGGGAACCCCACCCTGATCAGGGACACCCTTCAGGGCAAACCAGCTGGCCCCCACCCCTGTACCAGGCCTCTATCCTATCTAATAGAAGAGTACTATGCAGATTGATCATCACTGCAACACACAATATAGCTGCCCCCATGTGGTCAAAGATCCTGCCCCCATGTGGACACAAGATGGCCACCACAAGATGGCCAGCAGGAGAGGGCAGTTGGGAGGCACCCGGCCTGCAAGGGAGGGCAGTTGAGAAGGACCAGGCCTGCAAGGGAGGGCAGTTGGAGGTGATCAACCCTGCAGGAGAGGGCAGTTAGGGGTAACCAAGCCGGCAGAGGAGGGAAGTTGGGGGCAAACAGGCTGGCAGCAGAGTGGTTAGGGGGTGATCAGGCTGGCAGGCAGAAGCGGTTAGGGGCAATCAGGAAGGCAGGCAGGCAAGCAGTTGGGAGCCAGCAGTCCTGGATTATGGGATCGGGCCTAAACGGGCAGTTGGACATCCCTTGAGGGGTCCCAGATTGGAGAGGGTACAGGCTGGGCTGAGGGACAACCCCCCTCCGTGCACGAATTTCGTGCACCGGGCCTCTAGTTGACATGATAACAACAATGAGGCGATTTGTGGTCTCTGCTCTGGTGCTGGTTGTGCTTGGAGGGGTCCAGAAAAACGGAAATTACTTTGTTATTCCAAAGGTGTGTTATCTTAGATGCAAAAAGACAACAGACAGGCTCAGTTAAGATGAAGGCTGACCTTTGTTAGGGAAAAATACTACCCTAGGACATGACTACTCACCAGGAACTGCTTATAGTTAGAAAGTTTTAATTTCAGACCATCCTATGTGGTTACTTTCAGTCTCCGAGTTAGTAAGGCCACCATGCAGGCCTCACCTGAGCTTGTCTGGTTTAGTATGTGCCTGCACCACCACCCCCCCCCCCCTCTCTCTCTCACACACACACACACACACACACACACACACGCACACATGCACGCGGCAGGCAGATCAATCAGGGGCTCAGCTGGAAGGCAGGTGGCTCACTACCCTGTGATGGAGCTTCTAAAAAACCATCCTGGCCAAGAAGAGAGGCAATGAAACTTGCAACCCCTGCCCTGACCTAGCCTAGCACCTTCAAAACATCAGCCTCTGGGTTCAAGATGTGGGCTGTGGTGATGGTCTGAAACAACCACCTGCTTGAAATCACACTTAAAACAAGACAGCCCTATAGAAACACACGCGTGTTCCTGCTGGAGGAACGATGAGCCAAAAGCCACTTGACCTGTTACCTCCAAGTGAAACAGGTAGAATAAAATGTTCCCCGAAATTGCTCCACCAAGTTAGCCCTGACAGAACTGGTAATACAGGCTGTGAAAGCACTGAGAGAAGAGATAGATGCAGAGAGAAAGAGTTAATTTTTTACTTTCTCTACAGGGAAAGGACTGGTGCATTGATAATCAATACAAGGGCAAAGAACAAAAGCTGCTCCCCCCTTTTAAAGCCTTGGTTACTGTGCTAGGTGACAAGGAAGGGAAGGGGATTTGAGGGCAGGAATTGAGCAGACATGGCGGGGAGTTGTCTTTGAAAGTTTGTTTTTTTCGTCTGGGCAAATAATCTAGGGAGGTGTCTTTAGCAGTATTTCCACAAGTCTATAAAACGTTCTTAGAGTGAAAGTTACAAAGAGTTTGAAAGAGGACTGTTTGAAGGGGTGAGGGCGGCAGGGAGAAGGAAGGGAACCCTTGAGTTGTAAAAATAACAGCAGGGAGGAGGTATATGTAAGAATGTAGCCTTGAAAGTAACTTATCTTGAAGTTTGAACAGAGGGTCTGTTTGAATCAGAGAAGCTAACAATCTTGGGGTTTAATTACCAGGTGCTTCTCATAAATTGTGGAAGGCCACAGCAAAAAAAAAAAAAGGCCTTTTTTTTCTGTCCTTACAAGAACCATGGCAGTTTTCAATAGCTAGCTATGAAACAATGGTCCAGGAACTAACCTGACTTCTTGTAAGTTTATTTTTCAGATCTAAAGGCAAGCCACAAACCCCAGAGACAAACTCATTACCTGATTGGGAAAGTCCCTTCCTGTATCATGTAATAAGTCTTGCACAGTCCCACAATGCCTTGCTTTACTGGTGTGTACCCAGACTTCGGTGGGACCCCAGTGTTCCTAAAAAGGAAAAAGCCAGCCAACCTACACCCTGATTGGTTAACCCCACCAACTTCTGTGTTTCCAAGGAATAAAAACCCTGCAATGGGTAGACAGAACCGGGACCCTGTCTCAGTGTTCTTGTCTTCTGCAGAGCCTCAATAAATCTGCCTTTGCTTTTATCAATGTCCCTGGTCCGAATGCTAACACAAGGACCCCAAAGTCTTCAGGCTCTCGGGGAGCCCAGAACAATCTTTTAGTGTATAAATTAGTGCAAATAAATGCATGTGCTTCATCGCCTAAGGTCACCTCTCAAAGGCAAAGTGCTAGAAGGAGCATCACATAAGTGACAATTTCCCACGTGAGTGAAAGAAATTAAAATAGCCTTCTACATGAGTGTACAACAGCAGAGGGCCGAAAATAGAACCCTGGCACCCAAAAACATCTCCCTGTGCCCGAATCTGCACTCCTAAGTAAAAGGAAAAGCAAGAATCAAAGAGGGTTTTGTCATTTCTAAAGGAGGGGAAGTTGGCCTGCAGTAGCTTCTAATTGCAGGAACAAAGCCGGTGTTAGACATAGAAAAGCCCTGTTACAAACCACCAGCAGGTTTCTAACAGGACAAGATTTCTTCAGGATCCTTTGTGAGCTGTCCCCCACCTTTTTTGGGGGGGAGAATCTTCTTTCTGGAGGAGATCTCTTTAACCCAGGAAAATTAGCATCAGAAAAAGCTACAGGCAAAATTTCGTAGTTAAAACATAGTTTTGTTTAGAACTGTATCCAAATAAATAAAACATAAACATGTCTATTTTTAAAAGTAATAGTAAATGTTGAACAAAATTTTGGTTATAACTGCAATCCTGTGCTAATTTTGAGGACAAAGAATAAATCTCAGGTAGGTTGTCCATAGTAAGATACATCCTTCCTATTTGGTTATCACAGTGCTATCAGAAAGAGGACATTTTTGCAAAAATACCTCATTGATTTTTTCAAAGGCTCTTCAATTCTTTGGTTTTCAAGTCTCTTTCCCCTTCTCTTCACCCATTAACAGACCTTCATCTACTATTGTCTTTGAGGCAGGATAGAGTAAGGAGGTAGGCAAATTCCTTGGCAAGTAGAATGAGGAAACTGAGACAGATAGCTGTGATTATCATTGTAATTAGCAAGTTCTCAATAATAGGAAAGGAGCAAAGGGGAAAGGTCAAACATTATAAGCATGGTCATTTGGGCACCTTCACCAGGAAGCTACAATTTCACACTCCCAGGGAACACTGGCCCATTCCCTACAGATCACTGTGGGGGAAGGAGTCCAACAAAAGGAAGACAGACACAGGACATAGGAAAGACACTTGTCTGTCATCACACCTGGGGACAGAAACCAATGGCCAGAATGGGCATGGCCAATGCAAGGGGGCCAAAACTTGGGAATGCATAATCCCCTAAACTAAGGAGCTCTCTCTCTTGTTGCTCCTCACTCTTGGCTCATGGAGCTCTCATTTTGCTCCTGCCTGTTTCCTCCATAAAACCATGTGGCCCTGCAGAGAAAAGAATTTCCTGAGGCCCCCATGGGAGGATGGGATTTTGTGGAAAACCTTATTGATGGTGTCAAGTTCAGGGAGTTCCCCTCCAAGGTCCCATCTCTGTCTTGCCATGGAAAAAGTCCAATCTTGTCTTCAGCGGGGCCAGAATGAAGGCCACTGCCCAGAATTTCTGATCCACGTACCATGGACTGATGGACTGCAGTGGGGAAACTGAAGCTAAGCCGGCCTGATGCTGGGCTGGACCCAGCTCCAACGTGGAAAGGAAACCCTGGACACCAGCCCTGATTTTAGCTCTACTGCAGCTCCAGCTACACTTCTCTGACTGGACTAAGGGGAGTGGGACATTGGAAACGCAGGGGTATCATTCCACAAAAACAAAACTTTCTGCCTTACCTCATCCTCCAGTGGGGGCCTCCGGAAATGCCTGTGCCAGCGACACCTCAAGAACCCCACTGCCATGAACAACTGGGGGAGACAAGCCCCTCTCCCATCCTGTAACCGCTGAACAAAATGACTGAGCGATTCACAGCCAGATACAGAAGAGAGATAACACCTAGGCCTCAGTTGTCTTTCAGCTCCAGGCCCAGAAAAGCAGCAAAACCAGGTCGGCCATGCCAGGACCAGCTGCAATGCTAATCACCTCCTGCCCTAGCACGGACCAATCAGTTGAGGCCACAACCCTGAAAGGCACGCCCTGATGAATATTCTGCTGACACCCTCCCCTGAGACCTCCCCTGATTTCTGCCAGCACCAGAGCGTTAAGAGCCTCAAGACAAAGGCCCAGCACATGCTCTCCCTCCCAGGAGCACACCACACCCCGCGCCTTTTCCTTCCCCTTCCTCTTCCCCCACAGGGATGCACCTTCTAAACTCTAAGAGACCCCCCCACAAGGCTGGCAACAGGGAGCAAAGGGCAGCAGCAGCTGGTCCCGGGCTAACCCCTGACCCTGTCCCCAAGACCCCCTTTTCTCTGACTTCTTTGTGAGCCAAAGCAAACCAACCTAGGCTCATTTCCCCACCGAATCACCCTGCTGTTGCTTCTTCTCTCCTAAGCCCTTCCTTGTTTCACAGCTTTATTCAACGGCCTCTAAAAACCCCCTGGGCTTGTGTTATAAGATCTTTCCTGCATGAAGTCAAGAACCCCCCCACTATCGGCCAGCCCTAGACAGACCTGCTAAGGGCCAGGTCCCCTTTCCGGTAACACCTTGACATGTCATTCAAACAGTTCTCCAACATCCTTGCTTTAATTTCATGAAATCCCTCTTCTCTCACAAGAGTTACAATTTCTCTTTCTGCTGTTTGTCTTTTTTTTTTTTTTAATATATTTTATTGATTTTTCACAGAGAGGAAGGGAGAGGGATAGAGAGAAACATTGATGAGAGAGAAACATCGATCAGCTGCCTCCTGCACACCCCCTACTGGGGATGTGCCCGCAACCAACGTACATGCCCCTGACCAGAATCGAACCTGGGACCCTTGAGTCTGTAGGCCGACGCTCTATCCACTGAGCCAAACCGGTTAGGGCATCTGCTGTTTGTCTTGTATTTGCAAAATGGTCTATGATTTGGGAGAGTCAGAGGACCAAGATGTGAGTGCTTCTACAGCCTGGCTGGACGTAAGCGTTGAAAACAGAGAGAGGGATGTTTTTGGTAGAAGTTGAGGTGCTGCAGAGAAAAGAATTTCCTGAGGCCCCCATGGGAGGATGGGATTTTGTGGAAAACCTTATTGATGGTGTAAAATTAAGGGAGTTCCCCTCCAGGGTCCCATCTCTGTCATGCCATGGAAAAAGTCCAATCTTGTCTTCAGCAGGGCCAGAATGAAGGCCACTGCCCAGAATTTCTGCTCCATATTAAAATCCAGTCCGGCATCTGGCTAGCTTAGCTTGTGTTCCCAGCTGCATTCCATTGCGTGTGGGGCCTGCATGGCCATGGGCACATGGCAGGCTGGCGGCACATGGGGCAAGTGCGGGTCACTGAGTGTCAGGAACCAAGAGTCGGTCAAAGGATTAACTCTGACCTTCAGTAAGTTACTGAAACTAGGCCCACTTCCTCTTGCCTGAGGACAAAGCATTTCTTCTGTAGCCGCCCTTCAACAGCCACACCCTTTATCTATAGTTACGACTTTAGCCGATTATCTAGGTCAGCCCCCACCCCTCCTAGGCATCCACCCTTCTAGAAATCACATATAAAGAACGCTGTAAAAAATAAAGTTTTGAGGCTTGATCAGAAACCCCTTTGTCTTGCCTCCATTCTTTGCGTCCCTTGTCTGTCTCTCATTCTCTTAGGTGCGCTGCCTCGGTACCCCCGTTAGAAGACCCCGCAGGCCGGGGAAAACTGAGAAAGCAAGAAAAGGGAACAAGAGCAAGCAAGAGAGGGAACTCTGTTGGGGATTATAACCACGAGCTTAACCAATCAAGCCTTCAAGGTTCCATGCACTTGCATGGCTTCATCCTCCTACCCACTGACCCATTTCCCAGGTTAGACCGACAGGCAAGCACCTTCCCAGGTCACCCCGACTTCACTGTGCATGTGCCCACCTCCCCCTCTGTTTGATCTCTTTCCCCAGCGATCTGCAGGGAATGGACCAGTGGTTCCCTGGGGAGCAGGAAGCTGCAGATTCCTGGTGGAGCTGCCCAGATGGCCATGCTGGTAATGTCTGGCCTCGCTTTGCATTCTTCCTGTTATTAATATTAACTGGCTAATTATGATGATAACAGGATGATGGAGTGGGACCTACGTTTGTAAGTGGCAAGTCCCATCAAAACATATTTTCCTGTTATGATAACTTTTATTCCCCCTCTACAATCTGGAAACTGTGGGGCATCAGATCCAAGACACAGGTAATCTGATCCTCTGGTGACTGTACCTGAACAGGGTATTTTTCTCCATTTCCCCCCACTCTCTCTACCTAGAAGATACCCTCGACCAACCCCCATCTTCTCCTTTTCAAACCTTTCTGGCAGAGCTGGGAGTTACCGCCTCCAGTGAACCTTCCCTCCTCTCGTCATGAGTAACCACTCTCCATGCCCTGGAGTATTTTGTAGGAACACCTCTCTTGGCATTTGTAATTTGTGCCTCTTATCGTCGTCCTTGTGAGAACACTGTATTCCACCAGGATGCAAGCTCCTCAAGGCAAGTCTTACTACCTCTCTGCCACTGCCACAGCACCTGAGCACACACTGTGCCTGGTGTGTGGAAATACCAAACAATGAGCTGGAATGTCCTTAGCCAACGGGGCTGCCTGGCCAGCACCACTGCAGGCCATCCCTTCACTCCGTTCCTTTTGGCCGCCAACAAAATGAACATTCCTCATCGGAGCCATATAATTTTAGGGCCTTCACTCCAGATGGGAAGCTGGGACCCAGAATAAATTGAGCAAGCTGTCCAATGTCACACAGCTCTTCTCTGCCTCTGCCCCCACCCCACCAGGGGCTCCCAGTGACCCTCGGCATGATGTGGAAGGCCACACAGGATCTGGTGCCTGCCCATCTCTCAAGTGTCACCCTCTTCTATCACACCCCACCCCACCCAGTTTCCTGAACGATCTACAATCCCTGACATGTCCAAGGCTCCGGCACCCTGGCTCCTCTCTCCCTCTCTTGCCTTTTCTCCCTCTTGCCTGGTGAGCTCCAGCTCATCCGACAAGTCTTGGCTACGACAGTGAGGGAAGTGTGAAAGTCGGAGCTGCCATCCCAGAGGAACTGCCTTGCTTGTCTTATTTCTCAAAACTCTGGAATGTTAAAACTGGGCAAAAGAACCTTTGGGCTGGGCCTAAAGCAGCGCTGTATTCCAAACAAGTGTTTGTATGACTGCAGCACTCAAAAGTAGCAGCGTTCTTCAGAATCAGCCTCACTATGTTAGCTTATCTGCAGCTATAGAAATTCCTTCCATTCATGTACCTGTTCCCCTGTTTCTCATCCACACCCCTTGCCTTCATCTCCCAGCTAGAACACTATTTGGGTTCCTGCCTGAACCACTGCTTCCTGAATAGCTGGAACTCAAATCAAGGCTTGTTGCCTCTCATTTTGGCCTTTTATTTTTAGGTTAACAACAGCATTACCCCTGCCTGTAAATGCTTTTCCTGTTACTGGTATTTGTGTTCTTGGGTTCTCCAAGACAGAAATCAAGAGGAAACCCCATGGAAATATCCAGACAGATTTCATTAAGAGCTTATGCTCGAGCGCAAGGGAGGCAGCACAGAGGAAAGGAGGGTCCTCTGAACCGACTCCTGGGCTGATTCTGACAAAGCAGCGCTGGAGAAGCAAGCTGTTAGAAGGGAGTAAAATTATGTATTTTTTCTTGAGCAGGCACTGGAGGGGTGGTAACATTCTTGTGGTTGGCTTATCTGTGCTTTGATCAGGCCGGGGTGGCGGGGTGGCACCGGCTCTGTGGGTTTTTTTATCCAGTGTCCCAGGTCCTTACGCTGTCTGTCTTGCAGTTCTGTGGTGAGCAGTTAGACAGACAGGAGCAGGGCAAGGACGATGGGCCAGGTACAGAAGGTCACCAGGGCGGGGAGCCCTGGGTGCCTAGCAAAGGAGAACTGTAGGCTGGGACCTTTCCTCACCTAGCACACTGGTCATATGGTTTGGACCCCCTGACCTTTCCTCTCAAGTTGAATTTCAGCTCCAGGCCCAGAAAAGCAACAAAACCAGCCACAGCAGACTCACGACCAACTGCATTGGATAATGACAACCCCCTACCCCCGCAACCTCCAAGAGTGCAGACCAATCAATCAGTGGAGACCTAGACCCTGAAAGGACACACCTGAAAAGCTACTGAATATTCTATTAAGCTCTGCCTCTGGGACTTCCCTTAAAATTTCCACCCTTAAAACCCTCAGGGACCCAGCATGCTCACCCTCCTAGGAGCAAGCCTTTCTCTTCCCCTTCCTCCCTCTAGCCTCCCCAGGCTCATTACCATTACCCCTAAGCTCCAAGGGCCCTACCTTTACCTCTACAGCCTGTTTCCTAAGCCCATTTCTTCTACAAATTACTTCTTCCACCTCTGTGACTTTATACGCAAATGTTCTCTTATCATTTGAGTCTTGGCTCTGAATTCTTTCCTAGCCAGAACTCAAGTACTGAGGTTGCTGAACCCAGGTCTGTCTAACCCCACTAGTCTAACACCTGGTGCCGTTCCTGCCACCTACAGCAGTTCCATGACCTGGGTTCAAATCTCTGCTCTGCCACTGACCAGCTATGTGACTCTGGCAAGTCACTCAACTTCTTAAGAGCCTCAGCGTGGGGACAAAATGAGATGGTGCATGGAGGCTGCTCAAAGCAGCGACCGGCAGAGACCAGGTGCTCATCCTGCTTTCCTACCAGAGAGGGTTAGGCAGCCCTGCCGCACGCCTGTCACCCTGCAATGCCACTGTGCCTGCGTCTGTTCAGATGCTCGAGTCTGTGGGCAGGTCTGTGTTGCTCTCTTGGTGTTCTCAATGTCTAGCCCGTAGCTCAGTTTCCAAACTTCATCACATAGAAAGCTTAAATCCTCTCATGGGTACAAACAACATGTGGACGAAAAAGGGCCCACATACTAAACCTGACAAGCTCGGATTAGGCCTACATGGTGGCCTTACAAACTCAGAGACCTTATCTTTCTCAACCAAGGACACTTGAAAGCAAATGGTTAATACCTCTTCTCCCTAATCAGAGAATACAGTAAGAAGAGCGAGTTTCATCTCACCCACTGAACAAAGAAGTCAGTGGTCTTGGGACTTTCCAAGGTAAAATCACCAGATGTTCTCATGAGTTCTGGGAAAGCTACAACAAAGTAAAAGGGGAACCTTGAAATCTAGTCTGTTGCCCAAGATATCCAGCAGAGGAACCTTGAAACCTGGAGACAGAGAAGTATAAAATCCTAAACCTCCACCAGGCAGGGCATTCAGACTAGCTGGGTGCCCATCTGTGCTACATGCCACATGTATTTTTAATAAATTTGCCTGCCTTGTTTCCTTAATAAATTTGCTTGCTTTCCTACAATGCTATTATGTGTCACTCCCCTGAAAACCCTCTCACCAGACTGACAAGAGCTGAGGAGGGGACAGCCGCCCCAATTCAGGAGGCTGTCTGGTAACTATTAGGTCTGATCAAATAATTGAATCCATATCCCCTCCCCTGGTAACTGACCTTTAGACCACTTCACAACCCTTTCAATGGCATTCCCTTTCTCTTAGACCGCATTCCACTGGCTAAGACCATTATGCTTCCCCTTCAGACCTGCCCAGAGAATTCTCCACCCAGAAAAAGCCCTTCTAGAGTCCTTTGAAATCTCTGACTCCCTGTCCCTGAGTGCTGGCACCATTTTGGAGCTCAGCCCATCTGGTATCCAGATGGCCTAATCTATATATATAAAAGCCTAAGCAACTGTCCAACCATTCGACCGGTAGCTATGACACACACTGACCACCAGGGGACAGACGCTCAATGCATAGGCATGGAAACATGGAACAGACTGATGAATCTCAGAAGGAGGAGGGAGAGAGGAGGGCGGGAAGAGATTAACCAAAGATCTTATATGCATACTAGAGGCCCAGTGGGGTCCCTCAGCCTCCTGCGGGGATTGGGCCGAAACTGGCAGTCCGACATCCCCTGAGGCGTCCTGGATTGCAAGAGGGTGCCTCTAGTGAATTTATAATCCCTTACCACTTTGGCCTCATGCGTTCCTCCTTTGGCGATCCTAACAGTAACATCTTGACTTCCGGGACTATGCCCTGATTACTTACTTTGTCTGAGTCAATAACAGCAGGTAAATCCAGGTTTCTTCCTTCTACCAAAGGATGGAGACCTGCCCCGTCCAAACAGAACTGCACAATTTGGAAAATTCATTTGCATAAAAGTGGGAACTTGGGCAGGAACTTTCCCTCTAAAAGTTGGCCTCCCCTTTATCTCTGTGGAACACAATTTAGGTTGCTACCTGAATCTGTGTCTCCCAAACCGCAGCTCCTTTTGCTCAAATAAATGCTTTTTATTCTTCATTAGAGTCTAAAATTAATTTTTGTTTACAACTAGCTATCACTTCCGATAATTATTTAACCAGAAGAAGAGGGGCCCAACCTGCGGCGGTGTAAGGACCTCTGCCCACACCTTCCGAAGGCCGCCCCGTTCCCCTAAATTAGCCGTTTCCTGGTGCTGCCCCAAGTACATCAGACCACAGACAGCAACATGACTTCCGGGACCGGAAAGCCTGGAATATAATCAAGAGGGTTCCCGAGGACCTGGTTGGTTTAGGGAAATATCTTCATCTTCTTTGCAGAGGCAACAGCATTCAAGGTCAGAGAGGACTCTGGTTTGCAAAGGTTATGTCTAGATTAGGGTTTCTCAACCATGGCACAAGTGACATTTTGGGCCAGATACTTATTCGTTGTGGGATATTTAATAGCATCTAGGAGCTCTACACACTGGATGCCATTCCCAAGTTGTGACAAACAAAAATGTCTCCAGATGCTGCCACATGGTCCTGGGAGCAAAGCTGCACTCGGTGGAGAGCCCTTTCAGAGGGAGTGAGCCCATTCAATTCCAACCTGGACTTATTACCGAAGTAAACTGATGAGGAACATTTTTAGCCACTCACTGTATCTACCTTGAAACACTGTCTTCTAATCCTCAGGGCCTTTTTTTTTTTAATTCACAGTTTTGAAGGCAGTTGTTTTCCAGTCTTGGCTCCACATTAGAATCGCCCAGGGAGCTTTTTAAAAATAGGAATTCCTGGGACCCACCGGGAGCTTCAGATTAGCTGGCCGGGGCAACGTACAGGCAGGAACACTTTTTTAAAAGTTCCCTAGGCAGTTGGAGCCGGCAGCAGGGGTGGAGAAATACTGCCCCCAGGCATTTCATGTGATTCCACCCTCTGCCCCATCCTTTGAATCTGGCAGTGTTAACGCAGCTGAGCCAGATAGCCAAGAGGAGGCCATGGGGATTTATCAACATCTCCACTCTTGACAATGAAACGTCCTCTCCACACTCCATTTCTTGGCCTGCCTGCAGATGACTTGCCAGAAAGAACGGAATTTAATAATCAAACAGCTTCCCCATGGCCTCTTGATCTAAACAGTCCAGTCCCACAGAACTTTCTGTGAAAATAGAAGTGTTCTCTATCTCCTCTGCCTAATAAAGCTGGCCCTGTGGCGATCAGAGCACTCGACATGTGGCTAGTGAACTGATAAACAGAATTTTTAGTTTTATTTAACTTGAATTAGTTTTAATTTAAATAGCCACATCGTAGCTAGTGGCCACTATATTGGACAGTACAAAATAAGTGTTTATGTCCCTATAGGGTTACAGAAATAAAGAAAAGTCCAATAGCCTGTTAAATTCCACAGAACTGTGAAATTCACAACACTTATGTCTTAAAATACCTAAACTCAACAGTCATTAAATTCTCAAATGGGATTCTAACTTATTCTAATAAAGAATCAATTAAGGAGAAATTCTAAAATAACTTTTTAATCAACCTGCAGAATTAGTTTTCCAACATATTCCAAATACTTTGACAAGGAAGTTGATTCTACACTAAGCTGCTTACTAGCCTACCAGGATAAAACATTCATGCTTGCTTTCCTTCCCTCCAGATCCACAGATAACCTTTGATTCGGACTTCTTGCCCCCTGATGTAGGCCTGAAGCAGCAACACACACTGTTGTTTCCTCATATCATTAAGCTTCATAATTACTTACAACTGCACAAACTGCATTCATGCATTCACTCTAGGTGTGCGGATCCTCACAGAACTCAAAGCTCATCAATTTTGAAAGCTAAAAAATGGAAAGGCAATTCTAGCTCTTATTGCAAAGGCGACGGGTGGGTTAGAGCTGAAGAAAGCCTCATAGGCCTTTCTGAGCACACACACACAAATGCTGACCTCGTCTTGGCCCAAACTCCCTTGGCCCACCTCTAAGCAGAGTCAGCACGAGCATTTTCGTATTGATTTACCATTTTCAGGTAATTGAAGGTGGTAGTTCCTCTTCACAATAGCTGGTGTTCATCGAGTGATGACCACATGCAGGGCCCTGTGCTTTATTTTGTCTCAATCTTACCACTGCCTTCTGAAGCAAGCACTGTTGCCAAAAGCTGATGCTAGGTACCCGGCCCGTGGCCACACCACTAGCAAGTGGCAGAGGTGGGATTTGGACCCAAGTCTCCGATTTTCTGATGGGAACCCTTTGGGTTATGAACAAAGACAAACATGTAATTCTAAGGTTAGGTGCCACGCTGAGCCACTCTCCCTGTGATCCAGCTGCAGCGTTTGGCATTGCAGGGTTCGGAAATCCTGAGCCTACCTTTACTTCAGAAATCCTGCCCCGTCCCCCATGGACCACTTTCAGTCCTGAGGCTTCACCGGCAGGTGAAGAGGGGCTGTGGAGAGCACTTCTGATCTGCCAGCACAACTGTGCCTCCGAGGGCAAGGCAGACACACATGCAGCAGAACTTTCCAAATGCCATCGTGGTGGTGGAAGGTAGTGAGAGCCCATAGCTGGGAGAAAGGAACCGATTTCAGGTGGGACCAGGGGAGAAATCAGGGGAGTATTCATGGAGGGGACAGACGAGCTAGACCCTCAGGGGGAGGTAAGATTTAGACGCCAGAGATCCCAGGGAGAGCATTCCCAGAAGGAGGGAACAGACTGAGCAAAGGCAGCAGAGGAAGAATGTGTGTTCTCTTGCCTGGGTTATAGGAAGCAGGGAGGATGGGGGGCAGGGTCTCCAGGGGCCTAGGCTGATGGGCTGGGGCAGCTCAGGGAACCCAGAATGTAGCCATTAACCATCCCAGGACCTGTTCTGCATCCCACCCCTGGTGCTTTCTAGCTGTGTGGCCTCCAGCAGGTCCCTTGTCTTCTTTGGGCACCAAGAACCCTTAGCTGATCTGAGAACCTAATTTTAGAAAAATAAACTGGGTGCAAGGAACACAGGTTCTTAACGTCTCTTCTTTCTAACTTCCCATATTATAAAAATATTGTTCCTAAGAATTTATTATTCACAACTGGGTAAAAATAGGTCTAGTGATCCAGAACGGGGTCGTTGAGGTCAGATTCACTATGTCCTGGGAAGAGACCATCTTGGGGAGTCTCACATTCCTCCTCTGAGAAATGGGCATAGAATTGGTGCCTACCTCTTGGGCCAGCTGGGAGGAGTAAGGCAGGTTACCATTTAAAGGTGTTTAGAACATGGCCTGGCACGCAGTACTTGCTTCCTGTCCGTTATTACGAAGAAGAAGTTATTTTTAAGCTCTTAGCCAGGTGGAGTCAGCCATGAGGGATTTCTGAGCAGATGAGAGGCAAGGCCAATGCTGGCCTCAGGCTCCGTCCGGTTGGGACCTCTTCATAACCATCCAGCCCCTGGGGCATAAGAAGCGCTCAACATACCTCTCCCTAGATGCACAACCTCTAGACCCTCTGGCACCCTTTCCCTCCCTTTCTACCTCCCTCAGTCAACTTGGCATCCCCCAAGGTCTGCGGGTTCAAGGATGTAAATATTGCACGTGCTCGACCTGCGGCCGGCGCGCCGTTACACAATCCTCATTTACTGGTACAAGACCCGCAGGAAGCCCGCGTAGGCGTAGGCGAGGGACGCCGGGGTTGCAGGGTGGGCGCCAGCTGTCAGGGTGTTAGAATAAGCCTCCCGACCCGAGGGTTTCGAGGAGGAGGGGGCGCAAGGGCGAGGGGACCCGGGCAGGTTGAGGAAAGAGGAGCTGAAAGGCTGCTGGGGGTAGGTACTGGCTGGGAGAGGCCTGGAGGGGTGCAGATGTCCGGGGCTGGACGGGAGGTGACTTCAGCTGGAAGGGCGAGCTGCAGCCCTTCCCTAGGAAGTGGGAGGAACGGGGTGCCGGAGCCTACAAACCAGCCAGGCACTGGGAGGGGCGCCAAGGGCTGGTGCCGGCGCGACTGGTGGGGAAGAGGAGTAGAAAAGGGGTGCAGGTCCCCGACCCGTCCTCACCTCGTCCCCGGGCTTTGGGGAGGCAGGCATCCTGGTCCCAGGAAGTGGGGGAACCGGGATTCGGGAATGTCAAACCTATCCGGGTACCGGAAGGGAGCGCGTGGAGGCTGATGCCAGAGTGGGGGAAATGGAGAGGAAAGGGGGGTGCAGGTCCCCGACCCGTCTTCACCCCGGGGGTGAAGGCCGGGGCGGAGGCCGAGCAGCCCGAACTCGGGAAGCGCGGGAGGCCACCGGGTCATCGGGGAGCTGGCGGACACCCCCTCCCAGGCGCGCAGCCCCGCCGCCCGCGCTCACCTGACCTAACCTCCGCCGCCTGGGTCCCGCCGCACGGTCCCGGCTCCCGCACAGTCCGCGGCTCGGGTCCGGCCGCAGCGCTGGTGCCCGCGCGGCTCTCCGCTCCCGGCCCGGCTCTGCGGACGCCTTAAAGGCGCGACGCGCTGGCCTGCGTCCTCCGACAGAAACGCCGGCTCCGCCCGCCCCCGCCCCCAGAGCTGCAGCTCCGCCGCCGCGGCCGCGTTCCCGTCGCCAGGGCCCCGGGCGAGAACTTGCAGCTCCTCCGCGCCCAGGCTCGTAGCGCTCCCCTCGAAGGGTAAAGAGTGGCAGGCACTACCCAACCCCAGCGGCCCGTCTCCAAGAGCCAAAGCCGAGCGCGAGCGCCTACTGTGTTCCCCTTCGATTCAGTAATTACAGGCTGTTGTTGTTCCTTGTGATGAAGCCCCTACTGGGTTCCCCTTCGCAAGCATGTCAAACTCGCGGACGGTGGGCCGCGTGCCTCGTTTATTTCAATGAGGCATGCGGTCGGTCGCGGCACCCCTTTAGAAGGCGGAACCCAGTCTCCTGCCCCTGCCCCTAAAGCGCTCACTTAGGGCACGGAGGAGGGATTGGAACCCAAGGCATCGCTGTTCCACAAGGTGACACCAGAATTCGTGGAGGCCTTGTTTCATTCACTGAGCACCTACTGTGCGCTTGGTGCTGCTGGGCACCATCCGCCGCAGTGGCTGCCACCTAAGGGTTGAGAGAAAGCGAGGGACAGGCAGGTACACAGGCAAACAAAGCACGGGTTGTCTCATTTAAACCGGGAAGTGGGCTTTGTAGTTGGCGTCCTTGCTCAGAAGAAAGGCGAAGAAACTGGTTCAGCTCGTAAAGGACAGAACTGGGAATGCCAATCAGGGATCATCTGACTGCAAAGCTCTGGGGGCAAACTGGCCTTTCAGACACCACTGGGTAGGTCCCCGCTGTGGTCATTGCTTCCTTGTAAGGACAATTAAACCCCGCTGGGCCAAAAAGTAAGGAGCGGAGCATAAAATTCATCACTCGTTAAATTCAGAGGTGTTTTCTGACCAGTTATCCGCCTCAAACCTGGGCTTTTGAACAACCTGGCCTCAGTTTACCGCTTCAGCCTCATCTCCTAGTATTGCAAGGCCACGCAGGCTGAACTGGACCATCTAGGCTTTTGCCTGGGCTGTTCCTTACACCAAGGAACTCTCTTCCTTTCCTGCTTGGCCTGGCTACTCCTTCCTCTCTTCTGTGCCTTAAGTAAAATGTCACTTCCTCCAGCAAGCCTTCCTTAAATCCCTGTGGGGCCATACAACAGTGGGGGCTTCTCCCATCCAAGTGTTTATGCATCCATTTAACTAATATTTACTAAGCGTTTACTATGCCCTGAGCTCTGTGTGAGGGGGTCTTCCTGCTGTGCTGAGAGCTGAGTCTGTGGCTTGTCTGCCTCTCTCCGGACCTAGATGGGACCAGTGCCCAGAAGGACTCTGGGCCATTTC
The DNA here is from genome assembly GCF_027574615.1 of Eptesicus fuscus. NCBI lineage: Eukaryota > Metazoa > Chordata > Mammalia > Chiroptera > Vespertilionidae > Eptesicus > Eptesicus fuscus. Next base: position 46,004,264 of record NC_072490.1, on the reverse strand, counting down.
AATCCGCCACAAAGACAGCTTCCCGGCCTGTACTCACAAGCCCTCCAGGCTGGCAAGTGTGGCTGGGCAGGTCCTGGGTTGTGAGAATTGGGCGTGGATAATTCCCAGTGACATGGCAAAGGGGCATCTCTGACACCACTGGTGACCACCCCGTCAAATCTGCCTCTGTCACGGTGGCTGGGATCCAGCCCAGTTTGGGGTAATCTCTCTGGCTGGGGCTGGATCCTCCCTCTAAGGTGTCGGCCACCTTATCACTCAGACTTCAGGAGCTGCATTGGACTCCTTTCCTGGAGTTGTTCTCAGAGCTTTGGTGAGTTCCACCTCTCAGGCCTTATCTGTCCTCACTTCGAACCTCCCCCCGCCAGCTGTCCTCCAGCACACCCAGAGCAGGCCCAGAGAGGCAGCAAGGGACAAAACCGGCCAGCCTTTCAATCCCCACAAGCCACTTAGCAATCTAGGCTCAGGGCGCCTTCCCCAAAAAGGTGCTGAGGGGGGCGAATAAATAAATAAGTGAAGGAAATGCATGAATGGCTTCCCACAAGGCCTACCCAGGAGCCATCGATAAACTTTACCTGGTGTATTAGAAACTTGAAAACAATTCTTAAATTTAAATTTTTTCCCTCTCCAAAGCCTTAAAAAGGTGCAATTGCCCTTTTTTAAATTCATAGCCTGTGTCCTCAGGGGCCTCCTAGGGTCTGAAGTTTCTAAATATAGAGACTCCCCCCCCCCCCCTAGTTTTTAAAAAATATATATTTTATTGATTTTTTTACGGATAGGAAGGGAAAGGGATAGAAAGTTAGAAACATCGATCAGCTGCCTCCTGCACACCTCCTACTGGGGATGTGCCCACAATCAAGGTACATGCCCTTGACTGGAATCGAACCTGGGACCTTTCAGTCCGCAGGCCGATGCTCTATCCACTGAGCCAAACTGGTTAGGACTCCTGCTAGTTTTATATTTTGATACACTTGAGCCCAGTGGGAGTCACCTTCTCTGTGACTCTTACCCACCTGTTGACTGACAGGAGAGAAACCTTAATTAGCATCGCGCGCACCCCCCCCCCCCCCCCATTCACAGTGAAGCCAAGGAGGCAGGAAGAGATGAGGGGACTCACCTGTAATACCCTTTCTGAATCAGCAATGCCCTGAGCTATGTCACTAAAGAATCAGGGACGGTGGGAGGTCAGGGAGCAGTCCAAGGGGCCACCCACATTCCCTAATGGCATCCCAAATAGAGACTCCTTATTATCTGACAGCTCTCACCCCCGCATTAGAAAGGAGTTCTGGAACCTCTCCTCTGCCAGCAGGTGCAGCAGCACCCAGGCTTCACCCTGTCACATTTGTGACCTTCTCCTGGACTCGGCAGCATACCAGTTAGAGCTGAGTGGTGCCAATGGTCACCACTGTTTAAGGCACATGTATTACCTGCTGGGCCCTGTGCATCATCTCACTTAGTTCTCACCACCACCTGCGAGATGTGCTAACCCACTTTACAGATGGGAACACTGAAGCACAGAGGTTAAGTGACTCACTCAAGATCCCATAGCCAGGACATAGTGGGGCCAGCAGTCAAAGGAGTTTACTCATTCCTTCAACATTCCCACTACATGCCAGGTACACTTTGGGTGAACAAAGACATACTTGCTGCCCTCAAAAACTTAGAGTCTTTTAATAATAAGAAAATATTAGAAACTATTCCATCAGGGGTCACACACAGATTATGATGGAATCATGAATAACAACAAATACAAAGGCCATGTCAGCACATGGAAATGCATGTAGGAGAAAAATGAAAAACACAAGGTACTCCGTGTACTTAGATGTCAGCTGGCAGCATCCCTGGCCTGTGAGCAATTTGCGTGATTCATTCTCCAAGCATGTATTGCATGGCAACTGTGAGCAAACCACTGAGCGCCGGGCCCATGTGCAATTCAGATATCACCACCTTGCAGCAGCCTTCCCTGATTACCTCTGAAAAATTAGTTGTTCCATCATCCATACCCTGTAGCACATTGTAGATGATGATTTATTTATTCATTTTGACCCCACTTAGTTGTGAATTCTTTTTTACCACCTCCATATCCCCAGGGACCAGCATGATGAGTGGCACAGAGCAAGCAGACATTAATTAGTCATTCTGTGTTCAGTACTTCACGTGCATTATCTCACTAAACCTGTGAGGTGTGTATTATTGTTGGCTGCATTTCACAGATGAGGAAATTGAGACTCAGAGAGGTTAAATAACCTACCCACGGTTACATGACTGGTAACTGATACCGTCAGAATCCAAACCATGTTGTGTAGGTCTGAACACAAAGTCTGCATTCTAACCAGTAAGATGCCTGCTGCCATAACCAGTAATGGAATTAAATATGAGCCCAGCTGGTGGGGCTCCGTGGTTGAGTGTAGACCTATGAACCAGGAAGTCGTGGTTCGATTCCCATCAGGGCAGATGCCCGAGATGCAGGCTTGATCCCCAGCAGGGGGCGTGCAGGAAGCAGACCATTAAGGATTCTCATCATTGATGTTTCTATCTCTCTTCCTCTCTGAAATCAATAAAAATATATTTAAAAAATAAATAGCCCTAGCCGGTTTGGCTCAGTGGATAGAGCGTTAGCCTCTGACCAAAGGGTCCCGGGTTCAATTCCGGTCAAGGGCATGTGCCTTGGTTGCAGGTTCCTTCCCTGCCTGGGCTCTGGTCGGGCTCGTGCAGGAGGCAACCCATCAATGTGTTCCTCTCCCATCGATGTTCCTCTCTGTCTTTCCCTCTCTCTTCTACTCTCCTTAAAAATCAATGGAAAAATATCCTCAGGTGAGAATTAACAACAACAAATAAATAAGGAAGATATGACAAATCTGACCTTGAAAGAGCTTGTGTCTAGAAATCTATGAACTATGAATATTTTTAGGCAGAAAAAGCATCTTTCTAAACAACTCAAAATAGTGCTAATTCGTTTCTTTCTTCTTCTGAACAGGAATTAGGATTTATTGGTGGGTGTAAGGAGGAGTGCAGGGCCCGCCATTTGTCCAGGGGACGAGATTAGGGGTGCATTTAACCCCACAGCCATCTGGAATGAGCTGCTTCTCAGCCACCATGTCTTCAAACTCATCCGCATTACACTCAGCAAAGCCCCTCTTCTTGGAGATGTGGATCTTTTGGTGGCCGGCGAACTTGAACTTGGCTCTGTGTAGGGCCTAGTCACAGGCTCCTTGTTCTGCAGCTTGTGCGGATGGATATGATGACTTGACCAGTGTGGGCTCTGACCACTGTGCCCTGGGTTTTCCAAAGGCACTGTCAGCCCCTCTACAGGACATCTTGTTGATGCAGATGGCGTGGGAGGGGTGGAGCCGCACTCGGGGGTGAAAGCCATCTTTGCCGCCGCTTTTCACCATGTACTTGTTGGCACAAAAACGGGCGCCATGTGGCCACAGAGTGGGAACTCCTTCACTCCTGTCTTCTTCCGCACCAGGTCAAAGAGGGGGATGTTGGCATCAGGGACACCTCGGCAGAAGCGAGACCCTGGGTATGGCTGCTTGTTCTTAGAACACCTGTAACACTAGCCAGGTTGGCAGCCCATGGCGACATCAGAATCTTCAGTGGCACGCGGAAGGGAAAGAGATTCATTTGTTTATGAATTAAATGTTTATCGAGCATCTGCTTATGTATAGGAACCAAGCTGGGGAAGATACATAAGCTACATCCTTCTCTCAAGGAATAGAGTCTAAATTACAGGATGTTTTTTACACCTGTAAAAGGAATATCAATGCAAGACTTAAGTAATAAAAGTAGGTCAGAAAACAAGTCAGCCTATGTCAAATGTAGCATATGATCATGGGAGGAAGGACTCAATAGTAAGGAGGCTCTGAAACTACTGAAAATGCCAGTTGAGCACAGCACTAGCCAGAGAGGATGGAAGGAAAGGGGAGACCTCGGACTGCACAAGGAGCTCTGGGTCAGGTTGCCCAAGCACCTGTATGTAAGTTGGAAGGTCAGAAATTTCCAAAAAATTAACCTAGACCTTTAACAAGAGGCAAGGGAAACGAATGCTCAGAGTGGTTGAGACTGAAATTCTAAAGACAGGGAGGTTTTAATTTATTAAATTCACATTTGGATCCAGAAGATGAATAAAAAAGGAAATGAGCACATGTGATGGTAACAGATGTCAGAGGGAAACCAAAGCTACCAGTTTCCTATTTTACTTCGTCTGCTTCACGGAGAAAGAGCTTCCATTTGGTCAGGTTAGGTTATCACAAAGAGAGAAACCAAGCCCAGGGCAGGAAGAAAAGACAGGGGAAGAACACTCAGCCGTTTTAATTAGTTCAGTGTGTCAGGTCAAGAGAAAGTACTGCCCAGGGTACCAGGAGGGTATTTAGAAATGATCTCAGAAGCCAGAAGTCTCTAATTAGAGTGAGGGTCCCATGTCAAATAGGGAGGAAGATTAATATACAAATCCAGAGACCAAGTGGTCTGGTGTTGATTTCTAGCAAAGTTCTGCACATGATTATTAAACTGGAACAAAAGATGTGCCAACCGCTTGTATGGGTTCACTGTGCATAATCACGGCAAAGGGATGATTTTTCACAGTTACCAGCGTAAGTAGATTTGGATTACATACAGAACCCGGAGGGTAGTAGGCTTTGGACAAAACAGTTTATTATCTGTTTATGGGCAAGATAAAGCAATCTAGACTGCATAACACCACAGGCCAGTGAATTCATAGGTTAAACTGTGGCCCAACTTTCTTTCATCTGACAATATTAGACTGGAAGCGATTTTCTTTTATTTTTATTAAAATGAATTTATTGAGGTGACATTGGTTAATAAAACCATACAGGTTTCAAGTGTACAATTCAATAATACATCATCTGCATACTGCATTGTGCACTCACCATTCAACATCAAGTCTCCATCACCATTTATCCCCGCTTTGCCCAGATCTACTTCCCCCACCCTCCTTTCCCTCTGGCTATCACATACTGTTGTCAGTGTCTATGTCACACACACACACACACACACACACACACACACACACACACGAAGGTGCTTTTTTTTGCTTATTCCCTTCACCTTTTTTATCCAGTTCCCCAACCCCCGCCTTCCTCTGCTCTGACAGCTGTCAGTCTGTTCTATGTATCTATGTAGAAGCAATTTTCTAATTGAATGCTCTAGTTCTCTGACATTTAAAAAAAAAAAGAATTTAGATAAACAAAAATCCAGACTTGCCATCAATTTTTAAATCAGGAAAAGCTGGGGAGAAAATTTGGGTTCCAAATTGTTTCAATAATGTGGAATATGCCAAAAAAACATGGTGAAATTTAATAGTCTCACTTTTCGACTTTTAAAATTCAAATTGCATCTCAACATATGGTACACCAGATATTCTGAAGCATGCTTTTTCTCAAAACACCTCTATCCTAGATAAAATAGACTTTGTCACGTGTTGCTGGGCTGAATGTGTGTCAAAATAAGAGGAGGGGACAGTGAAAAGCAAATAAATGTGAAATACAAGGTTGTCCCAACACCAAATGTACAATCAGACCCTAACCCAGTGGTCGGCAAACTCACTAGTCAACAGAGCCAAATATCAACAATACAATGATTGAAATTTCTTTTGAGAGCCAAATTTTTTAAACTTAAACTATATAGGTAGGTACATTGCTATTAACTTAATTAGGGTACTCCTAAGCTGGCCTTTGCTAAAAACTCAAGGGGCCAAAGAGCCGCATGTGGCTCGCGAGCCGCGGTTTGCCGACCACTGGCCTAACCAATATTGAGAGATCTCATCCAGCTCTAATGTGGAGTAGCTGAACCTAGAGTCCCATACTTATCAGGACCCTTTAAATGAGCCAAATGGTCTCAGATGGGTAGCATTCCTTCTCTCCCTTCCAACCATAAACAAAACAAGGATGCTTTCTGTAAGAAAGCACCCAGGATTCCCATAGATATGATTAACCAAACAGTGATTTGGGGAACATATTTGAAGCGATTACATAGAATTCAGCATGGAGTGATATGACATGAAAATATTTTTGAAAAGATATGGAATATGCAGGATAGACTGAGAGATCAAAATCCATTTAATCAGCACCACAGAGATAAAAAAGGAGAGGCCTTATTTGAGGTAGGAATTGCTAAGAATTTCCAGGGTAGAAAAAGGACATGAATCCACAGATACACAAAGCATAACATATCTAAAGTAGGAAAAATAATACCAAGAAACATTGTAGTGAGACTGGGAACACTAAAAACAAAGATCTTAAAAGCAGCTAGAGAGATTAATCACAAAAGAAGGAATTACGCCCCTGGGTCTGGGAGAGGCCACGCGCCCCTGGGTCCGGGTGAGGCCATGTGTCCCTGGATCCGGGTGAGGCCTCGCGCACCTAGGCCCGGGTGAGGCCACGTGCCCCTGGGTCTGGGAGAGGCCACACGCCCCTGGGTCCGGGTGAGGCCATGTGTCCCTGGATCCGGGTGAGGCTGGGTCCCGGGTCCGGGTGAGGCCATGTGCCCCTGGGTCTGGGAGAGGCCACGCGCCCCCGGGTCTGGGTGAGGCCATGTGTCCCTGGATCCGGGTGAGGCTGGGTCCCAGGTCCGGGTGAGGCCACGCGCCCCTGGGTCTGGGAGAGGCCACGCGCCCCTGGGCCCGGGTGAGGCCACGTGCCCCAGGGTCCAGGTGAGGCCTTGCACCCCTGGTCCCGGGTGAGGCTGGGTCCCTGAGCCCGGGTGAGGCCACGCGCCCCTGGGTCTGGGTGAGACCACGCGCCACTGGACCCGGATGAGGCTGGGTCCCTGGGCCTGGGTGAGGCCATGTGCCCCTGGGTCCGGGTGAGGCCTTGCGCCCCTGGGTACGGGTGAAGCCGGATCCTGGGTCCGGGTGAGGCTGTGTGCCCCTGGATCCATCCGGGTGAGGCTGGGTCCCGGGCCCGGGTGAGGCCACGCGCCCCTAGGGTCTGGGTGAGGCCACGTTCCCCTTAGTCCGGGTGAAGCTGTGCCCCTGGGTCCGGCCGAGACCAAACCAGAGGGAGTCGGACCTCCGTTACCACCATTTGTCCACCATCCAGAGCTGAGGGGTCAGTGCTGACATGTACACATAAGGAACTGGTGGACATTGAACTTGGGTCTCAAAAGAACTGTTGGTCCAGAAAGAAACTCACTACAGACTGATTCATTTGCCTGTCAGCATAACTATTATTGCCCGTCTCACATTCAGTTCTTATAAGTATATATCTAGTGACATATGATCTCGCTCATCTAGGGGAAATGATGAACAACATAGACTAAGGAACAAGAACAGAACCAGAAACAAGGAGGCATCGATCGGACTATCGGGTCTCAGAGGGAGGATAGGGGAGGTTGGGAGGAGGGGGGAGAGATCAACCTAAGGACTTGTGTGCATGCATATGAGCCTATCCAACGGTTAAGTTCAACAGGGGGTTGGGGCATCCGTGGGGAGGGGTGTGGGATGGGAATGGGAGGATGAGGACAAATATGTGACACCTTAATCAATAAAGAAATTTAAAAAAAAAATCCTCCCTTAACTTCCCATTGCATTTAGAATAAAATATATGTCAATCAGGTTTCAATTAAAAATTCAAATTTCTCAAAAAAAAAAAGAAAAAAAAAAGAAGGAATTAAATAGACTGTGAGCAGATTACTCGATGGCAACACCAGAAGCAAAAAGATTGTAGAAATATCTTCAAAGACTGAGGATTGGATAGTCAGCATCTCTAGAATGAGGGTAAAATACTGGAAAAACAAGATGAATTTTCGACTGGAAGACTTAACTAAATGAACTTCAGAGATGCACTTCAGAAAGAAGAAAAATGACCCAATTTAGAATCGAAATGCAAGGAGAAATCATGAGTGAAGAAATTGGTAAATACAGTGAATCTAAACAAAATTTTCTGTACAAAACAATAATGTTGACAACAACAATAAAAAAAGTATAGGTTTAAACAAGTCAGAACCAAAATACTGGGCAGCATAAATTAAGAGGTGATCAGAGTTAAAGTGTTCTAATGACTTTGCATTTGTGTGGGAAGGGAATTAAAATATTAACTTTAGCCTTTGTTAAATAGGTCTGGTGAAATGTCAATAGTATTTGTAATATAATACAAATATTTATGTAACTTTCAAACCAGTAAAAGGCGGGGGGTAGGGGGGAAGATAGCATAAGCCAATAAAAAAAGCAGATAAACAACATTCAACCCCAAAGAAGTATTAAAAAAGCAAGACTCCATACTTGTAAGAAAGATAGTAAAAATAAGTCCAGATATACTAATTCAGTAAATGTAAATTAACCAAACTCATCAGTTAAAAGTTGGAAATTGTCAAACCGGATGTTTAAAAATCTGTCACTATTTCAAGAAGCACTTCTAAAACATAGGAATTTGGAAAGGTTGAAAGTGAAAGTGTGGAAAATGATATACCTGACAATACTACTCAAAAGGAAGCACGCATAGCTGTGTAATATTAGATAGCATAGACTGATAAAAAAAATTACTAAGGATAGAAAGGATCACTACAATAATGATTAAAAGTTCAATTCACTAGCAAAATCTCAGTTCCAAACTATAGAAAACATGAATTTTATAATTATTAAAGAAACTAGTGGCTCAGTGCACAAAATTCATGCACGAGGGGGGGGGGGGGTCGGGTTCCCTCAGCCCGGCCTGCACCCTCTCCAATCTGGGACCCCTCGAAGGATGTCCTACTGACGGTTTACAGGGATCGGGCCTAAACTGGCAGTCAGACATCCCTCTCGCAATCCGGGACTGCTGGCTTCTAACCGCTCACCTGCCTGCCTGCCTGTCTGATTGCCCCTAACCACTCGGCCTGCTGGCCTGCTCGCCCCCAACTGCCCCCGCCGCCGGCCTGATTACCCCCAACTGCTCCCTGTGCCAGTGTGCTTGCCCCCAACTGCCACCTCTGCTGGCCCGCTCACCCCCACCTTCCCTCCCCACTAGCCTGCTCGCCCCCAACTGCCCCCCTGCTGGCCTGCTAACTCCAAACTGCCCCCCACTGTCCTGACCAACTCCAACTGACCCCCACTGATGGCCTGCTCTCCCCCAACTGGCCCCCCTGCTGGTCTGCTTACCCCCAATGGCCCCACCCCCAACCAGCCAGATCTTCCACAACTGCCATCCCATCCTGGCCTGATCACCCACAACTGCCCTCCCCTCTTGGCCTCTAACCGCCTCTACCTCGGCCCCACCACCATGGCTTTGTCCAGAAGAACGTCTGGAAGGTCTCCTGGAAGGTCTCCCAGTCTAATTAGCATATTAGCCTTTTATTAGTATAGATAGAGGCCTGGTGCACGGGTGGGAGCTGGCTGGTTTGCCCTGAAGGGTGTCCTGAATCAGGGTGGGGGTTCCCTTGGGGCATGGGGAGGCCTGGGCAAGGGGCCTGTGGTGGTTTGCAGACTGGCCACGCCCCCATGGGGTGAGGGTACCTGCTGGGGGGGGCGTGACCAGCCTGGGTGAGGGGCTGATGGCTGTTTGCAGACTGGTCAAGCCCCCCAGTGGGGACCCCACCCCCTGGGGGTTGGCCAGCCTGGGTGAGGGGCTGAGGGCTGTTTTCAGGCTGGCCACACCCCCTTCAGGGTGGAGGTCCCCACTGGGGTGCCTGGCCAGCCTGGGTGAGGGGCTGATGACTGTTTGCAGGCTGGCCAATCCACCCAGCAGGGACCCTCACCCCATGGGGGTGTGGTCAGCCTGGGTAAGGGGCTGAGGGCCATTTTCAGGCTGGCCATGCCCCCCAGCGACCCAGGCTCCCAGCCCCTCCTTTTTTTTTTTTTTCAGTGCCTCCTTGAGCAGAGGCCAGTGCCAGCTGGAAGCAGGTATCTGGGATTTATTTATCTTCTATAATTGAAACTTTGTAGCCTTGAGCGGAGGCCAGGGCCAGCTGGAAGCAGGTATCTGGGATTTATTTATCTTCTATAATTGAAACTTTGTAGCCTTGAGCAGAGGCCAGGGCTGGCCAGGGCGGGTGGGAAGCTTGGCTTCCTCCATTGCTGGGGCAACCCAAGCCTCCTGCTCACTCCAGCTCCGTGGCTGCAGCCATCTTTTTGGGTTAATTTGCATACTCGCTCTTGATTGGCTGGTGGGCATAGCAAAGGTATGGTTAATTTGCATGTTTCTCTTTTGTTAGTGTAGATTTTTGAGCCCTAACTGGTTTGGCTCAGTGGATAGAGCGTTGACCTGTGGACTGAAGGGTCCCAGGTTCGATTGCAGTCAAGGCATGTACCTTGATTGCAGGCACATCCCCAGTGTGGGGTGTGCAGGAGGCAGCTGATTGATGTTTCTCTCTCATCAAATGTTTCTAGCTCTCGATCCCTCTCCCTTCCACTCTGTAAAATATCCATAAAATATATTTTTTAAAAAAAAGAAATTGATGAAATCTTTAGTTAAAGGAAACATTAAGTCCAGATGGTCCTAGAAGCAAGTCTCGACTTTCAAGGAATAGATCATTCTACTCTCTCATAAGCTCTTTTGGAAAATAGGAAGAGAGAGAACACATCCCACCTCCCTCTAAGATGCCAGTCTAAATTCAATATCAAAACAAGATCAGACCAATATTACTTATAAATCACTCAAAAGCATAGAAGCAAAAATCCTAAATGAAATACTAGCACACTGAAGCCAGCAATATATAAAAATAATGATATATTATAATCAAGTTAAGTATATGCCAGCAATGCCAGAATAGTTTAACATTAAGAAATATATTCCTGCCCTGGCCGGGCAGCTCAGTTGGTTAGAGCATCATCCTGATATGGCAAGGTTTCGGGTTTGATTCCTGGTCAGGGCACATACAAAGAGCAACCAATAAATCCTATATAATAAAACCCTAATATGCAAATCGACCAAATGACGGAATTACCAGTTGCTATGACACGCACTGACCACCAGGGGGAAGACGCTCAATGCAGGAGCTGCCCCCTGGTGTTCAGTGCACTCCCACAGGGGGAGCGTGGCTCAGCCAGAAGCCAGGCTCACAGCTGGTGAGCGCAGTGGCGGTGGCGGGAGCCTCTCTTGCTTCCACTACAGATGGACAGTAAGGAGTGAGGGGTCCTGGACTGCGAGATGGATGTCTGCCTGCTGGCTTAGGCCCGCTCCGCAGTGGGGAGCGGGCCTAAACAGGCAGGCAGACATCCCCCAAGGGATCCTGGACTGTGAGAGGATGCAGGCCAGGCTGAGGGACACACACTCCTCCCCCAGTGCAAGAAATTTCATGCACCAGGCCTCTAGTGTATAAATAAGTAGAACAACAAATCAATGTTTCTCTCTCTCCCTTCCTTTCTCTCTAAAAACCAATAAATAAATTAAAAAAAGAAATATATTCCTGCAGTTAACCACATCAACATGTTAAAGGAGAACTATAAGATCATGTCAATAGATTCAAAAAATTTTTTTTGCATTCTTTTTTTTTTTTTTAATATACTTTATTGATTTTTTACAGAGAGGAAGGGAGAGGGACAGAGAGCCAGAAACATCGATGAGAGAGAAACATCCATCAGCTGCCTTCTGCACACCCCCTACTGGGGATGTGCCCGCAACCAAGGTACATGCCCTTGACCGGAATCGAACCTGGGACCTTTCAGTCCGAAGGCCGACGCTCTATCCACTGAGCCAAACTGGTTTTGGCAATAGATTCAAATTTTTAAAATAACATTTGACAGGATAGCGGGGCAAGTGGATGTAGGGATAGAGCAAAAAAGAGAAAAAAAAACTCATGGACATGGACAACAGTGTGGTGATTGCCCTGGGGGAGGGGAAATAGAGGAGGTTAAAAGGGAGATAAATGGGGGATGGATGGAGACTTGAAGTGGTGAATTCACAATACAGTGCACAGATGATGTATTATAGAATTGTATCCCTGAAACCTGTATAATTTTGTTAGCCAGTGTCACCCCAATAAACTCTATATGAAGGAAAATAAATAAAAAAATAAACAAAAAATAACACTTGACAGTCCCTCATGGTAATAACTCATAGGAAACTAAGAGAACTTCCTTAACCAGTTAAAAGGCATCTACCAAAAAAACACACAAAACAAACAAACAAACAAAAACTACAACCAATATCATTGTAAATAATGAAATTTAGAAATGCTTCCTTCAAAATCAGAAACAATTTAAATCAAAATCTCAACAGGGCTTTTCTAGAAGATGATGAGCTGATTCTAAACTTCATATGGAAAAACAAAGGTCCAAGAGAAGCCAAAATACTCCCAATGGAGAAGAAAAAGTAGATATCAAGACTTACAAAAATACTAGAGGCCTGGTGCACGAATTCATGCACGGGTGGGGTCCAGCTGGCTTGCCCCAATGGGGACCAATCGGGGCTGGGCTGGCAGGGAGGAGGGGATATGGGAGGTTGACTGGCCTCACCCCTGATTGGGAGGGGGCCATCGGGGGCAGGGTTGGTCAGGAGGAGGGGCCACGGGATGGTGGCTGGCCGGCCCACTCCTGATTGGGCCAGTTGGCCAGCCACAGTGGGCGTCATAGTGACCGGCTGTTCTGGTCATTCCGGTGGTTCCGGCGTTCTGGTTCCTGGCTTTTTATATATATAGATAGTTAATAAGGCAGTATGTATTCATGTTGGGATAGATCATGACATTTATGACACAGAACAGAAACCCCAGAAATGAACCCATGCATGTAGGGAAACTTGGTCTATGTAAAGGTGACATTTCAGATCAGTGGGGATAGGAGGGTCAATTCAGCAAAAAGTGCTGGGACAATTGATTATTCATGTAGAAAAATAGGGATTAAAACAACTTTCTCATGCCCCACCCCAACCCCCATTCATTCAAGATAGATTATAGACTTTACTATAAAAGGCAAAATTTTAACCTTTTAGAAGACAATATAAGAAATTATCTTCAGGATCTTGCCAATACTTGGCACAATCAGACTTTTTTCTAACCTAGTGGTTGTGAAATAGTACCTCTTTGTGATCTTAATCTTCATGTCCATGACTAATGGGCTTGAGCAATTTTCCATATGTTTATTTGCCATTCATGTTTCTGTGTTTGTGAAATACCTGTTCCTGTCATTTCCCCATTTTTCTAATTGTCTGTGTCTTAATGGTTCGTAGTTATGTGTGTTGAAATGATCTTCTCCCAGTTTGTGGATTTTCACTTTCTTTAGTGTTTTTGAATCAACAAGCATTCATTTTAATTTCATCGAATTATCCTTTACATTTAGTGCTTTTTGTGTCTTGTTTACAAAATCCTTCCCTGCCTCCCTGAACCACATGGATTGAGACTGGGGATATATGGCACTCCAAGCAAACGGGCTGCAGGCACTGAACTGGGCCTCCTGGCTGCGGGGCTCGCCCAGATCCACAGACGGCAGCACAGATATAACAAAACCCAAGCTCCAAGAGTTTGAGTCCGTGGAACGCATCTCAGGTGAAGGCGGTGGGCTCTGGCTTCATCAAGTCCACCCCTGCCACTTCATTAGCTTGGTCTCTGTTAAAGGTGAGTGACTGGCTACTTGTCTATATAAAACTGAGTTTCTTCATGTGGAAATAGGGGATGCTGATGAAGAATCAACGATGGTACTAACATCAAAGGGCTGCAGAGAAGATCAAGCTGAACATTGCGTTTCAAGGTCAGCACTGCACCTGGCACGGAGGAAGTGTGCAGAATATGAGCTATCGGCATCATCGCTCTTCATGCACCAAGCATTTACTGGGCTGCGTGGTCCTTAGACGGGCCTGAAAGCTCTTTGAATAGTCAAAGATCAGTGGTGGGAAATAGACTATGAAGACCCCAAGTGTAGGCTGGGAATAAACGGGTGAAGGTTACCAGCAGAGGGGTGTGTGTGTGTAGGGCAGAATTCTTTAAAAAAAATTTTTTTTAATTTATTTTGAGAGAGAGAGAGAGAGAGAGAGAGAGAGGAACATAGATATATTGTCCCACTTACTTATGCATTCATTAGTTGATTCTTGTATGTGCCTTGACCGGGGATAGGGGATTGAATCCACAGCCTTGGTGTATCAGAGCGGTGCTCTAACCCAGTGGTTGGCAAACCAAGGCTTTCGAGCCACATGCAGCTCGCGAGCCGCGGTTTGCTGCTCTGTTGACTAATGAGTTTGCCGACCACTGCTCCTCTAACCAACTGAGTCACCTGGCCAGAATTCTTCTTACTAAGAAAACACACATTTTCCCAGGCTTTGTGCTGGATGCCTCACAGGCTTCTTATCAGCATAAACATCACCCACATCGCTGTTCCAAGATCTCTCCCTCAGAGCTGTTCCCGGTGTCTCTCTGAGGCCTTTAAGCACCCCACCATGTAAACATGAACACCGTAATGAAACTTTCAAAGAGGTGCGTCACATTATGCCATCTAAATCATGATGCTACCTGATTTAACTTATCAAAAGGACAAAGCACCCTCATTGTTCCCATTTTGTCTCTTCTCGGGCCTGCTGAGGCCCTGCAGGGAGCCAGGGCACGCATCTGTATGCATGGATCACAGCCTGGTCTCCCTTCAGGCTGTGGTCCTGGTGCTCAGGCTGGGGTTCTGGGAACTGGGAGTACTGGGTACCCAAAGGGGCCAGGAGCAGGAGGAACCAAGTTTGGTCAGGAACAGGCCAAAGACTCAGAAGCAGGATGGATATTGGGACAGAGCAGAGAAGGATGGGGCAGGTGAAGCTAGGAGAAGCCAGTCGTGAGGTATAGATATCAACCTGCTCTTTCGTGTTAGTTCCCAAGTGGATTATTTTTATTTGAAGCCATAGTGTGGGCAGGTGGCAATTAGTAGCTAGTGTACATTTCTTTTTTATTCCTCTTTTAAAAATATGTTTTTATTGTTTTTAGAGAGAGGAAGGGAGAGGGATAGAGAGCTAGAAACATTGATTGGCTGCCTCCTGCACCCCTCCCCCCCTCCACTGTAGATCAAGCCTGCAACCGAGGCATGTGCCCTGATCAGGAATCAACACGGGGACCTCTTGGTTCATGGTTGATGCTCAACCACTGAGCCACACTGGCCCGGCGCGAGTGTACATTTCTGAATTGCCTGCTCTGTCCTGGTACTGGGCATTGTGCTTTTCATGCATTATCCCATTTGTTTTCATCTTTACAGCAGCCACAGCCTATGGTGTTGTTATGTCCACAGTTTAACACATGAGGGAGCTAAGCTTAGGTGACTTGCCCAGGGCCACATAGTCAGCGATTGGTGCAATAGAGACTTGTCTCCTGAATCCATGCTCTCAACCACTGCTCCCCATGGTGCTCCATGAGCACCGTTAGGGCTTGTGTAAGGCTGACATTTTGCAGACTGCTGTGGAGACTCCACTGAAGTTGCAAATGATGGAATGGGCATTGGGGGGTGTTCAGGAAAGTGCTGCTGAGCGTCTTTTCCTTAAGAAATGCACCTCTTGCCGAAACCAGTTTGGCTCAGTGGATAGAGCATCGGCCTGTGGACTGAAGGGTCCCGGGTTCGATTCCAGTTGGGGGCATGTACCTTGGTTGCGGACACATCCCCAGTGGGGGGTGTGCAGGAGGCAGCTGATCGATGTTTCTCTCTCATCGATGTTTCTAACTCTCTATCCCTCTCTCTTCTTCTCTGTAAAAAAATCAATAAAAATAAATTAAAAAAAAGAAATGCACCTCTTCTCAGTGACAGCAGCCCCCCTCCATTGCAGCTATACATGTATGTGAACACAGCCTGATTGGATATGACTGGTCTCCATGGAAACATAAGTTCCAATGACTTCTGCTTCCAGAGGAGTCAGCTTCCAATCTCTGAGAATTAATTACAAATATAGTCTTGAGACTTCATGTCACTACATTTACACGTGTGATCTCTGAGGCTGTGCAGTCAGGCCTGGGAACCCAGGATTCGCTTTCTCTATAAACAAGGGTACGATGGTGTGGACTTGATAAACTTGCTCTAAGCATTACTAAACGTGTAAACAGAAGTTGGCTAGTCCTCTCCCACCTGCCTATTCCCCTCCTGCTGCCCCCGTTCCAACACTGTGGTGACCAACTCATCCAGATTAGCTCGGGACTTGCCCTGCTTTTACACCGAAAGCGCCCCCTCAGTCTCCGGCAAACGAGATGGTTGGTCACCCTCCCCAACTCCACAGACAAGTCACGATAGTCCAGATAATACGGTGGCCAATGGGGGTCCAGAAGGTTTGAGTCCAGGATTTACACTGATCGGCTCCCCCCACCCCACCGGCACCTAGGCCGCTCCGGGAACCTCCCCATCCCCTACCTGTCGGGTCGGGTCGGGAGGCTGCACCCCAGCCTGGACCTGCCCGCGGTCAGCTCCCGGCGGTGGGCGGGACCGGTCGAGGTCGCGCCCCCTGAGGTTCTGGCTACAGCAGCTGGAGGCGCTGCGCAGGATGGTGCAGGAGCGCGAGAGGGACATCCTGGCGGCCATCGCCTCGGACCTGAGCAAGAGTGAGCTGAATGCATACAGCCAGGAAGCCATTACCATTCTTGGGGAAGTTGATCTCGTGCTGGAGCAGCTTCCTGAGTGGATTACTGCTAAGCCAGCCAAGAGGAACCTGCTCACCATGATGGATGAGGCCTACGTCCAGCCAGAGCCCCTGGGGGTCGTCCTGATTATAGGGGCTTGGAACTACCCCTTCGCTCTCACCATGCAGCCACTGACAGGAGCCATTGCTGCAGGAAATGCTGTGATTATCAAGCCTTCTGAAGTAAGTGAAAATACAGTCAACATCTTGGCTAAGCTCCTCCCCCAGTATTTAGACCAGGACCTGTATGTTGTGATTAATGGTGGCGTTGAGGAAACCACCCAGCTCCTGAAGCAGCGATTTGACCACATTCTCTACACTGGAAGCACTGCGGTTGGAAAAATTGTCATGGCAGCTGCTGCCAAGCATCTGACCCCTGTGACTCTGGAACTGGGAGGGAAGAGTCCGTGCTACATCGACACAGATTGTGACCTGGACATCGCCTGCAGACGCATAGCCTGGGGGAAGTACATGAACTGTGGCCAAACCTGCATTGCTCCCGACTACATTCTCTGTGAACCATCTCTCCAGGGTCAAATCGTGCAGAAGATTAAAGGAAACTGTGAAGGAGTTTTATGGAGAAAATATAAAAGAATCTCCTGATTATGAAAGGATCGTCAATCTTCGTCATTTTAAGAGGCTCCTGAGTTTGCTTGAAGGACAGAAGATAGCGTTTGGTGGGGAGCCTGATGAAGCCACCGGCTACATCGCCCCAACAGAACTTACTGACGTTGATCCTGAAACCAGGGTGATGCGAGAAGAAATTTTTGGACCAATTCTTCCAATAGTGCCTGTGAAGAATGCAGATGAAGCCATAAAGTTCATAAATGATCGCGAAAAGCCATTGGCTTTCTACGTGTTTTCTCATAACAACAAGCTTGTCTGGCAGATGATGGACTGCACGTCCAGCGGGGGTGTCACGGTCAACGACGTGATCATGCACTTCATGCTCAGCTCTCTGCCCTTCGGAGGCGTGGGTTCCAGTGGGATGGGAGCTTATCACGGAAAGCATAGTTTTGATACCTTTTCTCATCAACGTCCCTGTTTATTGAAAAGTTTAAAGAGAGAAGGTGCTTACAAACTCAGATATCCCCCCAACAGCCAGTCAAAGGTGGATTGGGCAAAATTCTTCCTTTTGAAACGATTCAGCAAAGGAAAACTCAGTCTCCTGCTCCTCGTCGTCCTGGGCGTTGTGGCCGCTGTTCTGGTCGAGGCTGTATACTACTGAAGAGTGATCCTGTTCAGCCTCCTCGATGCCTCCACTGAATCATTCCTCTGCTAAGTAGTTAATGAACCCATAGTTTTAGCATCCTACCAAAAATGGGGGAAAAAATGTGCAGCTCTGTAGTCAACCCTGATGTCATTGTCAAGCACCATTAATGCAACTTGCATGTCAGCCAAATCCCAGCATTCCCCACTGAGGACACTCAGAACCTACTCTAGACTGTGCTGCTTAATGAACCCATAGTTTTAGCATCCTACCAAAAATGGAAAGAAAACATGCAGCACTGTAGTCAACCCTGACGTCATTGCCAAGCACCATTAACCTTTTGCACTCGGATGTCTAGTGTGACTCGACACGGTTAGCATTAGAATAAAGGAATTGAGAAAAAAGCAAGCGAGTGCAAAGGGTTAATGCAACTTGCATGTCAGCCAAATCCCAGCATTCCCCACTGAGGACACTCAGAACCTACTCTAGACTGTGCTGCCCGGATTGGGGCCAGGGAGGGAGAGTGTCTGGAGCTGCCCCTGCACTCCCTGGGAGCTTAAAGGAGTCTCAGAACCAGCTCAGGGGCAGCCTCCCCCTAGTTCATGGGACATGGGACACCCCACCCCGTCCCTGCTGTTGCCTCCATCACTCTGGAAACTTTCAAGAGTTCAGTCCAGAGAGATGGGAGGCTAGATTTTCCCAGGCTCTAGAACCGGGGGAGAGGGGTCCCTGTCCCTCATTCGCCCCTTGGGATTTGCGGACCTGACCTCCACGAGTTAGCCTGCCCATCAGATGTGCCGTCTGCCCAGTGGTGTTCCTCCATTCTCCGTCCATTCGCCACCCTGCCTTGTGTTTGGTTTGTGGCATCTCTTGTCCCTGCCCACAGAGGCTTCTTGTGATGGTAACCCCGAAGCATCTTGTAAATCCTAGGACCTCCTGGAAGACAGTGCCTGTTTCATTCAGGTGTCACCTGTCATTCTCATGATGTAGGCGTTACAGATTCTACATCTTACAAAACCTAACTGGCATTTTTAAATGGAGTAGCAGGAGTGCTGTACTTACAACAATTCTTATTCTCTGTCAGGGCCCTGAGATTGCAAGTGAGTGGTTTTCCAAGGACAGATCTTGAAGTTTTTTATTTCTGTAGCACAATGCAAGTAAATTTCACTTTTTTAAGCTCCAGAGAGGCCCCTTTTGGGGAACCCATTTCCTGTTTGTCTTGGACAAGAGGCCTTGGATGTTCAGGACCTTGGGGTGGGTCATTTGGAGAAATCTTCAGGAGGACTCGACGCCATAGCAGTTGGCCAGGCTGAGGGGATGGAGGACCGAGCAGCTCTCCTAGCATGGCAGGACCTGAGGGTCCTCAGCCGGGAATGTGCTAAAGAGGATCCCAGAGGAGGGCGGGCTCCCCACTGGGCCTGCTGAGGGACTGGCGGCCAGAGCCCCACTTTCCCCCCATTGGAAACAGACTTCGCCCACTCGATGAGAGAATGTAGTTTACTTTACGGAATGTATCATCAGCTTTGTTGAATGAGTTTGTTCCATGAAGACTGTCTGAAGTATGTCTTTATCACAGAATGAGGTGTCAAGAATTAATCACTACGCTGGTTTAGGAAAAAGTTGCTTAAACTGTAACTATAGAATAATCAATAATTTCAATATGGCATCTTCATTTAGTAAATTGTAATTATAATTTCTAGTTAAACTAAATTATTGGCTTGTCTAGTAGTATATTCTGCTTCAAAATAAACCATTATATTTGATGAAAGTGTGGAACTTCAGACATGATCTTTGGGAGAGTATTCTTTGAACATATATTTCCTCCAACTAATAAATACATATTTTGTCTTTACCAAAAAAAGATTTACATTGGTCATTCAAAATCATGAACTCTCTGTGGCCAATGGATATAGAAGGATAGCTCAGGGACGCAGGAAACTTACGAATCCAAAGCTAAGTCCAATTAACTATCTAATTTTAGTTAAATTAGATCCCACAACCTACTGAGTCCCCAAGGGCAGGAACTGTATTATCTTTGTACCCTACCCTCCCTCTCCCCCACACACACTTAGTAGGGTGAATTGTTAAATGAGTGAATAGTAAAGTCCCCCAAAAGACCCACAGTGCAAGATGATCCCCAGTCCCAGGCAGGGAGCGGCTTGTATAAACAAGTCTCCGAGGCTGATTTCTTAAGGTCGTGCGTTATGAATGTCACTGACCTGCATCTAATCAGGTTCTGAGATGACTTTGGAGCAGGTTCTGCCTGTGGGTGGGTTCCTGCCTTGAGACTCATTCATGAGTCACTGTTTGATAAGGATTGACATCTTCTGCTCATAGTTGCTTTCCTCAGCCTGTCTTTGGGATAGATGTAGTTTTCGTTGAACTTGTAAATAATTGCCCAATGCATGATGATGACTCCTAGAGGACATCACACAACCTATTGAGGTCCTCTACTCACAGCCTGGGTGTCTCCCAAGCTCTCATGCCCCTTATGTGTTGGGTAAGCAGGGGGTTCCAGAATATGGAGAGAAAACATCCCCACTTGCTGGGGGTCTGGGGCGAGGGATTGGGACGTGGATTATCTCAGTGCTCTGAGCTGGAATACTCGTGGGTCCTTGTCACCAGTAAGTGCCAGAGACGACATGGTGTAGGAGACAAACCAGGTGCTTGTACTCAGGGGTCGAACAGTCCTGGCAGTGCCTTTCCTAGCTGGAAGACCTGAGGCAAGAGATGGACCCCCCCTGAGGCTCAGTTTTCTCACCCATAAGATGAAGATAAAGTAGTACTCAGGTGGTAGTGAGGTTTAAAGGCCTAGTACATGAAAAGAAGATGTGTAATATGGGGCCTAATACAGCTCAATACCTGTAGTTGCTACTACTGTTTTATTACTCTTGTGATCCAACATTAGCACCCCAACAACATTGTTCCAAGGCGAGAACACCCCTCCAAATCAACAAATGCAGCCTCAGACAGCAAGCACTTACTAAAAGTTAGGTGCTGTGGTTAGGAGCTTTTAAATCATAATCTGCTTCCCGGGTTTCAGTCACCAGCCGCCCTGTGAACACTAGGGGAAGCTCCTTTAAGAAATTCCGTGAGACACATAAGTGGTAGTCCTGCCCCAAATACATTGCCCGAATCTAATCATGAGGAAACCTCAGACAAACCTAAACGGAGGGAGATGCAACAAAATGGCTGGCCTGTACACTTCAAAAACGTCAAGGACATAAAAAGCAGAGGAGCCACGCGCCCCTGGGTCTGGGAGAGGCCACGCGCCCCCGGGTCCAGGTGAGGCCATGTGTCCCTGGATCCGGGTGAGGCTGGGTCCCGGGTCCGGGTGAGGCTGCGTGCACCAAGCTCCGGGTGAGGCCACGCGCCCCTGGGTCTGGGAGAGGCCACGCGCCCCTGGGTCTGGGTGAGGCCACGAGCCCCTGAGTCCAGGTGAAGCCATGCCCCTGGGTCCGGCCGAGACCAAACCAGAGGGAGTCGGACCTCTGTTACCACCATTTGTCCACCATCCAGAGCTGAGGGTCAGTGCTGACATGTACACATAAGGAACTGGTGGACATTGAAATTGGGTCTCTAAAGAACTGTTGGTCCAGAAAGAAACTCACTACAGACTGATTCATTTGCCTGTCAGCATAACTATTATTGCTCGTCTCACATTCAGTTCTTATAAGTATATCTCTAGTGACACATGATCTCGCTCATCTAGGGGAAATGATGAACAACATAGACTGAACAAGAACAGAACCAGAAACAAGGAGGCATCGATCGGACTATCGGGCCTCAGAGGGAGGATAGGGGAGGTTGGGGGGAGCGGGGAGAGATCAACCAAAGGACTTGTGTGCATGCATATGAGCCTATCCAACGGTTAAGTTCAACAGGGGGTTGGGGCATCCGTGGCGAGGGGTGTGGGATGGGAATGGGGGGATGAGGACAAATATGTGACACCTTAATTAATAAAGAAATTAAAAAAAAAAAAAAAAAGCAGAGGAGCTGGGGAACTGCTCAGGTTAGAGGAGACAAGGAGGCAGAACTGCTAAGGGCAATGCACAATCTTGGATTGGATCCTGGGCCAGAAAGAAAAATTGCTGTCAAGAACATTATTAGTGTAACTGGTAAGATTTGAATAAGGTTCATAAATTAGATAATAACTTATAATTGCTAAACCTTCCGCTTTTCATATAGTCCTGTGGTTATATAAGAGAATATACTTGTCCTTGAGAAATCACCCTAAAGTGTTTAGGGGCAAAGGGTCAGAAAGTCTCCAACTAACTCTTAACAGTTCAGAAGAAAAAAAAACAGAGACGTCCTTATATATAGAAAACAAATGAAAAAGCAAATGGGGCTAAATGTTCATTGATGAATCCGGGTAAAGAGTACACAAGTGTTTGGGGCTATAGTAGCAACTTTTATGCACATTTAAAATAATCTTACCTAATAATAGACAAACATGTAAATTGACCGTACCTTTGCTACGCCCATAGCCAATCAGAGTGATTATGCAAATTAACCCAAAAACGATGGCCATTAATTTGCATACATAGGTGCCCAGTGACTGTGTCCCAGGAACATCCTGGCACCCAGGTCACTGTGCGATAAGGCCACCTGGGCCCAGAGCAGCCTGGGAAGGGCCTGAGCCAGAGGGCTCCTGGGCAGGGCCAAGCCTACAATCAGAACAAGGGGGCAGGAGTGGAGCCTGCGATCAATCGCAGGGAGCCGGGCAGCTGGGGGTCTGCTCCTGTTCAAGGCCAAAGCCTTGGGCTTTCAGCCTGGGCAGTGGGCAGGAGCGGAGCCTGCGATAACAGGGAGCCTGGGGTCCCCTGCCCAAGGCCTAAAGCCTCTGCCAGAGGCTTTCAGCCTGGGCAGGGCTGGGCAGGGGTGGAGCCGGTGATCAGAGGGAGCTGGAGGGCCCCTGCCTGGGCCTAAAGCTTCGGCCAGAGGCTTTAGGCCTGGGCAGGCTCCAGGCCTCGATTGGTGTGAACTATAGAGGAAACACCTTTTCTAACTGCACATTGGTTAAGCTTCCTGTATGCCACTGGTAATATTCTTAGTAACTTGGGTAATAAGAATCCAAAAAGGTGATCTAGGGTTTTTCTACCACACTTCTGGAGAAAAAAACGAAGGTTCACTGCTGGAGGGCTAAGAAATGTCATTTCCTGCCTTAGCCGGTTTGACTCAGTGGATAATGTCTCGGCCTGCTGACAGCAGGGTCTGGGTTGATTCTGATCAAGGGCATGTACCTAGGTTACAGGCTCCTCCCTGGCTGGGGCCCAGATCAGGGCTCATGCAGGAGGCAACCAAGCAAAGTGTTCCTCTCACTTTGATGTTTCTCTCTGTCTTTCCCTTTCTCTTTCACATTCTCTAAAAGTCAATGGAAACATATCCTCATGTGAGGATAAAAAAAAAAAGAAAGAAAGAAATGCATATCCTATGAAAGACACATCTTGAAAATGCCTAAAGAAAGTTGTCTTTTTTTCTTGGTGAAGGGACTGGAGTCCGTGTTGATGAAAACACCTTGGTGGCTGCGGTGACTGTCAGTGGCTGCAGCAGCGGGGTGATGGGGCTGATGCCTTCCCCTGATCAGCCCGGTTGCCTCCCACAAAGGGAGGCCAGACTGCGGCTTACAGGAGCCGGCCTAAGCCGTCAGTAGGACATCCCCTTAGGGCTCCCAGTATGTGAGAGGGGGCAGGTTGGGCTGAGGGATCCCCCCACCCCCAGTGCACGAATTTTGTGCACTGGGCCCCTAGTTGAAAAATAAAAGTAAAACATAAATAGAATAAAGCTGAGAAACTACCAAAGCCTTAAGAAGAATGACACTGTGCAGTTGGGCAAGCTTCCAGCTCCCTGCTCAAGGCCCACCAGTCAGCAGCTGTGAGAACCCTCCACCTCTTGGACCTGTTTCCTCACCGGCCCCTCTCATGGTCAGCTTGGAAAAGCCTACTAAGTATTAACAGGCAGCTTTAGCATCGGCCAAAGAAGCAAGGACAAGTCCTTGGGCATGTTTTCGCCGGTGGTGAGGAGAGAAAGGCAATGGGCCCCGAGCAGTGTGGTGGCCAGGGCAAAGAGGTGGCCTGGGGCTTCAATGGCAGCCTGTGACCTGCCTGCAACTTCTCAACCTCGGTGTCTCATAAGGAGGTCGGGGTGAAAAGCATCGTGGTGCCCAGAGGGTCTGTCCTAGCACTGAGATGCACAAAAATGGTGAACGTGGCTCCCTAGGAGAGGAACAGTGCTGACTATCAGCCAGAAGAGGGCTCTGTTTTCTCCCGTGTCATCCTTTGACCAACAGGCTTTCCACTCTGGGGGTGCCGAGAATGGTTTCACAGATCTGCAGGTCCCAGGGGCAGGATTAGGGTGAGGTGGATGAGGCAGGGTCGTGAAAGTTCCGGGTTGGGTTCTGTCATTATTAAAGACTAGTGGCCTGGTGCACAAAATTCGTGCACTGGGGGGTGGAGGGTGTCCCTCAGCCCAACCTGCCCCCTCTCACATACTGGGAGCCCTTAGGGGATGTCCTACTGACGGCTGATCAGGGGAAGGCATCAGCCCCATCACCCCGCTGCTGCAGCCACTGACAGTCACCGCAGCCACCAAGGTGTTTTCATCAACACGGACTCGAGTCCCTTCACCAAGAAAAAAAGACAACTTTCTTTAGGCATTTTCAAGATGTGTCTTTCATAGGATATGCATTTCTTTCTTTCTTTTTTTTTTTTATCCTCACCTGAGGATATGTTTCCATTGACTTTTAGAGAATGTGAAAGAGAAAGGGAAAGACAGAGAGAAACATCAAAGTGAGAGGAACACTTTGCTTGGTTGCCTCCTGCATGAGCCCTGATCTGGGCCCCAGCCAGGGAGGAGCCTGCAACCTAGGTACATGCCCTTGATCAGAATCAACCCAGACCCTGCTGTCAGCAGGCCGAGACATTATCCACCGAGTCAAACCGGCTAGGGCAGGAAATGACATTTCTTAGCCCTCCAGCAGCGGACCTTCATTTTTTTCTCCAGAAGTGTGGTAGAAAAACCCTAGATCACCTTTTTGGATTCTTATTACCCAAGTTACTAAGAATATTACCAGTGGCATACAGGAAGCTTAGCCAATGTGCAGTTAGAAAAGGTGTTTCCTCTATAGTTCACACCAATCGAGGCCTGGAGCCTGCCCAGGCCTAAAGCCTCTGGCCGAAGCTTTAGGCCTGGGCAGGGGCCTCCAGCTCCCTCTGATCGCTGGCTCTGGCCCTGCCCAGCCCTGCCCAGGCCAAAAGCCTCTGGCAGAGGCTTTAGGCCTTGGGCAGGGGACCCCAGGCTCCCTGTGATTGCAGGCTCAGCTCCTGCCCACTGCCCAGGTCAAAAGCTTTTGGCCTTAGGCAGGAGCAGACCCCCAGCTGCCCGGCTCCCTGTGATCGATCACAGGCTCCGCTCCTGCCCACTGCCCAGGCTAGAGGCTTTCGGCCTTGGGCAGGAGCAGACCCCCGGCTGCCCGGCTCCCTGGCTCCCTGCAATTGATTGCAGGCTCCACTCCTGCCCCCTCGTTCTGATTGCAGGCTTGGCCCTGCCCAGGAGCCCCCTGGCTCAGGCCCTTCCCAGGCTGCTCTGGGCCCAGGTGGCCTTATCGCACAGTGACCTGGGTGCCAGGATGTTCCTGGGACACAGTGCTGGGTGCCTATTATGCAAATTAACTGCCATCTTTTTTGGGGGTTAGTTTGCATACTCACTCTGATTGGCTATGGGTGTAGTGAAGGTACGGTCAATTTACATGTTTGTCTATTATTAGGTAAGATGCTGATACTTTGTTCATCATGTATGTTTCTGCATTAATTTTGGTTATTCAAAATATTGCATTAAAATATTACTTATCTTGATTATTGAGTTGTTTAGCTCCTATTTACATTTTGCATCAGAGGCCAGTGTGCCATTTGCCTCACTCTAGTCCCCCTGGAAGATTTAAACCATTAATTGCAACAGAATCAGCACAGAGTTTGAGATAGGCCAGATAAGGTCCAAGTTAATGTGCCCTTTTGAATCTATAAAGAAAGGGTTGGCAAAAGAATCAATCCTGAGAACCCAAATACCTGCCTTTGATATCACTTCACAGTCAGCGGCTGGGACCTGACTTCCTTATTTCTCAATTTTCTCATCTGTAAAATAGTGATAGCAATCCATTCTGTGCACAGTTTATACTGGAGACAGAATATCTCCCTGATTGAGACAGTATGCCGAGCCTGCCCTTTAGTTATAAACTCAATAAACTGTCACAGATCTACCAGGTAAGCACTCTCACAAGGTGGTCAAGAAGCTGGGTTCTGGAGTCAGTCAGAGCATCATACCAGGAATTCAACAATGTTTTATTGAGCACCTGCTCCATGCCAGACCTGTTCTAAGCGGTGCACACACACAGAGCCATCTGGGAGGCAGACAGACATTAGCCAACAAAACAGAGGAACTAGGCCATG
Organism: Eptesicus fuscus; assembly: GCF_027574615.1. Taxonomy (NCBI): domain Eukaryota; kingdom Metazoa; phylum Chordata; class Mammalia; order Chiroptera; family Vespertilionidae; genus Eptesicus; species Eptesicus fuscus. The sequence continues at coordinate 45,978,117 of NC_072490.1, read as the reverse complement.
AAAGACAGTAAGAGGAAAGAGTCTGATGGGCTGAGGGGCCCAGCAAGGCTTCTCTGAAAGTGGCATTTTAGCGGAGACCTCGAGGTGGGAGGAAGTAAGAGCATTGAAAGTGGAAGAAAAAGCTGAGCAAAGGCCTTGAGGCGGGAACTGAAAGCTAGGTGGTGTGAGGGGAGCCCAGTGGGGGAGGAAGAGGAGAGTAGAGCAACGTGACCTTGAAGAGGCGCGTAGGTAAAGGCCTCAGTCAGGAGCTTGGCCTTTATGGCAGATAAAGATCGTTGGAAGGGTTCTCCTCAGAGCAGTGCCCCACCGAGGCCTGCCCTTCACAAAGTGACCTGCTTGAGGTCCAGGCAAGGCCTGTGTGGAAGATGCTGTGTGAGGTCTAAACCCAGGGTCTGCTTCATCAGCTGGAAACCAACAGACAAAAGTGAGGTCTGTCTCCATTAGGCAGCCTTACGTAACAGACCTCCCCTGTGCCAAACCTCAAGCTGGTTGTGAAACGAGATGACTGGAGCGATCAGCATACATTACAAGAGTATTGTTGGGGCTCATTCCTTGTTAGACGAAGAGTAGCATCACTCATGGAAACACCTGTTTGGGTCACGGGACTCATCGCCTGCCAGTATCGGGGACTTGCCCACCAACCCCTTGTTTCTTTTTGCTGCTCTGGGTGACTCAGCTCGTGGCATCTTTACTCCCTCTGGAATCTCCACCTTGCCTTCCTCAGATTCTGAGGTGTCCTGCACCTCGGTGTATTGGCCCCCACTGACTCCTGCCCACCAGGGCTCAGGGTGCATGGCCGTGGCTGCCACTGAAGTTTGGGGCCATGTGTCTGAGCTCTTGGTCTGCATTTCTGCCCACTCATGGGACATGCATGGGACTCCTTGGTAGGGACTTACTGATAAGAACGTGAGCTTACGGCCTTGAAGGTCTGACTATTCTTGTAATTGTCAAGGTGGACATTGCTCAAGATATTAAACAGAATTATACGAAGAAAAGGGTTCCATTGACAATAAATTCAGGACACCCTGTTTCAACACATTTTAGCAGTTTTTTAAAGTACAGGACTTTCCAGAACATTTAATATGCTCATGTGGATTATAAATCTCCAGAAAGGAGTGATGTGTATTTGTCCGTTTTTCAGGAGCATCCTGTAGACGAGTGTTGAAGCACATGCCCCAGGAAATGCCCTCCATAGCCACTGAGTCGCAGGAGGAAGGACCCCTCCGTGTTCAGCGTGGGTCAGGCCAGTGGCTGCCCTTCCTTCCAGGCTCCCGGATCCTGAGGGGACTGCCTCTCACTCTTCAGTTCCAACACCAGCCCCGCAGAGGATGAGGGAGGGTTTCGGCTTTGCCGGGCCAGCCAGCACAGCCTTGTCACCGGCCCTCCGTTGCCAATGACTCCTGGAACCGGAGGAAAGCTGCCCACGGCTCAGCTGCACGGAGACGTGTTGGCATGGACTCTGTTTAATCTGCTTTAAAAATAAAAAGCTTCTAGCACTTTTCCTTTTTAATTACTAAATAAGTGCATGTTTTTAAAAGAATCAAATACCAAAGTGCATGCAGTAAAAAGTGGAAGTCCTTCTAGCCGTTGAGTTCCTTATTAAGGCTCTGCCCAGTTTGGCGGGGAGAAGCCTGGTCTGGAGTCAGCGACTAGGTTTGAATTCCAGCTCTGCCAGATGCTAGCTGTGTATCCTTGGGCACAAGCCTTGGTTTGCTCATCTGTGAAATGGAGGCACCACAGAAAGGGCCTTGGGGAGTAGTGAGTGAGATGAAACACGAGAATTTTTGAAGCATAGGGTTTTTCTTCCAGAATCTAGCTACTTTTTAAAGCCCAATTCCATGCAATGAGTGTGCTAATTACAGAATGGGGCCAATCGCTTCAGTCTGTTCATGTGACTTTTTTTTTTTTTTTAAGTCCTCAAGGGCAATATCTACATGCAGAAATCACTCTTCAGAGGTTTATTTTTCAAATTAATATTTAAATTATCGAATTTAATAATGCAAAAACAGATTCGTTTGGTCATCTTATAGGTTAGCTGATTTTTCACGCTGGGAACGAAAATAAAACCTTTCCCAGGACCTTGACAAGGTGGTGATTGCCTTGGAAAATGTCATGCTTTTAAGATCGGCTTATGAAAGTTCTTATCCTTTTTATAAGATCAGCTAGGATTGCCAGGTAAAATATGGGATGCCAAATTAAGTTAGAATTATCTAAAGGTCAGATGTACTTAATGCTCTGTATTTTTATTTGCTAAGTCTAGCAACCTTGCATCCAGTAAATGTAAATGATTACTTTTAAGAGCATATGGGCCCATTTACAAAATTTTAAAACTTTTTTAATGTTTAAATTGTACCCTATTTTCTTGTAAAATTCTTTAACTGTCTGAACTAACAAAAGCCATCTTTTTAATACTAAATAATTCTAATTTTAACAAATTGAACTTATAAAACACTGTTAACCTAACATTTAAAAAAAATTTTTTATTGCTTGATTTTAGAGAGAAAGAGGAAGGGAGGGAGGAGGGGGGAGAGAGGGAGAGAGAGAGAGAAACATGGATTTGTTGTTCCAGTTAATTATGCAGTCATTGGTTAAGGCCTGTAATAAGCCTGGACCATGGGTTGAACCTAAACCTTGGTATATTGGGTCAATGCTCTAACCAACTGAGCTACCAGGCCTCAACCTAAAATTTTTACAAATGTTCCAGAACTGCAACAAATTAAAGTCACAAATCTAAGTTGATGCCCACCCCCCAGCAATTGCACATTTTATGTTGGCATTACAAAATTGTCAATTTAATAGGCCAAAATGCTACACGTTTATAAAATACTACATATATACAAATCCCTTCTCAAAAGACACACAAAAAACGTGTGCCTCACTTAATTCTTCCTCCACCTGGGCGACGCCATCTGCCAAGGCTGACAATCACCACCCCACTGGCCAGAGCTTCACTTACCAGAGAGTCACCCAGGCCCCAGGTCTGGGCCGCAGATAACAGGGGATTCAGCTCACCAGGAGCTCAGGAAACCCTTACATCCTTCCATGTACTATTTGGGGCTATCTTCTTTGAATGCCTGGGTGTTCCTGGCCAGAGATTTTGGCCAGGATGTTGACTGGACGTATGTTGGCAATAGACACACATCCCCTGGGCTACGGCCACAGGCCCATCACTTCAAGAGGGGGTGGTCCAGAGACCCCAACGCTGGTTTCAAGTTATGCTCATCTGCCTTCTTCACAGAAGGAATGTCCTTGCCAAAGTCTGGAAATCTTACCTGGGTTTATAACTTGACTGAACTCTATATTTCTTATGATTTGCAGATCTTCGGATCTTCCTCCCCAAATCTTTAAGAATCAATTTACTTGAGCGGAAATCCTCCAATTCTTGCAAAACCGTCTTTCTCGGGGCCACATGACCCTCCCAGGTTTTAAGATAACATCGGTTTGAAGCATGGATCCCTCCAGGGGCTTTAACTGGCTCTTCATCCTTAAAGCCCAAGGACATTTCTCTGACCCATGCTAGCAGGCCACGGACCGCTCGCTCTGGCAGCACACTGCTGGCATTTGGTGTGTTCAAGTATACACAGGAAAACGGCCTTTAAAAATTATCTCATTCAAACTCGACTTGACCTTAATTACGCCCATCAGAGTGGCTGCAGAATCAGAGCCTGGGTGTGTCAAGGGACAGCTGGCTGCCAAATCCCGGGTGATGGCGGAAAACAGCAGAATTTCCCCCTGCCCCTGCCTCACTGTCCCCCACAGAAGGCTCCATCACCCCAGATGCCCTCGGGGGCGCACCACTTCTAAGTTTATCAGTTCTCAGGAAAAGGCACAAGGCCTTCTTGCGACCACAGGAGAGAGAACCAGGTGCCACAGCTGGCTCCCCGATGGCAGAATTGTCTCCGGTGAAGATACAAGTGACTGCAGGGGATGGTGCCTCAATGAGGCAGGCCAATTTCCTCGCCAGAGTGACAGAAACAGGGGATCCTAAAAGATTAGCTCATTTCCTTCGTTTCCTTAGGGAATAAAACCCATGATCTTCAGTTCCTCAGAGAAGTGAAAGTAGCAGCCAGGAATCCAGTAATTCCTGTTGTCTGCAGGCTTTATAAGTCTGCTGAGTGTGAGGAGGTGGCTGGGACTCCACTCACCGCTGTCCTCGGGACACTGCAGTCCTCGACCCAGCCCAGAGCCCAGGAGCAGCGCCAGGATGTCTCAGCCGCTGGCTGCCCTGCTTCTCCTCCTCGCCATCAACGGCGCCCTTGCCCTCAAGATCTGCTCCTTCAACATCAGGTCCTTTGGGGAAAGCAAGAGGGAAAACCAGAAGGTCATGGATGTCATTGTGAAGGTGAGCCCCTCTCTGTGGGAAGGATCGCTGGACCCTGTCCACTGCTTTCAGACTTGAAGAGACTCAGACTTGAAGTTAGTTCCTTGGGCGAAGGTAGCAGCTGGCTTGAAATTTTATAACAATAACAACAGCAGTAATTAAAATAGTCACTTCACTTCTCTGTGTCATTATCACCTCCCTATAGGACTGTTGTTGTTGTTTTAATTATTTATTGATGAGAGAGAGAGAGAGAGAGAGAGAAACATCGATTTGTTGTTTCACTCATTTATGCATTCATTGGATGATTTTTGTATGTGCCCTGATCTGGGATTAAACCCACAACCTTGACATATCAGGATAATGCTCTAACCAACTGAGCTATCCAGTCAGGGCCATGTGGGACTGTTTTGAAGAGCACATTAGCTGATAAATATAAAGCTCCTAAAGCAATACTTGGCTCCCAGTAAGCTCAGGTAAGGGTGGGCTACTACTATAATTCTTATCACCATTTATCGAATGCGTGTCAGCACTCTAAGTACAGATTGTTGGAGACCAGGTGTAAGCTGATGCAGTGTCCCCTGTCTTGTTTCGATCTAACTTGTTTTGATGGCACATTCCTATTGTCAGCAGATGAGCAGAATAGAGAGAGACCTTTCATAGTTTATCAAAAGTCTGTAAATATTTACCGAGAACTTGGCCTCCTGCTTTATCTTAGAGATTAAGAAGAATAGAGAGTACATTCCTCTTTGTTGATCTCCTATTCAATATTTGTGTATAAAAGGCATTAGTAGTCAATAAAAGTTGCTACAATCTCTCGAAGACTCGTAGACCTCCCGGCCCCACGGTCCTGTCTTTCTTTCTTTTCTCAATTCCCACCTCCCTGCCTCAGCCGGGTTCAACCTGTCAGGCTGGTCCCTGACACAAGATTTCATTTAATAACCCTTAGGAAGGAGGATACTTATCCCCCGTGTAGAGATGATGAACAATGAAAGGTGAAGTAATATCGTACAGCTGTGGACGGGTGGGGAGCTGGGGTGCCAGCCAGCCTGGTCTTTTAACCATCCCTGCAGCACAGATTTTTACTTGCTTTCTACCTTCCTTTCTTCCTTCCTTTTTTCCTTTGTTTTACTTTCTCTCTTTCTTCTTTTTTTCTCTCCTCTCCCCTTCTTCCTTTCCTCCTCTTTCCCTGCCCCCACCCCATCAACCTTTTCCCCACTCCCAATTCTAATCTTTTTCTCCACTTAAATAAGACTTTCCTTGGATAATATAATCAATGCCTGGGAACTCTGCCCACACTTCTCTGGAGTCAGTTGACTCTTTTTACCCTACAGGTTAATTATTTTTTGGTTAATCCTCACCTGAGAATGAATATATATATATATATATATATATATATATATATATATATATATATATATATAATTTCAGAGAGGAAGGGAAAGGGGGGGGGAGGAAGAGGGAGGGAGAGGGAGAGAGAGAGAGAGAGAGAGAGAGAGAGAGGGAGAGAGAAACATCAACGATGAGAGAGAATCATTGATTGGCTGCCTCCTACATGAGAGAGAATCATTGATTGGCTGCCTCCTACATGAGAGAGAATCATTGATTGGCTGCCTCCTACATGAGAGAGAATCATTGATTGAGCTCGCAACCCAGGGATGTGCCCTGACCAGGAATTGAACCTGGGACCCTTGAGTCCACAGGCCGACACTCTATCCATTGAGCCAATCTGGCTAGGGCTGAGGATATTTTTTCCCATTGCTTTTCAGAGAGAGGGGAAGTGAGGGAGGGATGGTTGCTGAAAACTTTCCCAGGACTCTGACTGGGTGTTATTACTTTAGAAAACTCCGGGGGCACCGTGCTGTAGTGGGAATGCCAGGAGCCTAGGTTCACATCCCACCTAGGTTCTGCTCCCTGAGCCTCCATGGCCTTTCAGGAACATGGGCCTTACACAACCTGGAGCGCAATGTGGCTGAGCAAAGTCAAGGTGAGGAAGGCAACAGGGCAGGTGATCCCAAACATGAGCTGCCACTCTGTCATTAGGCACAGTGGATTACAGTGAGGACTGGCACACTCTGTTCTAGCTCAGATGGTCCTTTCAGACCTGCTCATCCTTGCCCTTTGGATGGTACCCAAGGCCTTGGGGATGTCGGTTTTTAGCCAGGACAGCCATGCCAAGCCTATGAGAACCGCGACTCCCTGGCTCAACTGGAAACTCTGACACGTGAGGAAACGATTTCCCCACTTCCTCGTGGGGAGGGGCCCATGGAGAGTGGGTACCTACTGAATTCCTGTCACCCTCCTCACTTATTCCACCTGGGAAATGTCACCACAGCCTTAAGAGGCTGACATTTTGTTCTTTGGTGATTCCATGGAGGGGGGCCTACAGTCAGCATCTCCCTTAAGCCACTGTGTCCTAGAGGGCTGACTGATGGACAGCCCATCACACCAGACACCACGCATGTCTGAAGTCTTTGTCAAGGCCCCTGACCTTCTCCATTATTGCAAAGCCTCCCTGGAAACAGAGGCCATCGGAAAACAGAGCCACCCAGAGCACTTACCGTGAGACTCAGATCCCAGGCTCCTGGGATAGTAGTACATACAGGGGCCCTTGTCTGAGCACCTTCTATAAGCCAGGAACTTTATATCTTATTTAATACTGTGACGTAGGTGGCATTGTCCTCACTTTATTACTGAGACTCAAAATGGTGAAGTGATTTATTCAGGCTTCCGTAGCTAGTAAGGAGAAGAACCAGGTTCAAATCCAACCACGTAAGTGGAAATGCCTTTTCCACTCTTCCATACTGGATTTATCACGTCAGAGATGAGCCCAGCTTCATCAGGCTGTAGTTGTTATGGCCTTTGTTGGGGAGGTTGGGGAGTGAGGGAGGCCTGCCTTCTCCTTCTTGGGTTTGTTGGCCGGAACCACGGGCAATTCTCCAGATGCCAAATCCTGCCCGGGAAAGGCTCCCTCTGCCTGTGACTTCGTCCGTTTGTGTCCTTAAAGAGTCGAGCTTGTTCATCCAACAAATGCTCATTGAAGGTAGGCCGTGGGCCAGACGCTCTGAGACACTGGGAGTGAGACAGTGGATAATATAACCAATGCCTGGGAACTCTGCCCACAGAGCTTACAGCACCCGATCACTTAATTTAGGAGTGCTGACTGTCCTGGGCCCTTAATATGCATCCAAGCTCAGCCTGACAAACCCTCTGATTAGTAGACCCCTTTTACAGATGAGCAACTGGAGTTCAGAGAGGTGAAGAGTGTTGCCCAAGGTCATGGAGCAGAACGGAGGCCTGACTGACCCTGTCCGGGCTCTTCCCCGCCCTGCTGGCTGCTCCCCGTTTAGGGGCATGAAAGAGGCTTTCACAGGCTGCCGTCTGCCCCAGGTTTTTCTAGAGTTCTCCAGGCTGCCCCTTCCCCTCTTCCCAGGCTCACTCAGGGCACCGCCGGCTGGGATTCCCTCACCACTAGCCATGCACTGTCCCTTCTGGGAACAGTCAGGGGAGTCTCACTGGGTGTGGGGGCTGGGAAGGCCTCCCGGGGACCCTCCTCCTCAGGTACTCCTCCTAAGGAAATGGAGCCAGGGGAAATATATTTTTCCTTGTCTGGAATATATTTTTCTGGCCTGAAGTTGGGGCAGAAAAAAATGTGTCATGAATGAATTTGAAAACTGAATGATGACTGTGGGGGAAACACTATGTAATACTAGGTTGGAAAAAAAAAAAGATGAAAACTGTATGATAAATATTGCCATTGTTTGCTGAGCATCTGTTCTGTGCCGTGGCCTGGACAGAATTTTATATCCACTATGTCACTGAATCCCTATGAGGGGGGATCATCCCAGTTCCCAGATAAAGAGGCTGGCATTCAGGGAGCTTACGTGGCTTGTTCAAGGTCACACAGCTGGTGAGTGATAGAGTCAAGACATGAATCCAAGGCACAGCCAGTGTGGCTCAGTGGTCGATCATTGACTTATGAACCAAGAGGTCACGGTTTGATTTCTGGTCTGAGCACATGCCCGGGTTGTGGGCTGGATCCCAGTGTGGGGAATGCATGAGGCAGCCGGTGGATGAGTCTCTCTCCCTCTCTCTTCCTCTCTGAAATCAATAAAAATATATATATTTTTAAAAAAGACATGAACCCAAGGCCATCTGACTCAGAGTCCATACTTTGAACCCATGGGCTAGTCATTTTGCTGCCACTTTTGTAAGTAGATAATATGGAGAAATCATGTGGGAAAGGAACTTCTCCTGCATTCTTTACCTCTAAGCTCCTTCTCACCTTTCAGGCCCTTCAAATGCCCTCTCCTCCTTGGAGCTTTCCTTGGTGTCTGGGCAGAAGGAATTAATTATTCCTCAACATTCCTACAGCTGGGACTTGTTTAGTCCAAATGTCATGTCCCTCGCATGGTAGCTAGTTGTTTCCATTTGTCTCTCTCACTGGACCATCTGTCTTTCAGGGCAGGGCTGTGTTTTAACAGGTTGACATGGTGACCTTTACAGTCACACCGACCGGAGTTCAAATCCTGGCTGCACCACCTCTGCTGGCTGTGCCTTTCAGCTCGTCACTCAGGCCTCTGAGCTGGTTCCCTCCTGCACGTCAGTGAGGGAAAGTCATTCATAGAGTTGGTGAGGCTCAGCGTAGGCTCACAATAATGTCAGGTCTTATAGTTATTATCATTGTGGTTATACCTCAGTATCCAGCCTGGTACTTTTCATTTACTAAGGGTTTAATAAATATTGATTATTATTATAGTCATTATTCAAGCAAAGCCGAGAGGTGGGAGGTCGGGTGTGGACTGGATTGCCTAGGTTCACATTCTGCCTTGGCCACTGGCTGGGTGACTCTCGATGCTTTCCTCACCTCTGGAGCCTCAGGCTCCTTGTCTTTAAAATGGACACAGTAACAGCACCTCCCTCAGGGAGCCCTTCATTTATTTTAGGCAAGAATTTAATTAATTTAACAATGCACCCAATTTGATACTTAAAACATAGTAAGTACCCCCCAAAAGGTTTTTTATTATTTGTAGTAAGTGCCCTCAACCCCTTGGGAATTCTCTCTCTGCAGATCATCAAACGCTGTGACATCATACTCCTGATGGAAATCAAGGACAGCACCAACAAGATCTGTCCCACACTGATGGAGAGGCTGAATGGGTAAAGATGGGGCCCCAGACCTTCTGTGGGTTCAAGGTCAAGTGCAAGGGCACCTGAAAAGCCCCAGGGAACTGACTTAGCATGAGAGCAAGCACTCACTCTGACCACCAGTACACGTGGCCAACGTGGCCTGGGCTTCCAACTCTGTTAGCCACAGTTCTAAGAACCTTCAATCAGCTAGCTTTAATATGATAAAACAAAATAAGGGAAACAGATGAGGAGCCAGGACAGAGAGAGAAATAAAAGAAACAGACAAGAGGCTGAGCTGAGAAGTGCTATTCTAAAGAAAGATCAGGTGTCAGTAGGAAATATGAAATGACCACAGACTGGGATGTTATGCAGCCATTATAAATCATGTTTATTGAAGAACAGGTTAGATCTAAACAGGCCAGCATGGAAAGATGGCTGCAATTGAACAGAACAAGTTCAGAATTGTAGGTAGAGCAACCCAGTTTATTAATCATATCGCATTATAGAGGAATAAGAGTATGTTTGAGTTTGCATGGGCATAGAAGAAAGACTGGAAGGATATGCTCCAAACTGCTACTAGTGGTTACTGTAGGGTCTAACTTGGCCGCTAAAGGTCCCTTCTGGTTTCTTCCAACTGAACCTGAGACCATGCCTGGGGCTAGACATGCCCTAGATTTCTCTGCGGCCAGAGGGAGTAACATCGGGTCAGGCTCTGCCAGGGTGGAGTGATCAGCAGGTTTGGCAAACACACTGAGAGTCGGGTTTCTTCGGGAAGGTGAGGGTTAGGGTCAATGGGACTTCATGGCTGTATCCCCAGTTCCCAGAACATAAACAACAGCTGGTTTGAAATTATAGTTCTGGGCTTGTTAGAAAATGCCTGGGGGTTTTCAGAGCAGGAAAGAATTTCCAACGAAAATGTGACTAAGAATCCTGCATATGATAAATGCTCAGGAGTGCTGCGTGGATAGGTGACCAGAAAAGGTTGCTCCAACGGGGAGTATGAGCTGCAGCCCCAGCCATGGCCCAGAGTGGGTTTTGGGCTGATTCTGGCCGGAAGCTTCTATGGTCTCAATGGTCTCTTACAGGTACAGGCCAAATAGATTCCGGAGTAGGATCTGGGTTCAAATCCCAGCTTTGTGCTTACAAACTATAAAAATGGGGTAACAGTAGTATCCACCTATAAGGACTAGAAATAAAGATCCTGGCAGATGTTACATTTCCAGCCAATGATGGCCCTTCTTATTAGACTCTCCATGATGCCATTGGAGATATGGAGGCAGATTGGAGAGAGGGGAATCTCTGCAATAGGGAAATGTTTTTCTTTTTTAAGATTCAATGTAAAATCTTTGTTTTCTAGAAATTCAAGAGCCACAACATACAACTGTGTGATTAGCTCTCGGCTCGGAAGAAATACATATAAAGAACAGTATGCCTTTATCTACAAGTAAGTATCATCTATGCTTCCTGGAACATGGTTCATGTATAAACGATGGCTATGAATTTAATCAAAATGCATATCTTTTCTTCAAAATGAAATTTTGATCTCTAACCAGTTCTCAATATCATTAAAAGTAATTGCCGTCGAAATTGGGACTGGTGCAAAGTATTAACTCTTCAAACTAGAAAACACGAGCAGCTTCCTAACACCTAATGTGTTGGTTAACTCAGTGCTTGCCTGGTCAAGGGGTTCAGGATTTCTTTCTTCTTCGTAATCAAGTCCTGGTCCAGGGATGGAAACCTGAGTTGCCCAGCACAGCTGACTCCAGAACTTCATATTCTCACCTTCTTCCTACTAGTAATTTGTTTTAAGTCTGAACATTAACTGTGGGTGCCCCAGATACATAGTCTTGCTCAGCTCTTTCCCTCCCAAAGGACCCTGGCCATTGAGAAGAGTTGACTGAGCCTTGTTCTCAAGGTAAAGATCCTTTCCAGCTCTCGAGCCCACTTGGGAGGCTAATGAAGCTATGGGAACCTACATAATTACTTCTTGAAAGAAGTAAGGAGACAGCTGACTCAGCTGGGTGGACTTCTTTTTTCTTCTCTAGGGAAAAGCTAGTGACCGTGAAGAAAAAATACCTCTACCATGACCTTCAGGATGGAGACACAGATGTATTTTCCAGGGAACCTTTTGTGGTCTGGTTCCAGTCACCCCAAACCGGTGAGACCCACACACCTCTCTTGCCCATGATCTCCCCAGAGCAATGGGCAACAGCCCTAAAGTGTGAGCTGTGACCCTGGAGTTTATGCAGCATCTTTAGGGAGGCTTTAGGCTTGATGGAGAAGGCCATTAAGAACTTCTAATACCTGACCCTAGCCGGTTTGGCTCAGTGGATAGAGCATCGGCCTACAAACTGAAGGGTTCCGGGTTCAATTCCGGTTAAGGGCACATGCCAGGGTTGTTGTCTCAATCCCCAATAGGGGGCGTGCAGGAGGCCACCGATCAATGATTCTCTGTCATCGTTGATGTTTATATCTCTCTTTGCCTCTCCCTTTCTCTCTGAAATCTATATATATATATATATATATATATATATATATATATGAACTTGTAATGACTGTAGAAGATGCAGTATAGTTTGATGGCACCAGGCTGGCATCTCAGAATGCCATTACTCAAGACCTCCCCAGCCTGGAGCCCCACCTTCTGGAATCAATGATAACTCCACTGACTTTGGAGCATTTAGGCTGATAGGAATTATTTACCTTAATTCCTCAGTCCCAATCAAGTACAACCATTTCTTCATTTAAAAAAATCCCAGTGATGGCCAGCAAAGTTGAACTCTTCAACCTAGGGTCTCCCTCTAGTAACTGCATAGAAGTCTCCTCCACAGAAATCCAAATGATTGCACCCTGAACTTGAACCACAATAGTACTTGTATTAGCCACTAACAATTGTTGATCACTGATTAGTGCCAGGCTCCTAGACTCCTTGAAACGAACGGAGATTGTCTCCACTTCAAAAAGATGGAGTCACTGAGCCAAGTTCACCCAGCACCTATTGAAGTAGATGAGTCAGGAGGATTGTGACCCAAGCCACCATCTCAGGAGCTCATGCTCTTACCCACTGTGTGACACTCAAGTGAAGTCAAGAATAAATTTGGTTTGCCATTTGGAGGTGCAGAGAAGCAAATATATCTTCAGTACCTATATGTGCCAGGCACTGTCCCAGGTGCCAGACAAGATAGACAAGGTCCCTGCTCTCGTGAAGTTATATTTTAGTAGGGGAGACAGATAATAACCAAACAAATACATGCAGAGCTGTAAGTGTGTACACTTATACCTACCAATATAAACACCCTGAACTAGTTCTGCCCTGGGTCAATGACCTCAGAGGCAGAGTGCTGACAAACATAGGAGAATGGGGAGGGAATTCCCAGGAAGGAGAGAGAAGGAAGTGGGGCTATTGAGGGCAAGAAGTGCCCTTCAGAGAGCACGTACAATAAGCCTTTCTCACGCACACGATTCACATTTAGCTGAACAGAGCAGTGTTCAGAGCACCCCCACGCCCCCCTTGCTGACTATATTTTCTCCCAGTGAGTCCTTTGTGAATTGCTAACAAACCTGTCTTATTGAGCTTCCAACTTCCACTCTTCTCTTCCCCTTTCTCCCTCCTTGGGATGGCACCTCAGCCATGTCCTGTTTAGTTTTCTCTCTTGTTCGAGAAAAGCTCCTTATGTCCTCTCTATCTGGGGTTAAAGGTGAAGGAGTTAGCTGTTCATATATCTTTTAATTCATTCATTCATTCAGTCAGCCAGTCAGTCCATCAGCAAACATTTTGAGCACCTCCAACACGCCAGGCACGGTGCTAGATACTGGAGCCAAGCGGGTGAGTGGGACAGATGAGCCTGCCCTCACAGCCCTGGTTCCAGTGGCCAAACATGGAAGTAAAGCAAGGAAGTTCAGAGCATGAGGCAAGTGAGCGAGATGTATTGCCTAGTAGCGTGAGGGCCCACCTTCGATGGGGTGGGGACCAGCTAAGGCCCCTGGGAGTGACATTAGGCTGTGACCTGCAGAAATCAGTCACAGGGGACTGGCAGATTGTAGAGGGAGGGCAGAGTGAACACACATGTTCAGAGGTGGGGAAGGGCTTGGGGTGCACAGCGGGGCCACAAAGAGGATGGGGGGCCAGTGGAGGTGTGAGGAGGAGAGTGGGAGATGAGGCTGCTGGATCCGTGTCCTGGAGACAGGCTCCAGGTCCTGGCTCCCCACTGTGTGACCCCTCAACAGCACCCAGCTCCCAGGCAGGAGCCGGGGCCCAGGCACGGAATGAGGGGAAGCCAGAGGACTAGGCGAGGAGGTGTCCGGAGCACAACAGCGCTATGAGCAAGTGGGCAAGGCAGGTTCCGAGGCCGCCCGCATCCCTCCCTCGGGCCTCTCAGTGCCTCCTGGTGGGAGCTGGTTTTTAGACACTTCCCAAACATCCACTTTATTTTTTAAATAACATTTTTGGGCTTTTTTTTTTCCCCCCTGATTACAAAGCGTGTATAAACTGACGTGCTTTGATTTTTTTTCATTAGAAAAAAACTTCTTAGTACAAAAGCCAGCCTTATTATTTTTTAAAAACAGAAAATACAGTTTTTTAAAAAAAAGGGAAAGTAGAAACACCCACAGTGCCAGCAAGGAACACGGTCTCCCAGCTTTTTCTTAGCCGCGCAGGGCGAGTGGGAGAAAAGAGGCTCTCGTGTCCAGAAAACAGCCGCCTCGTGATCCTCAGATCCTGCACCTCCCAGCTGCGGGCTGGAGCCCCTGGAAGTGGGGGCCCAGTGGCAGGGCGCGTGCCTCCTGGGAGGACAGCCGCTTCCCTCGGCCCTGCCCTGGGACCTGGCAGGGGAAGTGCGTGACCTCCGCCTCCTTCCTGCTCCCCAGCTGTCAAGGACTTCGTGATTGTCCCCCTGCACACCACCCCCGAGGCATCCGTCAAAGAGATCGACGAGCTGGCTGATGTCTACAAGGATGTGAAAGGCCGGTGGAAGGCAGAGGTGACGACCCGCCCTGTTTGCTGGATTGGGGAGGGATGAGTGACGCCCCGGGAGGGTGAGGGGCTCAGAGCCTGTGCAGACCACCCCTCCGGAGCCTCCCGGTGGGTTCTTCCTCAGCCCTAGATGTCCTGCTTGCTCCGTCTGCCTGGGCACCCCCGCGTGGGCCTTGGGGCTCACACCTGCTCCCCTCACAAAGGCTGCGAACGCTCAGGGCGGGACCGGCTAGTGCCGGGCCCTGTGTGGCGGCTGGACAGGGACGAGTGTATTGCATCCTCCCAGTGACCCCACGAGGTCGCTACTCTTACCACCCTCACTTTGCAGGCGAGAACAGTGACACACAGAGGTCGGCAGTCTCCCAGGTGCCAGTGACAGAATCTCAAACTGGCAGAAGCCAGTTTCTTGGTTCTTGTAACTAAGATGTCCAGGAGTGGCTCAGGCACAGCTGGTCCAGGGCTCCGGCAGAGGAACCAGGGCTTGGCTTGTCTCTGTCCACCCTTGTTTCCCCCCCCCCCCTTTCCTCTGGGGGGGGGAGGAGGGGCAGGCTCCAGGCTCAGGCTGGCTCCCCTCTGGGACGGCAAAACGGCCACCAGCAGCTTCTAGACCAAATGACAAATTTCCTCTCCCTCAACGCAGCAAATACCCTGGGAGGGAGTCTTATTGGCTCTGATTGGGTCACATGTCCACCCCTGCACCCATCACTGTGACCAGGGGGCTGAGAGGCTCTGACCGGCCAAATCTGTGTCAGCTCCACCCCGACCTCATGGACTGAGGGGAGGGGGGCTGCCATCCTCATAGCAGGACAATACATCTACCATCTTGTTGGCCTCAATGATTTCCTCAGCTGGAAAACAGGGACGCCACCCCCTGTGGCTGTGAGGTCTGCGGAAGAGCTTGGCAGCCATGGAAGTGCTTAGGGGGCTCTTCTGCACCCTCCTTTCCTCCTGTCGGGATGTGACTCTGTTGGTCCCGTCCTCCTCCTCAGCTCCACGGCTGGAAGTGCAAACGAGTCAGGTGTGGCCCAGAGCTGGGGCATGGAGAACTCGGGGGTGCCTTTCATTGCTTCCTTGTAAAGAGCAGGTCAAGAGAAAGACTCACTCATTCAACAAGAATTTATTGAGCATCTGTTAAGTGTTGGGTACTGGGGAGGTATCACTGGCCCAAAAATGAACAAGAGGAGAAATCCGTGCCGAAAAAGCCTTCCGTGAGGCAGACTGGGGTTCAGTTCTTGGTTTCACCCCTTGAACCTCCCAGCGGAGTGGTGTAGAGCAGGCCCTCTATCCTGTTTCCACAGGCGCTAAAGGTCCTTCCACCTCCGAGTGTTTGTGAGATTGAAATGAAACTTTATAAAGCACTTAATGCTGGATTTGGCGCACAGAGAGTGCTCCATGAATCGTGCCTTTATTAATAGAAGCTGGTAGTCACTAGGGTTAAGGATGACATCCTGTCCTCAACTGTGCCCATCAGTCACAGGGAAAACCATGACAGAGGTCAAAATAAAACGTTTTTGAAGAAAACTCCAAAGTCAGCAACAGCCCCAAACAATAGCACAAACAAGGAAATCTGCACTTCCTCAGGATTGGGGAATATTGAAATTCTGTCCCAAGAGCCCTCCACGGAAAAACACACCCAAGATAGGATGTTTCTGTTGGTGACCTAAGGTTCTTCTCACTTCCTCCATAGACAAGATTTCCACAGGAATACATTTCCAACTTCAGGACAGTAGGAGGGAGAGAGCTGTGCCCAGGCTGTCAAATACACCACCCACCTTCATTTTTCCTGCTTGGAAACAAGAGGTGTTGCTTCATTCATATGTTTGAGCCAGAGAGAAAAGATGCGAGGGAACCCATTAGCAGCCTTCTCTCATCCCCACCTAGCCCTGCGTGAATTACAGAGACGTGGTGACTAAGAGCAGGAGGGAGCAGCTGCAGCCAACACCCCCTCCCTGTAAAGAACACCCTCCCTTGTACACACCTGCCAGTCAAATACGCATCAAAAGTGTGACTCAATTTCATTTATATGTATGTTTTGAATGACAATTCATTATGTATGATCTCATGGGGATCAGGGACCCAGGAGCAGCCTGGCTCAGTGGTTCTGGCTCCTGCTCTCTCTGGGGCGGCACGGCCAGACATCAGCTGGGATTTCAGTCTCTGAAGGCGGGGTTAGGGCTGGACGAGTCCCTCCACGCTGGCTCACTTGCATGGATAGCAGATGGGTGCTGCCTGGAGACCTCCTCCCTCTCCCTGTGGGTCTCTCCATGTGGATTGGGCTTCCTCACATAACGGTGTCTGGATTCCAAAGATGGACGTCCTGGGGCTCCTCTGTGGGGAACGGGGTGCCCTTTCCACACCTCTCCCCTCTAACTCTGGAAGTAGCTAGCTCCCTCCTCCCTCTGGGCGTACAGCCCCCTCTGTGACTCGGCTTTAAACGGTGGCCTCTTCTTGTAAAAAGCAAAAAGAACTAAGGAAGACCCTGTGTTCGTTTGCCAGGGCCGCCATAGCCAAGTACCAAGGACTGGGCGGCTTAAACAACACCAATATGTCAGGGAGGCTAGAGGCTCAAGATCAAGGTGTGAGCAGGTTGGTTCCTCCCGAGGCCTCTCCCTTTCTAATCTTCTCTTTCTATGAGGACACCAGTCATACTGGATTAGGGTCCACCCATATAATCTCATTTTAACTTAATTACCGCTTTAAAGGTACTCTCTCCAAATAGGTCACATTCTAAGATACTGGGCTTAGGACTTCAATACACGAATTTGGGAGACACAGTTTATCCCGTCATTTCCTGAGCATGGAGGACGGAGTCGTTGCCGGCAGTGCTGAGTGATGGAGTTTGGCAACACAGCCCAATCCGGCGACTGATGCTCCACATCATGTCTTTCAGAATTTCATCTTCATGGGCGACTTCAATGCCGGCTGCAGCTATGTCCCCAAGAAGGCCTGGAGCAGCATCCGCCTGAGGACCGACCGCGAGTTCGTTTGGCTGATCGGGGACCAAGAGGACACTACTGTCAAGACGAGCACCAAGTGTGCATATGACAGGTGGGAGCCAGCTGCCGCACCCGAGAGCCCAGACGGTGCTTCCTGTGCATTAGGAGAGGCGCCCCCTCTGGGCAGAGGAGGCATTTGGCTCGGAGAGCAGAGGCCCATTTCAGGCCTCTCCGCCTAGAGCTTCGCACAGCCTACAAACTGCATGAACTGGGCACCGTAGTTCGGCAGTGGCAGGCATGGGCTTCGGTCTCAGACTGGCTTGGGTTCAAACCCTCGCTCTACCACTTAATATGTCCGTGACTAAGAGACTTGTGCCTTTGTTTTCTCACCTGCAAATGGAGATTAGAATAGTACTTCCTGCATGGACACAGGATGATAATTAAGTGAAGTAGCATATGTAAATCTTATAACACAAAGCCTGCCATATAAGCGCTCAGTGCATTCGTTGCTGTTAATTATTCCATCACAAAGACATGTCACAGTTTACTCACCCAGTCCCTTATCATTAGGCATTAGGATTGGGCATTAGGTTATACTATTCAGGGTCAGTTATTTAAACATTTCTGCTTCCATACGTACTTTATGCATATAGTTATGATTTCCTTAAGGTGGAACTCTAAAACATGAAAGCAGTTAGAGCAAGGAAGTAGTTACACTTCTAAAGCTTTTGCTGCACATCCCTAAATGAAAACACACACATTCAAATAACTGCATGCCCTTGTATGTGTAAGATCTCCCTGGGGATGTTCCATCAGCTCTCACCTTTGCTCCTTAAGGCGGAGGGAGGCGGTGAGGATGCCTGAAGCCTGTGAATGCTCATGACCTGGCCTCCCATAGCAGAGACCGCAGGCAGGGAATCCCCTGGGAGCCCTGGCCCCACGCTGGCTTCCGTTCCCAGGGCTTAGCCGGCCACGGAGAAAGCATGCGATGGCCATCTGCGAGTCCACGATTGTTCTCACTTCTCTCGTTTTGAGGTCTGGCTTTCGTTTTCACCCCATGACCTCCTTTGTTCCTCTCGGAGCTCTCAGGGCTGGTGTGTCCAGTGCAGAAGTCGTCACCCCAGCCCTGGCAGGTGGAAGCAGCCCTCGCAGGGGGTGGGGGGGTGGGGGAGCAGAGTCAAGGTGGGAAGCCCCGGGAGACTGAGCTCCCTGCACCTCCCTCCGTTTTGAGGGGCTGCCAGCAGGGGACATGCCAGTTGTGTGGCCTTGAGCACATCAAGTCCCTTCTGTGGCCCCATTCTTCTCCCAGCAAACACGAGGGAGGTGATGGGAAATGTTGAAGCAGAAGAACAGTGAATCCCAGGGAGAGAAGGTCACAGCAGATTAGGTGGGGTGGGGAACAGGTTAAAACGGTGTTCCCCGGGACCCCAGGTTACACACACGAATGCCAAAGGATGGCAGATGACGTGTGATACTTCCCTTTTTATTAAATTTATTGGGGTGACACTGGTTAATCAAAGTATGGAGGTTTCAGGTGCACACCATCTGTATACTGTATTGTATGTTCACCACCCCACGTCAAATCTATGTTTTCCTTAACAGCATGTATCTTTTGTGGTTTTTAAAAAGGCATATAAATGTGGGGTTTTTTTGGACTCAATGCGAGTCTTTGTTCTGTGTTCAAATACCTTTTGAACACCTCCCAGGCGCTGGGCCAGCCTCGGAAGAGCTTAGCAGGACCAGCCGGCCCACCTGTGTCCGTACCTACGCGTAGAAGTCAGAAATGGGGGAGCCTTCACTATGTCCTTTCTGACTCTCCGGGTTGGGAAGGATGGCTTTAAGAAATCTCCAACTGCGCGTGAAGGGTTTACTTGTGGGTGGAGTTCAGAGTTAACCAGGTGGTGGCGTTTGCCAACACAGGACACCAGTCAGCCCTTCGGAGAAGGGAGCGCTCGGTGGATGGTCACAAGCCAGCAGCCGGACTCCTCTTGTCAGGCTTTAGTCCGTCTGTCAGGGCCACACAGACCCCAACTGCATCCCCCCACTTGGTATCCATTAGCGTCCATGTTCCCAAAACTCAGTTAACTATCATGTACCCATTGGGTTTTCTCCATATCTGTCTTTAAATACATTCGTTTCTTACTAAAAAAAAAATTAATTTTAAAGGAAATGTCATAACCAAGGTAAGAAACCAGCATCATTTGCCATAAGTCGAAAATAACTGTACAAATCATTCCAGTGAAAACCGAACCATGCAAATTCTGACTTAACTCTCTTGCCTCTTTACTGCGTGCAGCCTGCTCTCTCTTGGTCAACAGGGAAGCTTAGGGCACATTAAAGACACGCCGGCACCTCTCTCCATCATCCAATCAGGGAAAGTGAGAAATAACGGCGAAGGAAATGACAATCTTAGAATGCACGGTACTGCTATGTAGTGTCCATGTATCATATAACGTCTTCTCTCCCACCACCAGGGCTACCTGTCCACACAGGGAGACACTGTCCTGGTGCCCACAGGGCCCAGAGGAGCTAAGCCTCCTTCCCAATCTTGGGCACTATCGTGAGGGTCACAGGCTAAGCCCAGGGGCGGACTTTGAGCACCACATGACGGGTCCAGGCTGCTCAGTCAACTTCAGATGTCAAACATGGACCTTGGTTTGAGCTCAGAAACCAGCGGTGGATTAACAAGACGGCCTTCCCGCCTCTTCTGTAGGATTGTGCTGAGAGGACGGGAGATCGTCAGCTCCGTGGTGCCCAAGTCCAGCAGCATCTTTGACTTCCAGAAAGCGTATGGGTTAACCGAAGAGGAGGTATGGCCGCCCCCTTGTCTTTCGAAGCCACTGTCCTGGGCAGATGGGCTGGTGTCATCATGGAGGCCACTACGAGAGACCTAACCTTGGGCCATTGGGCCTTGAGTCTCAATGCCGATGGCTCTGTGATCTGAGGACCTGCCTTGGCTTCTAATTGAGCTGGTCCAGGGGCGATGCTCACCAGGGTGTGTTCTGTTGGGTGACTCTGGGCATTCCATCTTCTCTCCTGAAGCCTGAATTTGCTCATCACGAACGTTAAGAGTGCCTCCTCATTCTCAAGCGTGTCTCCCTTTCATCCTCACAGGCCCTGGAGGTCAGCGACCACTTTCCAGTTGAATTCAAACTACAATTTTCAAAGGTCTCCACCAGCAGGAAAAGACCTTTCTCTTCAGGGAGGAGAACCAGGGCCCGCCGCTCCTAGGTGCCAGGGCACCGTTTTATTAACCATTTCCTGCCTCTAAATAAACAGCTCTAACAGCACCATCTGCTCCCTGCAGCCAGGAAACAAGACTGGCCCCGCGGCCCTCATTTTCCAACTTGGATCTAGTCCAACTTGACCCGAATTGGGAGGAGACGCTTCCATTATCCCCCGTGGCTGGTACCTCCCCTGAATTGCCCCGGAGGAAACGGGGCTTTTGCATCCAAAAGGAGGGTTTTCCCGCCCTGAACCCGAGCCCCGCCGCCAGCACGGCCGCTGCCCAGCCTGGCCCCGGAGAAGCTGCCGCAGGGGGAAGAACATCCGTCTTCAGTCTCACGAGGGACCCTGTGCCACCAGAAATGACCAGAAATGCCTAGGCCCCAACTGCACCCCATGGTTCGGGCGATTCGCTGTTTGGGGAATCTGGCCCCCTTGTCTGAGGTCGGGCCACCATCACATCTCACAGGGATGAGGGAGGAAGGCTTCTCCCACCTGACCTTCCCGCCTCTGAATTGTCCTCCAACTCAGCCAGCCCAGTGACCACCAGTGTCCTCCTTTGAAATCTCATTCTGACCACAGGCCACCCTCGTTCTCTCCCCCCGCCCCTTAGAAACCCCACCACCATTTGGAGAGAGCCCAGAGGTGTTGGACACCGCGAAGGTCCCTATATCGGGGGTGTCATGTCAGACTCCCCCTCGTCCCACCTGGCACGTTGCGCCCAGCAGGGCCACCTCTTCCCTGTGCCCACGTGCCCTGTCCCATCCCAGAGCCGGGGCGAGGGCCCGGCCCCATGTCTGCTGCATCCCTCTGTCACATTCACCACATGGCATTTGTCACCAAGGCCACTACTGGAGACCCAGTGGATCACAGGCCCAGGTGACGGGCAGAGACACGAGGATTTTATCCTATTTCCAGCGGCAGGGCACACGCTACCTGCGTCCTGAACGGTGGCCGCTCTGGTTGGTTTTGCTGGTTTTCCTTACATCGCTTCCTTGTTCAAGCGGCACACGAACATGACGAACTGCACGAGCAGCACCAGAGGAAAAGCAGGGACAGAGGATGCCGCCCCCACCCCTCCGTCCCCCCTTCCTGTCTCAGAAGCAACCCCTCTTCCCAGCTATGCCTTCTGCCAGCCTGTACACCAATGAGCACATGTGTAACCCTGGAAAATACAGAGGAAAGCACACTATCGGCATGCTCCCACTCTTTGCTTACTTCCCTTAACATATTAGGGACGATGTGGCTTTTCATATAAGAAAATTGACCACAAGCTTGGTTTTTGAAATTTGGTAACATCCGAGGGAATAGAATCAAAAGGCCCTGCTTAAGCGGGGAAAACCATTTCTCCAAACATGCCACTTACTAACCTCAGAGGTCTCGCTGGCGCGGGCAGGGGAGGTGGCGAGGCTGTCAGGCTTCCGTCGCCCCCTCTTCTGAGAAGGGCCGCCCCAGAAAACGTCCAGTTTCCGAGGTCCAAACGGTCAAGCCGGCACTTCACAAATGAACTTATGTCGCAGGAGAGAGCGTCCTTGTGCCCACGGGCCAGCGTCGTGGCTGGGACGGCAGTCCTGTGCTGGTGGGTGGGTGTGTGGGGAGGGGGGCAGGGAAAGTGGACCAGACCCTAAGAGAGGGTGCCCGAGGCCCTGACCTGGCCCCACCACCCTGAGGCCTCCTTGGTGACGAGCCATCCCTCTGTCCCTGCACAGAGCAGGTTACAGGAGCCACGGCATCTGCCAGCTCTCAGTCCGGGCAAACTGCTGGGCACGGGGCAGGGGGCAGGGGGAGGCACAGAGTGGGGCTTCTCACTGGCCACAGCCTGAAGCAGCTGCAGACTCCCCTCACCCGCCCCGTTGCCCTGGGTCACCTGCCTGGCCGGGTTCCCATGGCCCTTTGGGGAGCACGCCTGGTCGTAGGCACTCTCTCAGCGTCAGCTTCGCTCAGAGGGTTTGAAACTGCGCACCTGTTGCCACGGGAACCCCCCGCCCCGCCCCGAGCCTGTCTCTGGAGGTCTGCACCTGCCCAGGAGCCTGCCTGCTTAACAAGCCCCCGTGGCTGCAGGCCGGACTTTTCTTTCATGAGTTGTTTACCGAGGACCAGATTTTAAACTCACTCTCCGAGCGAGAAGAGGCACAGCATGAGGAGGGCCAGCTCACTTTGGAGCCATCCTGGCCGTGGGACATTGAGCAGGTCACTTACCTTCCGTTTCCTTAGCGCCCGATGGGGTTAATGAGAGCGTCAGCCTCCCAGGTGACGTTTAAGTAAGATAATGCCGGTAACACGCCAGGCGCCTGACACCAGGTCAGCCCTCCACAGGTGGAGGCTGGTTTTCATGAACAGGACTGGCTCCGTGGAGGGGTGGGCCACTTTAAGTTTGGAGGCATGTGGCTCTCGTTTAATGATTGGGAATGAGTTTTCACCATCCACTTCTTCATTCAGCTCAGCAAGTATTTGGGCAAGTGAGCCCCGAGAAATGGAGACGCCCCTACTTCCAGTCCTTGTTATTTTCTCTTCCTCATCAGCACCCCTTTCCTGCCTCCCCCCTCCCTTCATCCTGTCCCTGTGGGGGGGGGGGGGGGAGAAGGGTGGTGAAGGAGCGGCTCCAAGCCAGCAGCTCCTGTCCCTCGGGTTGGAGCGGAAAGTAAAGGCAGCTCCACACCAGGAGAGAAAGTGCCAACCGCATCCCTCTCCCCAGCCAGGTGGGCGTGTGGGAGGGCAGAGCCATGAGAGGGGTCACACCTGCATCGCTGCCACGTGTCCCCATCAGAGCTTCCACCCAGGTGGCCCTGAAGGCGGAGGTCACAGACTCTCAGCCACAGTCACATCTTGAAGGAGAGTGGGTCACCCGTGCCTCAGGCCCCGGGCCCCAGCAGCTCCACGCCTTAGAATTCAGAGAAGCTACTGAAATGAAGTGACACTAAGGGAATTTCAAGGAAACAAGGACATGTGTACACACACACACACACACACACACACACACACACACACACGTGCGCGCACTCACTTGATTCTTCAGAGAAAATGGACTGGGAAGCTGTGAGTGGCCTGAACGGAGCACTAGCCGAGTGACGGCTTGGTTTCCCAGGTCTCCATGTAAGCGAGACGGCTGCAGACAGACGCCAGGCTCCTCAGGGCCAAGGGCAAAGGGGGCTGCCCTGGTCCAAGTCACAGAGTCTTGCTCAGTGATAATCAGTTGCTTCCTCTCTGGTCCCACCACCTCCACCATTGTTCCCCGTCATCTGTTCTCCCAACAAAGAGGCTGTGCTTCCGAAAATGCCAATTTCATCCTGTGTCCTCCCCCCCCCCCTGCCTGAAACCCTCAATGGCTCCCCATTTCTCTCTGGGTAAAGACCCAAGTCCTTCCCAGATCCTGAAAAGCCTTGTATGTCTTGGCTTTGACTTAGCTTTCCAACTCCATTTTCAACCGTCTGTCCACTATAGCCACGCCGTTTCGCTCCTCCGTTTTCATCATGTTCTCCCCAGCCACTGGGCCTTTTCACGTGCTGTTCCCCTCTCCTGGATCGCTCTTCTCCCCCATTCACTTAGCAAACTTTTTCTCATTCTTCAAAACTCAGCTTAAACCCCGCTCAGACAGGGAGGCCTGCTCTGACCAGCTCCCCCAGTCTGTTCTGGGGCCCCGGGTTACATCTTTCCACAGCGCCCGTATGGCTCCTTCTTCACCCCCCTTACCCATGTAATTACTTGTCCAATGTCTGTGTTTGTATATTTTTGTATGTTAATTTATGAACGATTTTTTTCAGTTAAAAATACAAATTCAAGAACCCTGTCCCCCAGATTTTAAAAAGATAATAGTTTTTACAGAAAGAAAATATTTGAGCAAAAGATAGCAGATATTGAGTAGTAATTTGTTGTATTTTTTCTTTTAGAAATCCAGATGGAAATGCCTAATTTAAAAAGTTAAGGAATGCTTTCTGAGGGCATAAATTAGGGATTGAAAAATTAACAGTGCCCTCTAGTATGTTAAGGTTTCTCAAATAATATTTGAAGTTTATAAAATGGGATGTCAACAGGACAGAAGAACTAAAGCATTAAAATCCACTAAAGGTAAACATCACTGTGGTTCCTTTCCCCCCTAAATATATCTTTATTGATCAGAGAGAAAGGGAGAGGGAGATAGAAACATGAATAATGAGAGAGAATTATTGATTGGCTGCCTCCTGCCCGCCTCCTACTGGGATCAAGCCCACAGCCTGGGCATGTGCCCTTGACTGGAATCGAATGCAGGACCCTTCAGTCCCCAGGCTGACGCTCTAACCACTGAGCCAAACCAGCTAGGGCCACTGTGGTTCCTTGAACTTGCCCTTTACCTGCTTGCCTCAGGCCTTTGCACATGCTGTTCCCTCTGCCTTCCCTTCCCTCTTTGCCCCTCTTCCCTGCAAACACAGTGTCTCTCTCTCCATAGGTCTAAAGTTTTCATGGTCTTCAAAACTCCATGCAAATCTCCCCTTCTCTAAGACAAATGCCACACACACACACACACACACACACACACACACACACACACACTCCCCAGGTGACCCAGGTTTGGGCTGATTGGAGCAAGCCCGTGTTCCTACCTGTATGAGTTCCCTGATGGCAGGAGAAAAGGTATTAGTCATTTGTAAAAATTCCTCCTGACCCTCTCTGCTTTAGGAAACTCTATTTCCCCTATCAAATGCCCTGGGTGTTTCATTTCATTTTTCTGACTTATTTATTTTGAGATTTCTGCTTGAGAATTTTCTAAAAATATATGTTACTGATTTTTTTACAGAGAGGAAGGGAGAGGGATAGACAGCCAGAAACATCGATGAGAGAGAAACATCGACCAGCTGCCTCCTGCACACCTCCCACTGGGATGTGCCCACAACCAAGGCAGGTGCCCCTGACCGGAATCGAACCTTTGAGCCAAACCGGTTTCGGCATGCTTGAAAAATTTTAATAGTTTTATAGAAGCTAGAGCTGAAAATATCTTTAAAGATGGTAATAATGATAAATAATGATAATAACAACTGCCATTTGCCAAGGCTTGCTCTGTGCCAGGCTGTGTTCTAAGAAGGCACAGCGGTATACACTATCTCACTAAATTCCAACCACAGCACTGAAAAGGTGGGGTTTGTTGTCTCCATTTTGTGGATGAGGAAACTGAGGCCCAGAGAAGTTAAACAACTTGCCCACGGTCACACAGCTGGTGAGTGGAGCCCAGGGCGACTCCTCTATGAGGCATTGTAGGCGGAGGGTCTAGGGCCCATGAGACTTTTAGGGCTAAGGAAGTGTTTTGATTTCTTTGAGAATAAGAAGGGAAAAATAAAATTTAGGTTGAAGAAAAATGTTAATGTATAGTATTAATATATTTTCTTTTAATTAATGTAGTTGTAAAATATAATTCATTTTTAATACTGTTTTTAGAGAGAGAGGAAGGTAGAGGGATAGAGAGATAGAAACATTGATGAGAGAGAAACATCGATCGGCTGACTCCTGCACCTTCCCTAATGGGGATCAAGCCCGCAGCCCAGGCACTCGGGGACCTCTTGGTTCATGGGTCAACACTCAACCACTAAGCCGCACCAGCTCCATGTAAAATATAGCTCTTACTACTTCTTTTTAATGTAAGAAGGGATTCATGAAGTCAAAGGTGCCTAAGACCCACAAAAATCTTCATGTGGCCCTAGTGCAGTCAGAAGTCTAATCAGGTCAGCCTGCCTCCAAAGTGCACCTTTTCAGTCTAGTGTCACCCCATGTTACAGCTGGGGACACGGAAGTCCAAGGCTACACGGCAGAGAGAAGACAGAGCCCAGTGGAGAATGCGGTTCCCCGGTCCAACCACCACACCCGGCAGACGGACAGCACCACCTGGTGGTATTTTGGGTAACTTCCCTTTAGTGAAAGGATGAGCCTAGAGAGGGTGCAGGTTCCAAAACCAGCTGAAAGCAGCTGCCAGCCAGTCTGCCCTTGGGCTTCCCTCTCAGCAGTGGAAAACCAAGCAAAGGAGCCACCTCCACAGGCTCTGGTTAGGTTATCATCGGAGTTCACACATCACCCCTACACACACACACACACACACACACGCACACACACACACACTCATACTCAACACATTCACACACGCATACACACATGCACACACACATGCACACACACGCACACACACACACTCACACACACACTCACACATACTCTCTCACACTCACAACACACACTTCTCCCGGGTAACAAAATATCCCTCAGAGTTTGCAAAGTGCTTAGATCCAGTAGGGATCCCACATGAGCCAATTTGTAATTTTCTAGTAGTTCCATTAAAATAAAGAAACAACACAAACAAAAAAACAAGTAAAATTAATTTTAATAATATATTTCATTTAACCTCGGGTTCAGCCAACTACTACTATGGTCAAAGCTAGCCCACCACCAGTTTTTTAAAATAAAGTTTTATTAGAACTTGGTTATGTTCTGTCCACACTGCTTTTACACTACAACAGCAGAGCTGAGTGGTTTTGCAGTTCAGACCTGATGGCCCACAAAGCTGAAAACACTGCCCTGGCCGGTGTGGCTCAGCTGGTTGGAGCGCCGTCCTGTGCAGCAAGGGGGGGCGAGTTTGATTGGGTCAGGGCCTTACTTGGGTTTCGGGGTTGACCCTGGTGGCGGCCCAGGCTGGGGCTGGTGGCGGGAGCTCCGTGAGGAGCTGCGGTCGCCGAGGGCCGAGGGCAGATGCTGGGTCCCGGGTAGCACTAGCCGTCGTGCTCAGCAGGGACGGGCTGCCAGCACGGGGAGGGCGGGTGGCAGAGCATCTCCTCTCCGCAGGGTCCAGCTGGACGAGGGCACAGGAAGGAGCCGCTCCTGAACCCCGCGGAGTTCACATTAGCTGGTCTGTTCGCTGAGGAAAATGGAAGACGCCGCTTTTGCTGTGAAAGGTTTTGGCGATGGGCTGGCACCTGGCATATATTGAAAGCCTGGCGTTCTTCACGACATCCCCTGGAACACAGAAAAGGCCCGGCTGAGCTGGGGGCACCACGCCTCTGGCCAGCCCTCGCCCAACCCCAACCCGAGGGGCTGAGGGCCGGCAGGCACCCTCTGCTGCCACTGCTCCGGGGGCTACGGCAGTGAGTCCTCTGCGCAGTTCGCAGCAGCCGCCGCCTCTCCCCGAGGACCCCACTCCTCCCGAGGACCAATAGCTAACGGGCACGCCTGGCCCAGCATGGCAACCTGGAGACCCTGCTTTGGCTCAAGTGCCAGGATGTGCCTGATGGATGGCATGCAGGCCATTCCAATTGTTACCTATTTTATCCCCATCCCTACCCCACACTCACTTACCCCTCATCACATTGCTCCTCCCGTCTAGTGGCACCCCACCTGGCCCAGTGCTCTATGGTGAGCACCTCCAGGATCCTGCCCAAGGCTGAACTACCACCCCCCAATGCCCATAGGCTGCAAAACCTGCCTGTTTAAACAACAACAACAATAATAATAATAATACCAGTCACCATTTGTTGAGCACTTACCATGTGCCAGGCACTAGATTGCTGCTTTCTCTGTGTAAAGGGCACTGGGGCTGACCCCGCTGGGGCACTGGGGACAATGCCTTTAACCCCTGTTTCCCATGCTCTTTGCTCCCACTGGGTGACACAACTCTGTCTGTAACTGTGTGGGGAGGTTGGAGAAGTGGTCAGCAGAGGGTCTGTCATCTCTTCCCCATCTGGCCCCTGGGCTGGTTGGGTTACTAACCGTTAGGGCCACGAGGCCAGAGCTTACACAAGGTTCCAGAGCAACTGTGAGCTTAAGCAGAACCCCTGCGGAGGCAAGTCTCCTGCCTTTGCCCTGAGCCCAGCATGGCCCTTGCACCCAGGGGGGGTCCAGAATCAGAATCAGCTTCCCGGCTCCAATGTCGGGATCACGGGAAGCCCAGGTGCATTTGCATTTCAGATAAACAAGAAATAATTTTCAGGGTCAGTATAGCCCATGCAATATTTGGAACATACCTACACTAAAACATTGTTCACCTGAAATTCAAACTAACTGGGCAGCCTGTATTTAAATTTGCTCCATCTGGTGGCCCCAGGCCTGGCAGCGGCTTCAGAGGCAGTGGGCAAGGATCGTGGGCCAGGCAGGAGGGGGAACAGGGAAGTCCCGTAGGGCCCTAAAGGGAGACTCACTCTGTGGGTGCAGGGTGGCGGGCTGTTTTCAGAAGAACCGGATGGTAGATAGGACTCAGGACACTGCTCAAACGCCCCCTCCCCAGCAGGCCTTCCTGACCGCCCTGTCTACCATAGCTCCTCCGTCTCCATCTCCTTCTCCTGGTTTCCCTCTTTTTATAGCCTGACTCTCAAGCATGGTCCATGGACCTGCAGCATCAGCGTCACTGGGGAGCTCTTTAGAAATGCAGAATCTCGTCCATCCAGTCCTTGCCTGCCAGATAAGAACCTGCATTTTAACAAGATTGAGAAGCTCTGCTCTGTAGCAGGGACACATCACACACTGTCTGTTGCCGGACCTCTGTGAGGGACCCTGTCTTGTTTTCTGCAGCAGTCAAGGGACAAAAAAGGTCCTGGCACATAGCAGGTGCTCAGTAAACATTTGTTGAATGAATGAAAGAACCAGAATTCAAACCCAGACATCCTAATTTCAAACTCAGTCACTCTTCTGAGCATTTGGGCCAGGGTTGGGATTCCGAAGGAGAGGGTCACGTGTTGAATGAATGAATGTCTGTCCTACCCACCTCCTGCGGCTTTTGTGAAGATAATTCCTGTTCAATGTGTTTCCACCTGAATTCCCCAAAACTCTGTGACACAGAAAGGCAAATACTAATTTACTCCCATTTTTCAGATGTGGAAACTGAGGCCTGAGAAAGTCACAATTCTCACTGGAGCTCACACAACTTGGAAGTGGTATAGCCAGGCCTTGAACTCACACTTCCTGAGTCCAAACGGAGCCCTCCTTCCCTAGGCTATATTTATTCATTGGGTCATTCATTCCAATGTCACTGAGTAACCAGCCCCAAGCTGGGAGCTGGGAGGACATGAATAAAGTTACCTATGAAGTCCTGGAACCCAGAGGGCTCACCAGACCAGATGCATATTCAAGGAATGGTGACACTGTGGGCCCGGGGCGTTTGCAGACTCCAAAAGCTGCCTGGAGGACTCTCAGAAGACTTCCCGGAGGTGGTGACC
The DNA here is from genome assembly GCF_027574615.1 of Eptesicus fuscus. Taxonomy (NCBI): domain Eukaryota; kingdom Metazoa; phylum Chordata; class Mammalia; order Chiroptera; family Vespertilionidae; genus Eptesicus; species Eptesicus fuscus. Next base: position 45,948,375 of record NC_072490.1, on the reverse strand, counting down.
TATGGAAGTTAGCCAGCAGAGGGAGGGGCAGGAGGAACATTCCAGGCAGACACACCAGATGTGCAAAGGCCTGGAAGAGTGAGGGCGCCTGCCTGCTCAGAGAGAGGGAGCCAGGAGGGTGTGGCTGGAGAGTGAGGGGTGATGAAGCACGGAGGCTGGGGAGGGGGCCAGGCTGCCTGCGAAGGCCTGGAATGGCAAGAGGGGGTGGCCCTTACCCACGTGCCAGCCGTACTCCCAGGAGGATAAGACGGGATACTGAAACTTCTCCGCTGGCTTCTGCCGGTTCCGCTCCCGGAGGTACGAGGCCCGGCCTTGGCCATCGTGGGAGATGCCCTGGAAGAGCAGCTGCAGGGTGCTCGAGGGCACCGGCTTCATTTCCAAGCTCTCTGGCTTGGTCTGGCCTGCGGGCCCCCGCGTTGCTCTTTGGGCCTCCTGGATGCCCACTCTCCTGGACGGCTGGGCTCCGACCCCCTTGGTCTCCGGCAGTCCGGTCCTTCTGTCAGGGGAGCTGGTGGCAGGCAAGGTCCCCACTCCCAGGGGTGAGTGGAAGAGGGCCTGCTGGAGCCGCTTCCCGGGCAGGGACCTCTCCTTGGGGTACTTGTGGCCATGGTTGACCTTCCAGGCGGCTCGGGCGACAGCCTCCTTCCTGATGCGCTCCTCCCAGCAGGCTTGGCCCTGGGAGGTGAGCAGGTCCCTCATGGCAGGGAGGGGGATGGCAGGGAGGTTGGAGACATTCTGCCCTCAGTTCTCTGGCCTGTGTTTGCACTGTTGGTGTCTTGTCTCCAAGGATACGTGTAGCCAATGAGGGCTGCGTTGCTAAGGTCCTGCTGGAGAGGAGGGGCTGAGGACAGGGGGGACTGGGGCCCTTCGTAGGCTGTAGGAGAGACCAGGCTGGAAAAGGGAGCAAAGCCACCACGACCCACCCAGGTGCTTGCCCCAGAGGGATTCAGGGCTCAGGGGTCTTGGGGTGATGCATGGGGTGCCATTGCCTCGATTCCATTTAGCAAACCTCAGTGTACACCTGCTATCCGCCAGGCATCCAAGGGGGTCCAAACAGAGGCCTCGTCTCCTCCTAAAGGAAACTCTGGGCCCATGGCTGGGGATGGGGGTTGCCATGGCAACTCTGGATGCCAACTCCTAGACACAGCTCTGCCACTCCACAGCTGCGTGGCCTCATCGGCACATCCAGACGATCATGGAAAGTACCCTTAGCATCGAGAGAATGGCATTAGGCCAGTGTATCACCACGTGGGCAGTGCCTGACATAGAGCCGCCCTCCGTGAGCGTCAGCCACTGTCTAGCAAGTACCCGCCTGGCACCAGCTGTGCCCCATACGCGTTAAGTCACCCCTCGATCACGGGGCTTTCAGAGCCTCCTTTTCAGATGGGGAAATGGAGGCTTAGGGCAAGGATGGCCATGCTCCAGGGCATGTGGTTGGTATGTGGTGGGACCTCTGGGCCAGGCCCTGAGCCGGGGTTTTCCTGAGGGATTTCACGGAATCCTCACAGCGGCTCACGCCCAGGCTTCTTCACTCGCTTTTCCGGATGAGGAAACTGAGCTCAGCGACATTAAATGCTCACTCTGGGATGGACTCCAAAACCCATGGCCTGTATTACAAACACAAAACGCTACCATGGAGTGTGGCAAGCACCGTGAGAGAGGCACAGGCTGGGGGGAGGAGGGGGGGGGGCAGAGGAGGACCCACCAGTGCCCGCAGCACCCCCCTCCCCCGAACAGGGCCCTCCAGGGGTGAACGCCGGTGAGAAGGAGGTGAGTACCACTCGCCTTTTCACTCTGCAGGTTGAGCTCTCAGCTATTCCTTCAACAAACATTCATTTGCTTTTGAGCCTGTGGCAGGCACAGAGCCAGGCACCAAAGGTAGATGAGGAGGGACAGAGTCCACATGCCCCCTGTCCTCAGGCGTTCACAGTCCAGAAGGGGAGAGAGACTCAGAACTGGGTGGGTGGAAGGGGAGGCGGGGAAGGGGGGGTGGTGGTCAGGGAAGGCTTCCGAGAGGAAGCGTCCTTTGAGACCTGAGCTATGGACAGGAGTGAGCCAGGCAGAGTGGGAGGAGACTCACAGAGCGGGGGTCCCCCTTCTGAAAGGCGGAGAGGACACAGCTGCAGGGACTGTCCTCAGTGTGCCCACCGGAAAAACGAGGGCTCTGAGGAAGTTTGGGAAATCGAGAGCCAGCTGGTTAAACGGGACAACCTGGGTCTGCATGCCTCCTTTGGAGCGTCACAGTGGTCCCTGGTTAATTGTGCAAACACCGTTTGAATCCAGGCTTTAAAAACCTGGCTGTGAGCACCCTTCTTTCCAGACGGAGGGCCTTCTTCGTGCCAGGAGCTGCGAGCGAACAAAACCACAAAACGTCTCGCCTTCCTCAACGCCGCATCTGTACCTCCGGGGTAGTGCCTGGCACTCGGCAGGTGCTTAGAAAAGGCTCACGATGAGGAGGGCACTTCACCTTAGCTCGGTGGCAGCTGCGTGGACGGGGAAGGACGGAGGGACAAAGGGGTGGCAGGACCCGGGGGCGGGGTCCGATCCCTGCAGTCTAGGAAGCCTCCCTGACCCGGGCGGCCCCCACCCCCAGGCTGGTAAGTCCAGGTGCAGAGAGCGCGAAGACCTAGCGCCTTCCGCCCCAGGGGCTGCCCTCGGTGCCGCAGTTTGCGTGTCCAAGGCGACCCCTGGCGGTCACCATGGCAACGACCGCCGGCCAGCCGACCTCCCACCCACCAGGCGGACAACCAGACAGAGCAGGCGGGGGACCACCGGCTCCCCTGCAGGATGGTCAGGCTCCCCAGGAGCGGGGGGGAGTGGGAGGGAGCAGAGAAGCGCCCCAAAAGTGCTGCCTTCCAACCGGCCCAAGGACAGCCGATGGCCCCCAGGGAGAGCCGCCTTCGGATTCCGGGCCCCGCCCTGTGCAGACCCCTGAGTGCAGCTCTGGGCTTCAGGGCCCCCTTCCCACAGCTCGGCCCCGGGTTTTACCGCAGCCTGGGTGGTTACCGCCCGTGTGATGTCAGGCAACCCTCCTCAACCCTCTGAGCCCTGCAAACTCCCTTGTAAAATGAAGATAGTCCTAAGTGCCTAGCGTTAATGTTATTAGCGATGATAATTTTCTTTACTAACCCATGCAAAACCCACCCAACAATCCCTGGGAAGGTGTGGGGTCAGCCCCAGGCCTGTCTCTGGCCTCCGCCTGTGCTGAGGAAAGAGGACGCTGAACCAGGGAAACCAGGGGAGCCTGGGGTGGGAGCTGGGGCACCCCCCCATCTTTCTGGCTGCTCCCCCAGGCCACCAACAGCCCGCCTCGCTGCAGCTCTGTCATTGCCCACCCCGCCCACTGATAAGGCTCCACCCCAACCCAAGCCTGGGGCTGTCACTGGCTCTCCAGGACGCAGTGCTCACTGTCCCCCACAGCCCCTCCGGGTTTAAGCTCTCGTGGGGAGACTCATCTTAGGCAGTGTCCATGCGTAGTTGGGATGCACAGGACGGACACTGTGCTCTTCACACGTGTTTGTCTTCAACCTCAAACACTCTACGGCAGGCGTCCTCAAACTACGGCCCGCAGGCCACATGCGGGTGTTTTTGCCGTTTTGGTTTTTTTACTACAAAATAAGATATGTGCAGTGTGCATAGGAATTTGTTCATAGTTTTTTTTTAGACTATAGTCCGGCCCTCCAACGGTCTGAGGGACAGTGAACTGGCCCCGTTTAAAAAGTTCGAGGACCCCTGCTCTATGGGGTAGTCCCATTGCCCAGGTGACTGGAGAGAGAACCAGGCACTGTTTTCTGTGAGGGTCAGTGATCCGCTGGAGGCCGTGGCAGGGCCCATGCTTGTAACCACCATGCTAAATGGCTTCTCTACAAGCCCCCGCCCCTCGTTGGGTACCCCTTCCGCTCTGTCTTGGGGAGCTGAGTCTCCCCAATACTCAGGCAGCCCCTCTCCCAGCAGCTCTGGGTGGGGAGTGGTTTGCCCAGCCAGTGGGGGTCTGGTGGTATGGTAGGGTCTTTCCAGAGGCTAACCTTAGACGGTAAGTTCCCCATTCTTTCTCCATTTGATGGATGCGGGCACCGAGGCACAGAGCTGGCCGCAGAGCTGGGACTGGGATCCAGACGCGAACCTGCAGCATTCGACCCAGTGCTTTCTGAGCGTTTCTCATGCACCGGGTTTTTCTGCTGCTGCTTGTAGCTGGGCCTGAAGCTGGCTTCCCCGGGGCTTGGCACCTCTGCCACGGTTTCCTTCTCTGAGATCACCTGCCAGTTTTGTCCCAAGAACGTCCACGCCAATAGGGAGAAGCGTCTGGTGCCTTGGGAAGGCGGTGGTCATGGCAGAGGGTGTAATGTGGGCAATAAAAGGCTCACGGGTTCTTTCGTCTCAGCTTTGTCCGGGGAGATAAGCAAATCCAACATGCGAAACACCCCTGGATGGGAGCCACGTGAGTCAGGCTTGTAAACTCCCCATCTCCGGCCTGCCTGCTGGGACTCTTGAGGGAGAGAGAAGGGGTGTGGGGCGGGCCACCCTAAATTCCTTGCACATTCGCTGGTTCCCTGTGTGCTCAGGGGCCCAGACAAAAGCCTTATCACCAGCAAAAGGATCCCTTTGTTTAAAAAGATTCCTCCCACCATGTGTTTGGGCAGCATCCTTGGGACAAAGCCAGAGGGGGAAAAATCAAATTCAAGCTTGCCTTGAGCGACGTGACATTTTTACTCCCTCTGAGAGTTGTGATTTGCTATTGTGAGGAGAAAACAAATGAGCTAAACAAGATGTGTTCTGGGGAGTTTTCACGAGTGGGCTCCTGATTCCAAAGCCCCTCCCCTCCACCTTAAGGGAGACCTGGACCCACTCCACTCCTTTCCCAGAACCCCCTGCTCCCATCCGGCCGCACGAAGGCCAAGGGGCACTGAAATTAACGTTCTTGTTCCCCATTTCAAACTACAAACTTGGGGGGTTGACAAGGATGGAGCACTCATTTTTGCCATTAGCCACTATTTTGCTAATTTTTCAGGCTGTGCAATTTTCAAGGGAAATTAAATCCCTATGCGCCGGATTCCTTTTACACCAAACTCATCAAAATGTGGCTTTCCAGGCCCCTTTGAAGTCTTAAGACTAGACATGTGGTCCAGGGCCCGTGTTTATAAGCGCATTGGAGAGAGACATGTTAATTAAACGTTTCCTTCTTGGCAGCGTTGCTGATGAGTGCGGCCCTGGGTTTCAGAGGAAACTGGGTGAGGAAGAGGCAGGCATCTGGGCGTGACAGGGCAGGGTCCACCCGGGCTGAGGATCTCTGCAGGGCGGCTGGCAGCTGGCGTCGGCCTAACCTCCTTTGCCACCGAAGAGGGATGGTCCTGGCCGCCAAGGGCCAAGGGGACCAGTGAGTCCGAAAGGGTCTGGCCTCGGCCTGTCCAGGGTTAAGTTGCCGTTTTCAAGGTGTTTGTACAAACAGTAGCCGGTTCCCATGGCAGCCAGTCCAGGTGCAGATAAGAGCTGCCCCGTGGCTCTAGCTGCTGACCAGACGTGCACAGATCTCACCGGGATGTCTTTGAAGTAACCGGCGGGGGACCGCCAGGCCCAGCCGTGTAGGAGGGCAGTCACGGCAGCAGACAGCGGTGGCTGAGACTCCCCGCTCCATGTGACCAAACCCTCCAACCGCCGAGGGCGGCGCACTCTGAGAGGTGAAGCGGCCTCCCCAAGGCCACACCGTGGGTGGCTGAGCCAGTGTTTAAGCCTAAGGTACCTGATGCCAAAGTCCACCCTGCTACCTGATAAAGCTGCCTCCCAACACCCGCGGGGCTCCGACGAGGTATAGAAACCAGGGGCTCTGGCCTTGTGCTCCTCTGGGGACAAACCCAGCCTACGGCGGCCTGTCCAGACCCCCTGGGCAAAGCGTGCACCCCTCAAAGGCCACAGACCTTGTTGGGAGTCCGGGCCCACAGACGAGGCTGCCCGCTCCAGAAGGGGCAGGACAAACCCTCCCTCCCTCCCACCTGTCAGAGGTCAACAAATCGCCACCCCGATCAACAAAGGGGTGTCAGGAAGAGACACAGGGAAGGACCCAGAGTCTTGTCTCCCCACCTTTCCTTTCACCCCTCAACTCCAATGGAGATGAGGGATGGGGCGGGAGGCAGCTAGGACTTCCCATCACCATGGCAACTGCTCCCGCAGGTGTAACCAGGGAGGCAGCCCCGCTCTGGAGGACAAACTGGCAGGGACCCAGGGTCTGCCTCAGGTGAACTTTGAGAGTGCAGCCCCGGAGCTAGTGTTGTCGCTGTAAAATGGTGTCACCAAACTGCTGTCAGGGGAGGGGGAGGCCTGGAGCCAGGGACACCTGCAGCAGGAAGGAGCAGCGGGGAAGAGGGAGAGGGAGGGATGTAGCACCAAATACGAGCCTGCTGTCCACGGGCAGTGGGATGACAGGTGACACTTTTTTGTTTGAATCAGTTCCCTCCAAGGGGGCTTCTGGTGTTTGTAGGAGAGGCTTTCTTCTCGCTCTTTTTAAAACCACAGCCTTCACCGAGGTGGGGTTCCTATGTGGGACTCTTCCTCAGGGCAAGTCCCAGCAAACCTCCCCAGGCAGCTGTGTGGGGGTCAGGGCCCACACCCCCCCTTCCAGTGCCCCGCACGCTCAGGCGGGCCGTCTGGATGAACTCCCGCTGAGGCTCAGGGGGAAGCTGGGCCTCCCCTGCCAAAGGAGGCCAGCCTCCTGGTCAAGACACGGAGCTAACCTGTGTGCTGTTGGCCAGGGATGGGAAGAGCAGGTCAGACCCCAACCACTTATCAGACTGCGCTTTAAGGAGCAAACATTTTATTTAATAAGTTATAAGATACAATTTACAGTCGGCATTTGATTCCAGTTTCGCTTCCGTGTCCCAGTTTACGAGGCCTGTGGTCCTTTCACCCGAGGCTTCAGGCCGCTCCAGTTTCGAACATTGGGCGTTTGCCAACACCGGCCCCCAGCTGCGATCCCTCGGGGCAGGTCCCCCACCTGGGCCCCGCCCCACCCACGGAGGCACGTCAGCCACAGTGCCATTTCCTGAGGACCGAGCAGCAACCAGGAGGGTCTGCCTGCCCTGACCACACTCCACGGCGGGCCCTGCAGCCAGCCAGTCCCTGACGCTTTAACTTTAGTCCCAAGCAGGGGTGCGGGAAGGGGGGCACAAGGCCTTGCACCCCGTCTGTAGACTCTTGCACCTGCATGTTGCTTTCCAAACACCATCTGGATGAGATGGGGTCAGGGCCAAACACACAGCCACCACCGGTTACGCAGCTTTTGCGATTTCTGCCGAACAGTGAAGGAGCCCTGATGAGCTGCTGTCCACCCCCCTCAATGGTCCCTGACTCAGACCAGAGGTCGGCAGGACTTTCCTTCTTTCCTATCTATAACTGTTTTCCAGAAAAAGTGGCCCCCGAGACAGACTGGGCTGGGTGTGGCGTGCTGTGCCGCGTGAAGACTTCCGCTGACACGCGGACCCCTCACCGTCACCGAGATCGTGTTGGGAAAGCTCATCCGACGGGCAAGTGGCTGGAGTGTGTGTTAAGCACAAGGGCTAGTGTTGGTTACAAAAAGGGGTCTTTGGCAAGTGGGGGGCTGCTGATCACTGCAGACTTCCCTCAGACCGAGACTGACCAGACTTTAAAAGCAAGAACAGAAGCATGGCCGCCAAGATGGTCACACGCTCGGACGTTGCAGGGAAATTATCAGCCGAGGAGGGAGCGGCGGCAGAAAGCCCTCGGGGCCAGCCGGCCGCCGCGTGGTAAAAAGGCCCCAGAGCAGCGTGGGGTGGGAGTGAGTGGTCAAAACAATGTGCCCACCGCGCAGCCTTTTCTCACGTGCCGTGGGCACCGGGAGAGAGGACGCCGGTGTTAAGCCATCTACCTTCCTAAACAACCACCTCAGCGAGGGCTCCTCTTTTCCCCGCCCCTCGCCCCCGCCTGGTTTCCTAAGTTGGTCCCCGGTTGCATTTTTGACGCCAGCCTTGCCTGTGTGCTCGGTCTGCCTGCAGGGGACGATCTGAGCCACAAGAGGTCAGGTTTGCTCAGCCCACCGCACGAGCTTGCGTTTCCCCAGTGTCCCCAAGGCGTCCCCAAGGAGTCAAGTCTAGGATTTCGTTCTGAAGGCACTTTGGAATGGCAATGTTTTCGGGATGGGGTTTCAGACCCACACACAGGCCGGAGGACTTTGTAAAAAAAAAAACAACGAGTTACAAACAAGCAACGAAAGCAACCACCAGAAGCACCTCCCGGGATGTGACGGCACGCGCTTAAGGCACCGTGATGTGGAAGGGGCTGCCGGGGATGTGCTCCTCTCCCCACTTCACGGCCAGGACATACTCCCCCTTCTCCTTCACGACGTAGGTGACGTTGTACTGCTGGTTGCCCACGTGCTTCATGGAGACCTCTTCGCAGGGGGTGGTGGGCCCGTGGACCCCGATCAGCAGCATGTTGGAACCTGAGCGGCAGAGGGGGGCGGTTATTCCGTGAGGGTGAATCCCAGGAGGCAGAGGACCAGAAGGGAGCCAAAGGAATGATACCGGTTGCCGCCCGCTGAGCTTCTATGAAGATGTTGGGGACTGAGAGGTGGGAGTGTGGGATTCTGAGCAGGCCTCAAAGAGCCCAACACTGAGGGTTCAAATCCGGGCCCTGCCGCTTCCTGGCCGGGTGACCTTGGACATGGAACGTCACCTCTCCCTGTCTTAGCTTCCCCGTCCGTAAACAGGGGCAACAGTATCACCAGCCTCGCCGGGAGGAGTATTCTGTGAAGCCCTCGGCACGTAATGAGGCCCATCTCCCTGTAGGTGTAGACTGTTCTGATCTGTTAGTCTCAGGAGAACTTTATGGAAGGTACTATTATTCCTATTTTAGAGAAGAGAAAACTGACTTTTAGAGATTTAGTACGGTTCCCAAGGTCACATGGCATTTAGGGAAGAATGAGGGAGGGAGGGAGGGAGGGAGGAGGGAGGGAAAGAGGATAGGAGGAAAGGATGAGTGGTGGAACCAGCCAGGTTTCCAGGCCAGATGTGCTAGATGCCAGAACCCAGCCAAATCTCTATTGACGCCCGAACAAATACCCTAGTCCAAATTGCTATTAAGTTTGAAGCAATTATGGGGCAGAAAAAAATCAGAGGAAAAGCAAGGAAAATCCTTTAAAAATACTAAGTGCAAAAGAATAAGGTAATGAACACGGTGACTTGCAAATGGCTGGGTTCCATGGGAGGGTGGCACTGCAGACTGGAGCAGGGAAGACCAAAGCAGAGGCGGGTGCCCAGCTGCCCCCACTCCCCGGGAGCAGGCCAGGCTGCCTACCGGCTTTGCTGCAGTCCACCAGGAAGGAGCTCTTCTGGCCCACGAAGGCCTTCGAGAGCCCTGCCCCCTTGGAGGTCACCTTGCTGGCGTCCGAGGATGCCTTGGGGATGGCGCTGTAGCAGGTCTCTGTTGAGGACCTGGTTACCGACTCCACCAGGATGGACGAGGTCTCGTTGGCCAAGCCGGGGCTGACCAGACGCTGGCCTAGGACATGGAAGGGAGGGAGAAGGGCATGAATGACCAGATCAAGAGGGTCTCTCAGCCAGAGGAGGAAAGTGCCCCCGCACCCCAACACCTGGATCCAAAAGCCACCACTTCCCCATCTCACACCCATAATTTCTAACTGCCCCCCGCCCAGTCTTGCCCCACACAACTAACTAGGTTCCAGCCTGTAGACCCCTCCCACAGAACCACGTGCCACCCTGTAGGAGCCATAGGTTTCCATTTACATAAAGCACGCTGCGTGTCAGCAGTGTAGACTCTACACTGTGTATCCCTATAAGCTCTACACTGTAGACGTACACTGTAGTGTAGCAGTGTAGACTCTGTACTGTAGAGCTTATAGGGATACGCAGTGTGGAAGTCTGCAAGGACATAACAAAATATCACCAGTGATTCTCTCTGCACGGGAGATGCTTCTCCTGTCTGAATCGTTAAGTTTTTCTGCACTGACCCTAAGCTATTTATATAGCAGTGAACACAGAGAGAGATGTGGGAGGAATTTACCACAATACTATGGTGGTTACCTGGATGGAGGCTGTGAGGTGATTTTACTGTTTGGTATTTTTCCCAGAGCTCTGAAGGAAGCACATTTTTATAAATTTAATAAAGACTTTTAATTACTTTTAAAGTGAAGGGAAGTGATTGGGGTGATTTTTTTAAACCCTGATTTAAACAAATACATAAGATTTCAAATATGTAAAATTTCTTTTTTTCTGTTAGAGGCAGAATCCATCTAACACGCTTTTTAAACTTCTACCCTCCCGCCCTCCCGTTCGACCTACTTATTTTGCAAGTTTCAAACATGCACCCCCTTCTACCTGTCCTACCATTTCTTTTTTAAAACTGATTTTTAGAGAGAGAGAGAAAGAGAGAGAGAGAGAGAGAGAAATTAATCAGTTGCGTCTGGCACGTGGCCCAACTGGGGATTGAATCTGCAACCTGGGTACGTGCCCTGATTAGGAATCGACAACACTCCAACCAACTGAGCCACACAGGGCCCTACCACTTCTTCACAATCAGGATTCAAAGTAGATTCAACGTATTTAAAATCATCCAGTTTCTACGATCAAGCAGCTCTGTTGATATTTTGACAAAGGATTGTGGGGGGGGGGGGTAATTTAAAAGGTATTTGGTTACCTGTCACCTTGGCCTTGAAGGGACTGCCCACGATGTGGTTGGGCCCACCATATTTGACGCCGATCAGGTAGTTTCCAGGGGCCATGGGGGTGTACATGACTTTATACCCTTCTGGGGTTTCCTGGCAATCCATTTTAACCTTGGACGGGCCTTCAATGGTGACCGATAACGTCCCTGGCCCTGCTCTGGTGGTGTTGATGTAAAATTCAGACTGGATACCTGGGAGAAAGGAAGTGGGAGTAAATATCATGTGGATGGTTTGGAGGGATGACGGGGGTAGGGTTTGGGGAGCTCTCCCGGGGGCACTGAAGCAGTGGCGGGGGCACACACAGGATCCCTCAAAGTAGGGTCACCTTGGTGGCAAGGGAACCCACCACTACTAGCTTTGAACTCCTGGCACAGAGCTCCACAGGCCCTGGGGTCGGTAACTCCAGGCAGGAGTGTGGCTGACACTTGGCCCACCAGCACACCCCGCCTGGACACCCTGTCCTCTCCTCTGGGCACGAGCAGTGGCTATGGGCGAAAGGTCCGAGGGTCACTGTGAGCCTGACATGCTGCTCCAGCTCCGCCTCCAGGGGCGAGGGGAGGCGGGGGCCCCTCTGACCTTCCCTGCCTCCTCTGTGTGGACGTGGAGAAGCCAAGGAGTCAGCGCCTCCTCCTTCCTCTCCAGGCTCCTGACCCAGACTCCACCCTGGAGACCGAAGCAGCCACTAGGATCTGCCACCTCCTCCTTTGCCATGAATAATCCTGGCAACAGGGACAGGACCAGTACAGCAGCCACGGCTCACTGAGCCCCATGGCAGTGCAGGTGCTAACAGGACTCGGAAGCTCAGCCCCTGCCAGTCAGAGCTACTGAGAGGGGCATCTGAACAGTCTGCGCAGCTCCGAGCCCAGGCCCAGCTCTTGGCCCCTGGGTGGACAGTGTGGCTGCCCTGGATGCCCTAGTGCAGCCCTAGGACACTCTACCGCTTGCCCGGTCCCTGAGGGCCTCTTGCACAGACGGGTACAACAGAAGGCAAGCTGGGCAGGAGTGCCACCGATGGCGACGGCGACATTCCCGCCTGAGCCCAGGGCCCTGCAGAAGCCCCCCCACCCCCCCAGGCCTCTTTCCAGTCCAGAGGGGATGAGCTGGTCTGTGAGGGCCACTTGGGGGCCCAGACACCAGCTGTGCGCCTGCCACAGTGCCCTCCCTGGGCTGTCCCCGGCATAGCAGCCCCATGCAGGGCTGTGCTTTCTCTAGAGCCCTGGACTGTGTCCCAGCTGGGAACTATTTTGGTTTAATTATAGCTCCCAGGCCAGAGAAAGAATGATTGTTCTGGTTATCAATAAAACAAAGGAGCTGCTATCATGCAACTCCCAAACACAACCCAGCTGTTTCTGGAAGCTCTCGAGGCTCTGGTCCCAGCACTCCCCCACCCAGCACCCCGCCCCCCACTTCAACCCTGTATCTGAACTGTGCAGCCTCAAAGCCCCTCAGGCAGCAGCTGCTGCCGTGACTGAGGGGGCGGGTGGTGACGAGCACGGGACAGCATCCTAGGAAGGAGCTGCAAGACACGGAGAGATACTCAGCGTGGAGAAGGCCCGGCTCCGGGAAGGAGCCCCACCCTTTTCAACAAGCTGCTCCATTCCTGAAAACGCAGCTCCTCCTGGCTGCGAGGCCCGAGGGCAGGGACGATGGGTGGGAAAGGGGAATAAGGAATCAGGACGAGTGGTACCTGGGACAGCTTGCCTGGGGGGCTCCCTCATTATTCCCATTTTATAGGAAGGAAGGGGAGGCTCAGTGAGTCACACAGTTAGAAAATGGCACAATGGGATTTAAACAGGAGCTCTGTCCAACGGGAAGCGGACGTGCGTGCCCGAGAGAAGACTGGAGAAAGGATCCACACGCAGGAGCCCCCCTCACCACTGCCTCCAGCTGACCACGGACACCCTGAACATGCCGGGCAGCCCGCACGCACAGCTGAGTTCCTGTGACTGTCGTGTGTGTGCAAAGCGTCTTCAAGGCGGCCGAGGAGGGAAGGGGCTCTCTGCTCCTGCACGCCGGGGTTCCTGGAGCACTTCCTCGGGGAACTGCGCTCCCAGCCCAGACTGCCTGGACTCCTCGGTCTACCTCCCAGCCTCTCCACTCTCGGCAGCACAGTCCCTTCCCAATTCTCCACATGCCCTGCTCCCAAACCTGCAGAACGGGCCATTTAAAGTCCGAGCCAAAAGATACAGCGAGTCCACCCAGAAAAACACAGGGACGTTTGCTTTGTCCCGAAGGTGAGGCTGCCAGGCCCGCAGGCAGCGAGCACAGCCACCTTTTCATTCCATGCACACTGCAGCTGTGTAACCCTGGGACGGGTATTTGGGGAAAGGCTGGGGAGCAGGAGGGCTAGGAAAACAAGACGCCTTCCCCTTGACAAGAGCAATATTTACACAGGGTTTGAAACAGGCGTGCTCTGTGCCTCTCCTGCCTGGTTGGGAGTCTCCCTAGACCAGCTCCTCTCAGCAGCATCCAGCGCTCGCAAAACACAGCCTGAAACCAGAGCTCCTGAGAAGGCCCGTGAACAGCCAAGAGGAAGCACAGAGGCCCCGACACAGCAGGTGTGACCCAGCAGGAGGCAGAGGTGGCTGCTGGCGCTGCAGGAGACCTCAGTGGCTGCTGTGGGGCCTGGGCCAAGGCCTGCTGTGGCTCCAAGTACCAGGAGGACCCCACCTGGGCTCCGATGGTAGGTGGCTTGCCAGGGGCCAAATGCATCCACTACTGCCTGGAAACATTCCACGGCAGCTCGGACCGGGGGCCTGGCTTATGACCCCCCCACCACCGCTGAGTGGGCCACAGGTGCAGTCTCTGCCCCTGGGTGAGCCAGACATTTGGGGAGGCAGCACAGCTCAGGGGTGAAGGGCACAGGCTCTGAGGCGTGGACCTGGGGGGGAAGTCCTGGTTCTGGCCTCTGCCGCTAGGAAAGCTTTGGGGAGTGCCTCAACCTTTCCGAGTCTCACTTTCCTCATCTGTGAAATGGACTGCTTAGGGTGAAACCATACTATGCCTTTAACGAAGGACACTCTGCTGGAGCAGCGTTCAGTGTGGAGCCAGAGGGGCCTGGGGAGTCCAGAGGCACTTGTGCCACCCCCACGGGTGGTTCTGCCGAGGCCACTGTTTGGCCAGAGTCCCAGATGGGGCATAAGCGGGTTAACTCTCTCCTGGCCGTAAACAGGGCCCCTGGGCCACTTAGGACTCTCACTCCCCAGGTAACCAGGGCCACTCATCCCCTCGCCATGGGGAGGGGGTCTGCTCTGTCCCACTCACCCCATCGGGGGACACTAAGAGCAGTGCCCACACACGAGGGACTCCAGAAACTGGGACCGGGCGGCCTTCCTGGAGGCCCAAATCAACACCCACATGCAGACTGTGTCCCCAAGAGCCCACGCCTGGACTTTCCCTGCAGAGAAGCATAGCTGGACACGCTCCCACCCTGCCTCTCCGTAAGGACACGCACTGGACACCCCCCGACGCCCACCTCTAGGGTCACCGTCTGAACACCAACTGCAGCCATTACCGGGGAGGGGGGATGGGTATGTTTTAACATGGAGAGTTCTTTAAGATGCCAAGAGCAAAAAGCAAGCGGTACAACAATATGTGCATTAAGATTATTTCTGTAAAATAAAAGCAAAACCACAGTATGTGTCTGCCTTTCTGGTGAACCAGCAGCTAAGCAACCAAGCGACCAAGAATGAAGCCTGACAGACAACCCCAAGGGCCGCCCCTGAGCTGTGAGCCCTGTTTCCTCCTGGACCAGATGGAAGGAGGAAGGAGACGCAAAGAGATGGCATAGGTTTCACTTTACACTGAGTGGCCAGATTATTATGATCTCTGAACGCATAATAATCTGGCCACTCAGTGTGTGTGTGTGTGTGTGTGTGTGTGTGTGTGTGTGTGTGTTTATTAGAGGCCCGGTGCATGAATTCGTGCATGGGTGGGGTCTGGCCAGGGGGAGGGGACATGGGTGGTTGGCCGGCCTGCCTGCTGGTCAAACTCCTGGTGGAGGGGACAATTTGCATATTAGCCTTTTATTATATAGGATATACACTGAGTGGCCAGATTATTATGCGTTATATATACCTTGTCGCTGCCTAAGTTCTTCACAATCAAAAGTGGCCCATCTGCAGCAAAGGTTAAAAATAAATCGTAGCAAGTCCAAAAGCTTCAGAATTCTTCAACTGTTTCAGACTTTTCTCCTCCTCCATTAGGACCAGAGAATCAAAAGAGGAGATAGACCGTGACAGGCATTACTGCCCATTCAAAGCGTTTCTGGGCGCCTGGGGACCACTAGAGGCACTTATGGGTAGGGACCGCCCAGGAGGCCCATTACATGCATCATGAATTCTGCGCGGGCAAAGAAACCCTCAGAATGAATGGTGCTGGGCCGTATCCCTCTTTATCAGCATCCCGGCCCCACAGTCTGGGAACTTGGCAGAGGAAGCCGGCTGAGGCACAGCACGTGGTAATGAGCACGCGAGCCTCCGAAGTGCACCTTATCCCGGCGTCCCTGGGGACAGGTGCACAGGCCTGGAGACTGCCACCTGGCTCTGTCCCTGGAGCCGGCTCAGTTAGAGAGGAGAGGGGGAGGCAGTGTGTTACCTGTGATGCCCCCCTCAAGCCCCGCGCCGTAGGCGGACACCAGGGCCGGGTTCCCCGCTTGTCCTGGCTCCCCGACGCGCACTTTGAAGGGACTTCCAACCACGTGGCTCCCATTGAACTTGACGTCGATCGTGTGGACGCCGTTCTCGTGGGGGATGAAGCGAACCGCGTACTTATCTAGGAGAGTGAGCAAAAAGCACAGGGTAAGAGCGGGCACACGGACACCACTGAGGCAGCGAGGACCCAGGACAGGAAGCAACCCGACGCGGCCAATTTTAAATCTTTCACGAGACAATGGTTCTCCTGAAAGCCTGGTGCCCGACAGGTTGGATTTCAAAGCCAGACGGGCCTGCCTGTGTGTCCTCAGCCAGCCCTCTGGGAAATGCACCCAAATCTCAGGTTCTGTTTCCTCGTCTGTGGCCTCTGCCTCAGAAGAACACGGCCTTTATGAAAGCTCACTTCTTGCAAAGTTTCTCTACTTGAAGGGGAAAGAGTGGTTCCAACTGGGGCCAATACTCCTCAGTTAAGCTCCAAGCTAGCAACTGCCTCCCCCACACCACTACACCCCCACCCCCCTGCCCCAATAACAGCCAGGTTTTTCACTGTGAGCTTGGGTCACAGCATGTGGCACGGTAACTGTCCCCTGAATGGACACCTGGAACATCCCCCTATCTATCGTGCACCTCCTGACCACCCCTTCCTCCTGGAAGAACTCGCCTGGGATGCAGGTAGTCTGTTTTCTCCCTCAACTCACCCTTCACCCCTTCAGCATTTTTGTCCCCCAAAGCTCCACCCAAACCCTCTTCACTCCTCCTCTGATGAACATCTGCATGCAACTGCCCATTCACAGCCTTCAACACTGCACTTCCCCAACAGCCCCTCGCTGGGTACCCACCACTCCTCCCTTAGAGCCAATATGCTTCAAGGGAAGGTGATCTCACCCCATCAGGTATGATCTTTAACTTGGGGGTGGGGGGGGTCCACTCTTTCTCCAAGCCATCAATTAGCACATGGCATGTGTGTTCAGTGTTTGGTGAGACAGGAGGGAAGTTGGCTGGAGACCTCTGGAAAAGGAGTATCTTAGATTTCTGAGAAAGACTCTTCAGGAGAGATGATTGGTGTGGTGTGAAGTTGGGAAATCTGGGTTCTGCAGCCACCTTGTCACCAAGAGGAAGGCCAGTCTCAGAGTGAGGCCCACAAAGCCGAAGAGAGAGAGCAGAGATATTTGGGGGTTTGGAGGACATAGCTGCACGGCGGAATTAAACTGTTGCACCTTGGACCCTGCATTTCCCAGTTATGTGAATGAACAGACCCCTTTATTGGGTGAGCTGGCTTCAGTTGGGTGTTCCGTAATTTGCAACCAACAGCATTCTAACGTGGCATGCTGACGGTCTCAGATACCTAACTTCACTTGTTGGCCAAATCCCAATAGCTCTAGAGATCTAAACTTCCTCATTTGGATATCTTGGGGACCCTTCAAAACTCTCATGAAGGCCTCACCCACCCATGGCTGCACCATCTTTCTACCCCATCACCAAGCTACGTGTAACCTTTCTGATTCACATGCATTCCCTATGGCCAAACCGGTCACCATGTGTGAGAGTTCTCTGGCCTGAAGCCCCCCTCTCCATTCCAACGCTGCTGCTGAACGTTACTTTCTCAAACGAACCACTCTGCCTTTCAGCTATTTCAACACATTCTCTAGGATGTGGTCAGACTTAAACCAAGATCTGATCAGGGCACCACCCCCACATAGACACACCGTGTCTTCTTAGGCTCCTCACGGCCCTGTCCTGTTCTGCCCAGAGGGAGAAAGGGGTCTACATGCTAACCCAGGTCCTTGGTCTCTGCCCTCACTGTACACGTGGCAGGGCCACAGCAAATGCCCAACAGGGCAGTGACAAAGGGCTCTTCCTCATGCCTCCGGGCCCACGGTCAGTTCACTTCCTCCGAGAAGCCCTCCTGACCTTGGCAAGGCACCAGGCTTCCCTTTCCTGCTCCAACCAACTTCACCGATTGGTTCAGTCCCCCTGTGGTACCGTGACCACACAGGTCCGCACGTGCTCTGCAGGCTGTGGCCAGGTCCTTACTGACGCTGAGCTCCTCTTTGTGAGCAAGAGTCACGTCTTGCCAAGTCTGACGCTCAATGAATGTTCACTGGCAAAACGTCTCATTAAAGTGACTGACATTGGAATTCCATGAGTCAGGGCAGCAGGCAAGATCTTGGGCGAGTAAGCATCCTGGGCCTCCTGTGAAGCATCCTGGAGACCCAGATTCTCTTTTTAAAAAATATTTTTATTAAATTTATTGGGGTGACATTGGCCAACATGAACATACATGTTTCAGGTGTTGGTTCCTACGTTACAAGATCTGTATATTGCACCACCAGATTCTCTTTTAAAGTTCAAGATGAACATCATTGACCTTTTCCTCAGAGTGAAGTCAGGTCAAAGTGAACTTATTCATAAGTTCAACAATATAATAAAATCTGTAAGATTTTGTTAAACTATGAGAGAAAATTACAATGACTGTAATGTGAAAGGAATATGAAAAACAAAATAAAGCAGTATTTGTTTAAAAAAAAAGAGGAGGGAGAGGAAGAGAGAGAGAGAGAGAGAAGAGAGAGAGGGAGGAGGGGGAAGGGGGAGGAGGGAGAGAGGAGGAGGAACAGGAACAAAAACAAGAATAAAAGGGAGGATATTAAATCTCAGAGTGTCCCCCTGTCTGTCCTTGGCAATGTTTACACCCTAAGTTACAAGCAGTGTCTGGCAAGAACAGCCAAGGGAATGTGAGGGCTCGCTGGCCTTGGTGAGGCCGGCTGGTCCTCCATCAGGGTGCATGTTGGGTCGGGGGGTGCTGGCGCTGGGTCCGCACACCCTGCCCACCGCTTACCTGGCTCCAGCTCAGACACGTGGCATTCTTCCACGGCTCCGGAGGGGCTGTGCACCTTTGCATCAATCTTTCCTTTTGCCCCATTCAGCCTTATAGCAAAGGAGGCTGGCTGGTTAACCTTTAATCCCGATTCCTGAGAATTTAACACATCAGACAACGTTACGGCTCCCGGCACTCCTGCTTAGCGGCACACACTGACCCGGTCCGGGACGCGGGGGACAGTGCTCCTGCAAACAGGCCCAGCATGGTTCGCCACATCCCACGGAAGCAGGTGGCTCATTCCACATTGCTAGCACCAAAGGTAAGAAAGCAGAGACGCACAGCGGCGTGGGTCTGGTGCCCAAACCATCTGGAAGAGGTTCCGGGGTGTGAAGACTTGAGACATCCTGATCAACAGGACCGTTGTTTCAGCATCCCAAACGGGTCATCAAAAAAAGAAAGACTAAAAACGAAGGCCCTCCTTTTAGGAGGGGCCTGGCGGCTGACAAAAGCAGACCCTCAGTAATACGAACAACGCTTTATGTCACGGCTATTTTTTACCTGGAGGGTAGGAATGGAGGAACTGTTAATAAACTTGTACAGGGCTGCATGTGCAAGGGAGGCCGTCGGCACCACACAGGGGTCCACTCGGCAGGACCTGGGCCGCTCCCATTCCCCAGACGTATAACTACATCGTTTAACCTTTAACCTCGTTTAGCCTCAGTCGCCTCTTGTGCAAAATGTGCGTCATAACCGGATCCGTCTCAGAGAGCTGCCGTGAGGATGAAATGAAGTTATGCATTCAAAGCCCTCAGCATAACGCTTCACCCATACATAAAGGCTCGAAAAATGTCAGGTTATTGACTATCAATATGCATTTTTTCAAAATGAACTGACCAACAAACTAAGACCCGAAGCATGGAGGCATGGAACAGACTGACATACCTCGATGTGGGGATGGGGGGACAAGAAGAGATAAATCAAAGAACATATATACTTATATGCATAGCCCATGGACATAGGCAATAGGGTAGTGGAGACGGGGCGGGGGGGGGGGCTGGAAAAATAGGGATAAGGGGGGGCTGGGAGATATCTATAATACTATCAACAACAAAAATATGCATTTTGAAGTTGTGTGTACCCTTAAAAAAAAGAGAGAGAGAGAGACAAGTATAACTGGTGCTAGTCACTGGGTCAATTTCACTCTCCATGCCTTGTCTCGGAAACTATAGCCTCTCTGGGAGGAAGGGATTAGAAGTTTAGGTGCTTAAGGTATTTTAAGATCAGCCCATCCTGAACAGCAACATTTTACAAGTCCGCAGTTTTGATGTAAACTCGGTTGGGCAGCCACTGCTCAGGTGACTCTGGAGCAGCAGGGTTCGCACTTAATGTGCCATCCAAGCACCAGGGGCCTTGTTACAACGCACATTCTGATTCCAGGCCTGGGGTGGGGCCTGGGGTTCTAGGATTCTAGTAAGTTCCCAGGCGATGCTGAGGCTGTAGGTCCGGGGCCCACGCCTTAGACGCAAGGCTCTAAAACTGGGCTGCCTAATTCAGTAGTCACTGGCCACATGTGGCTATCTCACTGTATACTTAGATTTAAATTAATTAAAATTAAATAATTACAATGCAGTTCCTTGGTTATACTAGCTAGTGGCTACCACGTTGCCCGGAGAAGATGGGGGGCATTTCCATTGTTTCAGGGCATTCTATGAGACTGCACAGCCCTCGCGGTCACAGACTGGGGTTAGAGACCAAACTCAAAATTATGGAGTCTTTGATCGCCAGACCAGCCCCATCCCTCCACCCCCTCCTCCTCCACAAAATGCCAGCCGACTCCAATTTTCTAAAAAGCCTCAAAAGCAAGACAAAACAATACGTGCCTCTCTCCCCTAACCAGCCCCAGATGTTGCTGCGCAGGCCTCCGGTAAATCTCCAATAAATAATTTACGTATCACTCGGCATCAAGTGACCCGGGAGGAACAGGGACGAAGCTGACCCGCCCGCCCGGGGGCCCCCGCTTGCCGGATACACAGCCTGCTGCGTGCTTATTTAAATATTTACGACCACACTGTGATGAGAGGACTCCACAGGAGAGGATTTCTGCACATCAGCTCCCTTTGGCCAGAACCATGACGTTACCTGAATCCGCTTGCCGCTAAACCCTCGAGAGGGAGATAAACGCCTCGGAAGATCCGAAAGAAGTCTTCCAGGGGCAGGAAGGCAGCTGTCTGCCCTCGGCAAGCGCTGGGTTTACCTCCCTCCCTAGGCTTTAGTCACGTCGGCACGAAAGGAGCTTCTGTTAAGAAGCCTTTAAATGAAACACAAGAAAAACATCTGCACCACGGCGACCAGTGGGCACCCCGGTTCTCTCCAATGAGGCCTCTTCAATCTGCGGACGGCGACCCTGCTGGGCTCGGTCGTGTGTGGAACAACTAGCAGCACCAATTCCCCTCGGGGGAGGGGGGGTGTGTGGAGATCTCAAAAGTAAACCACGTGTAGGAACGAGATCCAGTGATATTGCCCGTTGGGAGGTATGAGACTGGGTTTTAATCGATCCAGGATTTTCAAGAACTAGGGGGACGTGGAAGGAAGGCTACCTAGAAGGCCCTTTAGCCAGAAATCATACTTGGAGATTCTGGTGCTACTGCACAATGGAACTGCTACTCCGGGTTCGGACACCTAATTGTTTTTCAGTGTCCTGAGCAAAGACGCAAAGCATCTTCCGATGGTTCTTAGTTCGGCTGAGGGCCGCTATGCCACCTTGAATTCAGTGACCTGCTTACGACAGGAGAAAAGTTGCATTTCCTGGCACTGCAATAGGTTGGACTGTGCAGCCACCGGCCACGATGCCAAGGTGGGGATGAAGGAGGCCACCGTTAAGACCACATGTTCTAGAACCACAAGACCTCACTCTGCCTCATACGAGCTGGTTTCTGGCAGCCATAAGCTCTCTGCACCTCAGTGTTCCCGTCTTTAGAATGGGGTCAAGAGAAGCCCACTCACCAGGCTGCTGAAAGGATTTAATAAGGTAACACTGACCAAGTTCTTAGCAAAGTGCCTAGCACACTTATTATAAATAAATCCTCATAATAAAATAAAACACAATTGGCTTCCTTGAGGAAAAAGAAGCCAATACCTGCAGGCTGCACATCACGGGGCTGTTGGCTTTGTGTTAGCTTCGTTCTGAAAGCTCTCCTTAGCCCTTAACCAACTATTAACGGGCCTCTCCTTTGTTTCTCTTGAATAAATATTTAAAAAGCAAACTTGTCCCCAAACATTCAGGTGTTTTAGTGACTGTGGCTCCGTTTTGTTCCCTCAACTGTCTCCTGTCCTAACCGTATGGGGAGCTGACTCTGCCAAGAGAAGGCTTCCCCACAATGGGAAACGTGTGTGGTCAAAATGGGCTGGGACCCTCCGCAGCGACGGGGATTGAAGCGGCCTCAGGAGTCCAGGGTCTCACTGGCTGGCCTGTGGCCACGGACATGGATGCTTCCTTGCGTCTCACCTGAAGGCTCATAACAGTGAGGCGGCGGGCGTCGTCCGAGGGCGCGATGACCGGCACCAGGTAGGGACTTTCGGGGATGTGCTCATCGTTAAACTTGATAGACACCTCGTAGTTACCTGTGGGGACAAGAAAGTCCCATCATCTCAGAGATTCAGGAAGGCGGGTACAGTGAGGTCTCCTGTGAAAATGCCTTCAGGGAGACCCTGCCCTCCTCCACGGCCTCGCCCATCGGTTCAGGGCCGGTTGCCTGGCTCAGGCAGGGCTAACATGATTTTCTTAGTTGGGCAAGGGTAGAGATTCTGAACTTGAGTCCTCAGGGTCCCCCAAAGGGCCTCTGTATAGAACGCGGGAGATCCGTAAGACTTGGATGGGAAAAAAATTACATCTTTGCTTTCACTAGCTGATATTTAGCAGTTCCTTTCTTTAGAAATGTTGACAAGAAACCACAGTATATTAAAAGTACTTGTGACAGCCCAGCCGGTTGAGCATCAACCTATGAACCAGGAGGTCACAATTCGATTCCTGAGCAGGGCACATGCCTGGGTTGTGGGCTCAATTCCCAGTGGGGGCGTGCAGGAGGCAGCTGATCAATGATTCCCTCCCATCATTGATGTTTCTACCTCTCTCTTCCTCTCTGAAATCAATAAAAATATATTTTAAAAAAAAAGTACTTGTGACTTTGTCACCAACAAAGTTCATAGATACTTTCATATCATTTTACAGTTTTACATATACCTTGACACCTCATTTATACTCATCACTATTTTGAAATTAAGGTAGTCATCCAATTTTTTTTTTAAATTAGGGTAGTCACCCAATTTTAGATTTAATGTATCAATGAAGACATGCATACCTTGCTATGTTACATATTTGTTCCTGTAAGGTTCTGATAACTGCATTTTGATATAATTGATTTTTATTACAATCCAACTAGTGCTCTGGTGCACGGATTTGTGCACATCCAAAGGAAATTAATTAGAAGGTGGCTGGCAGGGCAGGACTGGGCGAGATGGGCCAGACATGCCCTGGAGCCAACCTCCTGTGGCTCAAAGGGTGTCTACGGAGTAACAGGGTCCCTCCGGCAGGTGGGAGTCCCTCGGCCTGGCCTGTGGGGATTGGGCCAAAACCAGTTCTCCGACATCCCCCGAGGGGTCCCGGATTGCCAGAGGTCGGTTCTCAGGTGAGGCACCCCAGAATCGGGCTTCTTCCTCTCTGGTTCCAGGTGCGTCACCCGAGAACCGCTGCTGCCAAGTCACCACAGCTTGGCAGCTCCTGCATTGAGTGTCTGCCCCCTGGTGGTCAGCGTGAATCATAGCTACCGGTCAGAGCGTCTGCCCCCTGGTGGTCATTGCTACTGGTCAAACGGTTGGATGGTCGCTTAGCCTTTTACTTATTTATTTATTTATTTATTTATTTATTTATTTATATAAAATTTGTATTACGTGTTTCAAAACGATGTCCCCATAGGCTTTAGATGCCAGAGGGGTTCATGGTACAAAACGTAGAGGACCCTGCTCCAGGGAGGGCAGATGCCAGGTAAAATCCCCCTTCTGGGCAGTCCCACAAGCCAGTGGCCTAGGTTGGGCACAGAGGCTGGTCAATGGGAAGAATGAATGAAGCCCGAAGCAGACAGGCTGACGGAGACAGACAGACAATGAGAACTAGAATTCCTGCCCCTCGGAGGCCTGGCTGCACTTCCTGCCCCTGGATTTCTAGGCAGCGCTCCACGTGCCCGTAGAGATCAATTCCTTTTACTTGAGCTCGCTCCCTGGGTTTCTGTTCCTCACCCCCGAGCCACCCCCAACCAAAGAAAAGTCTTGAGTTGGCTCCTGAATACATACCAGGCTCTTGGGCAATATAAGACACCCCGCACGATCCGTTTTTATGGTCATCGAATGTAATCTCAGCCTTACTGGGGCCTTCGACAGCGATGGAGAGGCCCCCCGCGCCTGCCTCCCGGGTCCAGATGCTGAACTCGGCTGAGACAGAGAAACACCCGGTGAGTGACGGGGTGTGGCTGAGGCCCCTCTTGCCCAACCCTGCAATGCTGGTCACTCTTAGTCACAGGCCTTTCTCTCCCCGACCCCAGCAGCACCCAAGCAGAGGCGCTGCGTGTTTCCTAGTCCCACCCATGACAACAAAGCTCGTGGGCATCTTTTGCACACGCCCCGCCAAGCCAGAGGAAGAGGAGAATGTTTAGTTTTGTCCCCACAGGCCTCTCCACCAGCATCCGCCACTCGAAGGCACCTTCGCAGTGGGTTTTGCAGAAACCTAGCCTGTTCCACGGAACATCAGCCCCGCAGGAGGCTCTGCAAACAGCCTCATTCTTCTGCTCCCCTCTGCTCCAAGGTGCACCACACACAGTCACTGATTACAGGCTCCGATCGTTACGGGCTGCCCACTGGGCCAAGAGCAGTTGCTGAAGGAATTTATCCAGAGAGGCCTTGTTGTAAAGAATGCCCCTTGATACCACCCATCGGAATCTCACGCACAGTCTTCCCCTCAGAACAGGGTGAGGAGGGCACGGTGCTCACACCACCAGTGGAGCCCTTACTGTCCTCCAGGAAGAAGCCTGCCGACCGCTCACCTGGAACGCCTGCTTCTCCCCTCTCCAGGCCGGGGCCTCCTGCCCGGACCTTGTGGGCGCCCCCCTCGCCCAGGGGCCCCACAGTGAACTGGAAGGGGCTGCCGGTCACGTGCTGGCCGCGGTACTTGACGCTGACTGTGTGCACGCCCATCTCCTGGGGCACAAACCGAACACAGTGCGAGTTCTTCCCCACGGGCACAATCTCTGCTTCGGTCACGCGGCCGGAGGGGCTGGTGACGTGGGCCGACATGTCACTGCTGTTGATTTCTGAAAGGGAGCGAGAGGCGGGGGGACGGAGAAGGGTTAGAGTGCGGGCCCAGCAGAACAGGACGTGCCGGGCAAGCAGCAGAGGGCAAGGCGGGTGCAGCGTGGGGTGCGCAGTCTGGACGCCGGCCCTCCTGTCTCCCTTAAGTCCCAGGCGGACTGTGGCCAGCAGGGAAAGAGCCAGGCCCTTCCAGGCACCAGGGCCAAGAACATTCTAGGGGCACTGGGCACGTTCACAGCCTTCCTGGCTGGAGTGAATGCCACACATCCGTTTCAAACCGGGGCCCGAGCGGACAGTTACCGCACAGACATGTAAAAACTACGACAGCTCAGATGTCTCTAAGCTCGGGGCGACACGTGGCCATCGTCATGATCACAGGGGCAGAAAACACAAGCGGTGCCATCCCTCCCTCGCAAGGAGCCTTGGCATTCCCTCTGGGCGACAAGACAACATGCGTTTAGAGGAAGAGGTGAACGAACACGCGTCAGTCCCAGCAGCAAAGGGGGAACCATGCGTGAGCGGAGCTCCGAGCAAACCGAAGACCAGACGCCACGCTGCAGAAAAGCGACGCGCTGGGTCGCCCACACCGCGAAGCAGACCACGTCCGCTCCGTCCGAGGGGCTCGTGCCATGCCCAAGGCCGTGCCTGCACTGACGGGGAGGACACGGGCACGCCACATGCTGGTGCCCGAGCAATGCCATCACCTAGAGCCACAGGAACTGCACCCTCCAGCCCTACGGGGTCGGGGCTGAGCAGCGCAGGACTGTGAGCCCTGAGGACAGAGAAAGGAAGGGAGGCTGAGGACAGGGTCCCCACACGCGGCCTGGGTCCGAGGACACGTGGGAGCTGGTGTGCCGTCCTCCGTTCTAACCGACAGAAGAGAATCGTTTAGGCAACGAGGGGGAAAGTGAGTCTCACCGAGTGCTCTGGGGCCAAGTCCCTGGAAAGGGTAAGAAGGCGTCAAGAGCCAGAAAAGCCTGAAGAGAAGGGGTAACTGTCCACATCACACAGAGACAAGACGCCGAGAGGCAGAGGGCACAGGTCGTTTGTAAATGAGGCGTGTACAGCCAAGAAGACCGTCCCTTCACCGGTGAGCAGGGAGGTGAAACTGAACACTGGACACCGTGTTTTTCCATCTGATTGATCCACGTGAGAGTGAACTCCAGTGCCCAGCGCTGGTAAGAAATAGAGAAACGGGCACCGATTCATGTTCCGGAGGGCAGCTGCCAAGGCGTAGCAGCATCTGAGACACGCCGGCCCAGCAGTCCCACGCGAGGTGCCCGCAGCCTGGCACGGCGGCCAACGGCACAGACCACTGACTACAGGGGTTGAGGCACAGACGTTGAGTGCGTGTGAAATGAGAAAACCCAGGGAAGGGTGGGGCACCCAGACACGAAATGCAATCCTGTGGAGTCATTAACAAGGAACTTCATGGTCACGATCCAGCTCTGTTCCAGAGGTCCTGTCTGACACCGAAGTAATGAGGCTTTTACACCACAGTTACACGTGACTGGTGTCCGCACAGGAAGAACCCATCAAATATTGCTCAGAGGGCAGAGCAGAGACAAACGACGTATTAGGAAAGATGGGAACCCCGTGCGGGAAAAGGGCCCCCTCGCCACACCAGGACGTGAGGGTAGCTGTTCCGTCCCACAAAACCTGGGCAGTTGGAGGCTTAGCACGTGCCAGCTGCGGGCAGAGGAGCCTCGGTGCCTTCCTGCACTCGGCGACGGCTCTTTTGGGGGATTTCTTTACAGAAAGACCCTGGGCCACATTTCAGAAGGACTGTGGCGATTGGCTGACTAATTTGGCCCCATGAGGAACAATTTATGGCCAAAGGGCTAGATGTGCCTTCCCCCGCCTCCCCCGCACCCCCCCAGCCCCGCGCCAGCCCTGCAGCACAGCCCTCATTCCAGTTTTAGGAACGAAGGAGATGAATGGGGATTAGAAGGTGCTGGTGGGCTGACATTTCTTTAAAACTTCCAGACACTGGCCTCAGCAAGGCCAGATCTCTCACTGGGGTTATTCTATTCGACAAAAACTAAATGAACAACCTAAGAGCGTATCTATCTCCCCCAGGTGATGCAACAAAACTATTTTCATTTGGAAGAAGAAAAAGATAGCAGGTAAACAGATTCATTTTTCCTGAATGGGCCTCTGTGAAAACAAGTATTAAAAACACTATTATAACTGAAATTTTAAAAATGAGTCGTCCATAGTGGACTTGACTTACAATGGCCCCCCTGCCCTGACCCATGAGCCCCTCGTGCTCACCTGGGATTTTCAGGTTCAGGTCGCAGATGCTCCCGACCGTGGCCACAGATGGGGCTCGGCTGGTACGGGTGATGCTCTCCTTCACTCTCCCCTCCCCACTGATCTTCACGGTAAACGGGCTCCCTGCAAGAACCGAGAGGGTTTACGTGAGCAACCCAGAGCCCGAGGCACAGCCCTTACAGAAAACTCAAGCAGCGGGCAGAGAGGACAGAGGGGGCCGCGCGTACCAGGCACGTGCTCGTCGGCGAACTTGGTAGAGACGATGTAAACCCCAGGCACGGTGGGGAAGTAGGAGACCTTGCAGGTGCCATCCTCCAGGTCCTCTGTCTGGATGTCTACTTTGCTGGGGCCTTCCACCGCCAGGGATATGCCACCATAGCCTGCAACACAGCAGCCGGGGGCTGTTTTGACAGCAACTCATTGGGAAGGGGGAGCTCGGTGCATGCAGAATGGACATCTGGCCCCGGAAACGCATACTGCCATTTGCAGAGAGCAAAAAGAAAGTCACTGTGATCCCTGCTGCAGACAGCCCCCCGCAGAGGAGCCGGCTCAAGGCTCTGAGAAGTCCTGTAGTGGAATAGCCTGCTGAGCATGACTCTGACCACAGAACCATTTTCTGGAGGGTGATGTCCTACTGCCCCTCGGAGCACCTGCCCTGCAGAGCCCCCTGGGGTAAACACTGCCCACACGCCTCCAAGAATGGCATGCGCTGCCTCGAGGGCTCATGGCCAGCCACAGGCCTGAACATTTGAATTTTTACGCTGCCCTGGATCTCCAGCCAGGGGACCACGAAGACAGCAGATACAAAGGCTGAACAACACGAGGATCTGCCCATCAGGACCAGAAATTGTCCAGCCCTTTCCCCCCAGGACCGTGGTCGGCAAACTGCGGCTCGCGAGCCACATGCGGCTCTTTGGCCCCTTGAGTGAGGCTCTTGCACAAAATACCATGGCCTGGGCGAGTCTATTTTGAAGAAGTGGCGTTAGAAGAAGTTTAAGTTTAAAAAATTTGGCTCTCAAAAGAAATTTCAATCGTTGTACTGCTGATATTAGGCTCTGTTGACTAATGAGTTTGCCGACCACTGCCCCAGGACTATGGCTTCGTCTAGAAGTCACCAATTCAGCCATCACTCAAGAAGGCGGGAGAAGGAAGGCGCTGGCTGTGGCATTGGGTTGGGGAGGCCCAGACTACTTCAAACCATCTCAGAGAGGAAACAGGAAGAGATTCATCATTTCCACGAAAGCACTGGGAGCGGGACACGGTCCTGGCCAGCTGGCCCAACAGCCTTTGCTGGGGAGGCGTCCAGGAGACCTGGGGAGCTGAGAGCAGGGCTGGGAGTACAGATAACAAGAGAGAACTGGGAGTTGTAGTGGCTCTGGGTTCAAATGCCAGAAGCAGAGGGCTGTTGACCCCTGTGAGCCTCAGGTTCTCCATTTAGAAAACAAGACAACACCGACTTTCCCGGTGGTCATGAGGCTTCCGTGATAATGCGGCAAAAAGGACAGACAGTCTGAAGGATGCTCAGAAAGAAAAGGGAGTTGATAGGATGAAAACACGAAGACGCTTGAGCAAAAAGCCCCGGCCTTTCGCCTGCGACCACCCACAGACCTGCATCTCTCGTGTCCACGATGAACTCCGACATCTCGAAAGTCCGGCCTTCGGACAGGCCTCGGCCGTAGACTTTGGCTCTGCGGGCGTCACCGATCTCGGACTGGACCACCATGATGGACACGGGACTGTTGGCCACGTGGTTGCCGTTCTTCTTGATGCTGACCAGGTGTTCACCCACCTCCCGGGGGATGAAGGAGATGCCTGGACCGGGCACACATCAGGGTTTGTAAGAGGAGGGAGAGGGGATGAAGGAGAGGAGCGGGGAGGCAGACACACTCGCAGGAATGGAAGTATGGCTCCCTGACTTCCCGGCTACCCCAGAGCGTATGCAAGGGTGGTCAACCTCGCAACACGGAAATGCACTCATGTGACCCAGCAGGCTTATCGTATCGCACTCCGAGGCGTGACCTACTTCCCCAGAAAGGACCGAAGGGATCCCCATCTCCCACCAAAGGGTCCCAGCTCAGTCCAGGAAGGCAGCCCGGGCTCACCGATGTGATTATTGGGCAGCCTCTTCAGGAGACAGGGCTCGTCACGGCCGGACGGGGCCTTAATGCTGGCCGTCAGCGTGCTCAGGTCGGTCTCGCTGATGTCCAGCAGGAAGTCGGCGGCAGAGCCCAACTTCACCTGAGAGCACCGTCGGCTGTCATCTGGGAAACACCCCCCAAACACAGCCCGTCACACGTGGTGACCCGCTCCCCGGAGCCCTCACCCCACATGTCGTTTACAGATGAACAGCCCGAAGCAGTTACCCAAAGTTAAGTGAAAAAACACGCCTCATGGACCTAATCAACAACGAATGACTTCTACTTAGGCCTGGCGAAGGGAAGGCCAGATGCTGGCAGGAGCTGGAGCCTGAGTCCTCACAGACCACTTCTTAAGTGAGTCTTTGCCGGTGAAGGCATCTGCCACCTGCTTGCCATCCCCTTGGGCATCTCCCAGGTAAACACTCATCCTGCTCTGCACGGGGCTGCTGGCTGCTTTGCACAGGCCTGAACGACTCAGGGGCAAGCACTTCGTCCTGCGCATCTTCTGTATGACCCACCGAGCGCAGGATCCGAGCACAGCGAGCACACAGGTGAGCAGCAGGCCTCTGAATCAGATAACCTCAACCTGCACCCTAGAATACCCACATGGAAACCTGGCTGGACACTATCTCTCCAAGCCTCCGTTTTCCCATCTGTAAAATGGGAAAGAATAATTATCCAGCAGTGATGCAGAAGGGCATCTGGGCGCTCACCTATTCGTGCAGTAAGTGTTATTTGAATGCCTCTATCTGGGGGCCTTCCATGTGCACTCAGGAGTCAGACTGGACAAAATGATTGCCCTCCAAATGTGAGTGCTTTCCCCTGGATTACCAGCTAAGGGGGGAATTAGCCTGTCCAAAGTTGGCCTTGCACCCCCAGTTTCTCTGCGTTGAGTCTCTGTGAAACCTAAACCCAGGCAACTCGCCTGCTGCCCCTGGTCTGATGCGGAGACAGGCTGCCGGGCTGGCCAGGCCTCCCACGAGGAAGCCCCCAGCAGGTCAGGCCACCCTACCTGTGATCTTGGCGGTGAAGGGGCTGCCAGGAATGTGCTTGTCGTTGTACTTGACCAGAATGCTGTAGTCGCCGGGCAGGGTGGGCAGGTAGGTCACTGTGCACGTCCCGTCTTTGTTGTCAATGCAGCTGATTTCAGCCTTGGAGGGCCCCTCGATAGCCAAGTCCAGACCCCCTGAGAATGGGAGCAGGGAGGGAGGGCCATCAGGGAGTGTTCGCTTGTTTCCACAGGGACAGCAACTCATCCAGGGCAGCTCTGAGGTCGGGAGCGCCAGATTGGCACAGGCCATGTGAGCCGCGGGCAAGGGGCGTTAGGTCAGAACTAAGTGACTATGGCACAACACTCCACCTCTGGATTCTTCACTTATCCTGGTGAAGGGAAGACCAGACGCTGGCCCCGAAGTCACCCCGGAAGGGATCGAAGGAATCCCCGTCTCCCACCACTGCTCTTCGGAATGTGCGGACGAGGAAGGGCCGGAGCCCCGCACGTCACCACGCGTACGGAAGTGTCACACACTGCCACGCTGGTCAGGCTGGAGGCCACGTGGAGATCCCATTGGAAACACAGATTTTAAAATCTCCACAAAGACAACGCACACGCACACAGAGCCAAATAACTCATGTGGTCCCGTGGATGCACGTACATGTGCAAAAAAGAACAAAACCAAAAACGTCATCAGCCAAAACACTTAGATTTCGGGCAAATCACATAAAACATTTCACAGCGTGAATCTGATTTCAATCAGAACCCCAGGAACTTCAAAAAGTCCTGTTTTGGGTGGAAGACAGAGCAGCTGTGCCTGAGATTTACACGAAACAAAAGAAGATAAATACTACTGCCCAACAGCCTTCTTTTTAAAAGCTGCCCCGGGGTCATGTCCACGGGATTCTCAAAGGGAAAGCTGAAAGCATATAACCACACACATGTCACCGTACCTTCTCCTGCGTCCTCAGTGACGATGGTGAAGGTGGCGGTTTTGTTGGCCACTCCGTATACCAGCCCTGGACCGTAAGCAGAAACGCTCCCACTGTTGGGGTAGTTCACGTAGAACTGGAGCGGGCTCTCTGGGTGTGCAAAGAACACAAACAAAATGGACTCAGTGCGGGGGAGCGCATACCTCGGACAGCGGTGCTTACCTTCCTCTAACGGCAGGCAGGGGCGGCGTCTCCCACGCAGAGGCAGACCGCGAACTGAGCCTCTGCTGGAGATCACCATCCGAGGACACCAACGGCGTCTACTCGCTATTGCTCCTTCAAGCTCACACAAGGAAAACAATCCTAAGGCCGCTCCGGACTAGAGGGGGCGCTGAATAAAACGGGGGAGTCTGGCTCAAGGTGACTAGTTAGGACAGGGGTGGGGAGCCCTTTTTCTGCTGAGGGCCATTTGGATATTGATAACACCATTCGAGGGCCACACAAAATTATCAACGTAAAGAATTAGCCTGCTCTGTTTGGTCAAACATTTAATTAACTCACCCCTAATGCCTTGGGAGGGCCAGACCAAAGGATTTCGTGGGCCATGGGCTGGGCGTTCCCCACTCCTGAATTAGGAGGGAACGGCCAACCATGTGAAGAAATGACACACTACCAGAGGGAACACAGCTGGAAAGGTCTTTTGGGAAGGCAAAATGTAAGGCCCTATAAGCCCACCCCACACTATGGGAATTTATCCCACTGTGGTCCTCTCTACCTACTCTCCCCCGCCCTCCTCCCCCACTTCTCCCCCCACACACCAGCCAGCCCTATGCAAGCACTTCCATTTCCACAGTGGCCAGATGCAAATTCGGAAAAGCCCAGAGCCGAACAATAGGGGGCTCTCCTCGCAGGTCACTAAAGGATGAGGGAGTCTGTATGCACTAACTTGAGAGATTATCCACAATGTGTGGCAATAAAAAGAGAAAGGGGCAGGTTGCTGCATAATATTAATATCATTATCCCATTCCTTTAAAAACAAAACAGAACAAAATTATAGGCATGTTTGTGGGTACCAAGAGAAACATCCATACACAGACCAGCAGGGAGGTAGGAGGAAGTGGGAGAAAGACATTTTTTTTTTTTTTTGTACTTTCTCTACATCTGCATCTTTGGGGTATTTAAATAGAAGCAGATAACACATTGTTGCTTTGAACAAATATTATGCCCAGATATACCCATAAACGAAAGCAAACATCCAACTGGGAGAAGTATTTGCAATTCCTATCACCAACGGCTAACCTCTCCAGGACTGAAATCGCTCCCAGAAACGGATACCACAAAGGCCAACAACCAAACAGAGAAACCAGGCCATGGATACCAACGTTCAGTTCACAGAAAAAGAAACACGAATGGTACGTAAACATATAGAAAGCTGCTCAGTCTCACTCACAAGGGCAATACCAATAAAGCAATACTGAGATACTGCTCTTGCAACTACCGGTTTGGCAAAGATCCAAAAACTGGACAGCATAATCCACTGGCCCGTCTGTGGAAAAGCCGGCGCCCTCTCCTCCACGGCTGCTGCGTGTGGGAACTGGAAGAGCCCCGATGAAAGGCAACTTGGCAAGTTCTAGCAACGTGATGGATGCCTGTCCCTGTGGCCAGGAATTCCTCCCCATAGAACCACACCTCACAGGTTCGCCGTTGCCGGTGTGACGTGCTGAACGGGAAAGGCTATGCACTGTGGCAAAAGGTGGGGAAGAGGCTAAATGTCCTCCGACGGGGGCAATGGTTAAACGTGCCACGGTCCACCCAATGGGCGGGCCCTCTGAAGATGCGCTATCATTTGGACGTGCACAGCTCTCCTGCATGCACTGTTAGATAAAAAGGACAAGGACACAATAATGTGTAGAGGATGCTACTATTGATGTAAAAAACAAGGAAGGATTAGAAATCTATTTTCCTGTTTGCTTGTAGGGTCTTAAAAATATTCTGGAATCCAACATAAAAAATTAACAGTCAGAGGGCAAGTGAGGGTTATGATGGGTGGGAAAGAAACCTTTCTCCACACCATTTTCTAAACTATGTGTATGCGGCCTACTCAAAAATACTAAATTTTAAAAAAGGAGACGTATTTAAGGAATTTTTAAGAAAAAGAACAAGAATAACACAGTGCTGGTCGGTGGACACGAAACCTGAGCTGGTTTTCCTCGTCAAGGGCAGTGTGACAAGAGGGCAGCTTAGCCTGGCCAGCGTGGCTCAGTGGGTGAGTGTCAAACTATGGACCTGGAGGTTGTGGTTCGATTCCCGGTCAGGCACCTGCCTAGGCTGAGGGCTCGATCCCCAGTGTGGGGTGTGCAGGAGACAGCCGGTCAATGATTCTCTCTCATTGCTGATGTTTCTACCTCTCTCTCCCTCTCCCTTCCTCTCTGAAATCAATAAAAATATATTTAAAAAAATAAATAAAGAAGAAGGCAGCTTGTCCTCTTCTCACAACCTCTTCCTCCACCACCACCCCACCCCCAACACCACCACACAGGGTTCTGCAGGCCAGGCTGGAAAGTCCCCGATGCGCCTCACATTTTTCTTCCCGCTCATCCTTTGGCCGCACTCGGCATCGTGACAAAGACAAACAATCACAGCCCGAAGGGCCTGCACTGTGACCCGGGACACTTAGATGCATCATCCCTTCTGGAAATTAGCCGGATCTGCTGGGGTCACAGGCTGTTAGGTTTCACAGGGACCCCGACACTGCATTCCTCAACCTGCCACCTATTTCCCACACAGCGGGGGGCTGTACGTCAGCAAACCTCCCAGAAGCCCAGGCCCCTGGGTCCTGGAGCCCTGCAGGGCGTGCGCGGAGCCCGACTCACCGGGGATGTGGCTGCCCATGTACTTGATGTGCATCTCGTGGAGCCCCACCTCCGTGGGGGCGTATCTGACGGTGACCGTGCCGTCCTTGTTGTCCACAATCTCGGGCGTGGCCGTCTTCCCGGAGGGCATGTGGACCTCTCCTATGGAGCACAGGGAGACAGGGCCGTGAGCCCACCAGCGACCGCCCCCGGAGAAGCCGGCACCGGCACCGGTGGCCTTCCGAGCACAGGTTTTCAGACCCAGGAACGCAGGTCTGGGGGGCCGGGGGGACCACCACCTGTCACCGATCAGGCGAAGAGTGTGCGAGCGAGCGGGAATGAGACAGCTTTCATGACGGTGCTTACCGGTGATTTCTCCTTTTCTGACCGCAAACGGAATGACCAAGTCGAAAGGTTTAAACCCCAGGCCGTTCATGTCACTCACTGGGACATAGGCCTCTTCGGTGACCTGAAAACAGGAAGCAGAGGTCACTGGGTAAAGTGGACAACAGCGTGGGCCAGGGAAGCTACAGGGGGCAGAGCAACTGGGAATTTTGCAAGCCAGTGCAGCCAGGATTTGGGGAGGTGGCGGCCCATGGGGTGTGGGCTTTGTCCAACTGGCCCTGGGGCCAGAGCAGAACCCGAGGGCTCGGAGAAGTCATGCTGACCAATTGCTAAAAACCACTAGGCAATTCGCTTGTAAAATTCCCAGAAGCGCCCACGGGAAAGTGAGAAAGTGAGAGACAGAAATGTCTGTGAGTCCCAAGAGGCTCCACCGGGAAAGGTTTAGTGCCGTGGCCTGGAAAAGAAGGTGTGTTTTAAGTGGCAGAAAGGAGCAGCAGGTGGCTTTCCCTCTGAACAGAAACCAAATGTGCAAGTGGCGGCTCTGAGAGTCAGCAGGAGGGCTGAAGACAGCTGTCCATCTTTCTCGTTAAACAGAGACACACTGCACCGAGCGTGATCAGACGTGACGGTGGGCGATTCGTGGAGCGCAGACGATGACATGGTGGGTCTCATTACAGAGAAAGCAGGGTTCATTGTGATGGACTGATCAGTGGGGGACAAACCAGTGACCAGGACACCCAGAGGGCTTAAGCAATCCCCAGAAGCAGGCTGTAGCTTTTCTGAAATGAAGGCTGAGTAAACACAGAAATGCAAAAAAAAAGGAGAAGAAAAAAAAAAGTGTACCCAGGGCCTGAATCCAGGGGAACATGCATTTACCGGTGCCTCCTCCACGGCTGTGACTTCCCCATCTGTGGCCTGGTTGGTGGCAAATGGAGATTAGTAGGGAATCTCATTGGCGGGACGTTGCTACTCAGTAGGATCTGCACCCTGAGGACCACTTCCTCCCCACCTGCTCATCTTGCAGAAAGCCTCTCGCTCTACCTTCTTCCTACCCTTGTGGAGAGCAAGCTGACGTCCTCTCTTCGAATGTCAAATCCACATGCCCTTTGAACCCATGGCCCCGTTCCTAGGAAGCAGATCTACAGAAACACTAGCAGGAAAGTCTAAAGGTAAGTGATGCATGCAAGGGGTTTTACCAGGAGCTGCTTGTGGTCATGAAAACCTGAAGCAACCTAAATGTCCATCTGTAAGGGAGTCGGCTAAGTAAATGGGGGGAGTCTGTCCACTCTGGAGAGGTGGCCCAGTCCGGGAAATTAATATGGAAGGGCCTTCCCGAGGAGGGAAGGAAGCAAGTTGCAAAGCAATGTGCATGGTGTGATCCCGGCACAAAAACAATGGGAAACGCTAACACTCATCGCCTCTGCAGCATGAAACTGGGCAAGTGGTTTCCTGTTACCTTGGTAAGTGTCTACAGTAGTTCATATTTAAAAGGTCTTTTATAAATTAATTTTTTAGAAACCAGACTTCATGTCCCTGATCCAACTGACCTAATAAGAGAGGGGTTCCCTCTTCTGCCAAATCAAACAAGCGTCGGAAGGCCTCCCTCCGGAGAAGGCCCACGTGCCCATGCTCACTCCTTTTCGTGTCCTTTGTCACATGCTGAAAGGGAGCTTCACTTATGAAGGCAGCTTTGTGGGCGTCAACGTTTGGAACAGCCCTACCCCCTGCTTCTAGGGGCTCTCAGATTGGGGACATTCAGGGACACACGGCCAGGGAGGGAGATCTTTCACTGGCTACGTGATGGCCTCTGAGTCAGGACTTCGCAACAGTGATGAGCAGATAAGCTGTTAGACCCGTGACTTCCTGGGCACGTCTTCTGCGTGATGTACAGAATTGAACCAGCCCACCCAGTCTCCCTGAGACATTTGCTGCAAAGGCAGTGCTGGGTGTTCGTGGCCCTTTGGCCCCAAGACTGTAGAGGGAGGCAGGGAATCTACCCATAAGGAGCCAATGAAAAGAAAGTCTGCCTGTAGGTGAGGCTGGAGAAAGCGCAGAGGGGAGATGGGAGACCCACGCCTGGTCCTGTGGGTGATGCGCCCTTCAGCCGTCAGCTGTGGTTCGGGGCAGTGCGTCCGCACAAAGTATCCTCCGTGCATCCCAGGGTCAAGGGGACATTTACTCCTAATGAGTCTGGTGGCTCCCACTTCAGGTCTCTGACTTGTCTGCACAACGACCCTGCCAATTCCAACCAACCAGATAAAAGCGGAAATGGGACCCTTCTCTGGGAGAAGGACACCACGCTTCTAGCCGCATTTCTTCCAGCCCCGAAGGAGAAAAGCACTCCCAACTGAGCAGCGTCAAAAGTTGACAAGTGTTTGTATCCCTGAGACGTGGAAGAGCCTCCAGACCTCTGGCACATTCACAGATAAACAAACGCCGATGGGAAGGGAAAGAGCTGCAACACACAACACGCTGTTGGAAGACAGACTCGGACTTCTGTTTGAAATGGCGTCTTCATGCCCTTCTCCGTGGCCGCATAAAGTGTAATCCTTAGAAGGGGCTTTGAAGGCTGTGCGGGGGGCCAGGTCACTGAGGCCTATGAACTTTGCAGCCAAGGGTGGCTGTTGCCACGGTCTCCAAGGACACTGGGTGAGGGGCCGCACAGCGCTCGGCAGCTGTCTAGAGCGGGCACTTTGGGCTCAGTGGACTTGAGTCTGACCCCTCCTCCTACAGCTCATTTGTGAAAGGGCCAACAATGCTTGCTTTGAGGGTTAACTGACTGAATGCTGCTAAGGTTTCTAACCGCTTTCCTGGTTGAAGAACCTTAATAATCAGAGAAAGATCTAAAAGTCACTCAGATTGAAAATTAAAGAGCCGCGTCATTCTTTGGCCTAGAAGTGTGTATAATGGTTTCTTTCCTCCAGATGTTCCTAGTTTTAAAAGACAAGCTATTTCCCTTCACGTGCAAAGTCTGAATCCCTCCAAGCACAACTGGAGGTACTCTGAGTCATGAGATACCAAAGTCAAGTCTCTCTCCTCCAGACCATGGTGGTGGGGGAGCAGCAGGGGGAGGACAGCAGAATAATAAAATATAATGTTTCCCTTATAAATGTTTTTTGTCAGTTTATCTTTCTGAACTGTGCTTAGGCCAGGGCACTGCCGAAGACGCTTAGCATGATGGGTACTTGGTAGCTGGTAACATTCCCTAAAAACTCTTAGAGCCAAAGGCTCTCTGGGACCCTAGAGTGTCCCTAAAAGGTCATGACTGCTTAAGAAAAAAAGTTTTCAAGAAAAAAGAAAAGTGGAAGGGGATGTGCTAGGCAGGGTTTAACAAATGGCAGCTATCATTGTTTCTGCCAGTAACAGATGCTGCAGAGAAGGGGTTTCCTTACCATGACAGTGAAGGGGCTGTTGGGGATATCAACGCCACCGAAGCGCACGTAGATGACGTAGGTGCCTGGCTTGGCAGCCGTGTAGAAAATGTCATAGGTGCCATCCTCATTTTCGATAACATCGGCCTCAGCCTCAGTGCCGTCCGGGGTCAGAACCGTGCAGGTCACTTTCCCCTTCCCGGCAGTCTTGGCGTCAACCACAAAGCCCACCTCCTCGCCAGTTTTCACAATGGAGGCGATTCCAGGACCTGGAGAAAAGTTCAGGAGGAGAGAAGAGAAGCTTCAGCTGTGGACAGTTCCCCTGGAGACCTAAACACAAATCACACGCTTTCGTGTTGTCTGCATCTATAAACGTGAGACCTTCAACTGCCACCACATACAGGGATGTCCCAGGAATCACCTGGGGAAGGTACTGCTCAAGGGAGCATTTCATCCACTGTTTATTAAATAAGGAGTATCTCAGGCTCTGGTCTGCCAGCATTC
Source organism: Eptesicus fuscus (assembly GCF_027574615.1). Lineage (NCBI taxonomy): Eukaryota > Metazoa > Chordata > Mammalia > Chiroptera > Vespertilionidae > Eptesicus > Eptesicus fuscus. The sequence continues at coordinate 45,910,448 of NC_072490.1, read as the reverse complement.
AAGGCGATGGGGATGAAAGTCAACGTTCATTAGCAAACATCTATCGGGCATTTTCTTAAGTGCCAGGTACACACAAAGGTGAGCAAAACAGAGTTGAGATGCTCATAATATACCAGAGCAGTGGGATGCAGGTCGGGCACCAAGAATGACAGCTCAACCAGCTGTGGAAGTTCTGAGGGGGAACTAAGTTACAGAAAAAAAATCCTCAATTGTTCTTCAGACAGTTGTCCTGTAAAAGTTCTATCCCAGGGTTGCCACATTGACAGAGGGCTTCCTGAGAAAAGGGGAAATGGCTGAATTCTGAAGGGTGGGTGCTGCTGGCTAGGGAAGACTTTCAACCTCAGTCCTGAAACAATGACCAGTCTCTCTTTCTCTTTGTAGATCCCTTTACACAGAATCCACACAACATCAGGGAATGCAGAAAAGTGTAAATTAAAAGCACGTTGAAAAAAAAAAAAAGGCAAAGTGGGCAGAAACAACAGGGATAAGAACATGTTGTTCAGACATGGACATGAGTAGAAGCCAGACTTTGGAATCCCCTGAATGACAGACCAGGGGTGTGGCCTATGTCTGCTCAGGATTCTGCCTGAGCTAAGGAAGGGAAAGCAAGGAGGAAGCCACCTCCCAATATTACATGCCCTCAGGTTAACAAAGATAATCCAGACCTAGCATGTGGCAGACTGGCCACTATTTCAGACTTTCTCAAATTTTGCCATGGGTGAGCCAAAAAAGGGCCAAGGCGAGCAATTTACAAGCTTGCCGTGAAGGCCAAAAGATTTTCTCCATTCAAAATAAGACAAGATAGGAGAGAAATAGAACACATCTAGGGGGACCTATGTTTAGTTTTATTTAAAGAGAAGCAAATCTGTTTGCTTTCAGACATGGGGATTCATGCTTTGAAATCTGCTTGAAGCAGCATCAGAGTGGTAAGAGCTGTTCTTAGAAACTGAAGGACCCACAGACTCCCAATAGTTGTCTCTTAGAAATGGAAGGAACTGTGATGCTCACATATTCCTGGAGAATTCCTGAGAGACTTAAACATCAGTCCCAAGTGTTGAGGGGAAAACCTAGATGCTTGAACGTGTTTCTCATAGTGGCCTGAGGTGATCTTGAATAATTAAACAGCCCATGAAAGGCATGCATTTGCTGCTTTTCATGGGAGCAGCATCACAGCTGATGTCTCAACAAATGCACCCACTTTGAAAATAATCCAATAATGATAGCTTCCATGTGCCTGGCACTGTGCTAAGCATTTTTCATGCCTGACCTCATCCAATCTTTGCAATAACCCTGTGAAACAGTCTCTGACCCTTAGAAGAGGTTCTTGAATTTAAATGTTGTAAAAAAGATCTTCAATTTAAGCCTGACTGAAGCTCAGAGTGGTTGAGTATCTTGCCTTGATCACACAGCTATTAAGTGGCGAGAAGGGACAGACCCTGGCTTTCAGATTCTTGACCTGCACTCACCTGTGGCCAGACACTTGCTGGCATCGCCGGTCTGTGTGGCCCGGATGCGGTAAGGAGACAACGGGATGTCATCTCCCCCATAGGTGACCCCGATCATATAGCGGCCAGTCTTGTCGGGGATGTAGGTGACGGCGTATGTGCCATCTTTATTGTCCTGGACAATGGCTCTTTTGGGTTTCCCCTCTTGGTCCTGTGGAGCACAGAGAAATGCTACTTAGGATGTTGTCCTCAAGATGTAGAAACAATTCATGGAAAACCTTGACACATTTTGCTCATTAATTAGTGCCTCCAGTGGGAGGAGACAGAATTACTGGCTTCACACAATTTGATTGTTTGGTAGGAAGAGGAGAGGTCACAGATCCCTTTAACAACACGATGGACACAATCAATTTTTAGTAAAGTTTCTGTCAAGTGAACAAACAGTGTTTTATCCCCCAATCCATTGATACATGCCCCAAGGGGGCAGAGGACCTGCTCACTCCCTTGTCTCCTCAGTAATAGGACCCTAATCCTCAGCTAGGTGCACTGCTCCCAGAATAGAAGACTCCACTTCCCAGCATCCTTTGTCACTAGATCTGGCCACACGACTTGACAAATAAGTTTCTGGCAAACGAGAAGGGAGTGGAAGTCTAGTGAGGGAGGATGAAGGGCTCTTTGGAGAGCTGATTGATTGGAAGGCCCTGTTTCTCCCGTCTGTCTTCCTCCTCTAGCCTGCCACGTGGATCAATAACCAGGGCACCGCGGCCTTGTGGTCCACGAGGAGACCTGAAGGACAGAAGCCACACGCAAGGACAGAGGAGCAGAGAGATGGGCCTGCTTCACTGATGAGCCACAGCACCCAGGTGCCTTGCCCCTGGGCTTTTTTAACAGGAGAGAATAATTACACGTGTTTAAGCCACTCTTATTTTGGAGCTCGTGATATGCAGCAGAACTTAGTCCTAACTAACCCAATGAGTAACTTAACATTTTAACATAAAAACATAGGACTAGCTAGAATAGCAAGTACATGAGATTCACCCAAAGGTGGTGCCTGGGGCTATGCCCTCAGACCTCAGAGAAGCATGCACGTCCTCATTCACATTTACTGCCTCTCTGGTGGGAATAATCCGTCAAACACTGGTACCATGCCAGAAGCTGGTTATTAAAACCCTGGTTCTTACCTCTGGCCAGAAAATTAGGCTTTATTAGTCTGACTCCAGAAAAGAACTCAAAGTTACCGTTATCTGAACCGCAAGCAGGCCTTCCCCGGCATCCCTGGCATCGATTGCAAACTCCACAGGAAGACTGGCGGGCACACCATAGGAACTGAGGCCCGGGCCACTGGCAGTCACTTTGCTGGCATCATATGTGGGAAGGACCTTGACCTTAAAGGGACTTGATAGACACACAACCCTCGGTCAGTATGGATACACATCAACCCTGCTCCGTCTGACCTCTCTTACACAAAGAAACTGGGACTGCAAAGAGGATTTCTACAGCAGATAAAAATGGTGAGTTTAGTCAATGTCTTAAGTCCAGCGGAAATTTACAATTATGAGGCAGTAACTATCATACAACAGACCAGCGTTCCCTGACTGCAATCCAGGGGATATAAACTAATTCCAAAATTAGTTTGGGAAACATGGGGTTAAACACATTTAACCTACTTTTATTATGCTAAAACAATGGTCAATAGAAAGAGAACACTGAAATTTCAGTTTTAATATTTTACCTCATCCTCTTATTTTCATTTTTAGTATGCTTTAGATGGTATGCTATTAGTAAAGTAGATAAATATAATTTATAAATCATATTTCTATGTAGCTAGCAATACATACATATCTTTATGTAAAATATGTATGTTGGGGTATGGACAAAGCTTTTTAATCTTAAGTATGATTTTTAAAAACCTTTGAAGGCTGTTGTGGGAGGTAAAGAGCTTATGCAACAATATTTTCTGTATTAATGTGAGTGAGGAATAAGATTTCTATCCAACCCCTTGTGGATTGAAAAGTAAAAAAAGTAGAAGTCTTTGCCTGAATCAGAAAACTACTTGCAGGGTCAGAAGAAAAAAGGACTGATAAATTAATGCATCCTCCCCCCAAATTCCCAACTCCTTAATTTCAGCTGGTCTTTAAGTTAACAATGGCAGAAAGGAGGGGGCGGGAGGGAGGCTAGGGGCTGGAGCCACAAAGGTTCTCAGTGGTACTTGCAGATCGGATGGATGGATGGATGGATGGATGGATGGGTGGGTGGGTGGGTCACCAGAGCAATGCTGGTGAACCCTGCGGAGGGGTGGGTTTGAGTCTGGTTTGGACCCCTTCCCGAAGTGTCAAGAGCTTACCTACGAGGGATCTCTTCATCAGCATATTTCACAGAGACCATGTACGGCCCTTCTTGGGATGGGGTGTAGGTCACCGTGTGTGTGCCATCCCCATTGTCCACCACATTCACCGGCTCCACCAGGCCTGAGGGCAGAGATGAGAGGTCTGAGGAACTGCCTCCCCTCCCCTACACTCCACCCTGGGCTGAGTTCAAAAAGGATCACATTCATCCCCAAGAGCTATTGGTTTCCACTGATGAATAACATAAATGCAAGCAGGCCACAATCAGAGGCCTAGGAAATCACAGGAGACAGGATCCTCAATTCACGGCTGCAGAATGACTCCAAGAGACACCTTTAGCTTGTTATTGGCTGAAGTACCTCAGTCAGCCCTAGAGTATAATTAAGGAGACTGCCCGCACTTGTTCCTGGAGGGCGTATGGTGAAGGTGCATGTTGCAGACATGCTATGACATCCTTTCAAGCTGGTTAGGCATGCTTAAGACGCGGTAAACTTTACTCTATAGCTGAAAAAGGGCCAAAGAGTCCAGAACTCGGAACAGCAAAAATTAACCAATGGGTTGGCGAGTCAAGACTTGTGGCCACTTTGGCAAAGACCAAAGGGGCAGCACACTGGGTGTAAGTGCAGGGCAGGTGAGGTGCCCTTCTCATGGGGTGAGGGAGCCATCAATGTGATGCATGCAGGAGACAGTTGGAGATTATGTTAAAGCATAATCAAGGCATGCATCGGGTCGGTAGATTCTAGATCCCGGTTCTAAACACAAGCCTCAAAGATGGGTCAACTGCAGGGTAGGTTAACCAAAGCATAGCATGCGCATTAAGCAAAGCAGAGGAGGCACATACAAGGCAATTTCAGGGGTGAGGCCAGCAAGAGGCATTCCGATTACATCAATTAGAGCAGCAGCCAATAGGAAAATGCAAACCTGTCTCCATAAAGTCACCCTTCGGGTCCCCTTTAAAGAACTCTGAAATGGCTTTCAAGGGGCTGCGCCATGACTGGGAATCTGTCTCATCAGCTAAAATTGAAAGGCTGTTACTTAAGAATCCTCCATACCAGAGGTACATATATCTAAGCTTCCCCCTCCTCCCCACGCACTCTCTCACGCACACGCACGGATACACACAGAGGCTCAGAAACTCTGTACAATCAAATTCTAGCCCCAGGACCTCATTTCCCCAAACCGCTTCCACCATGAGTTTTAAAGGGCATAACCTCCTACTGAACTAACTCCTTCAAGGAGAAAGTTCCTCTTCAAAAAAGGTACCTCTTCAGGGACAAATCCAGGTAATTTAAGAAATTTAAGATAACTTAAGTGCTTTGTCCCAAAATGGCCTGCTTATCTTACCAAACCCCAATTCCAGAGTGCCAAAAGGGCGGAACAAACTGTCAACAAAGCCCATCCCCCAAAGAGACCCCCTCTCTCCAAGGGGTTGGGACAGTGACAAAGCCAGGTGGCAAGGGGGCTGAGCATCTGTCACGTCCGGAAATGTGGGGGGTGTTCCCTGTGAGCATGAAGGCATTTCAAACAGGAAATCACCTCTGAGCCCACCACCCACCCAAACCCAGACTGACCCCCGTCACCTTACAAACACCGAAACACAAAATGAAGCAGCTGCACAATTATTACACAGGTGAGAGCCCAACACCACCTGCTCCATCTCTCTACTTTAAAGAACTGAACCTGGGTTGTGGGTTCCATCCCTGGTAGGGGACGTGCAGGAGGCAGCCGATGGATGCGTCTCTCAGCGATGTTTCTCTTTCTCTCTCTCTCCCTCTCTCCCTTTCCCCGTCTCTAAAAATCAATTTTAAAAAATTTAAAAAACTAAGTTCATGACCAAACTCAAAAGCTAAGTGCCTGCTCCAGGTCATGGCCGCCTCCCGCTGGGCAAGCTGAAGGTCAGCAGGAAGGCAGGATGCATACTCACCTCGTGGGCCCAGGACCCTCACTTCCAGGGGAGCCAGGCCAGCCTTGCTGCTGTCCACCGTGAAGGACTGGAGGACGCGGGCGCGGACACCCGAGCCCAACCCGGGGCCGGCAATCTTGACCTTGCTGGGGTCCACGACATCCTTCACAGGAACCCGGAAGGGGCTGCCTGCAAAAGAGGCCCTTGGATTCTGAGCTCCACCGGAAGTTGTCTGAACTTCGCACGAGAGCAGCCAAGCACCAACAAGGTAGCGTTACGTTCGAGGTGGCAGATATCAAGCATTCTGTGTCACTCCCCTGACCCACACCCCAGGCAGGCATCACCCATCAACCACGGCAGACCTCCTTGCTGATGCACTCATCCCAGGCGATCCAGTGGCCCAAGCAGCCACCACAAACAGACCACCAGAGGAAACCAATATGCCACTGCGGCCAACACAGGATACCTGGTTAAAAATAACCCCACTATGGGTTTGTACCAGGCCAGGGAAAACTGGGCCAATGTTTAACCAACTAAAATTCCCATGAGAGCAAATCAGAAGCCAGCAGGTTGCTGAACATTTCCCAGCAGCACCTCCCAGGTTACCTTAGCCATGAAGCCTGACACTAGGACAAACAGCCAACGCTCCCCCAAAAGACTCTGCCTGGGAAAATTCTGGGGTCTGGGAGCAACTGGCATTTGGCTCTGGGAAGCAACAGAGAGTAGGAAACTTTGAGGATGGGTCTTTTTCTGTTGTTACACAGATGGCCATTTGCTTCAAGCTCAGGGATCAGCCACAGGGCCAAACTCTCACCCTCTCCTGCAAGGGGAATTTCAAAGCTGAGGGTCCTCTAGACTTTCCCTGGCGGCTCCAACCAGGCAGGCAGCTCCTCTCCACTGCTGCCTGCCTGCCTGGTTGGAGCCGCCAGGTCATGCCTGGCGACATTCTCTGAGCTACTGTCCTCTCCCATGAACTGCAGAGCTGGTAAAACTCCAAAAGGCACCCATGGCTCTGTATACTGTCACTGAGCCCTGCTCTTTCTTCATAGCAGTTAAACCATGAATTTTAGTGCCATAAACAATAGACAAGAACCTTCCAGAGGCCAGGAGCTTTGACTGTCTGGTCCACGGCTGAATTCCCCTTGATAAGTGATTTCAGGAATTTAAAATCTATATTGCAACAGCTACAAGGTCAAGTTTGAGGAGAAATATTGCCTTAAATAAGTTAATGCTTAAATGAACATCTGAGAATTACTTTGAGCAGAACATCAATGCTTTCTGATCAATGTGAGAGAAAGAAAAAGTGATTGTGAGTGTGTGTGCAGTTGTACACGACAAGAGGAAAGAGCAGACAGAGTCAGGAATGTGTGTGTGGTCCTGGGACACTCCAGCTTCCAGGAAGCCAATCCAGAAACCTGAAAATAGGACCCTCAGCCTTCCCCTTCCCCTCGGTCTCACCCTGGGCTCATGGCCTGCAAGGCAAGAACAACACTGACCCACCCAAGGCTCCTCCTGCTCTGGGGCTCTCGGGGTGGGACTCTGCCCTCTTTCTCACCACTCTTGAGACAAGGCGTAAGCTGACGCAGGAGCCGCCCTCGAGTCCTTGAACTTGCATCCACACCACACCACACCACACCACACCACACCCTCACCTACACATCCCAATGTGTGTTGGGTGGCAAATGTTTCATCAAATAAACAGAACTAGAACCTATGAAAACTCTTCCTGCTGGAACATGAAAGTTGGAGGGCCCTTACTTACTTAAGTCATATATTTATTTACCGTTTGAATCGTTTATAACAGTGGTTCTCAACTAGGGGTCATTCTGTCCCTCGCTGGACATATAACAATATCTGGAGACATTTATGGTTGCCAAAAAAAAAAAAAAAAATGGGCCACTAAATACCCTACGATGGACAGAAGAGCCCCCACAACAAAGAATTATCCCGCCCAAAATATCAACAGTTCTGAGGATGACAAACCCTGTTTTTCAGTAAATGTATATAGTATATCATTCCATAGAAAAGAAATTAAAGAATTTGAGTTGTGTGTCTTTATCAGCTACCAGGACTGTCAACTGAAAAATAGAAAACAAGATGCGTGTACTGGTATAAGATGAATAAGAACCAACCACAAAATAAGGTGGAGAGTTTTAACTTTGTAAATAAACAGCTTTCTTTCAAATTTAGAACGAGGTTCTCCAACACATGAAGACGAATGTCAGTCAAAACTCCAAGGCAACACTTTTTCATCACGGTACTGGTCCTACTGGGGGTGGGGATATTCTTGGAGATGCAGCCCTAGGAGAACTCTCCCTTTGCAGTGACTGCGTCAGCTATTTTTCTTATTCAGGGAGATACGCAAAATCAAACCAGCTTTCACGCAAAATCAACTACTCTTCGGGTTCCTTTCTGAGGGAGAACTTACCAGGGATGTGATCTCCTCCATACGTGATATTGACATCGTAATCCCCTGGAGCAAAGGGGACATACTCGGCGCTGCAGCTGCCATCTTTGTTGTCTCTGCAGTTTATCTTTGACTCTGATGGTCCCTCGACGGTTATGCCAAGCCCACCAATTCCTGCCCCTCTGGAAAATGTGGAAAAGGAAGCAAAGTAGCACTGGTGGTTCATGCCAGTCTGCTTATTGACAAAATTCATTTAAAATCCCTCCATAAATTTCCCATTTGACCAACTCAACTCAGCTACTATGACACTTCTCAGACAGGGAATTTCTCAACGATGTTATATAAGCAAAGACCGCTTTGAACCCTGCTTATCCTTCATTTATTTTTCTTATCTAATTGCATTGGCTACAACTGCACAACAATTCAGGTATGTGCCTGTGACTGATTCCAACAGGAACTCTTCTAATATTTCACCTAGATATGAGATTGGCTATATATTTCAGCACTGTCAAGTTAAAGAGTTTCCATCTAGTCCTGGATTGCTCAGTAGTTTTATGACCGTTATTATCAGTGCTTTCCGGTACCTTTTTGGTATACTTGGTCTTTCTCTGTAACATAAGTCTCTACAGAACAAAATGCTTCCTGTATCATGAAAAAAAGGGAAAAAAAAAGCCTCTCAAAAGTTGGGAGACTTAACACATAGGCAGGCAACACCCATAAAACTTTAAAAGAGCTAAGCTACTTAGGGCTACTCCTTTTATGGAGTCAGCACACCAACCCCAGGCCCTGCTTACCTGGTAACCACAGTGAAGACATTGGGTTTGTTGGTAAAGGCCTCTTTCAGCCCAGGACCTTGGGCTTGAACCCGAGATGGCTGGCAGCCTTCGGTTACAGCCACTTTGAAGGGACTGTTCGGGATGGGCACATCATCGTATGTCACCTCCACTACATGGAGGCCTGTTCAAAACAACAGACAAAAACATATCGTACAGGAGTTGCCCAGTTGTGGGAAATGACACTCTACTCCAGGGTTTTATTTCACATTCATGTCTGCATGCTTTACCATGTTGTTTGAAATAGCAATACTGGTGTAATCTGATTTTTAAAAAATACAAATTGTCTATTTATGCTTTCTGTTCACTTGACTTTCACATACCCCCATTCCCCCGCCCCCAAACACACACAGTCTCTCCTGCAAACAAATGTCACTAAGTCTACACTGAAGTCAGTCATTTTAAACATACTACCCTGTTTTGGGAAAACTCCATCCAGTCATTAACCAAAAGACAAAGAAAAATCCATAAAACAGAACATACATGCATCTATAAAAAGAGATTAAAATATCTATACCAGAATATTTACAGGGATCATATATCCAGGTAATGAGAACATATGGTCTTTGGTGTTTTTCTTTATGCTTTTATCATTTATCAAAATGTTTTATAATTCTTAATATTCAGGAAAGAAATCAATGTGCTAAAAAGATTACACAAGTGATCAACATCCATGATATCACCCCATCCCTGCTCAGATGACGCTCAGGCTGGACCCAGCCCAACCGTCACAGAACAGGGCCAGCAGGCCAGGCCCTGAGTGGGCGGCTCCATTGGGGAGGTGGGTCTCCATGGACCCCGTCACTTTGCAAGGGCCTCTGCTGAGAGGACGCACTGAGCACACGGGGCGGACATCAGCATCAGCCACCAGGAGGAAAGGGCCAAGCACAGTTTTGAACAAGGGTCACGTCCAGGGAAAAGCCTATTCACCTTTCTCGAAGGGCGTGTACTCCACCTGGTAGGTGCCATCGGCGTTGTCTGTGACGAAGCACTCGGTGGAGGCCCCCGAGGGGTTGGCGATGTGGGCCTTGATGTGGTTGCCGCCCACCTTCGTCAGGGGCCGAGAGTCGACAGTGAAGTCCGTGGTGGCTTCACGAAACACATCTGCAGAGCAATCGCACAGGTCAGACTGTCACCAACACCTCAGACCCAGGAGCAGCCCACCGACAAGGTTCTTAGCCCTTAAGGCACAATTAAGTGACAGCAGACAAGTGGTCCGACGCTCGGAGTCAGGAAGCTAATGTGCACCCCACCACACACACCAGAAAGGAGCCCCTCCTAGGGCAGCCTCAGCCGAGTGACAACACAACCACTGTACACAGTTCAGGGCAAAGGCTGGCGGGGGTGAGGGGGCGGCAGTTCGCAGCCTCCCTCTTTCTGTTGATGGAACCCACCTTTGCCTTCTATTCCTGGCCCAAAGGCTTTGACCCTGCTGGTGTCCACGGCAGGCTCCACCTTGACGCGGGCGGGGAAGTGGGGCACGAGCTCCCCGCCGTACTTCATGGTCAGGGTGTACATGCCGGCGGTCAGGGGCACGTAGGTCACTGCGTAGGTGCCGTCCTTGTTGTTCTCGATACGGACCTCAGCCTTCGCTCCCGAGTCCGAGACGGCCTCCAGGCCCAGCGCCCCGGGGCCGGCCTCCGAACAGTCCACGCTGAGCAGCCCAGCTTCGCCCACCTTCCCGCGCTCCAGACCTGGCCCCGACGCCGTGACTTTAGAGGGATCGAACGGCATCTCAATGTCGGCTTTGAAGGGAGAACCAGGGATGTGGACTTCCTCAAAGAGAATGTTGACGAAGTACTCCCCGGGTTTGGTGGGAAGGTAGGAGACGGAGCAGGTCCCGTCGCCGTTGTCGGAGCACTCGATTTTAGCCTCGCACGGCCCTTCCACGGTGAGGCCCAAACCTCCGGTCCCAGCTCCTTTGGTGTCGATGGTGAACTTGGCGGGCTTGCCCACAAGACCGCCCTGCAGGCCAGGCCCATGGGCCTTCACCTACGGGAGGAAGGAATAAAAGGTCAAACTCCGCCTGACACTCATATTGCTGCCCAGCCAGTGCTTGCTTTCTCCACCCACGCCCTTAAGCAGCACTGAACTGCACCTCAATGGAGTGGCCTTTTCCCTGGGGCCCAGGTTGTGACACACTCGCTCACACCACTGAGTCAGAGCTGCAAAAGGCCACAGGAGATGTGGTTATGGACGAATCAACGCTGAGGCCCAGCAGAGAGGTGCGGGCCTCTGAAGCCAGAGCACACGCCCTCTCTCCTGCCATGCCCACCTTCTGGGCCTCCCCAGCTTCCGGACCGCCCCACCTTCCAGACCTCCCCAGCTTCCGGACCTCGGAGGCAGAGCTGGAGGCCTAGCATCCAGGCCCACAAACACACACAGAACAGCTCGCATGACCTCACTGTTGCTTTGGCTGCTACACCTCCCTCAACCAATTCTGCATCATGAAAAAATAACTGTGATGGTGGCTACACGTCATTATACATTCGTCCAAACCCATAGACTGTTCAACACCAAGAGGGAACCCCCAGGTACACCATGGATTTGGGTGATGATGATGTCAATGTAGGCTCATCAGTTATAACTGATGGACCGCTCACTGGGAGGCGGTGATAACGGGAAGCCCATGCATGTTTGGGGCAGGGAAATCTCGTACCTTTCTTTCAATCTTACCGTGAACCTGAAACTGCTCTAAAAAGTAAAGTCTAATAAAAATGTAAAAACAAAAGAATTTATTTTAAAAAGGGAGAGGGGAGAGTGAAGCTTTCATCTCTGACTTGACAAACCAGACAGTTTTATAGGATTCATGCCATTCAGATCACTGGGAATACTCTAACTCCCTTGATTCGTGACTACTAGGAAGAAGTGACAATGAGAATAACCTATTTTATATTAACTAGAGGCCCAGTGCACAAAATTTGTGCATGGGGGAGAAGGGGGGGTGTAAAGTGGGGTGGAGAGTCCCTCAGCCCGGCCTGCACCCTCTCGTAATTCGGGACCCCTCAGGGGATGTCTGACTGCCAATTTAGGGTTAAAACCGGCAGTCGGACATCCCTCTCGCATTCCGGGACCGCTGGCTCCTAACCGCTGGCCTGCCTGCCTGCCTGCCTGCCTGATCATCCCTAACTGCTCGCCTGCCTGCCTGATCGCCCCTAACTGCCTCTGCCTTGGCCCCTGTCACTGCGGCTTTGTCCAGAAGGTCGTTTGGCTGTCCAGTCTAATTAGCATATTACACTTTTATTATTATTAGATTATTACAGCATCTGTGGGAGAGCTCACTGTGTGCCGGGCGCCGGGTGGAGGCCTCCACATTCACGTCTCCCCTACCTGACAGGCTCCCTTTGAAGCCAGTACCGGTATTACACTAACAAGTGAAGAACAGCCCAGCCGGTGTGGCTCAGTGGTTGAGTGTCGGCCTAGGAACCAAGAGGTCCCTGGTTTGATTTTTGGTCAGGGCATATGCCCACATTGCAGGCTCGATCCCCAGTGGGGGACATGCAGGAGGCAGCTGATCGAGGATGTTTCTCTCATTACTGATGTGTCTATCCCTCTCTCTTCCTCTCTCTCTCAAATCAATAAACACATTCTAAAAACAAAGAACAAATGAAGGAACTGAACTCGGGGAAGGGGAGCCCCTCACAGCCAGACAGTGAGAGGAGGCGCGGGGAGGGGCCCAGCTGTTCACAGGACCCTGTACGCTGACCGGTAGGAGAGGGGACGACGGTCAGCCACGGAGAACTGACTATCACCCCAACAGGATTTTGTCAAGGTGTTTGCCAGGATCGGAGAAGGACTAGGTCTGGTGCATTAGACAGCAGGCGACATGGTCTCCAACAAGAACAAAAGCTGACCTTGGTGGGATCGGGCGGCAGTGAGGCCTCCACCGTGTAGGGGCTCCCCAGCACAGGGTGTCCGTCGTAGGTCACGTCTACGGCGTAGAGCCCCTCCTCCCGCGGGATGAACTTGGCCGTGCTGCTCTCGCGGCCCGCCACCGGCGCCACCAGGCAGGGCACCACCTTCCTCGAGGGGCTCAGGATCGTCACGTCCAGCTTCCCTTGGCCTCCCGCCCCTCTGGTGTCAATGGCGAACTCCTGATCCTTCCCAACTTCCACTCCTGGAAAAGGTAAGCCAATTAATTATCTATGAACGATTATCAATATTAACAGTGACAGCTATCATTTACCGAATGCATTTTGTACACCAGGCCTTGGTACATACAGCACATCATCTCCTTCACCTTCCACCACAACCCTGGAGGACTGGCTAGTAACCAAGGGCTTTAACAGATGGGGAAACTGAGACCTAGGCAGGTGGAGGACTTGGTCGGGGGCCTGTACCCAGCAGATCACAAAGCCAGAGCCCAAACCTAAATTTACTTGACTCCACAATCTACTTTGCTGGCCAGTAAGTTATAATCGGTCACTGCCTTCTCTCCTTTACTTACTTTCGGTGTTAACTTTGCATCAAAACATTTCCATAACCAGTGTTTTATTTACTAATTCTTGGCAGCAAATTTAATCCTACAGCCAAGAAGGCAAAAGTCACGGAGCTGGTATTTGAAAGGTCTTTGCACAGCAGGCCGCCTTTGACAAAAACAGGGAGAGGACTTTGAACCAAAACAAAAACCCTGGGAACTTGAACAGAGTGTGCCCACCCCCCCCCCACCCCCCAGGAAATCCCGACTCCCGGGCAGCACGGGGCCTGCCTCGACGAGCACTGTGCAACCACAGCAAGGAGGCCTCGGAGCCCCAGTCCCAAAGGACTTTCCTAACTGGCACTGAGGTTTACCGGGTCTGGAGTGGAAACCCTTGGTGTCTTGGAGAAAGGAGTGACGAGAGGACACGTAAAAGGTTAGATGGTGGCCATTCCTATGCTCAGAGCTGGCTGCCCCCCCAGGGACAGAGCGGGCATCAAGCTCGATTCAGGGCCCTGGAGTGAGGGCTGGCCTCATTCACAACACGAGCATTTGGGTGACAGGCCAAGGAAGGCGCTCACAGGTGGCCCCACTGAGACCCGACAGGACCCTCCTGGGTGGAACAAGAGGCGTCTCTTTCCTAGGGTTCGCACGGAGCCTCCCATGCACCGCGGGGCAGCCAGGCTATGCCACCTGGTGTGAATGCTCGCCAAGAAGCACTGCTGATGGGAAGGCAGGCTGAAAACACTGGGGAGAGCAACTTAACTTTTTTTTTAATGTTTTTTTTCTTTATTGATTAAGGTATTACATATGTATCCTTATACCCCCATTGCCCCCCCACCCCCACCCCACTCCTGTTCATGCCCTCACCCCCCTGGTGTCTGGGTCCATTGGTTAGGCTTATATGCGTGCATACAAGTCCTTTGGTTGATCTCTCCCCCTTCCCCCACCCTCCCCTACTTTCCCTCTGAGGTTTGAGCATCGGATCGATGCGTCTCTGTCTCTGGATCTGTTTTTGTTCATCAGTTTATGTTGTTCATTATAATCCACAAATGAGTGAGATCATGTGGTATTTATCTTTCAATGACTGACTCATTTCGCTTAGCATAATCGAGGGCAACATAACGTTAATGCAAAATAAACACGGCCACTGTTTCCTGCTGGCAGATATCCACGCAAAGATGCAGGGAGAGGGTCTGGGAGGCTAGAAAAGGAACCGATAACTTCGGTTTACCCTAGGGAGGGAAGAGGGGATGGCTAAAGTGGAATTTACTAGTAACTGTGATTTTTTTTTTTTAGATGAAAAAACAGTATATGTATTTCTTGGTAAAAAATAATAATAATAATTTTATAATCATATGCTAAACTTCTGAAGCTGAGTGGTAAGTACATCAGGGTTCATATTATACTATTCTCTTTTCTATGTTTGAAATTTCCACGAGTAAACTTTTTTCTTAATGTAAACGAAATGAAATGAGCTTGTAGTAATAGATACCGAACAAGCTAAGGGAATAGTGGGGTGAGGGCGGGTAGTTGGGATGGTTTGCATGGTAGTTGTGGCTTCTGAGTGCCAGGGAGCTGGCTCTTGTGCTTGACGCCCGACCCTCCTGTGGATGCCGTGGCCAGGGAGAGCTGGCACCGCAGATGCTCGCCAGAAAGCAATGTGCCCGACTTTGTAATGAGAACATTCCAGTGTGGTGCCAGCAGTTGCTGAGGGCTGGTACTGAGTGACTGTGCCAGGGACTGAATTACTAGCTCATTTAATTTTCTCCATATTCCCTTGAGTGTTCCTGAGCACCTCCACACATACCCTGCGCACCCCCCTCCCCCCGCCCCCTGGCTCCACTGCACAAATAAGAAATGGGGCTCGGTGACCTCAAGCTGCAAGCAGGTTCCCAATGCACGGCCCTAATTCCAAAACAAGTCTGTCCCACTACACCGTCTCTTCAGGCAGAAATCCCTCCTTCTCTGTGGGCTGTCTTTTGAAGGGAATGTAGCTGGCAGCCCCGGGTGCTGGTCCTCCATGACCCGCCCCTCCATTCACACACTTACTGTTTTCCAGTCCATTAATCTTTATCTTGCTCAGGTCCAGAGGGGCGGCCACGCCCACAGAGAAAGGGCTTTTGGGGATGGGGTCGCCGCCATAGGTAACCAGAACCTGCATGCTGCCCTGGAACGAGAGAAACCGAGTATACCGTTGGGTCCGAACATACCAACTTGGTGTTTAAACCTGCCCCCTGGACCTTCCATCCCCCCAGAGGCACGGGGTTGGACGCCAGTGGGTACAGAAAGCATCTCGGACATATTTCTCTAAGTTCTTGGCCCCACAGTAAGAACATCAGAGAGGTCAGATAAAATTATGAGCAACCAATAACAGGGAAAACTTCATGAGCATACTGTGCTCTGTGCTCTTAGGCATTTCCTGGATTCAATCTCAAACACCGCCCTAAGGGGTAGCTCCCTCTGTCACCCTACTTTTTCCAGGAAAGGAAACTTGGGCTCAGAGAGGTAGTCACTTCCCCCAAGTCACCCTCCTGGGAAGTGTGAGCTGGGCCTCACACCCACGGCACCCAAACCCATATCCCAGCAGCTCTGCCACTCACCTCCCCAACCACCCCCACCCACCCTCACCCACCCCCGTTTCTGGGGAAAGCAGGGGGCCTTAGCTTCCTCTCCCCACCGCCCCACCCTCCACACCAAGGCTCATGAAAGCCCACTGCTGTCTCAGTCGATGAAGATCCCCCTCACCTCAAAGAGGCTAGGAAGGGGGCGGGGGTGGGGTGGGGTGGAGAGGAGCCCCGCCGGAGTGCAGAGCTCGCTGGAATTCAGCCCCTGCTGAAAGCTGTTGCTGAGCAAGTGTTAAAAGGGTGTGGCTTCTGGCCTGCATATATTTTCTCACATTCCCTTTATCATAACAAAGTGGGGGAAAGCCAAGAAAAAAATCGGCTGTATCAACGAAGAAGGGAGGATTGATTGTCCAGGATTTATTTGCTCTGTACACAAAACCAACCGGCCCCCCGCCTCCAGGGTGTATAAAATTTCATGGTAAAATGTTCACAGGTCAGATTCAACAGAGCAGGGGCTGGATTACTTCGGCCACCACAGCAGACCCAACGCACCAGCCCATTCCCCACACGCCAGCTCATCCCGGGCTTTAATGTGCCCCAACGCCCCTACCTCCAGGAGGGCCAGGCCTCGCAGCCACCCCGGGGTTCAGGAAACCTTCTCCACCACCCACTGCACGCATGCAGCCGCCTCTCTGGAGGCAAAGGAGAGAGGGGAAACCCTCCTCCAGCAAAAACCTCCCCATCCCGTAAGAGAAGGGATGTTCTCGTTACCCGTCATTAAAAAACTCCGATAGCGCCCTAGCCAGTTTGGCTCAGCAGACAGAGCATCAGCCTGCGAACTGAAAGGTCCCAGGTTCGATTCCGGTCAAGGGCACATGCCCGGGTTGTGGGCTCGATCCCCAGTGGGGGACTTGCAGGAGGCAGCCGATCCATGATTCTCTCTCATCATGGATGTTTCTCTCTCTCTCTCCCTCTTCCTTCCTCTCTGAAATCAATAAAAATATATTTAAAACAACAAACAAACAACAACAACTCGGATAGGAAGTTAACTCCCCCTAAGTAACCTAACGGGGGAAGAAAGCTTAGTTACACCTGCGATGGTCTGCAGCCTCTGAAGGTTGGCTCGGGCCCCAGCCTGTGCTCTGAAGTGAGGGACACCTGAGCCGTGACCACCGGTGCATTTCACAAAGACTTCCTTCTCGGAATGCGGGACAGTTTTACTCACCCCTACATGCTTCTGAGACCTTAATCTTATTCTGCAAAACACACACACACACACACACCCCAAGACCGTGACCCGAGAGCTCAGAAGTACACAGGACGGGAGCCACCTCTGTGACCCACAGCCTCCAGCAGTCACAATCCTTCAGGGGAAGGACCGTTACCAGTGCACTGCGTAACTTCCCTTCTGTGAAACCAAGCCTTGGTCTGACCTCTGGGAGGTCCTCAAGCCCCAGCCTCAGTCCACTCCTCCGAGGCAAAAACAGCTCTGACCACTATCTTCCGACAAACTAACAGGATCAGCCGGGTCATCCCTGGCCCCCAGCAGGCAGGGGAGCGCGTCAAGCTGTGGCCCGGGGACCCTGCAGGGACAGCAGTAGCCTGCGGGTACGCGGGGGCAGAGAGCCGGCCATCAGGTGAGGCCGTGCTCCTCACACCACAGCCTGCATTCCGAGGGCAGAGCGCTCACGCACCCGTCTCTCCACACACACCAGACAGCTGCACTGCTGGAAAGTTCCAGCCTGTTCTTCCCTAAAACCACCTAAGGGTGCCTGTGGGTGTCAGCCGCCTCTACGCGGGCACAGGTTTCCGGGCTAGCACAGGCCTCTTAACTATATCCAAGAGCAGAGCTCAAAAGGTACACTTATTTAACCCAACCTTGAGCTGTTAGGTGCTCTTCAGAACACAGAGTTCAAAGGAGAAAGGGGAGTGTTGGCCCCACTCTCTAGCGGATTACAAAGTTCTTAACTGTCTCTGAGCTGAGGCTTCACCCACTGGGCTGTACCCCACGGAGCGCCCACAGCACCAGGCCTGTGCTCGGGGCTTCGGAGGACAGAGGGAATTTATTTCTATATTATCCTATCCTTGGGGAACTCACACTCCAAGAGGAGATTTACGGTAATCTGTTTTCTATGCCCTAGAGCAGTGATGGCGAACCTATGACATGCGTGTCAGCACTGACACGCGTAGCCATTTTTGATGACACGCGGCCGCTGAGGCGGCCGCATGCCAAGGATGAAACATTTGCTGCTCTTGAGGATGAAACATTTGCGAAATAATGTTTTTTCCTCAAAGTGACACACTACCCAAGTTATGCTCAGTTTTTTGGCGAAGTTTGACACACCAAGCTCAAAAGGTTGCCCATCACAGCCCTAGAGACATATGCAGAATTGCAAGCTGCCCAAATGGCGAAACAGAAAACCTCACTCTAAACCGTGAAGGACCCGAGAGGCACCCTGGAGCTTTTCCCACCAGAGGGAGTGACTGAACCGGGGCATCGCCAGGCTCCTAGGACGCAGGATGGGCAGCATTTGGACAAACAGCCCCAAGGGGCCACTGAGCGTGCAGATATCCTTCCAACCTGCTGCCACCAGAGAACTGGATGGCCCTGACCTTGGTGACTGGAGTGAGGACCTTCCCACTCGAGCCTCATAGCCACTGCAACGGAACAGGACATGGGCTCCGACCTCCACCTCCACCTCAAGCGGCAGCGGGGTCATCCAGGGCAATGGCTCTAAACTCCTTCCTGGGGTGCAGGTCAGAACCTAAGCCTGCCCTATCTCTGCAGCTGACTTTTTAGCAGCGCAGCGGAAACACACACAGCTACGTAGGTCCAGGGTAAAGCAAGCGTCTAACACGCTGTTAGAAGAGTCTGTGACCTTGTGATCTGACCAGTGTGCGTGTCCATGCGTTCTGGTGCCTTCTCTGGAGGAAGGCGGAGTGTTGGCAAGAAAGATGACCTGAAGCTAGTGCCCCTGGAGGCGAGGCCCTCAGCAGCCCTCAGGGGCATCTGCAGGAAGATAGTCACCTACTGAGCACCGAGCAGCCCGATGACGAAAGGGTAATCTGCCGACAGAAGTCTTCGTTTTACCACTACGAATAATGAACCCCTCACTAAAGTAAAAATAATAATAATAATAATAAAATAATAATGAACCAACAGGAAGAAGCACATCTGGAGATAAGGAGCCACACCGGTAACGTGCCGCACAAACCTGCCCAGAGAAGCCCCTTTAGAGTCAGGGACGCTCTCCCAGTGAAGATCCCTTCTCTAGGGAAATGGTGCCCTCGATGAAGGGACCTCCACCTTCGCTCGCCCTCACTGTACCCGTCCCTCTTCCCCACGCCCCGGCCCGGTCACTGAGTGAGGCTGCCGAAAGCACCGCCTGGCTTCTCCTACGAATGGATTCCTCAGCCGGGGGCTCTGCTCTCCAAGAACGAAGGTGTCTCGGAGGTTTGGGATGCCTGTTTAGAACATTCTGCCTGAGCAGTAACATCCGGGCTTTTCTGCAGGGACACCTGCTCCCCAGACTCCAGAGGGTGGACATGAAGAAAAACAACTTTAAACAAATAAACATTAACTTATACAGAGGGGTAGTTTTTTAGGCTCTGATTGCCTACAATAACCAGAGCAAAAGCCCCTGGAGGGTAAAATCCTGTCTGTGTTCCTACCTTTCGTAAAAGGGGACAATCTGGGGCCCTAAAGAGCATTTCAAGCCCGAGGGCCTAAAGGCTGAACACGGGCTCTTTGAGGAGAGGCTTTGAGAAAGACCCCACTACAACACCTTGTAAAGACGGCAAACTAAGCTAACAGGGCAGGAAGGGAAACAAAGGCGTGACAGCTCTCTCTCTGAGTTATCAGTCCAAGACGAAAAGGCAGCTGTGCAGATGGGAAGACTGTGTATAAAAGAGGTAGATATTAGTCCTGAGTTTCATGAGCATTTCTCTGCTAAAACCCAAAACAGAGGCAGAGACTGGGGTGAGGAGAGATGGGCTGGCTTCCCGCTTACTCTTGGGGGATCCTTCAGGCCCTCCCGATAGATCCGATCAGGTTCAGAACAAAAGGCATGACGAGCCGTATCCCACAAGGGAACACAGATTACACCTTCGGCGTCCAAAGTGACCCAGCAGCACAGCACGGAGGGGAAAGGGGCCTGGAAGGGCCCGCGGTCAAGGGGATGGGAAGGCCTACCTGCTGGGTGGGTGTGTATTTAACAGTGTGGGAGTAGTCATAATTATCGATGATGTCCAAATCCTTCACGGCGTCGCCAGGGAGGGGACTGCTGAACTGCACGTTCAGTGGGGCTTTTCCGGCCCCTTTGGTGTAGACAGTGAAGTGGGTTGGTTTCCCGTTTTCCACACCTGGAAAGATAAACCGTGTGTGAGGTGAGGAGACAGGCCTGGCTGGAGTGCTTTCACTTTTAGAACCTGTCTGACAGGTTCATCAGCACCTGCTCTACAGGGGCAGCTAGCGCCCGAGCTCTCTGCTGACCTGGAGCCCGGCCTTGGGTCCCACGGGCCCCGCACCGAGCACGCCCACTGACTGGCCTGCAGAGCCTCCGGGATGGCCTCGCACACACGCCTCCTCACCTGCTTTGCTGAGGCCCGGGCCTTCCGCCTTCACCTTGCTGGCATCGTGGGAAGGGTCCACTTTGACTCTGAAAGGGCTGGCGGGGATTTCCTGTAGCAGAGACACTGTCTCAGGAGGAAAGCCCCTGAAGCAACGGCCAGCACTTAGCCCCTGCCCCAGAGAAAGGAATCCTCGGCACAACTCTGATGCTAGCGGGTCGTGAGCAAACTTGTTACCACAGGTCGAACCCCCTCATGCTAGCATCAGGTAAGGGCCGTAATCGGTCACTTAGGATGCCTTGATCCCCGACATCACTGGCTTTCACCCATTTTCTTCACGGCCAAAGGAAGGTTTCCCACAAACTAATCTGGAAACTCGGAGCCTTTAACCCCAATGGTTGGGTAGTGAGAATGCAAAAAATACCAACGAGAATAAAACCAAAAGAGGCAATAATACATGGGGTCGGAGGGAGGGAAATGCCCCAAATGGGCAGCTGAGAATGCAAGAAATTGATCAGAAGTAGGGTGGTTATAATTCTTCAAAAAGAGGGTCACAGACTGTCAAAATCAAGGCAGAACAGGGTAAGTGGACGAGGCCAACACCTTCAGAAACAGAACTTCGCTCAGAGGTCCTATGTCTATGCAAGGTTAACAGGTTCCGTTCTCCCCTATTGTAGGTACTGCCTACCCTGCCTTCACTGTCATTCATCAACTGGAACTCTACCTGAAACCTCAAAGCTCCTCTCTATAAAAGTTTCAAGGCTGAGGCCAAAGTCATGGCTCCAGAGAGGTCACAGTAGAACTCAATTACATTTCAAACAAAAAGTTGATGGAAGTTTATAACAAACCAATTTCCTTCCAGAGCCCTGCTTTGAACTACACTGACGACACTGCCTCGCTTTCGTTAGAAAGTAGTAAAAACTTTAGTTCTGTTTTTTCCCCCTTTCTTGGTTTTCACGAACCAAAGAGGAAAACTACGGAGCAGACACCTTCCCAATGCGCACAGGTGGCCAGAGAGAACCTGGGCCCCCCACACACCTGAGATGCAAAGAGAACTTTGATTGTGTATCGCCCGGCGGCAGGAGGCACATATTTGACTGTGAACGTGTCGTTGGCGTTGTGAATAATGTCAAAATCCACGTCTTCCTCATCCTCACTCAACACCCGGGCATCACATTTAATGCCAACGCTGACATCACCTGGAACAGACCAGCTCATTAGCACCGGCTTACAAGAAATAGCATGTCCCAAGCAATCACTTCCAGCTCGGAAGAACACCCCAAAATAAGTAACTGGCAAGAAACACAAGAAAGGGATGGTGGTAAGCCAGGGGTTGGGAGAAAGGATGGAGGATTAGCAAAGATATAGCCAAGGAACTGACACAGAGACTCATTAGATTACCTATTCCAGGTGGACTACTTCCTGGTTCAAAGTTCATTGCCCTGGTACCATTATAAAAAGAATTTAATTCCCCAAGGAGCAGCAATCACTGCACTGGGCGAAGCCCCCTCTCACCTTCTCCAGCCTCGGTACAGTCCACTGTGAAGTGAGTAGGCTCATTTGCCTTCAGTCCACTTCTCTCCACGCCTGGCCCAAACACTTTGACCTTCTGGGGATGGCTACCCTGCCCAATTTGGACCTAGGAGACACGGAAAAAGTTGTAATCAAGTCTTCCTCCACCTGGACTCAAGAAAACACTGTTAGTTAACATTGTTAGAGAGAGTCCTTTTGGGCAATCTAGAGCACTCTGCCTTCAGGGCACTCCATCTTTCAAGGCCACCAAGGATGATGGGTTCTTCCCAGGAATCCGCCTTGGCCATCAGGCATGGATGGAGCCCAGACCTGCCACAGGACTGGGCTTTTCCATACCAGGGCCAGGATTCCACCTCACAACCTACCCGGTAGGGGCTGTGTGGGATGTTCACACCTCCCCAGACCACGGCAATGGTGTGCTTGATGGGTTTAACTGGAGTGTATGAGCAGGCGTACGTGCCGTCCATCCGACTCTTCATCTGGATGTCAATGGGTTGGCCTTCTCCATCCTGCAAAAGAGCAGGGGCTAAGAACAGAACTGGCCCTCAACTGTCTTCATCAAACGGGGCCACCGTGGCCTCCCAAGACAGACACGTCACCACGCACTCGTGCAGTGAAACCACAGGGAAAGACTTGTGCCACTTCCTCACATTACAATGGCCATGACCACAGGGGAGAAAACACTACATGCATTTATTCCTTTTTAATTGAGAGCAAATGGCCAAGAGAGAAAACCATGACCACTCAAGGCTTAATTTCAATGCCCACATTGAAACCCTTTGACCACATTCAATTAAATTAACTTGTTTAATAAATCCTTGTTTACAAACCTCTCATCATGGCCTAGGTAGCATCAGCCACACCAAGACATCTACAGGGAAATCTGAAACAATCAAGCCTTGTTTCCACAGAAAACACATCATAAACATAAGAAAGGCAGCCTGCTGCCCTAGCCGGTTTGGCTCAGTAGATAGAGTGTTGACCTGAGGACTGAAGTGTCCCAGGTTCGATTTCAGTCAAGGGCACCTGCCCGGGTTGTGGGCTCGATCCCCCAGTAGGGGACGTGCAAGAGGCAGTTGATCAATGGTTCTCTCTCATCATTGACGTTTCTCTCTCTCTCTCTCTCTCTCTCCCTTCCTCTCTGAAATCAATAAAAATATATTTTAAAAAAGAAGAAGAGGAGAAAAGCACCCGGCTTTACATGTTGGAAGCCCATTTTCTTCCCACATAATCCATGAGGTTAAACACTCTTATTGTTCCCAATGTGTAGATAAGGAAACTGAGGATCAGATGAACCGACCGACTTGCCATTGCACTGTGGGATCTTGTCACCTGACGTTTACTTGCACAGGTGACCTTTGGAAACATACCTGAGCAAATATCTTTAAGGGAGCTTTTCCAGCATTCTGAGGATTCACGGTGAACTCGGCCAGGTTGTTGACAATGCACCCAGATTTCTCCAAACCTGGCCCGTACGCTTGGACCTGGGGCAAAAGGCCAATAATGATTGTCTTTCTGTGCAATGCATGCCCCAACTAAATCCCTATGTGAAGACTGGTGACCAGGGGCCACCAGCTTTACAGCACCTACATAACAGGATGGTTACTGGAAGGAAAATGCTAACAGTACCACTGACCTCTCATGAAAGAGAAAATTCTCTATAACCAGGCCCCAAACTAGGCTGGGCTCTTTGCCTTATTCCGAGCTGACATGGAGAACTTCCAGCAAATGGACCAGGGACCTCCAGCCATGCCCAATTCCAATGCTACCCTTTGCTACAAACAACATTCTAAATGTGTGCAGCCCCCAGAGAGCAAAGGACCAGCAGACAGCCTATGGACAGCTGCCCATGTGGGCCGACAGCAGCATACAGGGGGGTTCGGGGGGCCTCCTCCTGTCGGCCAGGCTGGCTCAGACTTGATGCTTATCAGTCTGCAAAGGGTGTGAGAGAAACTCTTGGAAACACTGAAAATACGGCTCTAATTTAAGAGAAGGGAGCTGGGGAGAAAAAAAAAACACAAACCACACCATTATCCATGGAACATCTTGAAATAATAACCTCAAAAAGTGGCAAGACTGAAATACGATGCTCCAGGTTGCAAGGAAACAGCTTCCTATGGAGCCCCCTGCACGGGCCATGCACTGGTCTAAGGGCTGTCTCTGTGCCTGTTAGTTACCTCCTCGAAGCACCCCAGAAACGCTAGGAAGCAGACACTCCTGTCATTCCCACTTTATAGAGGAAGATACCAAGAGTCAGAGGTAAGTTTCTCGCCCAACATTAGAAAAATACTCAGTGGTACCAATGCAGGCCCGTTTCCTTCCTAAACTCTAAAAGACTCCTCTCTGCCATCTTTTAACACGCTGCTTAAGTCACCTCTCCGGGCACCAGGGAGGGTCCCAGAAGCCAGAAACATAACAAGTTGATTCACCAGATCTGGGTTATAGTCTCCTGTGGCCGGGTGGATGAAGGCCATGTACGGACTGTCCTTGATGTCCTCGTCATCACACATGATGTGAACAGCATATTCGCCAGGCTCCTTGGGCCAGTACTTGACGTCACACGATCCATCATTCTGGTCGTCATACTCAATCTTCGCCTGGGAGGGGCCTTCAATGGCAAACCCTGGGGAGGGTGGGGGGATGGGTGGGAGGGCCCCCTGGTTACATGGGGAAAAGGACCTATTCTATGTTACTGTCAACTCCCTCCCTCTGCCTGCCTAAAAGCCAAGTGTTTCCCAGAAGATTGAAACCTGTTTGTGTCCCTTTCTCACAAAACCAAGCCTACTGAGTCTTCACTAAAGAGGAAGAATTGGATTTTATACTTTTTTTTTTAATATCATCTAACAATAAGGCCAACCAGCAAACCTTTATTGGCAATATGGAAATGTACCAAAAGCCTTAAACCAATGCCCACCCTGTCCCCTACCAAATCCGCGTTTGGGCTTTTATCTGAAGGAAATAACCAAGGATGTGTGTAAACAGATACAAGGATAAGCATTGTTTTTATAGTAAAACCCTGGAAATAACTGGAGAGCCCAATAAGTTATATCCATGCAATGGAATTCCTCGGAAGTCATGGAAAATCGAGATGTGTTCTATATTTATCTGAGGCAGGAAGATAAAAGGACTTCCCCCAGATATTTTTTGTGGCAGATAAATATTTGTTATGTGTATGCACAGGAAAAAGTCTAAAAGGATACACCATAAGGCTTAATAGTATCTCTAGTCTACAAGGATATACTGAAATATTTATTTTCTCTCTAGAAGGAAAAATGTAATATGATTTCTTATTTTCCCCTTTTTGCTTATTTTTAGTACCTGAAATATAGGTCATCAAACTATGGCCACTAGGCCATACCTAACCACTGCCTGTTTGTGTAAATAAGGTTTTACTGAATCAGCCATACTACTCCTTCGCTTATGCATTTTC
Source organism: Eptesicus fuscus (assembly GCF_027574615.1). NCBI lineage: Eukaryota > Metazoa > Chordata > Mammalia > Chiroptera > Vespertilionidae > Eptesicus > Eptesicus fuscus. The sequence goes on along the minus strand of NC_072490.1, from coordinate 45,884,999 downwards.
TACTGCCGCTTTCATGCCACAACAGCAGAGCCGAACAGGTGTGAGAGAGAATATGACCCACAATACTAAAATATTTGCTATCTGATCCTTTGAAGAGAGATGAATGCTGACCACCAATCTATAATGATCATATATACATCAGGTGTGTATTTGAAATACATTCAGTTATGCTCCAAAGAATATTTACTCCCTAAGTTTCTGATTTCAAAAGAGTTAATTCATTCATCTAAACTAAGGAGCAGTCAACAGTATTAGCTGAGTGCCTACTATGTTCCAGGCACAACATCCACAGAAAGCCTTTAGTGCAAGCATGTCAAATTCACGGCCCACGGGCCACACGCAACCCACAACGAATATTTGTGTGGCCCAGCCAATATAACGGTATGTAAGAAACGTTTTAATAAAAGTTTCATAACTTAATTTTTACAATATCCTATTATACATAATTATTAATAACGAACTACAACGTTCGCTAATGACTGATTACTATAATCGTGTTGCATTCATTTCCCTTACGTGCCTTACGCGCAGGCGCATCATTTCTCTCCACTAATACCAGCAGCAACTATTTTAGCAGCCGATTGCCACGTCATTAGTCTTGGACTGACTTGTTTGGTGTGCGCAACAGGAAATACTTTGTTTTCAGAGAATAACAAAAATAGGTTTATTTGCGTTATGCTTATTAATTTGTGCAGTTATTCGGTGTCTGGCAAGTTAATGTTCAAGAAAAAATACTAATTTTTATTAAAATGTTCAATTATTTTATGTTAACGATTACTCATTTCTTTCAGCCCTTTGTATTCAGCATGTCTCTATCGAAATAAACCTACGTTTCTATGAAAATTGAAGCTTTTGTTTTTTTGCGGCCCACATAAACTTTAACCTTGTTTATGTGGCCCGTGTTAGCCTTCGAGTTTGACAGGCTTGCTCTAGTGGAAGAATGAATGAATGAAGCAGAGAGCAACCTGAAGGGCAGGTGGAAAATGGGAACTGCAATGTGCAGAGGCGGCCTCAGGTGGTGAAGAGATCAGGAGGTTAAGGGTAGTGAGGCTCAGGAGGCTGCACCTCTCGGCCTAATACCGGGCCCAAGCACCCCTATAATCCCAGCCCTACAGAAGCTGCTGGTCAGCTGCATCCACTTACCCAGAGACCCCACCTCAGCGCCAATGGACTCCACCACGAAGTCCGCCGACCGCCCCACAATCCCACCATGGAGGCCGGGGCCCCACGCACGGACTTTCTGCATGCCTGCTTCAGGGCCAACTTGAACTTCAAAGGGGCTAAAAGGAAAGGAACAGAAGAAGCATTAAAGAAGAGTAAAGAAGGGGCTAAATACAGCCATAAGCTGTCTATGCCTATTCTTTCCACTTGCTGGATCCTCTGACCTGCAGTCCCAGGCTCCAGCCAAGCCCTTCCTCCACACAGGGCCCCCACAGCCATTGTTAGGTCAACAATATAATGTGCTGTCTCAAGGCACTCCGGTGGCCCCTGGGCTGGTGCTCAAGCCACACAGCCTTGCACTGTCTTTCTGGTCATTTACCATTTGTGCGCAGGGCTCACGAGACTGGAACAAGAAACTAGGTTGAACAGGCGTTAGCTCAACATTAATGAATGTGCTTTAACTTTTATGCAGGAAGTAAAAAATAAAAATAGTTTGCTTAGATTTTCAGAACCCTATAACATGCCCAGATATTTCTCAAGGTAAACTGAATTTATTCAGAGTTTAAAGCTGCCCCCAGAAGAGCTGGAAAATACGTAAACACAGGCCGGGCGAACTGCACGCCCACACGGCAAAGCTGCAGACTGCCCCCTTGATTCCTGCCTGCGCTCACGTAGAGGACTTTAATGTAAACCATAGCAGCTTTCACCCCATGGCATTCCTGAACAGAGGCGTGCATTGAAAGAAAGAGAATCCCGGTTTGTATAAGGGTACACAGACACACAGTCCATTTGCTCTCTATTACTGCTCCTTCTGGCTTCCCCGCCTCCCACCGGCCCCAAACCGCCAGCATTTGATTTAAAGCAAGGCAGCTGAAACCACAGTGACTTTCTGCTGCTTTTGAGAACAGGCCAAATGTCTGTGAACTGCCAGAAAGAAAAAAAAAAAAAATGTTTGCAACAAAGCAGATCTCTTTCCCTCCTGCAGCTCAGGAAGCCACCACGGTGAGCCTGCCCGGGGCCCAGCACCTCCAGAGAGGTCGAAACAGAGACTCACCTCTTTGGAATGTGGTGTCCCCCCCATGTGATGGCAATGCTGTACTTTCCCGGGGTGCTGGGGTAATACTCGAACGCATAGACTCCATCCAGAAAACCTTTTTGCTTCACCAGCTCCTCCAGGCCCTCTGCGGGAAGAAAACACACCACCTTTCCAATGCAATCCTAGGCTCAGAACGAGAACCCCAAAGACAAGAACAGAAAGACAGAAATAGCCACCAACATGGTCACAGAGAAAAGCTAAGTGGGCCACCTGAGAGGGTGGGACCCCTAAAACCTGAGAGATTAATCCAGAGCTAAAAATGGGCCCATCTCTGCTTCAAATTGTGGGGAATTGGAAGATTTCAGCTAGCTGGCTTTAGTGGGCTCTCTCAGCTACGAGAGGGCTATGTGGCCTGAACCTCCAGGGACTGTGTCAAGATAAATCTAGTTGCATCTCAATTTTTCCTCAATAATTCTACCCATTTCAGCTCCCCCCAAAACTGGGGAGGGAATGGATGAGTATTTGGCATGAGTTCCAGGTTCGTGTCCTGGCAATATCTTTTTCAACCGAAGCTGGACAATGAAAGTGAGAAAGCTCTTATGTGCTATCTACAAGAAGACAGATTTCAGATGCTCTACCACAAACTCCAGAGCAAGCCATCAGGCAGGAACTTGTTTTATGCTGAGCCTTGAGGTTTGGCCGGGAAAGCCATTTAGTCAAGTGAGAATCTAAGATCAGGAAAAAAAACGCCTCCTTGGCTCCTGTAGCCACAAGCCAGGAGGGAGGGCAGCCCCAGAGCAGCTTGGCTCTAGGTCTGAGCAGTCTAGAACCTTGGCTGCCCTTGGGGCTCAGCCTGCCCCAAAGCTTGGTGCTCCGAGGACAAATATTAACTTTCTGGAACTCAGCACACCCGTGCCCAGCCTGTTGGGAACACGGAGGGTAAGAGCAGTCCTAGCATAGGAAGCCCAAGATCCCACAAGTCAGGGGCTTCTGCACCTGCAACTAGAAATGCCGAGCTGCTTATCTGTTCCAGGGGAGAACCTGAGGATGGTCCTCACCCCCCTCCTCACATCTACCATCTCCCTTCCCCAAACAGGGAGCAAGAATGAGTTGCAGGGTACAACCCACCTCTCCACGATGGCATTTATTCACCAGGAAACTTAACCTTAGGGAATCTGATTCCCCTTCTATACGCACTGATCACAGTAATTAGGTGCTTGACATAATTTCATAGTCTATAAAATGTACCCTATAGTGGAAAAATCCCTGGCTCTGGAAACTGTGCTTGAATTCCAGCTCAGTGCCTACAAGCTGTGGGACCTTGGGCAAGATCCTTCCTCCCTAAGCCTAAGTTTCTGCAAATTGAAAAATGGGCCCCCAGCCCTGGCTGGTTTGGCTCAGTGGATAGAGCGTCAGCCTGAGGACTGAAGGGTCCCCAGTTTGATTCTAGTCAAGGGCACATGCCTGGGTTGTGGGCTTGATCCCCAGTAAGGGACATGCAGGAGGCAGCCAATCAATGATAACCTCTCATCATTGATGTTTCTCTCTCTCTCCCTTTCTCCCTTCCTCTCTGAAATCAATAAAAATATATTTATATTTTTAAAAAAGGGCCCCTTCAGGTTGCTGTCCCAAAGACAGCATTTCCCAAAACTCATTGCATCACTGCTCCTTCTACTCCCAGAAGCCTTAATACAATGTGAGTCTGCAGAATGACCACTGTCCCCGCCTGCAACCAGGACAGACATTACAAATCAATCGTTGCTTCCTTGCCTATGGAGCCCAGGTAGCCTAAAGTCTTCGACACAGATCTCTGGGATAAATTGATCAGAACTGGCCATGGGGTGAAATCCATAGGCCAGGCTACGAACTGGGCCGAAATCACACCTGAGAGGAGGGAAGAAAGGAACACTTACTAGGACCCTTCACAGTTATGCCAAGCTCCCCGCTTCCAGCAGCTTTGGTGTCAACTTTGAAGTCTGCCGTCTCCCGGATGCGGATGCCTTTGGGCTGCAGGCCTCGGCCACTGGCCCGGCAGGCGTTTGGATTGCAGGCTGCAAGCACAATTTCGACATCAATTCAACCTTTCATTCTTTAGTCAGAGTTGAGCAAGCCAAGGTAACTTGGAGCCACCCGCCAAGAAAATATTTGCTCTGCACAAAGGGTATGCGGCAGTTGCTGAGACCAGGGGTCCCGTTGAGGGAGCGCACCGGGCAGCAAATGAGGACACAACATAGCTTTGTCCAGCCACGCTGCAGAGGGGCTGGGGACAGCTCCTTTGGCGAAGAAAGACGGAGGGCACGGGGTGGGTTCCCTGGGCTCCTGGTACCGGCCGAATCCTGGCATGTATCGCCCCCGCCTCAGTGGTGAAGCAGAGTTAAGACCTAGTGCTGGACACTGTTCAAACCTCATTGCTATACTCAAGGGCCCACTAATTGGGAAGACTGGGCTTCTTCAAGTCAACTTGAAAAACGTAGCGCTTGAAAACATCTGACCGGGCTCCAAACTTTGGGTCCGTCATTTCTAAAAGTCTAAACAGTGTCGTTTTCTCCATTAAGAGCCAGGAGATAGCTCGAAAGGAAGCCAGTGCAACCTTCCGCTGGCCAAGGCAGACAACCATTGCAGTGCCTTCTGTCACAGGTCCTAGGGATGTGGGCGGCTGTGAGTGCAACGACTAGCGACGAACACCCCTCTCAACGCGATTTCTAGATCTGGTTAAAAAAGCTACATTTGTAAGTATAAAAATTAAGGGCAAAGGTAGCTTCTAATATTCCTTACACGAGGTGCACAAAACTACTGCTCCATGGAGTCATCAGAAGGTTGATAAAAGACTTCCTTGTACCCTAGGAATTCTTTGTCAACATGGGCAACCTTCTGGTTACGTATAGAACTGAGAGATTAATGGGTAAAATGTCATGTTGTTTATTAAGTGACTTTTCCTTCCTAAATCTGATACTGCGTATTTGACAGCTCTCTATACACTATGGGTCTCGAACCCCAGAGGAGGAGACTTTAGTTTACTTCATAGAAGGAAGGTCATTTCTCCTCTGGCCCCTCCTCTCTGCAATGTCCACGTTGGCTATGTATGTGGCCAACAACTGCTTCCCTAAGATACATACACACATCCTTGGAGTGAGAGATGATTTTAGGTGGTTCATGGATGAATGTACGTTTATGGTAGCACTTTGTGGCCAGTAACATTGGTTTTTCACTATGAAAATGATGTCAGCTTCTTTTTTATATAAAATCATCTAAGTGGAGGAAGGACTAGTACATCAAGAGAAGAACTCTAATAAGTAAATACTATCCAGTACAAGGGATGGAGACACATGCCGGGAATGAAAAGGGCAATCCATGAGAGAGAGGAGGTCAGGAAACACTACTGGAACCAGGGTAGCCACTCAAATGCTTGCATTATGTCGAAAAGAGTTTTGTTAATGAATACTAGTATGTTGGGGGTTTTCCATTTGTCAAGGGGAGAAAAGTTGGTCATACCAGGAATAAGTCACAGGACTTCCCTTGGAGGGTTTAAATGTGTCTTTAAAAAAAAATACTCATGGAAATTCTGTACATGGGCAATGGTCTCCATATCAAAAGGGTAACTACTTAGTTCATATAAACACTAAATAGAGCTGAAGAGTTGGAAGGAAACTGCCAGATTCTCCTCCGTTGTGAAATGTTTAAATGTAATTAGAGAGCAGGCTTGGGGTCTGGCTGGACAAGCTGTGAGAACAACTGTACTGTCATTTCCTGAGGCCACAAACAGCACAGGCTCGCTGACATTTGCAGGCAGCACAAAGAACTGGCACCGAAGCCCCACCCAACCAGCCCTTACCAAGCAAGGTGCCTCGGGCCCAGTGCTCTCAGCTAGGAAGCCAACAGCTTCGGGGTCCAGGCGGCCCAGAGGCAGGATTCAGAGGAGGAAGCCAGGCCTGCAGGCGCAGATGCAGGACAGAACAGGAAAAGGCAAGTATTGATTAGAAAAGGCAGCAGAGCTAGGGACGGGGAGAGGGGGAGGAAGAGCAACAAGGAAAAGGAAAGAGTCTGTTAGAAAAATACCTGCTTCCCCTGCAGAGGGAGTTCAGCAGTGTGGTTAAGGGGTCGATAGAGACCTGGGTTCTACTCCTACTGACGCCTAGCCCTTACTCACCGACACCTTATGTCATCTAAGTCTCAGTGTCTCCATCTGCAAACTGGGGATACTAACAGCACCTGGAACACACAGGCTGGTGTGGCAATAGATGCAGTCGTGCCAAGTGCCTGGCAGCCAGTGAAGGCCAAACAGTGGGGGCTGGGCGGGCACCAGCAATGCTACTGCTGCTGACCTCAGCCCCAGGCGCCAACCCCTCTGTGGCCTCAGTCCTGCACTTCTCAGTGAGGAATGACTCTCCTGGACAAGTGTTTTTGGGAGGATTAAATGAGTTAATACAAGTAAAGCACTGAAGTCACTTCGTGGCTCATGGAAAGGTATTAGTATCTTGTGGACAAAGTAAGCCACTTGCCACAGAAAGGGGACAGAGGAGTTCAATGACCATTCTCCTGGCCTTGGGGCCCAGCCCTGGGCACGGACAGCACACCTGGTCAGCCACCCCAGCACTCACCTTCCCCAACCTGTACAAGGAAGGGACTCTTGGGAATGGTGTCCCCAGCAAAGGTGACCTTGACCACGTGAGGGCCAGGATGCATTGGTTTGTATACACATCGGTACACCTGGTTTCCTTTGTCTTCCACAAGCAGCTCCACGGTGTTCTTCCCCTGGGGATCTTCCACCTCAACCCCAATGTCACCCACGCCGGCACCTGGGATAGAGCGAACATTCCATGAGCCCAAGTCACCTTCTCAGAAAGCTCACTGCTGGTGAGTGTAAAAGCAGATACAAAATGCAAATGGTCCAGCCAGCGTGTCTCAGTGGTTGAGCGTCAACCTATGAACCAGGGGGTCACAGCTCAATTCCTGGTCAGGGCACATGCCTGGGTTGCGGGCTTGATCCCCAGTAGGGGGCGTGCAGGAGGCAGCCAATCAATGATTCTCTCTCATCACTGATGTTTCTATCTTTCTCTCCCTCTCTGAAATCAACAAAAATATGTATTTTTAAATCTATATATATAAAAGCCTAAGCAACCGGCTGACCCGCTGACTGGCCAGTATGTATGATGCACACTGACCACCAGGGGGCAGACGCTCATCGCAGGAGCTGCGGAATGACAGAAACTTTGCAGGGTCACCTCTCGCACTCCGGGACCCCTAGGGGGATGTCAGACTGCTGGTTTTGGCCTGATCCCCACAGGCCAGGCCAACGGACACCACCTGCCAGAGGGACCCCACTCACTCCACAGACACCCTTTGAGCCCCGGCGCCGCCCCAGGTGGGGCCCGCCGGGGAGGGACCGTGGGAGGTTGGCTTCAGGGCATGTCTGGCCCCTCTTGCCCTGCCAGCTACCTTGTAATTAATTTCCTTTCAATGTGCATGAATCTGTACCCTGGGCCTCTAGTAAATAAATAAACAGAAAAAATGCAAATGAAGGAAACAGAGGCCTCAGAAGGGCCACACCAAGACACCGACATTCTGCCACGGGGAAGCAGGGTGATGGCTGAAGGTTCCTTTTCTCCCATTCTCTATTTTGTAAATTTTCTACACTGGAAAAAAAAGAAGTCGCTGAAACCGGTTTGGCTCAGTGGATAGAGCGTCGGTCTGCAGACTGAAAGGTCCCAGGTTCGATTCCGGTCAAGGGCATGTACATTGGTTGTGGGCACATCCCCGGTAGGGGGTGTGCAAGAGGCAGCTGGTCGATGTTTCTCTCTCATTGATGTTTCTAGCTCTCTGTCCCTCTCTCTTCCTCTCTGTAAAAAATCAATAAAATATATTAAAAAAAAAAAAGAAGAAGTCAATGTTAAGAATTGTCTTATTCATCCCTCCCCACTCAATCCACTCAGGACCTTGCACAGAATCATCTAGTAGATGATTCTCCAAACTTAGTTTCTTCAGAAGAAAGGCTGGTTTTGAAAAATCTAAATATATAACCAATACATCTGAAACAGAGAGCAGACTGATGGTCGCCTGAGGAGAGAGGGATTGGGGCCTGGCTGGAAAAGGTGAAGGGGTTAAGAAGTACAAATTGGTAGTTACAGAACAGTCACAGGAATGCAAATTACAGCATAGGGAATATAGTCAATAATATTGTAATAACTATGTATGGGGCCAAGTAGGTGCTTGAAATATTGGGGCGACCCCTCTGTAAAAAGTATATAATTATCTCATCACTATTCTGTACACCTGAAACTAACACATAATAATAATAATGAATATAAACTGTAATTGAAAACGTTTTAAAAAAAAGAAAAAGAAATTAAAAATAAATAAATGTATAAGGGTATAATTTATAAGGGGCAGGAAGGGCGATGGATTGAAAGAAGTTATTTTTGTTCTTGGTCGTTCAACTTAAAAGACTAAGGTCAGGCACCCCTGAGCCTTTAGGTTCCTGAGGCTTGTCTCCGGCTTTACAAGACAGCCTGGTCCACGGAAGAGGGCACTTACCTGCTGTGTAGATGTCAAAGTAGGTGGGCTTATTGGCGATGTTCCCTGCAGCTTCCAAACCTGGGCCTTTCGCAGTGACTTTACTGGCATCTCCCTGGGCCTTGTCGACATTCACTTCAAACGGGCTCTTAGAGATATGCTGTCCCGCAAAGAGTACTGTGACCTACAAGTGACAGAGAGATGACATATACCCACTTCTCCCTGCCCAGTGAGACCACCAGAGAAGGCCACGTGCTTTGTGACCTTCTCCTCCACCCTCCTGATTATCCACACGGAAGTGGCTGGACCAGGAGCCCTGCTAGTGGCCCGAATGGGACTCCCACTTGACTCAATCAGCCATACGGTGGGCCTGGGACATCTGACCTTCAGCAAACTGAAAACGCCTACATCTGATGTTTAGCCTCTCCAGTGGGATAGGAACAAATGCTAATTTCAGACATTGAGCCCTTTAAGGGAACACTGAAGAGGGCCACTGTTCCCCAGAATACAATGTACAGTTCCAGGATTTCAAACCTAGAATCAATCTATTTTTCAAGGGACCAAGATCATTCCCAGACACATGGATTTGGGGAGAAGTACAGATTTCCATCTAAAACTTGAGCCAGAGTTCTTATCTCTTAAATTGGTGGGGGGGGAAGAGGAAGGAAAGGGAAGGGGAGGATGATTGGGTTAGGTTTCATAGGAAGTGAATAAATTAATGATATCATAAATGCTCTCTTCGAGATTCATGATGTTCTAAAGGTATAATTCTATATGGCCATGGTTCCAGGCGAATTCACTAAAGCCCAAGGTGGTGAGTATGGTCTATATCTCAGTGGCATGGTACACAGGGAAAGGCCTATATGTGCTGTTGAAGGCTTTCTTCCAACGAAAGGTAGACTCCTAGATCAGCCCAGTCTCTGCAAGACTTCCCTGGTCCCCATTCCCTAAGCCAACTAGACACCAAATCAAACAGAATTCAAAACGTTGCTGAGACAAAGGGTCTGGGGGCTGGATCCCCATCAATTGTCCGGGTGCATGAGTGGGCCACTGGCTTCGGCTACAGTCCACTGGCCTTCTCCATGCCGACAGATGCTCCACAACACCTCGAAGGGGACTTAAGGCAGCATTCCAGACAAAGCTCAGGACTGAGCATCTATACTCCAGGTATGTAGCTACAACCCTTATTACCTAGACAGCTAGAAAAATCTATGACATTACAACCACCTAGTGGAATTCAACCCATCAAGATTATTAGCTAATATCGCAACTCTGATTCCTGGGGATCCCAAATTTTCTACAATGAGCACGGGCACTTTTATAATCAGGAAGGAAAATCAGAAGTTAACTTCAGAAAACCCTTTCCTTCCGCACATATCGAAGCAAGCCCAGGAGAGTAGTGCAAGCAATAGCCACGACACCTCATCTTACTTTGTGCAGCCCGGTGACCTTGGGCAGATACTCCACAGAGTATGTCTTGTTCTTGTCGCTCGCAGGGGTCACTTGTGCCTAGGATGGAAGATGAATGACAGTTAGAGAAAGCACCAGGTGTGAGTAAAAGAAGGCTGTGCCAGCCAATCTCCTGCTGCGAGCTGGCAGGTCAGGCACCTGTCCTGGCTATTTCCTGCCCCACTTTTCCTGCAGGACACCCCAGGGGAGGAAGAGCCTGAAGTTACAGAAACAAATCAGGGAGCACAAAGGTATAACCAAGTCAGGACTCTCTACTGACTCAGAGCTGAAACTCTCTAAATGAGAGAGACTATGAAGCAAGGAATTTAACCCTTCATTGGCCATGTAGTAATTAAGCGTTTATGAAATGCTGGGCCCAGTGTTAGGTACCCAAAATAAAACAAATTAGGCAGAATTCTTGACCCAGTGGGAAAAATGGATAGTATGCCAGTAAACTCAGAATTTATAGGAACATATAGTCTTAAGAAGATAAGTAGACAAAAGGAACAGTATGTGCAAAGGCTCTGAAGGAAGAATGAAAGACTGGTCAGAGTGAGAAGAGAGTAGGACATTAGTATTGTTACTGTATTGTATCTTATCAGTACTGTATTGTTATTCTGCCCATTAGTATTTTGGCCATTCGTATCTAAAACTTCAACTTGCCCTGCTGGTGTGGCTCACTGGTTGAGCATCAACCCCTGAACCAGGAGGTCATGGTTCAACGCCCAGTTGGGGCACATGCCCAGGTTTCAGGCTTGAACCCTAGTAGGGGGTGTGCAGGAGGCAGCCAATCAATGATTTTCTCGCATCATTGATGTTTCTATCTCTCTGCCCCCTCCCTTCCTCTCTCTGAAATCAATAAAAACGTATTTAAAAAAATAAAACAAATCTCAACTAATGAGGACTTTGCTAAATTCAAAGTATCCTTTATTTTATTAAACACAGTGTCCTTGGGTATCAATTTATATTAATTTTCAAGGCACAGCCCTTGGGCAAGTTACTTTAACCACTGTAAGCCTTGGGATCCTTCTGGTAAAGAACCGTGTTTGCTGTGAACTTCAGTGGGGAAAATGGAGGCACAGCCCCTGGCCCGTGACAAGCTCCCTGGGATGCTGACAGGGGAGGCAGCATCCTCCGACATACCTCCTCTTTGTTCCCTTCTGGGTCCTCGACAAACACCATCAGGTCTCCTTGCCCGGCGCTGATGGTGTCCACCGTGAACTTGGCCGGCTGCTTCACCATGTTTCCAGTGGGCTCGATTCCTGCCAAAGGTTTACACGAGCACATCACAATCTGACCAGCCCCTGACACAGGCCATCACCCACTGTGTTTCCTTCAGGAAACTGAGAGATGGGACTCAGTCCTGCAGCCACCACAGGGGAGATACTAGTAAGGATAAACTGCCGTGTCAAGAATAATCCAATCGGTTCCATCCCCTAATTTTGTGCTTGTTAGTTAAGCAACAATCAATTCTGAAATATTCAGAGCAATTCAGCCAGAAATCGATAAAATTATGAAAATGATGTGTGACTAGCAGTAGAGCAGGCATTGAGAGAGGTGACGTGGGGAGGTGGGGGAGATGAGGTATGGGAGAATGGCTCATTTTTCATTAAAGACCATTTCGTATTGTTTAAAATATTTAAAAATTGCATTCAATTATTTTTTAATTAAACTTTTTATTTTGAGACGATTGAGCAAGTTAATTTGAGATAGATTCACATGCAGGTATAAGAAATAATCTCCTTTCTCCACTTCCTCCAGTGGTTACACAGTATAAAACTCTACAGAGTCAAAATACAGACCATTTCCATTCCCACTGGGTTCCCTCTGGTTGCCCTTTTATAGCCACACCCACTCCCCTCCCATCTCATTCCCTCCTACCCCAACAACCACGAATCTATTCTCCAACTCTAATTTTGTCATTTCCAGAATATTGGAATCATACGCTATGCAACATTTTAAAATTGTCTTTTTCCACTAGCATAATTCTCTGTAGATTCATCCAGCTTGTTGCCTGTACTATTTGTTTGTTCTTTTTATTGCTGAGTAATATTCCCTGATATGAATGGACCACAGTTTGCATAACCATTTACCTACCGAAGGCCATCTGGGTTGTTTCCAGTTGTCTATTACTGATAACACTGCCCTAAACATTTGAGTATAGGTTTGTGTGAACATGTTTTCATTTCCCCGGAATAAAAGTCAAGGAATGCAACTACTGGGTCATATGGTAATTGCCTGTTTAGTTCTTTAGAAAAAAACTGCCAAACTGTGTTCCAGAGTGGCTGGACCATTTTACATTCCCACCAGCAATGTATTCATGACCCGGATCCAGTTTCTCTGCATCCTTGCCAGCATGTGCTGTTATCACTACTTTCTACTTTAGCCATTGTAATAGGTCTTAGTGGTTTCAATATGCATTTCTCTCCCTAGCAAGTTGGGTTCAGTGGATAGGCATCGGCCCATGGACTGGGTTCGATCCCAATCAAGGGCACATGCCCGGGTTGCGGGCTCAATCCCCAGCAGGGGGCGTGAAGGAGGCAGCCAATCAATGATTCTGTCTCATCATTGATGTTTCTATCTCTCACCTCTTCCTCTCTGAAATCAATAAAAATATATATTTTTAAAAATCCATGGAAAATATCCTCTTGCACTTCTATATTTCTATGCACTTCTCAACCTGCGTGCCACAAGAATTTTTAAAACATGCAATACCTGACTATTTGGTCAGGGTCGCTGACCTGTTTTCCCTTAGATTGTCAAATTTGAAAAATGACAACAGCAGCCCTGGCCAGTTGCTCACTGGTTGGAATGGTGTCCCATACACCAAAAGGTTGCGAGTTCAATTCCTGGTCAGGGCAGGAATGACTCTTTCCTCCATTATTGTTCTTTTTCAAAATTGCTTTCCCTGCTTTTTCATATATATTTTGAAATAACCTTTTCTATGTCTACAAAAAAAAAATCTTGCTGGGATTTTAATAGCAATTCTGTTAAACCTATATGACAATTTGGGAAGAACTGACATTTTTTACTCTAACTTTCTCAACCCATGGAAGCAGTTTGTATGTCTTTCCATTTATTTAGGACTTATTTGATTTATTCATTACTTTTTTATGTTGTTTTCAGCATGTAAATCCTATACATGTTTTATTGCATTTACACTTATTTCTCAATTTTTTGAGCAAATGCAAATGGTATGCTATTTTCAACTTCGGGGTTCTTTTGTTACTTCTAGTGGACAAATACAATGGATATTTGTATGCTGATCTTATAGCCTGAGACATTGCTGAACTTATTTAAGGCAAGTATTTTAAATAATTTTTTGAAAGTATTTTCTCGTGGACTATCATGTGTCTTTTATTTCCTTCTCTTCCTTGCTGTATTAGCTAAAACTTGCACCCTGATATTGAATAGCAGTGGTGAGAGAGGACATCCTTGCCTTATTCCCAATCTTAGGGAACACACCCAGACTTTCACCATAATTATACTAATGACTGTAGGTGTTTTGTGGTAACTACTCTATATCAAATTAAGGAAGTTCTCTAATCCTCTTTTTCTGAGTTCTTATCATGGATGGCTGCTGAATTCTGTCAAATGCTTTTTCTGTATCAATGGACATGGTCACGTGATTTTTCTTCTTTAGCCTGTTAATATAGATTATGTTGACTGATTTGCTAACAGCATGCCAGCCTTGCACCCCCTGAATAAACTCCACTTGGTCATGATGAATAATTATTTTTATATATTACAAAATTCTATTTGCTAACATTTTGTTAAGGACTTTTACAACTTTATTCATGAGAGATATTGGTCTGTAGTTTTCTTTTTTTGGCATTGCCTTTGTCTGGTTAGAGCAATACTAGCTTCATAAAATGAATTGGGAAGTGTTCCCTCCTCATATTTCCGTAAGAGATTGTGTAGAATCGATGTTAATTCTTCCTCCAATGAAATCTCCTGAGCCTGGAGATTTCTTTTCCAAGAGCTTTTAAATTACAGATTTGATTTCTTTAATAGCTATAGAACCGCTCAGGCTATCTACTTCATTTGGTTGAGTGTTGGTAGCCTGTGGTTTTTGAGGGAAGTCTATTATAGTTATCCATATTTTTGCTTACCATGTTCATTCTTCCTGTTATTCCAAGATTCCTTCTCTTATTGCTTCCTTTCTTCCCAGAGAATTTCCTCTAGCCATCCTTTTAGGGTAGATGTACTTGTGAGGTATTCTTTGTTTTCCTTTATCTGAGAATGTCTTGGTTTCCTCTTCATTCCTAAAGCGCATTATCCCTGGATGTAGGATTCTGGGTTGATTGTTCTTTTCTTTCAGCACCTAAAAAATGCTGTGCCACTTCCTGTGGATGAGAAATTTCTCATCTAAAGGAATATAATAGGTAAGGTGTCATTTCTCTTGTTGCTTTCAAGCTTTTACTGTCTAGTTCCTTGAAGTCTGTCTAAGATGTGGCTTGATGTGGACTTTTTTTTTTTCTTCTTGGTATTTATCTTGTTTGGGTTTAGCTCAGCTTACCCAATTTGGGGAGTTTTCAGCCATTATTTCTTTGAGCCTTTTTTTAGCCCCACCCTATTTTTACTCTCCTATGACATGTTAGATGTTTTGTTATCATTCCAAAGGTCCCTGAGGCCGTGTTCATGTTTTTCAGTCTACTTTCTTTGTCACTCAGATTGGGTAATTTTTATTGCTCTTTTTTCCAGCTTGCTGATCTTCTCTGTCTTCCCACTCTGCTATTGAGCTCATCCATACAGTTATTTCAGTTATTGCATTTTTCAGTTCTAAAAATTCCATTTGGTTCTTCCTTATCTATATCTTCTACTTCTTTGCTGAGATTTTTGTGTGTTTTCTCTTCTTTTGTTTGAAGTGTGTTTGTAATTGTTTGTTAAAGCCATTTTTATAATAGCTGCTTTAAAATCTTTATCACATAATTCTAACATCCCTATTACTTCAGTGTTGGCATTAATTGATTGTCTTTTTCCATTCAGTTTTAGATCTTCCTGGTTCTTGGTATGATAAGTGATTTTTGCTATTTAAACCTGGATATTCTGAGTACTATGCTATGAGACTCTGGGTCTCACATAAACTTTGTTTTAGCTGCCTTTTTATAAGACCACTTCAGCAGGGGAAGGAAGGGAGCAGGCCTTATTACTGCCAGTGGGGGAAGAAGTCCAGGCTCCCCATTCAAACTCCACTGATACTCAAAGCGAGGGGGGCTTCTCATTACTGGTAGGTAGAGGTGTGAGTCCCAGCTTTTATTGGGCCTCCCCTACCTGAAGCTGGAAGGGGTAGGAATGCCTCATTGTTACTCAAATGGCCTCTACTGCCATCACTGGAGTGGCTTCCTTATCTGTGGTGCAAGTCTAGGCTCCCCATTTGGCCTTTGCTGGTGTAATGGGGGCTGCAGTTTTTTTCTGCTGTGTTGGGCTGGAGCAGAGCAATGATTGTCTAAAAGTGTTCTGCCCTGCTAGGCTGCCCTTTCCCGGTCTTCTGGCCAGAAAGAGTAGGCTTTTGTTGGGGCTTTTTGTGTTTGTGCCACTGGTATTTCCAGCTTGTCAGCTTCTTCAGTTCCAAGTCTGGGATACACGAGGCAAAAGGAAAACCAAGGAACTCATTAATGACAGTCCTCGGACTCCCAGGTCCCCAGCTGGTTTGCCTTCTCCTCTTTCAGAGTCTTCTTATGTTTGTTCTGTATAAAATGCCCAGGGATGTTAGATGTACTTAGTGGGGAGAACTGGAAAAGGTACTTCAACTCCATCTTCCCAGAAGCACAAGTTCAAGTATTATTTCTTTTAAAGTTTTTTATTGTGGAGAATTCCAAGGCTATACAGAGACAGAGAACTGCGTTCCTATCACTCAGCTTCAACAACGACTAAGTCAAGGCTTGCCTAGCTTCACACCTGCACTCCCGCCACTTCCCTCTTCCTGTGTGATTTGGATACAAATCCTAGCCCTCAGATATGTCACTCATAAGCATTCACTATATATCTCTAAATAATATTTCAGAATATCTACATCCAAAAAATCCCATAAAAAATTAACAGTAATTCCTTAATATGATCAAATATTGTCAGTGTTCAAATTTCTGCTTATCTTGTAAGTGTCATGAATTTGTTTCAACAGTCAGCTGAAGTAGGATCCACATAAGGTTCATATATTACAATTGATTGCTAAGTCTCTCAAATCACATTAAATCTCTAGGTTTCTCTCCATCTCTTCTTTTCCTTGTCATTAGTCTGTTAAAAACACTGAGTCATTTGCTACTACACTCTGGATTTGTATTAGTTTTCCAATAAATAATTGACTGTAAAATATTGGTGGTAGATTATTATATAATAAGATAATATTCACATAATGTTAGGTAAAAAATGCAAATTGAAGAAAACACATAGTTGGAATTCACTTCCAAATATAAAGAACAGAATAGAATAGAATAGAATAGAATAGAACAGAATAGAATAGAATAGAATAGAATGGCTGGGAAGGAACACCTCAGAGTGAAGGAAGGGATGGAAAGCAAGCTTTCAATTTTCACTGTCTACATTTTTCTTTTGATTCAAATTTCCAGAGTGATCACATCATTTAACAACTAAATTTAAACATGCATTTAGTAAATTCATAAGTACCCACTCCACCGGACTCCACCAGCCCAAGACCAACTAGCTCTGCAGCTGAACCAAGACCCTGGCTACCCATGGCTGGCTGGCCTGAGCCTGCACCTGCAGTCGCTGGGAGCTACGCCCACCATGCAGACAACCAAGACTGCTCAGCACCAAGAGGGTTTACATCTTGCTGTGCAGCGACTGCTTCACAGAGAACGTGGGTTTTGAGAAAGGTTTCTGCTTTGCTCATAGTCGCACGCCTACAACCTCGGGACCCGCAAGGAAGCCCAGGACAAAAGTCTGTTTGTGGCTGCAAGTTTACTTCCGCCCAGCCCTCTCTCCCTCAACCCGCTGGAACTAAGTCAGGGCTCAGTGAACAGATAACCAGCAAGAGGAAACCAGCTGGTAACTGCAATCTAGTCCACATCCAGAAGAGAAAATAAAGCCAACCTCAAAACCCTTTAGAAACTAGGAGATGAATCGTTCTCTCTTCCTTGGTTCCGGTGGCAGACATGAAGCAATGTGGCCACACAGGAAAGAGAGCAAACTGCCCCTACCCTTTGTCTCACTATGGGACAAGTAATGTCTTAAGGCCCCGCCCATGTGGCCTCATATGTGTCCCTGTTGCCTTGCTCCTTAAAAAGAAAAAAAAAGTTAAACATAGAATAACCACATGATCTAGCAATTCCACTTGTAGGTATAAACCACAAGAGTGGAAGCAGCAACTGAACATATTTGTATGCCCATGTCCACAGAGCATTGTTCACAATAACCAAAAGGTGGAAGCAACCCACATGTCCAGTGATGGAAAAGTAGAAAAATAAAATGTATTATATACAACTGAGTATTACTCAGCTTTATAAAGGAATGGAATTCTGATATGTGTGACAGCACAGATGAACCTTGAAAACATGGGAACAAAGGGACAAATATCATATAATTCCACTTACACGAGGAACCTAGAATAGGCAAATTCGCAGACACAGAATGGTTGTTGCCAGGGGCTGAGGGGAGGGAAATGGAGAATTATTATTTAACTAGTAGCCCGTTTGCACGAAGATTCGTGCAATAGACCTTCCTTCACCTGGCTGCCTGCACCAGTTTTCTGCCGGCACCGGGGACCCAGGCCTTGGCTGTGGCCACCGCCTTCTGCCTTCTTTCAGGGTCCGGGCTTGGCCCTGGGCGGTGGCCTTGGGCTCGGCTGCACCCAGCGTCCCTGCGACCCGATCGCAGGAGCCGACCCCCAGTGGTCTCCTGCGATCGGCGCAGGCACCCCGCTGGCGCCCAAGGCCGGGAAAGCCTCGGGCGGCTTTCCCGGCCTTGGGCTCTGCCACACCCCAACGTCCCTGCAACGGTTTCCTGGTGGGCGTGGTTGATGGGCGTGGCTTGGGCATAGCGAAGGTGCGGTCAATTTGCATATTTGTCTATTATAAGGTAAGATGGGTTCAGAGTTTCAATTTGGGAAGATGGAAAAGTTCTGGAGATAAATAGTGGTGAAGGTTACACATTAAGCCATGAATGTACTTAATGCCACTGAATGGTACACTTAACAATGGTTAGATTAGTGAATGTTATGTGTATTTTACCACATTTGTATTGTGGTAAAACACACACACAAACACACACACACACACACACACACACTTCTTAAAAGGTGTTTGCACCCTGGCCAGGTAGCTCAGCTGGCTGGGGCATCGTTCCGTGCACCAAAAGGTTGTGGGTTCAATTCTTGGTCAGCGCACATACTAGGTTGAGGGTTCAGTCCCTGGTTGGGGTGCATACGGGAGGCAACTGATTGATATTTCTCTCTTACATTGATGTTTCTCTTTTACATCAATGTTTCTCTCTCTCTAAAAGCAATAAACATAACCTCAGATAAGGATTTTTTAAAAAAAATTTTAAAGGTGTTTGGTCCCTAAGTACATAACACAAAGAGGCAGCTGAAGGAAAAAACAGTGACTAGCCACATTCCTAAAGTACATAGCAAGTTGTCGTTTTTTTAAGAAAATAGCAATAAGAGGAAACCACTTCACATTAACAATGGGGAAACTGGCCAGCCAGTGATAAGGTTATTGCAAACAAGCATTTTGTGCCTTGGTCAGATTCAATTTATTTGACCAGTTTTGTTGACAAGAGATTTTTTTGGCTGTTTGAGCTTTTTTTGCCATTTAGGCAAAAAACCTTTAAATTCAGAGATTAAATTTTAACCTTTAAAATCAGAGATTCTTTACTGCAGCCACCACCTTTCGGTATGGCTTACAGAAAGCACCTTTAAAGCAAGCATAGGCATACTGATCTGGGAGAGACTGCACCTGGGGAGGCCTTCAAACAACATATAACATAAAAGACTGCACAGACCCCACCTCATTGCCAAAGGGACCTCAAACGGCATGTGGGTTTGTTCCAGAACAATCGAGTGTGTTCTGGTCTAAATCATGCTAGAAAGACAGGTGAGAAGGACCTAGCCACTGAGATTGAGAACAACACACGGTCATCACCACTACCCTGGTTGTAGGTCATCCTTAGACTAAGCTCACGCCAAGTTCAGCAATGCTATCTTCAAAGGGACGAAGTGTATGGGACATCCCACAAGACAAGTGTTCTGGATTCTTCAGAAAGTCAATGTCATTTTTTTTTAAAAGTTGGGGAAAATTATTCTAGATTAGAAGAGTCTAAAGACAAAAAAATAATGTAGTAAGTGAGTCATAATCAAATCTTGGTTTGTAAAATAACAAAAACTATAAAAGAATTTTAGGACAATAAATTTGAAAACAAAATTATCAGTTGACATGGAATTATTGTTAATTTTCTTATGTGTGATGATGAATATTGTGGTTTTGTAAGAGGGTGTCCTATTCATAGGACAGACAGACTTGGCTGATATATTCAGGAGTAAAATGCCACCATGTTTCCAATAATCTCACAACACACACACACACACACACACACACACACACACACACACACGTATACATGCAATGCGCAAAGGGCGAGAGAAAACAACTATATCAGAATGGTAAGAACTGTAGATTCTAGGAGAATATGCCAAGTTATTTTGTGTATCTAAATGTTTTCCCAATTGTCATTAAGAAATACAATGCAGCCCTGGCCAGGTGGCTCAGTTTGTCGGAGCGTCAACCTGTACACCAAAAGGTTTCAGGTGTGATTCCCAGTCAGGGCACATACCTAGGTTGTGGGTTTGATCTCCAGTCAGGGCACATGCAGGAGGCAACCAATCGATGTTTCTCTCACACATCTTTCTCTCTCTCTCTCTCTAAAAAAATAAAATCAATTAAAAACATATCCTCAGGTGAGGATTTAAAAAAAAAAAGAAATACAATGCACTCCTATAGAAAAAGAAACAAGTTGTATCTTGCTATGCTGACCTTTACCAGAAATCACACTGAGCTGAAATACAACTGTTCCCCTTAAAAAAAAAATAGTGTGCTTAATGACTACGTATGGGTCCAGGTGGGTACTTGAACTATCAAAGGGGAGGGGGGCACACAGCACTCTGTAAAGTGTATGATTGTCTAACCACTATGCTGTCCACCTGAAACAAATACAGAATAATATTGAAAGTGAACTGTAATTAAAAACAAACAAACAAACAAACATAAAAATTAGTTGCTTAAAGTCAGGTGCCAACCAGAACACCAAGTGCCTCAAAATGCCTTCAACCCAACATACCGTCCTGAGCAGAACACTCCTGGCGGCTGCATAAACAGGATGTCTTCGCAAGGAAGTGCCTGCCAGGGGTTATCAATAGCTCCCACCCCATCTGGAAATCTGAGCAGCTTTAGCACAACCAAAGGAAAAATGAATCACTGGCCAGAAGACCCAGGCTCCTGTCTCCCACCTCCCACTCCCAGTGGACCACGCCTCTGATTCCTCATCTGAGAAATGGGAACAACAGCCCTTTCTTCATCCCAGGGTTGGTGCATTAAATCACAAAGCAGCAAACCCATCAGTCTCTGGCACATTAAATCAGCAGTGTTCCTTCCAGCCTACATTCACAAGGCAGAACAGGATAGTCATAAACAAACGGCCCTTCAGGTAAAAACAAACAAATAAGCAAACCAACGCTGATGACGAAGGCCTGATGACGAAGGCCGGCAATGTCTCCCAGGGTGTAGCCTCCGTTCTTGGTTTTGAGAACCCTCCTCCTGAAGCCACGTCATGTTCTCTAAGACCCAAGGTCAAGCCTCAAATCCATCACGACCGGTGCTTACCTCTGCCATAGGCCCGGGCTTTCTTGGGGTTGAGTTTGGGTTTAAGAGGAGCCCCGGGCTTGAGCTTGGCCTTGGGGAACTGGGACAGGTACGTCATCACCGAGTGCTCATCCACATCCGGGTGAATGATTTCTTCAGGAGTGATGACCTAGAACAGCGACACGGAGAGTGAACGCCACAACACGTCAAGGTACTGGAGTTTTTGCAAACGTCTCTTAAACGCTACAAATAATAAGAAATGAAGTGAACTTACACCAGGTGCTATGCCAAGACCAGTGTGTTTTGACCTTTGAGAGGGGTCACCATTCCCTTTGGAAGGTGAGGACCCTCTCCGGACAATTCTCTATGTCATTCCCAGAGTACAAACTTCCCCTCCTCCCCCGAAATAACCACTCACTCCCCTGGTCAAAACTTTCCAGTGGGATAAGTACATCAGGTGAGGAGGATGAAGGGACAATTACATATGAGATTAGCGCATATTACAAAAAAGCGCAAAACTGGCCTTCTTCCTTTGCTCATCTATCCATTGTGTACATCTCTGTTAATCCAGCTACTAATAAAAAATTAAAATAAAAACAAAGAGACCACATAATGACATATCTTAATGTGTAGTCTCATAGACTGAGTCTTTGTCCTCCCAAAATTCACACGCTGAAGCCCTAACCTCTAATGTGAGGCGGGGCCTTTGGGAGCTAAGCAGGTTTAGATGAGGTCATGAGGTCATGGGTTAGTGCCCTTATAAGAAGAATAAGAAAGATCAGAATGTGCATACACTCACTCCCTCAAACCCACCCCCTCTCTCAAGCCAGGAAGAGGGCCCTCACCAAAAACCGAATCTGCTGGCATCTTGATCTTGAACTTCCAGTTTCCGGAACTGAGAAATAAATATCTGCGGTTTAAGCCACTGAACCTATGGTATTTTGTTATGGCAGTTGGAGCTAGCACATTAGAAGGTCTCTACATCAGAAGCCATTTTAAAAATGGGGAGGTGATAGATTTCTGCAGATACTCATCTTAGGAACAAGAGTATTAGTCAAGTTATAACCCATGCTGGCCAGGCAGCCTCACTGCAGGCATGGCAGACTCAGTTCTATCACCTGACCTGGCCCTAAATAGCACCCAAAATCCTCCTGCCCCAACAAGAGGCAAGCCACACCTCTTGAGATGAACAGAAGACTCAGTCTCATGAACCAGGTTAACCAAATGCAGATGAACAACATACGTCCCCAGCTTCCCTGTTCCCGTGGTTAAACAACAACAACAACAAACACACAGAAATCATCCTGATGAATAGCCTGCAGCACCAAAATAGCCATTTGGGTTTGTATAACATGTTTCATGCTATGGAGGACGGGTGGTGATTTGGCGTTTCGTCTAGGCAGCTCCTTCAACAACGTAACGGTGCCAACATCACATGAACGTCAAAAGGAGATGGTTTTAGGTTTAAGAGATGAAAAACACACCACGCCACTTCCTGACAATGGAAAAGCCAAGAAATGGGCCATGAAGCAGAGACACGATGCCAAAACCAAACCAAAGAAATACAGGCAAGTTTTTCTACCTCCCAAGGGATCTTGTTACAAAATGCACTAAACTCAGCTCTGAACACCAACTTAGACCTCAATGGAGCCTGTGGTGAAGTCATCCACCCATGGCACGGGCTACCCACAACTTTTCTCGACCAGGGCTTTGAACGTGGGAGTCATGGTGCTCAATTGTGAGGAGGAAGGGCTAGTTAGACTCCTTGGAAGGGCTTAGAAGAATCAACCTCAATGTGGCTACTGCAGATGGTATCTAAGACTTACTATAATTTCCAAGTTCTCTTGTGATATTTCTGTGATAGGATTGTGGGCAATACAAATTCTGCCAAATTTTTCATTAATTGTAGGTTATCCTGGTTTATATTTCTTTTAAGTTCTAAGTGCCATGATTTCTTTCTTAAGATATTAAAATTTTAAAAAATTTTAAATAGGTAAAAAGTGATTAAATATTGATTTCTTATGATCCAACCTAATCATTAGGATCCTCATTTACAACCCATTGTCCAAAGATAGCCTTTGAAATTTTTGGAGCAGAAATACTAGAAAATTTGCCACATGTGACAAAGAGTAAAGACTTTTGGATGGCCCAACCGGTTTGGCTCAGTGGATAGAGCGTCGGCCTGTGGACTCAAAGGTCCCAGGTTCGATTCCGGTCAAGGGCATGTACCTTGGTTGCGGGCACATCCCCAGTAGGGGGTGTGCAAGAGGCAGCTGATTGATATTTCTCTCTCATCGATGTTTCTAACTCTCTATCCCTCTCTCTTCCTCTCTGTAAAAAATCAATAAAATATATATATTTTTTAAAAAAGACTTTAGGATGCTCTACAAGGACTTAAGTCAAGAAGAAGCTATTATAATAGGTAAACTGAGGAAGACGGGAGCGTGTCACAAGCAATACTCTTTGAAGGTTAATGCTGAGGAGGTCAGACTGCCTGTCAGACTCAAAAAGACACCCATCCAGTACCAGAACAAGCTGGAGGGTGGAAGCAGCGCTCTGGGATGTGGTATGCGTGCATGAGTACCTGTGGGACACCCAGCCAGTCGTCTGCCTGCTGCATAGCTTCTCGTGCATTATCCACAGGCTTTCGTGGATCCCAGGATTCCCAGTCTGGGCACAGACCTGTTAACATAACACAAAAGATGCTGTGAGTATTAGCTGACTGAAGAGATTTTTGAACTTTACAATGGTGCAAAAGCAGTCCGTCATCAGTCAAAACCATATTCATAATTTTGAATTTTGATCTTTTCCCAGTCTAGTGATATATGGTGCAATACTCTTGTGAAGGCTGGGCAATGGCAATGGGTTGATTTTGCCCAACCATAGGCTGAACTTGCTTAAGGTAGGCTAGACTAAGCTATGTTTGATAGGTGAGGCATATTAAATGCTTTTTTGAATTTCAATATTTTCAACTTACAATGGGTTTATGGGGATATAACCTGATAGTAAGTCACGGAGCATCTGAATATACTTTACAGGCAAAAAGTATCATGGATGTGGGTATGGAAGGGTAGAACTATTCTGTCTTAGCTGAGACGTCTCCTTCAGGATGTTATCTTCTTGCATTAAGATGGGGGTTTGCCACTCCTTAAAGGTGTGATATAAGCAAACAGAGCCCGTAAAACCACCTGGGCCCGGTGCCTTTTGCAGGAGAAATTTTTCAACCTTCCACACTCACACTTCTGTACCCTGGTCACCAAATGTGTGGGGTTCACACCAACTGGGTGTTCTACAATCTAACTCAATCCCGACTATCTACCTGGAGGTAGCATCAGATCCCAAAGCTAAGAGCTCAGTCCCACAAAACTGCACTCCCTCTTTCCACTCCCCTGGGCTTCTGACTAACCAGATACAAACCCACAACTCCCTCAATAGGTTTAATCATTTACTGGAGTGGCTCGCAGAACTCAGGAAAACTTACTAGATTACCAGTTTATTACAAAGGGATACAACTCAGGAACGGAAAGATGGAAGAGATGCATAGGGAAGAATGGAAGAAGGGGGAGGAATGTCCATGCCCTCTCTGAGGGTGCCGCCCTCAGAACCTCCATGTACTCACCAACCTGGAAGCTCCCTATACCCCACAGTTCAGGGATTTTGTGGAAGCTTCACTACTTAAACTGGATTGATTCAATCCCTGGTCATCAGTGATTAGCTCAATCTCCAGCCCCTCTCCCCTCTCTGGGGGTTAGAAGAGCAAGCTGAAAGTTCCAATCCTCTAATGGGTGGGTTCCCTGGACAACCACCCCCCATCTTTGGGGTTTTCCAAAAGTCACCTCATTAACATAAATTCAGGTGTGGTTGAAAGACACCATTATCGTGGTTCTTGTCACTTAGGAAATTCCAAGGGTTCTAGGAGCTCAGTACCAGGAAAGGGGACAAAGACCAAATATATATCTCTTATTTTAAGTCACAAGATCACAATCTCATTCTTGGATGTATCTAAAAAGACTGAACTAGAGTCCTGTATAATTTAAAAAATCCACTTGCTAAAAGGCCAAACCTAGAATTATCTCAAAAACCTTTGAAAGCACAAGAAGTATTTAGGACTAGAGTAAAAATCCCCACATTTAAACTGGAAAGAGATATCCTAAAATGAGTCTCTGGATGTAAGCAAGGATGAGGGCACTGGGCAATGGCCTGCTGCTGAGCTCCGAATTACTTCTGATGACTCCAGCTTACAGAATGAGGCCTAGAGTCAGCCCTCCCCCTGTACCCAACTGACACCAGACAGTTCTGCTTTGAGCATGTTGAAAAGCACTAGCTTACTAAATATTAATGTGGCCAGCACATGCATAGCACTCAGTGAATGGAAAATATGGTTATTAGAGTTTTTATTAAAGAAACTTTTGAGAGATACATATAAACATAGGCTCTGGTTTTTCTATTGAATGTGTACCAGCAAACTCTACCCACCAATCTAATCCCTTCATGAGGATAATTACTGTCTCGGGGCACACTCAGCTACTCAGGAAAGGGTGGAAAAGGCTCCAACTGGACCCTGACCAGGCTCTATTTCATAGCAACACAGAAAGAAAGGGGCGGAGAAAGCCTTATTTGGTCAAACCAGTGGTCGATAAAAATGGGTACTTTCCGCTCAATGAAAGTTTTTAGATTTTCATGCCAAGCCACCTAACAGGCCACTTGTTTTTGCCAAAGGCTATGGGAAACTAGGCACCAACTGTGGGAAGCAGCAGGACTTTGGAGTCTAGAAACTAAACCCAAGGCCTGGTCCAAGCATTAAGGCCTTCACTGGGAATTTGGATAAATAACTGAATTCAATGCTCAAACAAGTCCCTGGACACACCTATAAGACATGCCGTTGGAGAGGGAGATGGAGTCATTTTCAGTGCCTCTTGCTATCTTACAATGGGCTAAAACCAGGAGAAATACACCAATCACAGCAAACCTAGCATTCCCAGTGAAAACCAAGAAATTCAGGGCCCATCCCAAAGAGATGGCTTAGGTAACCATGGGCACTTACCTGGGGCACAGCTGTCTACCAGGGCACCCAGGGCTTTGCCGTCTTGCCAGTTCTGGTTAAAGTTGGTGATGGGCAAATAGGGGATCTTGTTCTGAATCCATCCCAGCAGCCTCTGCTTCGGCGTCTGCTTCTTGGCATCGTCATCCCCTTCGTCCTCCCACACGGGCATGGAGATGGAGTAGTGGAGGATCAGGGTCCATACCAGGCCCAGGATGAGCTTCAGGTTCCCGTCCACGATGGCTTTGCTATCTGGGGAGAGAGGCCGAGGCTTAGTCATTCCTCTGGGTTGCACCAGTGTGAATCATGCTCTTTGTAGAAAAGGAAATGAAGTCCTCATCTGTTAGAGAATCGTACTGAAGCATTTAAGAGTGAAGGGCTACAATGCTGGAATTTGCTTCAAAATATCTGAGGATAGGAATAGGTGAAGTAAGATTCCAAAATGTTGTAAACTGGTAGCCTTGGTACATAAGAAATGCATTATGCTATTATTTCTGCTTTTGTGTATGTTTGCAATTTTCCATAATAAAAAAGTTTTTAAAAGTCAAGTGTTCGGTATTCCGTTTCAGGGGAAGACCCTTAACCCCATCCTCCTGCTCATCATTCAATGGCCAGATCTGGCGGCTGGTGGCCCTTCCCTCCCACCAGCTCTGTGACCAGGACTCCTCAGCCTGAGCACCTGCTGGGGAGAAACGGAGCCTTCTTCATCTTGGAGCTCCCCTCCCTGACCCACCCACCCACCACAAGCCACCTGAATGTTGGTTAAACACACACCAAACTGCACTTAAAATGAGACCCAACTACAACCACATGAAAAATAGACTCACGTGCTGATAAAGAGGAAATGGCATGCCACTCAAAACCGAAAGGGCGCGATCTTTTCTTTTTTTTAAATTAACCTGTTTAATGTTACATCTTTTACAAGAAAAGACTCTCCTAAAAGGCCACACCCAAAACCACAGAAACCAAAGGTAATTTCATGGTTGCAGATTCCGTCATAATAAAACCTGATCATGTAAAACTGGATGAGTAAAGATTATCATGAACTGGCTGGTAAGACCAACTAACTTCGAGCAATCCTCTCATTCAAAATCATGGTGCCCAGTGATATTCTCTGTAATGAATTGTATAAATAATAAAAGCCCATGATGTTTTATGTCATAAATTGTATAAATAACAGCTTTTAAGCAGATCTGTCTACATTAACTCACAGGCCCAGTGACAAAGGAAAATGCAGGGCTCCTTGTCCAAAAAGTATTGAGAATTTCAAGACAGCAGAGCATTAAAGCAAGCACAGAACCTTCTGAGCACAGGGCCCTGCAGAGCCGCACTGGCCGTGTGACCGGGAGGCCAGCTCTGCTGCCCATGAGGGCCCATGGTCAATAAAGCAGCAACAATCTGCATAAACACAGGACACGGCCCAGAACCCTAAAATCCATGGAATTCACCCACCAGACCACACATTTCTCCAGCCGGCAGCCTCTGACCATGACTGAATTTGGGGGATTAGGTATCCTATTATGAGGCTGTCTGTAAGTGCTACCAACTGATCCTAAGAAATTCCAGGTCACACAACGTTCCATGCCAGTTTTCTTTATTCCAGCTAAAGGGAGAAGAGTGGGGTGAGGGGAGAGAGGAAGTGAATGCTTATGAATGGTTAGAGTAACAGGGGTGCAAAGGTGGGGGGCTGGCCTTGAACAGGCCCAAGTCTCATCCAGCCACAGGCATCAGTCTGCCAAGTTCAAACTTCCCTCAGTTGTGCGTTAAATGTTTTTCAAATGCAAACTTGCAGATTTCTTTCATAAATCAAACCATGAAACCAGTTTGCTCTGTCTTTACCCAGCTTATACACGCATGCTGGTCTCAAGGAATGAGACGTGAATCTTTTTCAAAATGATTTTGGGGCAAATATGACCCAGTAAAAGTCTGAGCCAAATTTCTGAAAAATTCAATGCCCAGAACTTCTGTTTCCAATGAATCTGAGGTGGGTGTCCAAATGGGGAAGCCCCCATTAAGGTCGCACTGGGATAAATGATACTTTTGTCCTGCTGCTCTACGAGGCTGGAGGGACGGCCATCCTCACTCCGAGAGTGATTTTGACAGGTGAAGGTTCAAATGCTCCCCCGAACTCTTGGAACAATAAGATGGCGACGTGCCCAAGCCTGCCCATGCCCACCGACATGAAACAGGAGACTCCCAACGCCGTGAAAATGAAATGCCACACGGCATCCCGGTGCCGATGTCTGACCAGCACAGCAGATCACAGAACTTCCGGACCCGAGTGTGTTCCGTGATGTTTGTGCGGAGTGTGAAGGCAGAGCCGTCAGCCAGAAGCCTCTCTGGCAGGAGAGCTAGTGAGCCTCTTTCAGGAACACAACCAGCCAACGCCACCGCGCCCACCCCACCTCCTGGAATCTGCTGCGATTGACAGGGGGTTGGAATCCATCCACAAGTTTCAACTCCCCAAATCACAACCAATCACAATCCCCACGTAACTGGTCCTGGCTCTGGACAACACTGACCCTCAAACCACATCCACCTTCTGGAAGCACTTAAAATTACCCAGCATTGCTCAGGATTGAGGGCAGAGCCTTTTTTTTTTCTTTTCTTTTCTTTTTTCTTTTTTAATAGCTAGAAAGTTAACTTGAGCTACTGCAAATTCTAGGGTGGAATGCTTTCACGTCATTTCAGCACATCAGTGCTCCAGGCCTTGTTAAGCAAAATTCTGGAATGGACGCATTTACGGGGGTGGAAAGCAGCTATTTTTAGGCCATCTTCAGAAGCGTCTTGGAAACAGCGCCTTTGTGAGCAAGTTCCGCAGAGGTAAGTGGGGGTGATCTTTCATCTCTACCGTATCAGGAGGATCGGATCCACACAACCATCTATGCACCTACTATGTGCACCGTGCCGACCTTCTCTCCTGGCTGTGCCAATTAACCGGGGCAATGGGGCAGGGCCCGGGAGGACGAGCCTGAGCAGACTCCATTCCACACTCCTGCTCTCCTAGGTAAGGACAGCGGGTCACCCACTGGCCACAATGCAGCTCGCTACTGGGTCAGAAATAGCCATGTGCCTGTGCAGGAATCAAGGAGGAGATGGGGTTTCAGAAAACCTCCTTCTACTGTGCCTGGGACAATTCACCCCCCATACTCGGCACACGACTCGGCCATCGACTCGGACATCGGGGGAGCTACTGCTACAGGCTCTGCTCCGGGCCCTCTCGTCTCTGTTACCCACTGAGAGGCAGTGTGGCTAGTGCAGGCTCTGTCCACCCTCTCTGAGCCTTATTTCTCCTCATCTACCAAATGGCAATGATCACAGTCAGCACTTCATAGGGCTGCTGTCAGAGTCAGTGGGTCTGCCCGGCCAGCGTGGCTCAGTAGTTGAGCATCGACTTATGAATCAAGATGTCACAGTTCGATTACTGGCCAGGGCACATGCCTGGGTTGAGGGCTTGATCCCCAGTAGCGGGTATGCAGGAGGCAGACAATCAATGATTCTATCAATGATTCTCTCTTATCACTGATGTTTCTATCTCTCTTCCTCTCCCTATCGCTCTGAAATCAATTAAACACACACACATACACATATATATTTTTTTAATTTTTTAAAAATATATTTTATTGATTTTTTTACAGAGAGGAAGGGAAAGAGATAGAGAGTTAGAAACATCGATGAGAGAGAAACATCGATCAGCTGCCTCCTGCACACCCCCTACTGGAGATGTGCCCGCAACCAAGGTACATGCCCTTGACCGGAATCGAACCTGGGACCCTTCAGTCCGCAGGCCGACGCTCTATCCACTGAGCCAAACCGGTTTCGGCTATTTTTTATTTTTTTTTTTTTTTAAAAAGCAAGTGACAGAGAATGCCATGAGCAAAACACAATGTCACAATGCCTGGTATGCAGTAGGCATTAATGTTACCTCCTTCCCCTACTTCATTCACCTAACTTCTGAGTACCTGCTATGTGCCAAA
The DNA here is from genome assembly GCF_027574615.1 of Eptesicus fuscus. NCBI lineage: Eukaryota > Metazoa > Chordata > Mammalia > Chiroptera > Vespertilionidae > Eptesicus > Eptesicus fuscus. Next base: position 45,855,011 of record NC_072490.1, on the reverse strand, counting down.
CACTCTCTCCCAGAACCAGAAGGCCAGAAGCTATAATCCCAGTGTTGTGTGCAAGAAGCAAAAGGAAAAAAAAAGTACCTCGTGAATTAATAGGAGCATGAAATGTTTAATATGTCACTTCTCTGAGCCAAGCAACTCATAGGTCATGAGACTTGGCGGTCCCTCGTCTCTGGTTCCAAGAGGAGGCTGAGACACAACATTGAACATGTAAGGACATGTGAACCCAGAGCATGTAAGGGAGGTGCACAGGGGGACACATCCGAGCTGAGTAGTTTAGGAGACCAATGAGCCTGAGATGGCAGCCAAAGAGGAACCAGAGTCACCCAGGAACAGAACTACTGGTCATGTGTCAGACTTCCTAAAGAGAATATGGTTCAAAGAACAGCCCCCCTGGGCCAGGTCTGGCTCCTCCTGGACTTCCTGGCTTCACACTGCCCGGGGTTCACCTTCCCTCCTAGGCCCCGGCCCGCCTGGCCTGGAACTCTCCCCCCAGACCCTCTCTTGACCAGGCTATTGCCCTCTTCTTTCAGTGCACCTGCAACTGTGCTGAAATCACCTGGGCTGGGTCTGCCTCCTCTGCTCAGGGTCAGCTCCACAAAGGCAGGAGTGAGTCATTCTGCTCCCTGCGGGTCCCACAGCCTGGACACCTGGACCAGCTGCCACACACACACCTCCCTACCCTCATCCCCCTCCCCCCCTGGTGCTGAATGACAGGCAGTGCTGCCTGCTGGAGAGTGGATGCAAAACGTGCATGGACTTCTAAACGGCTCCAGACCGAGGCCACCTCTGAACCCCCAGTAGACAACACACCATGTGACACTGAAGGGAAGGCCGGGGCAGGTCCTTAGGGGTACAGGCCCTGCAGGTGTAGGCTCGGTGCCACCATACAAGCCGTGGGACCCTGGCCAAGCAATCCAATCCCTATATGGCCCAGTTTCTTTATCTGCCAAATGGGGATAATGTTGGAACATGAGCGTAGGGCTACTCAGAAGGCTAAATGTGATAACACATTTGAGCACTCAGACCTCCACACAGTTTTCAATAAATGCTAGTATTCTTACCACCACGACTTCAGCATTCTTTTATCAAGCTTGAGCCAGAAAGGACAAAGGCAGGAGGGAAAAGTGAAAGCCTAGCTGTTACAGGTGGTGACCTACATGTCTGCACTGGGGTTTCCTATCAGCCTTGATTGCCTGGGTGAGCTGACAGCAGCAGCATCCTGTGAAAGGGCACCCCCTCCCCACCCCCCACGGCTACCCCACAGTGCAGAGCTCGGTCAACTGGACCCAGAACCCACTGGCAGACCCAGCGCTCACGGACATCCCAGGTGGCCTGTGCCGTTTTCCTCCGTCCTGCCTTCTTTTCCAGCCTGAACAAACCCTGGCCAAATTGTAGGCCTTGGTTGTCCCAACAAGCGAGTGCCCTGAACTAAAAGGAGGCACTTTACCTATCAAAACCTAGCCCAGATGCCACTCATTCCTGAGGCCATGTTGAGGAGGACCTCACTCAGCTGCCCAGAATGGGGGTCACATTTCTGCGGATACAACAGTCCTCCCATCCACTCAGCAAGGACAGACTGCGCACCTTGGCTCAGGTGCCCAGAGGTCCCTGGGCAGGATGAAGGGAGCCAGGCTGGCTTCGCTCCAGGGCTTCGAACCAACAAAGGACAAGAATTACAACCAGGTGACTCACTCCTCTGATGACTGAAGGAATCTGTGGCTAAAGCCACTAAAATCCTTCCTCCCCGTCTCCCAGGCACGCAGCTTCCTACTAGATTACCCTTCCCAGCCTCCCTTGCAGTTTGGTGGTGTGATTGCCTCACCAATTAACCGTGAGCACAAGGAAGCACGCCCTCACTTTGGAGCCTTGGGCAGTGGGTGTGCCTTGTCCAAACTCTCCCCGCTACTGCCAGCCAGAGTGCCTAACGTCACCATCACTTAGCTTTGACTTGCCCTAGGAGAGGCCAGGCAAGGGAGGAACCTGGGTCCAAGAATGGGATGCCCCACCAACCTGAAGACTGAAAAAGCCACTGTTTTCTTTTTTAATCTATTTGTTACAGCAGTTTAACCACCACAAGAGGACAGGATGTTCTGGGCCTTGAAGACCTGGAGTCACATGGGTCTATTTCCATTGGCGAGGTAAAATACAAATACAGGGCACAATAAAGTAAGAGTAGATTGGGGCACTGGGTCAGCTGGATTTCCGATTCATTTTCCTGCTCAAGAACTGCTCAATAATAACAAAGGAACTGTCTGAGTTAACAATTTTTACATATCACTATGTCAGGGTTCAGTTAATAAAAAGCTCACCCAGCCCTGGCCAGGTAGCTCAGTTGGTTAGAGCGTAGTCCCGCTACGCCAAGGTTGTGGGTTCGATCCCTGGTCAGAGCATATACAAGAGTCAATCAATGAAGGCATGGATGGGTGGAACAAGTTGATGTTTCTCTCTCTCTCTCTCTCTCTCTCTCTCTCTCTCTCAAAATCAATAAGTAAAATTTTTAAAATAAATTCATTCGGAAGGTCTTTTTATGTTACAAATTTTTCAAGAGATGATACAATAGACCAGGGGTGGCAAATGGCATTGGCTCGTGAGGTGAAAACTCAGGGTTTTGAGAAAGATTCTGGGGCATTATCTGGATTCAGCAAGAAAGACTGCCAAAATGGATCACCAATGTCTGCCATGAACAAGGCATGGGAATGGATGCTCGGCGAGGAAGATTACTGTGCAGATTAGCAATGTCTACCCTGGGCACAGCATGCAGTGGCAGCCGGGATTTCTCTGCAACAGAATTGAGTAAACATTCCCAAACCACTGATTTGAGATTTCTACTATAGGCAACTACACATCTTTATGCATAACCTCAGACTGCAAATTTTCACTTGGCCAACCATTCCTTCTGTTCTCTCTCACTTGCTGGTCAATTTTTTTCTGAAACGGATTGGAGCAAATTATTTCCTAAATACTTCTTTTTATTTTGGTATAGAGTGTCTGGTGGACTTTCAGCTCGTGGACACTATGGTGATGTACTGCTCCGTAATTTATCCCAAACGCCCTATTTCCTGGTTAAGATGCATCCTTTATTTAAAATCTGCATTTGCATCATCACCCAGTGGGCTTTCTTTTCAATGTCACTTTTGAAAAAATTATCACTTTTGAGAATTACTTTACTAGTATATCTAGCAACTAAACTGCATTGGACTAAATGAGATGGTCTTATTAAAGGGCCCATACTTAGTAAGTCTCTTCCTACTTAGTACTACTGGGAAAGCCTTCAAAAGTTAGACTAAGGTTAAAGAAAGAAGGAAAAAGGAAGAACACCCCCAAATGGCCCAAGCAGTACATTCTAAACTAGGGTGTGTGTTTTTTGTTGTTTTGGGGTTTTTTTGTGTGTTTTGTTTTTATTGTTTAAAGTATTACAAATAGTAGTACATATGTCTCCTTTCCCCCCCCCCATTGTAAACTAGGTTTTTTACTTCAAAGACACAGGTCCCTGTGGCTTTCCGTTGCTGCCACACAGTTGTCCTGGGCGACTAGCAGGACAAGGGCCCCAAGGGACTGAGCATGGGGCAGAGGAGCCCCGAGTCCCCACTGGGAGGCTCGGGTAAACCCCAGCGTGAGCTCACAGGGCCTCAGCATGGTGGTGTCTGTCCCTCGCTCAGAGCTTCCAGCCACAGCTGCTCTGGGAACATGCCCAGCTGAAATAATAAACGCTGGCTGCGAACGGAGGGCTTTGTCACCTTTTCACGCCGGCTCAGTCTGCCCTGTGGCAAAGCCTGAAACACAGCTCACCTACCCTGTGCACGCGTGTGCAGCCCACGGGGAAGCCCTGGAGGAAAGCAGTGAGGGCAGGAGGAGCCACACAGGAAAGACTCCTAAGCGCCTCCTCTCTCTACATCAACAGCAACCGCCAGACAACAGCTCTGTCAACCAGACCTCCCCTCCAGCCGGGCTGGTGCCGCAGGCCTCACCTCCTGTGACCCTCACAGCAACACTTCAAGGTCATGGCTAATCCCATTTTACAGATGAGAAAACAGAGGCCCACAGAAGCACTTGCCAAAAGTGACAGAGAGGAGAGCATAGATGTAAACCCAGTTCCCTCTGGTGCCGGAGCCCAGACTCACCCCCTGCCTCTCTGAATACACACTATGTCACACGGCTCCACCTGGAGCGTGCAGCGTGACTCTCATTTCACAGACAGGGAGACTGAATGCCAGGAAGGAACCCAGCCCCAGGCCCCATGGCCAGGAAGTAGCCGTGCTTGTGAGGGGAAGCCAGGCAGAACCTCTGAGCTTCTAACTGCCCAGTCATGCCCACCATCCCCAAACTGCCAGGGTTCTGGAGAACGTGGTGGTCAGACGGCAGGGAGAGCGACAGTACAACGACTGGGGGTGCAAGCAGGAGTCGGAGCCGCATCATTTTAGTAACTACCCCTTGTCTCACCGTGACTCTCCGCTCCCACCACACCCCAGGAACTGGGGTTCTAACCCTGTCCCTGCATCTGGGAGACCCGCCATCCAGGCCCCACTGCTCCACCCAAACCTACTAACCTGTGTTTTCCCTGGGAAGTAGAAATGAGGATCACTCATAGGACTGAAAGTTACATTAGGAAAGCTCAATTGTCCTATTCATCTCTTCTTCTTACACCCAAACAATAACTTCCTAACTGCCTACCGAGTACCAGGCCCTGCGCCGAGTACAAATTATGCTTTTAAGTAAGAAAGTAAGTTAGACTGGCTTTAAAACACTCCACAAAGAGATGATATTATTATAATGAAAACCAGTGACCCCCCCCCCCCCCACCTCCTCTCCCCCAGGGTAAGACACTGAAGAGCTTTTAAGGGGAAAAAGAGAAAAATAAAAACCTTTTGCCTTTTGTCTCTCTCTCTCATATGCTAGGCCATGTTTCTGGGGGGTTTCCCCCCTCTTTTATAATTAAGACTAGAAGTTAAAAAAAAATAATGATGATGAACAGGATAGGCATTTACCCTTCCCCTGCAAACTTGTAAAAGCTGAGCGAGCCTTGTTACAGAATCAGATCAAGGTGACCTCCTCGGTCTGAGAGGGGAGAGACCAGTTTGCATTTCGCCCCCATCCCTCACTCACCTTACGTTACAATGCACACACGCCTAGGGAAATGGCAGCTGCCCAAAGGCTGTGAAGTCATAAAAGGAGCAAAACTCTCAATTTAAAGTCTCGAAAGGGAACCAAGCAGAAGAAAATTCCAAATAATTTATAGCTGCTGGCTCTCACCATCATCATCAGAAAGTGGATGAAGTTGGAGGAGAGGAAATTCTCAAAGGACAGATATGGGGGCATGTTCCCCACTTTACCTATACTGAACTTTTATTTATGTTTAAGTATATTTTTATTGATTTCAGAGCGGTAAGGAGAGGGGGAGAGAGATAGAAACATCAACGATGAGAGAATCATTGATCGGCTGTCTCCTGCACGCCCCACACTGGGGATCGAGCCCACAACCCAGGCACGTGCCCTGTCTGGGAATTGAACCATGACCTCCTGGTTCATAGATCGACGCTCAACAACAGAGCCATGCTGGTTGGGCTGTGGGGTTTTTTAAATATATTTTTATTATTTCAGAGAGGAAGAGAGAGGGAGAGAGAGATAAAAACATCAATGATGAGAGAATCATTGATTGGCTGCCTCCTGCATGCCCCACACTGGAGACTGAGCCTGCAACCCAGGCCTGTGCCCTGACCAGGAACCTGTGACCTCCTGGTTCATAGGTTGACACCCAACCACTGAGCCACACCAGCCGGGCACTAAATTGACACTTTTGAACAGTTCCTCCCCGTACCAGCTCAGCTGAAGGCTCAAATTTGTACCCCCATATTTGGATCTTCACCCCATAATCACACGAGGAGACCTCCAGATACACCAACACCCAAGCGTAAAGAGCATGGGGGGAGATGAGGGGGTAGGGGTGCAGGACTGAACCCACTCAAACAAAGGAGAGCTCACTTGCTGAAATAATCGGTAGTCACGTAACCCAGAGGTCAGGGACACAGAGTGAGTGCGTGATGGGGCAGTGAGAGCTCAGAGCCCTGCTTTCCCGGCCAAGCACCGTCTCGTCATGGCCCTGGGACTGGGATGGGTCCCTCCCCGGCTCTGCTCTCCATCTCACCTGTGAGGTGAGAGCCATACTGGACTCACCTCATGGAACTGCTATGAGGTAATGTGGTGTCGCAGGTAGCATTCTGCCTGATGATGCGTCCCCACAGCGGGGCCTAGCACAACTATTGTATTTCTACGATATTATACTCACACATCTGGGGACTAACGGTGCCCTGTCAGCATTGTGAAAGGTCCAGTCAATTCTCCTCAGAGCCGAATACCCCAGAACTCGGGCTTCCAGCACAGACAAGCATTCCATCTGCTAACAACCACAAGAGCCAGCCCCCCAGGGACCGGGATTAGAGCTGATAGAATCAAGATGTTCTCTGCTCAGTGGGCTGCTGGATGAACTGGCGGCCGGCTAAAATCTGCAGGCCACCCCAACTCCTCCAGCAGATTCCTGAGCGGTCTGCAGGGGCCAGGCCGGCCGCTGCCGACAGAAAATTAAATGCAAGGTCAATACGTTCAATTTGAAGCACAAAGTACTCAAGAAAGTTCCCGAACATGATTTCTTTTTCGAACGTGAGGAGGGAGAGGTTTGGGAACTAAAGCGATCTTTAACCAGGAGAGCAGCTCATTAGCATAACTTCGTGGGGGGCTGAAAACAACTTCCGTGCCTTCCCGTGAACAAGGGGTTAAATACACTTTACAGAACAGCCAGGGAAGAGAATAACAGGCTGCTGTGTAAAGAATGAGAAGGAGTTGTTTGTTTCAATAGGAACAGGCCTCCATGACATATCAAGGGAACTGGAAAATGTGTAGAGAACTATAGGTCGTGGTATTCTGTTTTTTGAAAAGGCCTGACTGCATCTGCAGGAAAAGGTACGGAAGCACGCACACCAAACTGTGCTCACTGGCTCTCCGGGAAGAAGGCCTGGGGACGGCAAAAGATGGACTTTGTTTGAATTCCTTTAAAATAAAAACTTTTTGAAACTGATTTGAGAGGGAGAGGAAGGGAGAGAGAGAAACACTGATGTGTTTGTTGTTCCTCCCATCCATGCATCCATTGGTTGATTCTCACATGGGCCCTGACGGGGGATCGAACCCACGATCCTGGCACATCGGATGATGTTCCAACCAACCGAGCTATGGGCCAGGGCTGAATTTTTTAACTTAAACTGCATACATTACTTTAAAAAAAATTTTTTGACACTCCCTTCCCCCCCAAAAAAGAAAGAAACCTAGTAATGTATATGTTAAGGAACTCTTCATTTGAACAAAATTGCTCGTCAGGCTCTACAGGCCCATGTGGGAAAACTGACAGGCTTTACGAAATGGTGACGAAAGCAACGGGTATGGGAAGTTTGCATTTGAGTCGAGTGGTGGATGGGGGGATTACATAATTGGGCTCATGGGTGCATAAACTCTCCAAGAGACAAGAAACTGGTCGCCGCCCGGCTGGCGTGGCTCAGTGGTTGAGCATCGACCTATGAAGCAGAAAGTCACAGTTCAATTCCCAGTCAGGGCACATGCCCAGATGGCTGGCTCGATCCCCAGTGTGGGGCGTGCAGAAGGCAGCCGATCAATGATTCTCTCTCATCATTGATGTTTCTATCTCCTTCTCCCTCTCCCTTCCTCTCTGAAATCAATAAAAATGTATTTAAAAAAAGAAAAAAGAAAGAAAGAAACTGCTCGCCGACACAGTGCACTTGCTTTTGGGTGGAGGAGGGTATGATTTTACCGTGTACGATGCTACTTGTCAACAAACAGATGGGGCTTTGCGGGTTTGCGTGGCTGTCCCTCTGGAAGTCTCCTCGGCCTGGCTTTCACACAGTGGCCATCCAAACGCCCTCAGGCCATTGCTCAGCCAGATGCACTGTTCCGGACCAGCAGTCTCCCTGCCTCAGGAGGTGGCCTTTGCAATTTCAAACCACTTGCCACAGAGTGGAAGATGTGGAAGAATATATTGCAGAAAGATGGAGTCCTCTCATTGCTTTGGGGCATGTTTTTCAAGCCAACCAACCAACCAAAAACAACAACAAACCCACTCCCCCACCTTCCTGATCCCTTCATAGCCCCCCCCCCCCCCACCCCTCAGTGCTCTTCCCCTGGTGCAGAGGCCCCGCCTCTCCGTGATACAGGGTGAATTCCCACAGCTGCCTTGTGAGCCACCACTATCAGCCCCATTTCCCAGATTTAAAAAAAAAAAGGATAAGCAGATAAACCAACCCCAAAGTCACACAGCTCCTAAGTGGTGAGGTTGGGATTTGAATTAGGCCATCCAACTCCAGAACCTGCTGTTGACATTCAGCCTGGAGACCCGGATGGGCTGCACAGGAAGAGGCCATACATGGACATAATGGCGATTACAAAGGCTTTCAAAACTGGCCAACGCCAAGGAGGAAATAAATGCCGAGGCTTACATCATCCTCCTAAAAGAGATTTATCGCTGTGCCCCTGAACTCTGTCCCACGACAAACGGCTGTGGCAGTGAGATAAACAGACCAAGCACATAGCAGGTCAGCTTTGCTGCTAAAATGGGAACACATTCTAACATTCCTGAGGCACACTGCCCAAGTGCACGGCAAGCAAGTGACACGGCTAAACAGCCACCACCCCACCCACAGCTGCCGCCGATGCCGCACACGCAGCCCGGGCCGCTGTACCACTGCCAGCTCTCCGCCTGGAGTCCCTGCTTGAGTCAGAAGCTGCGTGCCGCCCGGCAAGAACACCAGCTCTACCTAACCGTGGCTCTGAGGGACACGTTCTCAAACCTGGCCCTCCTCTCCTGCCACTTGGGCCATCTCCTTAAATCCACTCACCTTTCCTTTTTGCCTAAGTCTGACTTTTTCTATAAACACAGACAAGGATTCCATCTGCTAACAACCACAAAAACCAGCCCATCATGGACCGGGGATTAAAGCCGGAAAGGCAGAATTACATACATAAAAAGCAACTAGTGCTTCAAATACACACACACACACACACACACACACACACACACACACACACACCACATGTGAAAATACATAACTGTTACAATTTTAAATGTAAGGCATATAACACCTTAAGCAACATCTTAGAAAAGACTATCCTAGATGTTAGCTACTTTCCTGAGACTACAGGGTTGCTGTGGTCAAATGAGCTGGAGACATATGGAGTGGAACAATTTTGAACTGTGCAGGATCTCTCAGAGAGAGATCTCCCTTTAATGTGCAAATGTTCACTGACAATCTCCAGGAGGGCCCTAGGGCGCCACACAGCATTTCCCCACTTGGTTATACACTAAGGAATTTTTTTAATACTATCTCAAAGGACACTAATATTCTCCAGAAGATACTTTGGATAATCCTTCCTTAAATTGCCCTTCTCCTGGTCACTCCCATAGGCTGGAGGATTACGTTTTTTAAAACAAGCAAGTAGCCCAGCCAGGCGTGGCTCAATGGTTGAGTGTCAACCTATGAACCAGGAGGTCATGGTTCAATCCCCGTCAGGGCACATGCCCGGGTTACAGGCTCCATCCCCAGTGTGGGGCCTGCAGGAGGCAGCCAATCAACGATTCTCTCTTATCATTGATGTTCCTATATATCTCTCTCTCCTCTGCTCCCTTCCTCTCTGAAATTAATAAAAATATATTTTAAAAAATAAATAAAAATAAAACAAGCAAGTATGGGGGTGAAGAAGACAGACCAAAGACACAAAAGGAGGATGACAGGAAATAGATTACGGAGGCTACAACTGTTTCGGTGGCAGTGATTAAGAAACTAAAACCTTGCAGATAAAGGACGATAAAAGCCGGCTCTCAAAACATCGTTCCTAATTAAGGGAAGCACACCGGTTAACCACGTGTTTATGAAATTCTGGTGATAACCAACTCACTTGAAAACCACACTAAGAAACATCTTATTGTTCCAGAGCAACATACAATTCTTAGGCACAGGCAATGATTTAGAGGAATCCAGGCCAAAACCAGTCTCCTCCTTCCTGGGTCTGCTTGAGAGCTTCCAATGACAAGCTCTTCCTCCCCAGACAACGTGTTGCCAAGTGGGAAGAGTCAGAGATGGAACCGGTAATGTGGACCACCGCGTGGGACGGCAGAAGTCGAGGCCGTCGTCCTGATGTGAGTGACTGGAATGTCAAATTATGTGAACAGGGGATTCCTCCAGGACCTCCACTCGGCTGACACTTAGCTCTGAAGTTCCTATGAGGAGTTGGGGGACAACTTGGGAAAAGTTAATAAAAATTTCTGTGAAAACTGAAGCACATCCAAGTAGCATTCCTAGTGCTTCTTAAGGATAAAACAGTCATCAGCACAATAATAACAGCAATGAACCACACAGCTGGAGTGCTGACTAAACCCACGCTCTAAACTTCTGTGTAGCACTGGATCCAAACCTGAGATTTAGTCACCTGTAATGTAAATGTCCTAGGACAGGGCCTGGGCTCCGTCTTTAGCGTCATTGTGATCCTAGTACCTAGGATGATGCCTGTCACATAGCAGAAAGAAGGGGACAAGTGGGGAGAGGGGGGCAGCTATCATCTACTGCCCAACCAACAACCACCCACCGTCAATAAACCTACCAATAAACCGTCAACCAGACAACCTAACCAGACAACCACTAATCAACAAACCTACCAAACATCACCCACCACTCAATCAACTATCAAACCCGATTGGACGGGTCCTTGACCACACTCTCCCCCAAAATCCACTCTCCTCCCCAATCCTGGCTGGTTACCTCTAAATTGATCCCCAACCCAGCAGTCATCAGTTAAGGTCAGGCCCCCTTTACTGACCACTCCATCTAAGCACACATGTCAACTCTTCCCAGATCTTCCCACAGGCTCCAGCAAGGCCACCCAGATCCCTCCCTCAGGCACAGCTCCCTCTCAGGGACCAACAAACAATTCGAAAGTTGGTTAGAGGCAGATGGGGGGACTGGTCCCAAAACACAAGAAAACTGAAAGAAACTGAAGTTAATAAATGTTTTATTAAATGCCTGGATTTAAAATTATATCTTTTCCACTAATTGCTTATATTTAGTATTCATGAAAACTGTATTACATTTGAAAACGAATTACAGGTTTGTTTTTTCACATCCCAAGAATTCCCAAGTATGCATTACGACAGCTAAGAAGCCAGTCAATTGTGAAAATAGTCATGGCCCAATAATAAAACAAAGCACAAATATAAATAAAAGCAAAACAAATTTTTTAAACTTTCAAATTATTTTACAGCAATACACACAAACACACACTTTTTTTAAAGTGTAAGAGGTAGGTGTGTTTTATTGTAGTTAATATGATAGATTTAGGGCCTAAGGCCTAAAAAAATATTCCAGCATTCTGGACAAAGTCCGTATTAGGCAGGGTCACAACGCCCCTCACAGCTGACCTCTGTCTCCCCAGCTTGCCCTCCCCCCACGCCTCTACACGCCCTCCCCTGTGCTCCTGCTGCTGGTAGAAAACCTGAGTATGTGGGCCTCCAGGTCTCTGCACAAGCTGCTGCCTCTACTCAGAATGGTAGAAAGAGGGGAAGTTGTCCTGGTGTGGGTAATTGGAATATCAAATTATATGAACAGGGGAAACCTGTTTCACAAGAAAGAGTGCAGGCTTCACAGAGCCAAATGGGTCCAGAACACACCGACTCAAGAACTTGGGCTCCAATTCATAATTTTTAGAACCAAGAAGTGAAAAGACTTCAGTGATGGACTGGTTTTGTTCAATGGACCACAGATGAGTGGGACTGTCCCTGCAGGGCAAGCCTCAGTCACCTTTCAGGGGGACCCTGGGAGGTCACTGCAAATGGGTCTCTCCACCAATCTGGCCCACCCACCATCACCACCCAAGTAATCCTCTCAGGTCATAAATGCAATCACTTATTACTCCCAGCTTGAACACTTTCTCTTGCTCCCTATGGTCTACACAACGGATTGGCAAACTTTTCTGTAAACGCCCAGATAGTAAACATTTGGGCTTTTGTGGGCCATACAGTCTCTGTAGCTACTGTTCAACTATACCATTCTGGTGAGAAAGTGACCGTAGGCACTACGTACATGAATGGGCGTGGCCTGTGTTCCAATACAACTTTATTTAGAAAAACGGGGCCAGATTTGGCCCAAAGGCCATAGTTTGGACTAAAGCACCACTGCTCAACAGAACTTTCTGGAGACGACGGAAATGTTTTATATGTACACTGTCCAATACAGCAGCCACAAGCCACACATGTCCACTGGGCACTCCAAATGTGGTTAGTATGACTGAGGTACTAAATTATACATTTTATTTAATTAAATTAATTCATTTAAACGTAACCAGCCACATGGGGCTAGTGGACAGCACAGCCAAACTGAGGCTCAGTGACATCCCCCGTTTGAGGTTCTACACAACCCGGCCAACATCACACGGATGATCCCAACCGCGCACCGAGGGCTAAGCACCCAGGCCGGTCAGTGGATGGTCCCGGGCGCCCTCACATTCCCGCACGTTCCACTCTGAGCCCGTCTTTGCCCGAGCAGTTCTGCAGCCCAGAACATCCTTTGTCTCCTGGATCTGCCCCTTTAGACGGCACCGCTCACCAACCCCACCTCTGCCACAGCTTCCTGTGCCTCTGGATGAAATGTGCCGCTCTTCACGCCTCTCTGGGAAATAAGGAGGCCTTGTCCTATAAAACAGGCCCCAGCGACTTGGGTACACATCCTCTGTCTTTCCTTCTTCACTCTAGATATTTAGAGATCAGGCTGTGTCTCTAGCACAGGGCCTTTAAAATTAATAACGCACTAAGCTTATAAAATGAGCACACTTTAATTATAGCTGAGTACCTGATACAGGCTGTCTAAAAAAATCTTCTTTCTAAAATTAATATACTTATCTGAAACCTGTTTTTTATAAAGGGCTGGAGACGAGATTAAGGTAGAAAGTCTAAAGCCCAGATGGATTTCCGGTCTACAGCACAGAGGGCTATGGCCACCTGGGTTTTCCTGCTGTAAAATGGGTTGACAATGTCTACACCTGGCAGGAATGGAGAGCACTCAGCACAGTGCCGAGAGAGAGGTAAATGGCAGCTTCCCAGTAGATAGAAATGCCCTTGAATACAGGGAATAGAGGAGGCATGCCCACTGGATGTGGCCGGGGTGCAAGTGCAGAAACACCAGGGTGACTGTGGGACCCCAGCACCAGCCTTTGGTCTAACTCAGGGCAGGTGGGCATGGCCTTGACCCAACAGCTGGGCTCCCGTCCTCTGACCACACTGATCACCCAGCTGAAGTCACCGGGCGCGGGTCAGTGCCCATGGAGGGCATGCGCCAGCCCGAGAGCTATGGAGCTGGGTGCTGCTGCGCTGACCAGATGCCATCCTGTAAATGCCAAGGCCACTGCAAACAAAACGGTCTGTAAACTGCAGCCCTTGCAGCTTCTGGGGATTCTCTGAACAGATAAGAAATCTGGCCACTCATTATCCTGGTTTTTCTGACCCAAGGCACCGTTTCCCCTCTTACTCAGCTGTCTTACTCACCAGGCTGGGTGCCAAGTGACTGGGCCATTGTTAACAATCAAATCCGCCCTCAGAGGGAGGGGGGAGGGGGACCAGCCACCTGGGAGGGAATTCTAAAGAACGCGCTGGGGCCATTTTAAGCCTGGTTACGAAGAACGGCTCTGAAGGACGGCTGCCCTGTTGGAAGTTCTTAAACTGAAGGAGTCCCAGTCGCCGCATAAGTTGGCACTGATATATAGGAAGTGTTTTTTCTGGATCACCACCAATGTTCCCTAGTTATAAAATACCCCACTACCATCCATCCCGATTATACTCAAAGTGAGAGTGAAGTAACGTGAGCCCCTCCCCACGATGCCATCTGTACGGGGCAGGGCTGCTGTTCCCGCTGCGACCTCGGGCCACCTCGGGCCTCGCTGGTCCAACGTCCGTCTCCAGCCCCAGCACTGCTGCTGCTCTCACAGAAACCACTGGAGTCTCAACCCTGGCTGCACACGGAACCCTCCAGGAAGCCTTTAAAAACAGAACGGAAAGCACTGCCCCTCCCCAAAAGAAAGCACAAGGAGCGTTTCTTGGGGGTCAGGCCGGGGTACCGGTGATTTTTAAAGCGTTCCAGTTGGAGCAGCCACACAGCCAGGGTTCACTGTGGCAACCAGACCGCACACGAACTTGATCACCAAAACCGTGACCCAAGAGGCCAACCCTTCCCACTGCAGACCCCGAGAGTGGGGGACAGGGAAAGAGAAAGGAAAGCAAGTGTACCCAGGCCCTCGGCGGAGCCCACGGCTCCTTCCTCCCAGACACCTTGGGCTGCTTCCCTCAAAGGAATGAAAACACTCTAAGAAAAAGCGGCTGCTGCTGCCAGTCCCTTGGACTAAAACGCTGCAGTGGTGAGCAGGGGGCCGGGAGGGTCCTCCTGAGAGCTGCGTTTCAATTTTCCTTTTTTAAAGAATATCCATGAATAATGAAACCTCACCCAGAGGAGTGGAAGGTGCTGCGGAAGTGGGGGGAGGGGGGCTCGAGCAAGCCAATCATTCATTGGAGAGCCCTTGCCCTTGGTTCTTGGGGCCACCCCATGTCACACCCATTTTACAGAGGGGTCAGAGAGATGAATGGTCAGGCACATTCAAATGCCCCGTTGATATCAGCCACCTACAGAGTAACAACTCACATATCCAACCACTCTGGCTGCAGTATTTCACAATCAATAGACACGAATATTATCCTATTTTACAGGTGCCAAAACAGAGGTTTCAACAGGCCCTATTTGCCCGGGGCCACGGTACCAGTGATTGGGGACTGAGGGGGATAATGTGGAAGAAAGGGGGGCTGGGGAGAATCTGTCCTATCACCCCCCACCCCCCGCCCATGTGTGAGCCTGGAGGCTCAGGGTCAATGCTTCCAATTTCTAATTTGACAAGGAAGCCAGGTGAGATGGAGGTCAGACCTTCCGAAGCCAAGCTCTGAGCCTCTCACCTGCCCACCAGGGAGTCTTGACACCCGGTAAAGCGTGCAGGCCATCAGCTCCTCCGCCAGGCAAAACACCTGGGGTAATTGCTTAAGTGGAACCTCCCACAGGCCAGAGAAACTTGAGCTCCAAAACCCAGCCCAGGATCAGAACCCCCAGCCCTGGAACCATCTTTTTCCAGGATGTTTTATGCGAGATTTCAAATAACTTGAAATGGCTCTCGTTACCCACACTCAACACCTGACTCAAGTCAGGTCCCCCCTTCTGGCCTGACAGCCCACTCGTGCACAACAAATTACGCTTTAAAAATAAACACCATTTAAAAGCCCACTCTAGTTCTTCCAACTCACAAGGTCGAGAGGGTTTTGTGAGGGTCTAAACCCGAAGGACTCTCCCGCCCTCTGCACCAGGGGCCCTCCCACAGCAGAGGGCCAGATGAGAGATGGTGAGGGCCCAGCTGGTACCAAGCAGGCACTTTCTAGAACTACTCAGAGCAGCCTAATGAACAATTTGCACATCAGCCTCCTTTCCTCCCCAATTTAAGGGCCCCACTCAGAGCTGCAAAACAGTCCCGACACCCCCTTTGCAGCTCCCGGAGTGTTCGCGGAGAGCAAGCCAATTTTTCCAGGGCACTGGGCCAGCCGGGTAATCACATGCCGCATTAGAAGCTTCTGGTTGTTCATCAGACGCAGAAACCTGGCTGGGGGTTGCACGCAGGCGGGAGGCTCCCTCAGGCTTCCTGCTGTAATAAATTCCTCCACACCCCACCTGTGAAACTCCATTTCCATTTATTACCAAAACTGGAGCCCTGGCTTTCTAGCTTTTTCCTGACGCCTGGAAGCTGGCTTTTCCAGCTGATGACATCACTGACAGGCTTCTGACAATGGCTCCGGAGAGGTTTAACCTCTCACTAATACCTAGCGAGAGCACATTCCCCCCGGGTGAGGTCATGTTTGGCTAATTACTAATCTGGCCCCTACCCCAGCACCCAAGGCCGCAGGGCAATGAGATGCCACTGGTTCTCCTAGGACACTCCCGAGGCTGCAGGCGCCACCCACGGCAAACAGGAAAGTCTGGGCATCGCTGAGCAGGCAGTGGCAACTAGGGTTGCCAGATTTTGCAAATAAAATACAGAATATCCAGTTAAATATGAATTTAGATAAAGAATGAATGTTTAGTGTAAATATGCCCCATTCAAGGACTTGTACCATGAGGGAATTGCCTGCCACAGTTGGAACATACTTACACTGAAACGTTCAATTTGCATTTCAGATGAACAGTGAGTAACTTTTTAGTATAAGGACGCTCACGTGGCAAACACCATCTGAACCAAGAGACAGCATTTAGCATCACCAAAAGCGGGACAAATGGGCATGATGGGCCTACTGGTATGATGCAGTTGGAAGCACTCCTGACCTTTGGGAGGGAACTTGCCAAAAATGTTTAACTTGAATTTAATCACAAGGCAGCAGATAAATCTAGAATATTCCTTATTCTCAGTGCAGTCACAGACAGGTGGCACTGGCATTGCCTGGAAGCCTGTTGGAAATGCATTCCAAGCCCCACAGGTCTTCCCAAGCCAGAATGTGCATCTTACCAAAACCATTAACAAATGGAGACTCTAGGGGAAGGTTATATGGGAGTGTCTACACTATTCTTTCATACTGTCTTAGGATTGAAAGTTTCCAGTGAACTTGGGAAGGAGAACAAAAATACATTATTGCTAAAATTAAATTTTTTTAAATAAGTCAAGCATTAGAAAATAAATATAGGGTGTCCCCAAAAAATGTATACACACTTTAACAGCTGACAATTCACTTCATTTCATTCCTTTTCAGGTTTCACTGATTTGACATAATGGGTGAAGCCAAACTAAGCTTTAGCCTAAGCCGTAGTCGGCAAACTGCGGCTCTCGAGCCACAGGCGGCTCTTTGGCCCCTTGAGTGTGGCTCTTCCACAAAATACCACGGCCTGGGCGAGTCTATTTTGAAGAAGTGGTATTAGAAGAAGTTTAAGTTTAAAAAATTTGGCTCTCAAAAGAAATTTCAATCGTTGTACTGTTGATATTTGGCTCTGTTGACTAATGAGTTTGCCGACCACTGGCCTAAAGTGCCACTAGACTTTTTTTATGGGGATACCTAAAAGATAAAGGTTATGGTACAAAACTACAACAGTCGACAAATTGAGGGCACACAAATACCAAACGAAATGACTTTTTATGTTTGTGATTCCATTGCTAGGTTTTATCAGCAGTGCCTGGACCAGAATGATTATCAGTTTGAAAAGAGGCATTGACAAAAATAAATAAAATAAAAAATTGTTCACTTCTGTGTATTATTTTAAATTTTGAAAATGAACTGTATGTTAATAAACACTGACTTTATAATCAGAGTGTGTATATGTTTTTCTGGGACACCGATATATATAAGGGTGTGTATATATAGGGTGTCCCCAAAAAAGTATATACACACTTTGAATAATGATAAAGGCAGTGTTTATTAAAATACATTTCATTTTCAAAATTGAGCTATCAGCTGTTAAAGCGTGCATACATTTTTGGGGACACCCTGTATAAGAAAAAAATTTCACTACAACTCTTGGCTCTTGAGCATTTGTGTTCATTAACATGTATTAATTTTCTTGGCAATAAAGAAAGAACACACTTTCTCCCAGAAACCAACTTTTCTCTCAGGTATCAACACATTTAAGAAGAGTAGCAACTAGCTAGGTACAGGGAGGCTGAGGAAGTCTCCCCTCTCATCTCCACGTGTGGAGACTGGCTTTCCAGGAAAACGCTTACCAGGCAAAGGAAAAATAAATCTGAAAGCTTTCCAGCTGTGTTTTTAAATCAAGCCCTATACATTCCATCATTGGGCCATAAAAAGGAATAAAGCATGGATACAACTTGGTGAACCTTGAAAACACTCTGCAAAGTGAATAAAGTCAAGTCACAACAGACCACATGTTGTCTGATTCCACTCTATGAAGCAGCAAATCCATAGAGACAGAAATAAATTAGTGGTTGCCAGGGCCTGGGGCGCGGGGGAGGGGACAGTGGGGACAGAGCGCTAATGAGTACAACAGGGTTTCTTTGGGGTGGGGGATAAAAATGTTCTAAAATTATATAGTGGTGATAGTTGTACAACTCTGTGAACATACTAAAAAGCGTACAGTTTAAAGGAGTGAATTTTACAGTGTGTGAGTGATATCTCAGTAACGCTGTTTTTTTAGAAAACCCTACAGGCTACCGGGTCTGTTTTATTCTTCCTACAGAAGGCAATTAAAGGCAGGACAAGGACAAGCCAAGTCTCGGAGACCTGGGACCCAGGAGGCCTGGGTTCTAGTCCAGCCACCATTACTCCGTAGGTGACCTTGAGTACATCCTGTCCCTCAGCTTGAAAAGAGGCATTGACAAAAAATGCCTTTTATCTCCCGGACTGTAAACTGGAGGCTGCACCAGGAAGCATTTCAAGTTTCTCCAAGACATTCGATGAGGACCCACTGCACGTCTTACCATGCAGCACAGTTACTGAATTTCCCTTAATTTAGTGATAAAACTTCATCTGGTTCATCCAAGATCCAGTTTCAGGTTTTCAGGCATCTCTACTCATACTTAAGCATTTTGATTCAGTTCAAAAGACATAAAGATGGGCGGGGGGGAGGGGGGAGCATTTTCAACACTGAGCAAGAATTTTTAGAGAAGTTTTCCCCAGCACACCTTCAAGATTTCCTTTGCAATATTATTATCCCAGTTCCAACCCCAAGTGTTAATGCCGGAGGAAAGGCCAGCCAATGACCTCTGAGTCTGGTAAGTAGGGTTTTTCACACCTAGCAAAGGTCAGGATGACAAAGGGACACAGCCTCTCACCGGCCTCATCTCTACA
Source organism: Eptesicus fuscus (assembly GCF_027574615.1). Lineage (NCBI taxonomy): Eukaryota > Metazoa > Chordata > Mammalia > Chiroptera > Vespertilionidae > Eptesicus > Eptesicus fuscus. Next base: position 45,836,098 of record NC_072490.1, on the reverse strand, counting down.
GCCTTATGTCTCATCTTCTGGGCAGCAGGAGCCAGACACTGCGGCCACAGTGGACAAAACTCTCTGCAGAGCCAAAGACAACATGCTGGAAGTCATCAGTGCTGATTAGCGTTTGGGGAAACCCTTGGCCTAAGTGCACGCTTTGATTCAGTTTTTCCAGTCGAAGCCATCCCGAGTCATGCTGACTTGGGCCTGGAAGGAGGAAATTCCCATTCATGGCTCCAGGACGGTGCCATCTCTTCTGCAGGAAGAAGCAGAGGACGACAGCTCAAGAGGTCCCTAGGTGCTAATCCGGGGCCTCGCTCCCAGGCAGGAAGCAGGCGTCCACGTAGCTGGGCTGGAACTTTACCCAACACTTTCCTAGTGTGGGAAAGAGGCCCTAGGACTTAGAGAAGGCTTCTCAGCCAGATAAGGAGACGTACCCATTTGTCCCTTCTGAACCATCAGCCTACATGACTTCTCTAAGCTCCACCCTTCCACCCCACCCCCGCCCCCGCCGCCCCGAGATTTGTCTTAAAGGGCCCAGCCTCAGCCTCCACAGCGGACTGGATTGGGGTGGAACATCCAATGGGAGCTGAATCACTTTCTCCCTTGAAGTCCTAGAATCCGACTGAACTGAGTGAACTGTCAGCAGCCGGGAGCCATGGGGCAGCCATGTTGTGTGCGGTGACAGCCAAGCCCATCGACAGAGAGAAGGGAATGAGACAGACACCAGGGAAACAGGAACCAGAGGCCATCTCCCTGGCATTCTGCTTCCTGGCCCCAAGTCTTCCTGAGGCCCTGCAGGTCTGCTCTAGGTCTGTGAACCCGTGGTAGGAATCATTGGCTGGGTCTTTGTGGGGATCACTGGTTGTTTCTGATGCCCAACCAGTATGATGGGGGAGGGATGCATGAGGCAGGCCCCCCTAAGCACAGCAGTTGGTTCAGCACTAGGAACATGATTAAACAGGGCCAAATTAACGAATCCTGGACCTCATACGGGAGCCACTGGAAAGAGTTTTGTTCTGGCCGCTCTCACTTGGTCTCTCTCTTCTGGCTGGGCTTGCATCTGGGAGGCCTAAAGGGCCAAAGAGGCAGCAGCCATTCTGCCACCATGTGGAGCCCAAGAGGACACAGTAGCGATGAGGAGAAAGATCAAACCCTGATGACCCGTTTGAGTCTCGGGACCCAGCCACACTTGGGGGTAGCTCTCCGATGAGACTTCTCAGTTACTGGGCCAGTGGTCCCTTCTTTTGTCTTTAAGTCGTTTCAAATGGGTTTCTACCACTTGTCATTAGAAAATAAAAGTCTTGATAAAGCCATCCTAACATAAAACAATTTTTTCATTTAAGTTAGATGAGGTGAGTTCCTCCTGTCTTGTACTTAAAAGAACGGTGCCTAACAAATTACCAAAATTAAATTTTAAAAAGTTACCGAAATTACCCAACATTACAAGCAAAAGTCCGTGAAATTTCCCAATTCCTACCCAGTCCCATCAGTAGAATTGATGAGAAGTCTTATGACCTTGGTCAACAGCAGGACATGGTCCTATTCACAGCCTCCTGAGATTAATTTCCTCCAGCACCATGCTACAGCCATGAACATTCCCTGCACAAAATCGCCAACTGGGTAAGAATCTGAGAACTGCTCTGTGGCCTGGGATGAAAGGGGGTACATCTAGACACTGAAGCTCCTAAAAGGTGAACAAACAACAACAAAAACTAATCAAAAGAGCTAAGGCGAGTCTGAGGTTTGCCCAGTGTGCATGAGGAGGCCAAGTTCACTACAGCTGGTTTCCAGGCCAATTTGGAAAACCAGACTGGTATGAATCAGGAATTGTTCGGGCTTCTAGAAGACTTGTTCAACCCAGGTTGCAGAAAACCCACACAAACCAAACACAGGAGGCCCTGCCAAGAATATAAAATTGGCCTGCACCTAAGACAGTCCCTTGAAGGGCAAAGGGAAGAACGGGGTCAACTGGGAACTGAAGAAATGAAATGGTTTGCCAAAGTGGCCACAGAAAGAATCTTAAGAATGCTAAAATCTCTAACCTCTCTAATGAGTCTCAGAACTCTCTAAAAAGCAAGCCATGAGGGCGCTCAGGGCAGCCCAGCTGGATGAGCCCCGGGAAGGGGCTGCTTGGCAGCTAAGTTGTATGGCTGGGACCACCCAACCAGGCACAGTCAAGACAGGTCGACCTGCAGGCTCTTAAGGGGAGAGTCCACAAAGACAAGTCAAACAAGGATTTGTGAGGTAGGTTTGAAAGGCACAGCCCAGATGGCCCTGCACAACCACACACCTGCTTGGATCTCAGCTTGCTAAATCGAGGGTCTGCAGATCCAAGCTATAGTTAAAGCTGTTTAGCTCCAGGCACATAATCAAGGTAGGTATGTCTGTTTTCCAGCAGTTAATTACCTAAGATACCAAAGCAAAGGGAGTGGATAAGTTACCTATTATTTGGAACCTAAGGAATGAGGAGGTTGGCTCGGAGCTCATGGGCTCATCCCACTGGAGGTATGAGTTGTGGAGGAGGGATGTTCAAGAAAAGCAAGGAACCCTCCCAGCCTGCCCCAACCCTGCGGAGACCTGGAGCATCCTAGCCTGACATCTACCCTTTGGCTCAGATACTAACCTAGCAGCCCCGGGGCACTCCGCTGCCTGAGTTGAATGCACACATCAGACAACTCATCTTTGGAGATCCTTGCTCACATGCCTTCTTGTTTTATAAATGAGAATAATCCTACGGCTTTCCTTCACTGCAACATAAGCAAAATGATTCTGAATCAAGTTCAGTCCTTCTGCCACCACCCTGAGCTCTGGTCTCCAGAGTTCCTCCAGACCAGTGCAAGGCTCAGCCACTTGCTTATTAGCTGGGTGACCTTAAGTGGAGCCATGGGCTTCTCATCTGTCAAATGGGGATTAACGCCATTCCTCAGACCTTGTGTGAGGATTAACTGAGATAAGGCATAAAAAGCTGCCTGGTACATGGTAGGCACCCAATCACTCAAATAATATTCTAATTTAGTTTCTATAACAATCAAAGTTAAAAAAAAAAAAAAGTATGTGTCAATTTTGTGATCTGAAAAAAACCACCACCACCACAACCAATATAGATAAGGAAGCCCAGGTCATGGTTGAGCATTGACCTATGAACAAGGAGGTCACAGTTCGATTCCCAGTCAGGGCAAATGCCCGGGTTACGGGTTCGATCCCCAGTGTGGAGCGTGCAGGAGGCAGCTGGTCAATGATTCTCTGTCATCATTGATGTTTTTATCTCTCCCCCTCCCTTCCTCTCTGAAATCAATAAAAATATATTTAAAGAGAGACATTTAAGGAAAGATTTAAAGGGGGAGAATCAGATATACTCAGTTCTCATATATGAATGGGATGGAAAAGGGAATATTTTTTAAAAAACCATGTCCTTGCCCTGGCCAGTGTGGTTGGATTTCGTCACTTGCATTGAAAAGTTGCAGGTTCAATTCCCAGTCAGGGCACATGCCTGGGTTATGGCCTCCATCCCCACTAGGGAGTGTGCAGGTGGCAGCCGATCAATGTTCCGCTCTCATCGATGTTTCTCTTTCTCCCTCTCCCTCCCTCTCTAAAAATTAATTAAAATTTTTATAAATAAACAAACAAACAATGTCCTCAGATCTAAACCCCTCTCCCCCGAAAAAAAAAAATCAGGTCTGGCAGGCAATAGGCTAGGAGGCCGTCCATCCGCCTTAACAAGAAAGGCAATGGCTCCATGAGAGTGGGATGTAAACAGCCGCCAGGTTGCTGGCCAGGGGCCAGTTTCATGGGGTAGAATGTAACCGTTTAGTCACACTCCCCTGCAGTTTCAGTGACAGTCCTATTTGCTTTTGCTCCCTGGGTTAGGATGTTCTATTTTTCAACAAACACTAAGCCTGCAGGAGAGCTGAGGCGGTCAGACGCTTCAGCACAGCACTGGGGGACTGCTGTCCCAGCACCCCAAGGATCTAACTTGCTTCTGTGTATTTCCTCACAACGTGAGATTCACCTCCTTGCTGGAAGCAGGTACTGGTGTTGAGCAACTGAGGCCAAACTCTGACACTCACAACCCACCAACAAAAAGAAGGGTACCATTCTGGGCAAAAAGGAGAATAGGCAATAAAGTTACTGGCATCCTTCCAAGAGCAAAATCAGAGTATTTCCCAATCCTTTGGGAAAAAAGGAACTCCCAATAGGTTTCCATTTTCAAAGCCCAAGAAGGCTAGTTCTGTTCAGTCTAGTCACTGTGGTTTCTGTCCCTCAGCAGCTCGAACTGCAGTAGAACCAAGTCTGGTAGGAAATGCACTAGCTGGGAAAACAAGGTGTGGGTGTGGGAATCTAGTTTCACCTCAGTCAGACTAGCCCAGGTCAACTGTTCACCTATGGGCGTCAGTTTTCCCTTCTATGAAATGCAACGTCTGCATCATCAGGCCTTCCCCTCGCTGGTGAAGAACAACAACCCAAAACACCATTTTTCATGAGAATTTGCTCAAAGGTGGAATCACTTTCTAAATGATGTTAATCCAGCTAAGCAAGAAATGGGTCCCTCCTACCAGTCACAGGCAACTAACCAACCAAAGTTACATGTGTCTGATTTTCCACTCCATGGTTCTGATCATCCTCATGAAATTCTTACTTTTGTCAGTAAACAAAGGCACGTATATGGGCTGCTGATATGACAGAATCAAACTGCTCAACAACATCTACAGAGATGGGAGTTTCTAGCAGGTGCTGGGTTCCTGCGGAGAGCACAGCCTTCCCTCTGCCCCCGCCCCTCCCCTCCCCAAGGGGCAAGACACACAAAGCAGCTGACTGAGGTGGTAACTGCTGGGATGGGGCGGCTCAGAGAGCACTAGATTCTGATTCTCCACAGCGAGCTCAGAGTCTTCAACAATGCTCTCAAGAATTTATTACCACTGTTGTTTTCACTGATTTTATTTGTATAGTTACCTATTCTTTATGGCAAGCCATAGTGGTTTTCTACTGACGAGCCTGTTCTACAACTGCCTTTTGAAGTAAATATAAAAATGAGTAGATGTAAAGAAAAAAATATTCAGAAAATACTGGTACTTTCAGAAGGCAGAAATCATGATGGTGACATAAGAAAGCTGAAGGCCTTAGAGCAGTGGTTCTCAACCTTTCTAATGCCGCGACCCTTTAATACAGTTCCTCATGTTGTGGTGACCCCCAACCATAAAATTATGTTCGTTGCTACTTCATAACTGTAATTTTGCTACTGTCATGAATCGTAATGCAAATATCTGTGTTTTCCGATGGTCTTAGGCTCTACAGCAGCGGTCGCGACCCACATATTGAGAACCGCTTGTAGGGTCGCCTAAGACCATCGGAAAACACAGATATTTACATTACGATTCATAACAGTAGCAAAATTACAGTTATGAAGTAGCAACGAACATAATTTTATGGTTGGGGGTCACCACAACATGAGGAACTGTATTAAAGGGTCGCGGCATTAGAAAGGTTGAGAACCACTGCCTTAGAGGCTACTCTGGGAGGTCTATGGTTGTAAGAGTATCATGGCCACTGTATGAGCATCAGTATGTGTGTGTGTATACAAGAGAAGAAATGACTAATTCTATACAAGGAATCTGAAGAGGGCATCTACAAGGGAAGAGGCATCTGAGTTGCTCCTGAACTCGGGTGAAAGTGAGTGGTCGAGGGCAGGGAAGATCGAGGCCGAGGCACGGGGGTGTGAAGAGAGAAGCACCGTCAGCAGTGAGGGGCTCGGTGCCACGGATGTGAACACTGAGGCCAACACTAGCAGCCCACTGGACACGGCGTGCTTTGTAGGCTCTTTGCTGGGTAAAAATCCAACCATCATAAACACAGCTTTCATCTCAAGGACCAAATGGCTGCCTGGAGCACCATGTTCGGCGGGAAGAACATCGTGACTGCCGTGGAGAGGAGCGAAGCAGACCCTCATCTGGATCCAGGCTCAAAGTTTACAGATGGGGAAACTGAGGCCCAAAGACAGAGCTGACGAAGAGCACAGTCTGAATGAGAACCAGGGACCGTCTCCATGTTCTTCTCGTTCTGTGCTCCAGGATCCCCTGGCATCGGAGCCAAGAGCATTTAAGGTCACATTCATTAAAAAAGCACATTTCTCTAAGTCCTGAGTCAATTAATTAAGAGTCTTATATTTATGGGTCCAAAACAATTAAGCTCTGTGGAATAAAGGCCCTGGTGACTTCACCAGTGAGGAAAGACCGGTCTCATCTGAAAGTGCATCCCTGTAGAAAGTTAATCCCAATAAAAATCTTTCCCAGGTTGCTGCCCAAGCCGAGTGTGTTGTGCTGGGCCAGACGTCACACGTGGTCAGCTCACCTGTGAACAGTGTGGCCTCCGCTAGCTGGGGCTGTGATGAGGAGCCACTCTGATTGTCCAACAAGGAATTCTCGAAGCTTCCACTTTCATCCTAACTGAACCTTCCAATCTGGAATAACACTCAAGACGACTGAGGCTGCTGGTCTGTCAGAAGTCCAAGCCCCATAACCACGATCTTTTTTTAGTTTTTAATTGGGGAGAGTCACTGTGGCTGAGCTACATTTTCCTCTCCTTCAACACGGATCCTGGAAGGCAATCAAACCCCTTATTTCTCACACATTCATTCTTTCTTCCAACTTGTTCTCATAAAAAAGGGGGTGGGGGATGTGGGTACCTGTTGTTTTCATGAAACTGTCATTTTGCACCCTCTTTATATGGAAATCCAACGAGTCTGTAAGACTACGGATCACAAATTAAGTTACCTGGTATTTTAAGAGGTATGGATGCCACTTAAGTTTGAAGTCAGATTTTATTTTATATCTAAGTCTAACTAACACCTTTTAATTACATAGACAGCTTAAATGAAACCTCAAGCATGCTGCAATTTTCACGTGTTTTTCTTCTCTTTGATCTACCTGTGAGGTGAAGAGGTAATCTTGCTTCACGGAGGGGACAGAGGTGATTACCCTAAGTTACAGCCATATAATAGCACAGCCAGTGACACCAGTTTTATAAAATAAAGGGGGTTTCTAAAGAACAAACAGCAACCTAGTGTAGCAGTAACCCTCCCTGAGTGTCCCAGATTTGGGGGGAGGGGGGAGGCAGGACATGTGATCTAGGCTAAGCCAATCCCAACAAACACCCTGGCCCATGAGTGGTTGAGGAGAAAACAGGTGACCCAGCCTGTCCAATCACAGTGAGCCTCAGGCACCCCCCCAAAAAAAAAAAAAACAAAAAAAAAACGGCAGGGACCAGAATCTGTTAACAGTGAAATCGTGGCAGTGGACAGAGAAATTAAAAATTGACCAAAGCCACAGCTGCTTTTACCAACCAGACTAGAAAATACTGTCTTCTAAGAAAAAACACTTCTTGTGGCTAGGATGTGCAAGAACTGGAACTCTCATACACTGTTGGTGGAAATGGAAAATGGAAAAATTGGAAAACAGCTTGGCAATTTCCTAAGAAGTTAAACATACGCCTACCATATGATCTAGCCATTTACTCAGAAACCAAGGAAATATATGTCCATACTAGGCTTGTACAATAATGTTCTTAATGGCTTTATTTGGAAACAACCCAAACGTCATCACAGAAGAATGTATAAACAAATTATGGTAAATCCATACGATGAAATACTGCTCAACACTAAAAAGTAATGAAATGTTGATGCATGCAATAAGAAGAGTATCAACTCTTAGAATAACTCTTAGAATAATTATGCTGAGTAAAAGGAGACAAAGAGCATATACTGTATGGTTCCATTTACGTAAAAGTCTAAAAAATGCAAACTGACCTATGGTGACATAAAGCAGATGGGTGGCTGTAAAAGGGAGTGGACAGGGAAGGATGAGAGGGAGAAGTGACAGAGGCACAAAGAAACTTTTGGGGCTGGACAGATATGTTCACTATCTTGATTATGGTCATAATTTCCCAGTGTTTGCATGTATGTATGTATGTATGTATATAACAAAAACTATCAATAAACTGCACAGTTTGTTAAAGTCATTCTGACAGTCTGAGACAACTTCTTTCAGAACAAAATAGGGGAAACATAGCACATGACTGATGTTTAGAATTTAAGAATTTTGTCCTCAATTCAGCGGATATAATCACATCTATCATATATATCCTCTCCAATCGGGGAATCTCTTGGGGGATGTCTGACTGTCGGTTTAGGCCCGATCCCACCGGCAGTTGGACATCCCTCTCGCAATCTGGGACTGCTGGCTCCTAACCGCTCACCTGCCTACCTGCCTGATTGGCCCTAACTGCCTCTGCCTGCCTGCCTGATTGTCCCTAACCCCTCTGCCTGCCTGCCTGCCTGCCTGATCGCCCCTAACCTCTCTGCCTGCCTGATTACCCCTAACTGCCTCTGCCTGCCTGCCTGATCATCCCTAACTGCCCTCCCCTGCCGGCTTGATCTCACCCCCAATGGCCTTCCCCTGCTAACCTGATCTCACCCCCAACTACCCTCCCCTGCTGGCCTGATTGCCCCTAACCCCCTGCCAGCCTGATCTCATCCCCAACTACCCTCCCCTGCCGGCCTGATTGCCTCTAACTGCCTCTGCCTCTGCCCCCACCGCCATGGCTTTGTCTGGAAGGAAGTCGGATGTCCAGAAGATGGCCAATCGACCCAGTCTAATTAGCATATTATCCTTTTATTAGTATAGATAGATTATATAGGATAGGATTGCTTAAATGGGGGAGGGGGAGCCTTTTTCAGCAGGAGGAGATGCTCAGACAAAAATACGTAATTCCTATATCTGGATTGATAGCCAGCCATATGCACTTTACTGCCAAACTGGTCATTAAAAAATTGAACCACTTTCTTACACCTTACACCAAACAGCTGTTACCCTTCAAACCCCTCCTCAGCCTCCACTTTAGGTTCTGACTTCGAAGTTCACCCAGATTTGGTTCTGATTGGTCAGTTTCTATGCCAGTCAGTATCTCTGGGCCTATATCCGGGCCTGATCAGAGAGGCGGGGCTGATCAACAGGCCGCCCCAGGCTGCTGGCAAGTGGGCTGAACTGCTGACCTCTCAGAGAGAGAGAGAGAAAGAGGTGCGGCTGCTGGTGAGGCCCAGAGAGAGAGAGAGGCAAGGGCTGATCAGCAGCTGCCACGGAGGCTGCGGATCAGATCCTGCTTCTCTCTCAGGGCCTCACCAGCAGCCGTGCCTCTCTCTCTCTCTCTCTCTCTCTCTCCCCGGGCCTCGCCAGCAGCCTGGGGCGGCTGCTGATCAGCCCTGCCTCTCTCTCTCTCTCTCTCTCCATCAGCCCGCTCGCCAGTCCCCTCCCACCCGAGCCTGCTGTGCAGGCAGCCTGGAGTTCAGTTGTCCCTTCAGTCATTTTGCAAGTTATGGACCCTGGCTCTTCATATATGGAGATACACACACACACACACACACACACACACACACACACACACACATTTGTATATATTGCAAAATGATCCCCACAATAAGTGTTAACATTTTTTTCTGGTCATAACTTTTAAGATGCAATACAGCACTCTTAGCAACTTTCAGTGTTATTAACTACTAGAGGCCTGGTGTATGAATTCGTGCATGGGTGGGTTCTAGCCGGCCCGCCCCGATCGGGGCCCATCGGCCGGACAGGGGGCGGGGACACGGGAGGTTAGCCAGCCGGCCCCGCCCCCGATTGGGGGGGGGCGATCCGGGGGTGGGGCCAGTTGGGGGGACAATTTGCATATTAGCCTTTCATTATATAGAATAGTCACCATGCTATATATTACAACCCCGTGACTTATATATTTATAACTGGAAGTTTGTGCCTTTTTATATCCTCTTTACCCATTTTGCCTACCCTCCACCTCCTGCCTCTGGCAACTACCAATCGCATCCATCCATCGATGGGCACTTAGGCTGTTTCTATGTCCTGGTTATTGTAAATAATGCTGCAGTGAACATGAGGGTGCAGACATCTATTTCAAGTTAGTATTTTTATTTTCTTTGGATAAATACCCCAAAGTGGAACTGCTGCATCACATGGTAGCTCTATTTTTCTTTTTTTGAGGAACCTCCATACTGTTTTCCATAGTGGCTACACCAATTTACATTCCTACCAACAGTTCACAAGGGTTCCCTTTTCTTCACATCCTCACCAACACTTATTTTTCTTTTCGATAATAGACATTCTAACAGGTTGAGGTGATATCTCATTGTGGCTTTGATTGGCGTTTTCATGTACTTGTTTGGCCATCTGTATGTCTTCTTTAGAAAAGTATCTATTTAGATCCAGTGCCCACTTTTTAACTATACTGTTTTGGGTGTGTGTTGTTGTTTTTGTTGTTTTTTGTTTTGTTTGTTGCTATTGAGTTGTAAAAGTTCTTTATATATTTTGGATAGTAACACCGTATCAGACATATGGCTTGCAAATATTTTCTCCCATTTGGTAGATTGCCTTTTCATTTTATTCTTGTTTTCCTTCGATGTACCGAAAATTTTTAGTTTGATATCATCCCACTTGTTTATTTTTACTTTTATTGCCTTCTAACTGTACGCGTTTAATGTGTCATTTGTTGTATGTCAATTACATCCCAATAAAGTAGTTTTGCGTTTTTTTTTTTAAACAAAGCTAAATACTTCTGAGCCTGGGACACCAAAACCACAGTCCCCTAGACAGAGACCGCCAAACCACTGGGAGGGCAGGCTTGATTGGGGCCATAATGCAACTCTCATAACACTCATTCCTCTGCTGAAACACCCCTGACTATGTATGGACTTTTACTACTTTTAAGGGCAATGCGCTATTTCAGCAGTCTCTTGCGATATTTCCTTGAGAAACAAGTCCTTCGCTTAGACAACAAGCAATTGACTAAAAGGTCCTGAAGGCAGCTGTTTAAAGCTCTTTGCCTTTGAGAAACTCAAGCCTGCCGTGTTCACAAGCTACCCCATGGGAGGGGCCTTACATTCTAAGGTTATTAGCTCAGGAGTTTCCACATATACTTGGGGAGTGGGAGGGAGAAATCCTGCTAAGTGTGAGTGTCTTTTGTCTTAATATCATCCTGACATCTTGAGGATGATCTGTTTTCTTTCTCGTGAACTGGGCCCAAGCTTGTCTTTAAAACAAACAAACAAAATAATAAAAGTAGGGTGCTTTTTTCTCTTCCCTTGGTCAAGCTCAGTAATGCATTGTAACTGCATGAACATTTTAGATATACTTTTTATAGGGAAATGTTTCCAACAAACACACACAGAAAAGGGGGGGGCAGAAAAAAATAATATATTTCACCATGCAACTGAAGAACTAAGATGGTACAAAGAGCTGCAAGCCCCTGCACACCCCTTCATGACTGCACATCCTTCCCCCCCCCCCCCCCCGCCTTCCCCAGGCAACCACCACCCAAAATTTGGTGACCATTCTCATGAACAAATCTGTACTTCTATCACATCTGTAAAACTTTATAGAACAACATCATAGTGGATGTATCTATCTTCCTGCAATTTGCTTTTTCTGCTCGACACTGTTTGTTAAACTGATCCCGAGTGATGCACTCGGAGATGCTGCGGGCACCTGCGGGCATCCCCTTGGCCCGTGTCTGATGTCAGCCAGTGGCACGGGCAGTTCTGTGCCAGCTCCGATCACTTCCTGGGACAACCTACCAACTCGAGCACAAGCCTTTCCTTTTCCTTTCTGCCCCCAGCAGAGCTGACACGCGTGGGCGCCCAACCCGGAAGTTGGAAAGAATGAATGCCTCCGTCCCTGGGGAACAGGAGCGGGTGGCCTCCAGCGCCCAGTCCTTCTCCAGGACAGGGCAGAGGCATTCTGCATACTTCTCTGAGCTCCTGCTGCCCACAGCAGCAGCCTTGATCATTCACCCCGATATGGTGTCTCCTTCCCTGTCCCATTGCTGTCTTTCCCTCCTACGTCCCGGGATCACCTCCCAAAAAAAGGCACCTCCACTTGGGTGCAGGTCCTTGTGGCCAGCCCCACTCGGGAGAACCCACTCTAAGCAGAATTCCAGTTTGTTCACTTTTACTGCTCAGAATTCCCTTTTAATTGACACAATTTTTAAAGGAATGCCCTTTTTTATGAAGGAGTGTGGTAAGAAATCAAGTTTTAAGTGATATTTGATGACAGAGAAATTATCACTAAATGATAGACTATAAAACTACGTACAGTCTACATATACGTGCATAGAAAATGAAAGGTAATATTAACAATTCCTTTGTTACCTTTGGACAGTGAAACTATATAAGCAAATGTTCCTCTTTTACTGTCTTTTTATGCAACTTTCCCATTTCTATCAAAAACATGTCCAGTTGACCCTTGAAAATGTGGGGGTGAGGGGTACTGACCCCAATATATAACTCCACATGTGACTTTGAACTCCCCCGAAACTTAAGTGGCCCCTCAGTACCCATGAGGGACTGGTTCCAGGACCACTAGGGCATGCCAATATTCACAGATGCTCACGTTCCCTATGCAAAATGGCACAGGCCAACACACACAGTCGGCCCTCCACAGTCGCCGATGGATAAGAGCACATGTAGTTACTGAAAAAAATTGTGTATAACTGGACCTGCACAGTACAAACCTGTGTTGTTTCAGGGTCAACTGTATGACTGCTAAATAGGAAAAACTAGTAAGTGCTATACAAATGACAATGGGGTATTCCTACAATATACCAGCAGGGAGGAGGTCATGTGGAAGGAGGGGGTAGGGGTGGCACAGGGCTCCAGGGATGAGTAGAGGGTGTGGGCATGGCCCCTCGGAGGGAGCAGAGGGGCTGCGGGAGGCAGAGAGATGGAGGAAGAAGCTTCGGAATAAGACATACACCTTCCTCATCACACTCCTGCTCCCCAACAATGTCTATCCCCTTTTCTGATACCACCCCCTACAACAAGCCCACCCAGCATCCTTCCTCAAGGAGTCCTGAGCAGAGCCTGGATCCAGCTTCCCAACAGGATCTGTGGGCCCCCAGTGATGTGACTCCACCCCAGCTCTGGGAAAGCCACTCTGGGCTGAGGGTAATCCAGCCCCCTTGCCAGGTACTGGTTCAAAAATGCCAGGTGATCCAACCTGGGCCAATGAGACCTAGGAGAGGTCTGCTGCCAGCTTCCGGGAATGTTGTTCTTGGCTCATCAGGAATTCCAAAGAACCATCTCCCAACCTTGCAGGAACTCTCTGCTGTGGGAAACCACAGGGGAAGATGCCTGAGGACTAATGAAACCAAGAGAGCAGAGACCCAAAGAACGGGGTTCCTGGTGACAAAACTGAGCTCAGAAACCCATAACCCACTCTCTGCACTTGCTGACATGAGCCCTGTAGGTGAGCCAGTTTGGGGCCCATTCCTTGCAGCTGAATGGATTCTAATTGCCCTCCACTACCCCACCCCCCCCCAAGGCCCGCTCCTCTTGCTGTCCATTTCATCCTGACTCAACTCATACACAGTATCTTAGGGAATCATAGCACCATTTGTCCCTAACCCCATAATTTCTTCTGAACACCCTGATACCAGTCAGCATAATCAAACCAAACCCCAAATCTGACATCCTTCAACTTCACTCACGACCAGCCTGGAGTAGTAAAAACCTGACCCCTCAACCAGAAAGTATGGGATTACCTGTTAGCACTTCCTGAATATTTCTCATGTGGCAAGCACTTTATAAAGTTCAGCTCATTAAATCTTCTCGCCCACTCTTTCAGGTAGAAACAGTGATTATCACCAGTTTACAGGAGAGCACTGAGGCTGCAGAGAAATCACGTAACTCAATCCCAAGTCACACAGTAAATCCCAGATTCAAACCCAGAGCCTCCTGACTCCCACATCCTCACTCTCAACCACAACCTGCCTTCTCCCAGAAACCCGAGGGAAACAGGTGGTGCCCCTGGCTAGCAGATGGAAAGAAAAATCAGATGCAGCTTCATACCCCACTTCCTCAAAGAATACAGTCCATTCCTGGAGATTAGCCTGAGGCGTTTCAGAGGTCCAACCTTGGGGCATATCTTGTTTTGTAGAATCTAGAGGACATGGTAATCAGAGGGGGGGAATTAGTGCTGTAAAGAGTCTATTAGGCCATTTTGTCTTATCTTCTCTATCTATAAGCGACCTGGACTCTCCAAGAAAGCTCAAAACTCAAGTCAGGCTTTAGGGAAATAAGGTTGGTTACCATTACATAAAGGGTTAAGATGGGTCACTATCCTAACACCGCAAGGACAACAATGATATAATTTTAATACACTTAGTTTTTCTAGTCAATCTACACTGACATAAATGTATTGTTCATTTAAAAAAAAAACAACAACACCCTCACATGTATTTTAAAAATCATTTTCTAAACAAGCCCTACACACACGACAGAACTTAGTTCTGTGGTTCTCTCACTGAAACCAATGGGGCCTGCCCTGCTCTCCACCTACATTCAATCTACTCCTCCGACTCCCGTTAGACCATGAGCTCCCCGAGGTGGTAACCCAGGTCAGTGACAAAGTCCCAACCCTCTCTTAACCTTCTAGTCGCTGCCACAGCTCCTGGCACAGTTCCCGGCACTGGGTAAAGGCTCCACAAGTACTTGTAGACAAGTACCTATGCATTACTACTCTGAGCTATTGCGGACCCTCGATGGATCCCCTTGAATAACAGAGAGAACACTATTCTCTTTCCAAGTATTTCTCAATCCTTCTGAGTCGGTCCTGGAGAAAGACTCAGTGTGGTGCTAGGTTCCTCTGAACATCTTTCTATCTCTATCTTTTTTTTTTTTTTTTGCGTTTTTTTTTTTTTCTCCCCTTTTTTATTGAATTTATTGCAGTGACATCGGTTAATAAAATTATATAGGTTTCAGGTGTACAATCCTATAATGCATCATCTGTGTATTGTATTGTGCTCACCACCTCAAGTCAAGTCTCCTTCCATCACCATTTTACCCGCCCATACCCTCTTCTTCCTCCTCCCACCCCCTTTCCCTCTGGCTAATTTTCCTTTTCAACCAAAAGAGTAGGCCTCTCCCTGAGAATAGGCAACAGCACGAGATGGGATTTAATCTATTTTGGGATTATTTATGGGTACCTTCGATTTACCTAGTGACACCACCTTTCTGTTCTGATAGTGGCACAAAGTTTCCTTTTCAAATACATAAAGAGTGAGTCAGCTGGCCCTGGGCAGTGTGCCTCCGTTGGTTGGAGCATCATCCCATACACTGAAAGGCTGCTGGTTCCATTCCCGGTCAGGGCACATCCCCAGTCGGGGTGCACAGGGGAAGCAAGCAACCAACCAATGTTTCTCTCTCACATTGATGTTTCTTTCTCTCCCACTCCCTCCTTCTCTCTAAGAAAATAAAATCAATATGAACATATTTTTAAAATTCAAATACATTTGTTTTAAAAGTGAATCAGTTGGCCCTGGCCAGTGTGGCTTCGGGTTCCATTCCTGGTCAGGGCACACACCTAAGTTACAGTTCACTCCCCAATCAGGACATGTATGAGATCAATATCTCTCTCCCCCCCCACCCCGCCCTAAAATCAATAATCAATAAATAAAAGTTAGCAAATGCAGGGAGAAAATGCTAAGTGGAAATGAAATAGAGACAGCGATGGGATTATGGTAAAAATAATGTCAGTGGCTCCTTTACGAATGACTACAGTTTGGCAAACACAGATCTAGACCAGTTCTCCCACTGAACAGGCTGAGACAGGGAGGCAGGGCCCTTCCAAGGGGCCAATGGCAGAAGCAGGCCCAGGACCACGGTCCAGTGTCTGGTCTGGGTCCTGCCCTCTGCCTGGGACCCACCATCTTGCCAACTCCAGCTTGTTCTGGGTGGGTCACAGGACCAGAAACCCATGCCCGGAAGCAGAGCAGCTTAGCACCTGCTGATCGTACTGATAACACCAACTGATGGTCAACTTTCATAGCAGGCAACACAAAAGCTATTGTGCAGATGTGTACATTTTTGCCCTGCCACATGGAAACGGCACCCCGGCTGACTAATTTCCCATCGTTAAACATGAACACTGCATTAGTCACTCACGTAAGTAAAACCCTCACAAACTCTACCTTTGGGAGAGGTGCTGTGTGTTCCCTGCCCCCACGAGGGACACCCTAAAAATGACACTCCCCTAAAAGGCTGCAGTAGGGGACACGTGGCCCAGCCAAGGGGACAGCAGGCAGCTCGTCTTCGAGAGGCAACTGAGGGAAGCAGGCGGTTCCACAAGACACAGACAGATCCCTTTGGCCCAGCAGGGCTAGGCCTAGCGTGTCCCTGAAAAGAACTGAGAATGAGGCACCCCACACACACTTCCCACAGCCCTTTTGGGCTCAGGAGCCACAGGTTTTGCTGTTGCCAGCCACCCAGGCCCAGCAACCGTGATGCTGTGTTATAGGGTGTGACCCCAGGAGTCCCGTTTCCGAGCGACTGTAAAAATGGTATCACCAGCCCTGTGACAGGAGGTTGGACAGTGCTGGGTTTGAGACCACACCCAGGGGAGCAAAAATCCCCGCAGGTGGTACAGGCAGCCCCACCAGGGTGATCCCAAATGTCACTGGGACTAGACGGGACAGAAGCGGTGCCCTGGGCCAAGGCAGGAACAAGCCAGTCTGGAGGACTGTGTGTGGCGGGAGTGGTGGGAGCAGCTGGCATGCTCCCCTTTATTCCAGATTGAAAGTACACAAGGCAGTCGGCCAGCCTCACCTCTGGCACAGCTGCTCCCTCGTCAGCCTCCTTGGTTAAGCCCTGAAAGGGGCAGGTGGGAGGTGTGGGGCTTCACAGCAGGAATGCCGAGGCTACCACCTCAAAAACAGCAGCTGTCATCCCCTGAGCACCTCCTACGCCTGGTGCCAAGTGTGCAGGAGGCAACCCATTAACGATTCTTTCTCATCATTGATGTTTCATTCTTTCTCTCCCTCTCCCTTCCTCTCTGAAATCAATTTTTTAAAAAAAGAAAGGAAGGAAGAAATGGGAACGAAGGACATTCTAAGACAGTGGTCGCCAACCTTTCAGACCTCACAGACCACCAGTGGGCTGCAGACCATAGATTGGCGACCGGTTGGCGACCGCTGTTCTAAGAGACAAAAGGAGAAGATTAAAGAAAGGGGGGGCGGGGTGGGGGACAAAGGAGCTAATTAAAAAAAAAAAAAATAGATCCATTAGTCAAACAAGACAAGAGGGAAAGTGAGGGAAGACATCAAGAATAGTTAGCACCCGCCTGGCCCAGTGCCTCAGCTGGTTAGAGCATCGTCCTGACATGCCAAGGTTGCAGGTTCGATCCCCGGTCAAGGCACATACAAGAATCAACCAGTGAGTGCATAAATAAGAGGAACAATAAATCAATGTTTCTCTCTCTCTCTCTCTCTCTCTCTCTCTTTTCCACCCCCCCCCCCCAAAAAAAAATAAATAAAAAAGAAGTTGTAAAAACAAAAGAATAGTTAGCACCTGTTTTCTACCCTAAAGGAAGCATGGCCAGGAGACCAGGAAATGCCACTGGCCTATGGTTCCTACCTGGCCTCCTCAAAAACCCAGGTCACTTTTTCTGCAACAGCCCAGTGGGTATGAGGTATTTTTGACCAATTTCTGGGTATACTTCCACCCACCTCTTCCCTTTCAAGATAATTAGGTCACTTCTTCTCCAGTCTGAGGGGCCACCACGGGCCCCGGAATGAGGAGGAGGGAAGGAAGGCAGCAACCACATTCATGGGCACTTACTGTCTGTCTGCCAGCAGCTGGCCCAAGGCTTACAGGGATCGTCACATTTAATCTTCAATGGCACCAAGAGCGGGGACTATTATAGATGGGGACAGGACTGACCCTCAGAGAGATCAAACAGCTTGCCCCAAGCTCCCAGCTAGTAAGGAGCAGGCTCTAACTAACCAGCACTCAAGCACACTCAGGAATCTGTATCCAGAAATGGTTGCCATTCCATCTCCTTTGCCTCGAGCAAGCTCAAGGCAAGATGATTCCATGGGCCTGGTGTCCTGAGGCTGTTGAGAGAAAACGATGTCTCCAGAAAGCCAATAGCATGAAGACCTTAGGGATGCACATAATTTTCAGACTTCTAAAAGTTCCCACGCAGACAAGGGTGAATCACGCTGCCCAACCACATTACATTAGGGACACATATGAGACATATTTAAATTGCTAATGGAGCTGAGAAACTAAAAGGTAAATGAAGTCCTATGCTGGGCTCACCACTAGACAAGGTCACAATAGTTACCAAACATAATAACTATTATTAAGAGACACTGGCAGTCCCAATAAAAGTTGGTCCTGAAAACTTTTAAGTCAGAAAGTGGCTGGAATATTCCCGCTCCATGTTTCACCAAAACATATTTCTAGGCCAAAGGAGACTCGCACACCGTAATAAGCCTCAATTACTAGTAAAACCTCCCATTTCAATGTTGGCCACAACTCAGTAACAACTCAAGGATGAATCTTGTTTCAACCATTAGTACGACCAAAATGGTATCACAAAACATTTCCAATCCACAGTTTTTTTCTGAGAAAATGCATCTCCCTCTTCCCAAGTTGATCAAAAGGCAGCTGTAAGCAAAACTCCCCAATGTAGAAAGAGATATGTTAAGATTCTTCACAGGTGATTTGTTTTTAATTTGTATTTCTTTATGTCCTACAATTCTTTTTACAAGTAACTACAAATGCAACTTTATGTCAAAAAAAAAAAAAACACCACACCTATTAGAAGTGAATTTAGAAGACATGCGGAACTGATGGTTTTCCTCCGGGGATTAAAATCTCAGACAAGGATGTGAGTAATAGTCTGCCACGTATTCGCTGGCTGATCTGGGCGTGCCTCAGTTTCCTTGTCTTTATAACGGGGATTGAAACAATAACTACATCTCAGGGTTGCAATGAGGTTCCACTTAAGTTATTACTGAAAAGCATTTATCACAATGCCTGGTACTGCTAGGTGTTCGATATACATTCACTATTATTAACAAAACTATTACTAAGATTGTAGTGAGTCGCAGGGGCTTCCTTTTATATTCATTTTCTGAACCTCACATGGCAACTTGGAAAAGGCCTTGTCCTCTAACAGCTGAGGCAAATCATAGATGTTCAGAGAAAGAAGTACCGAGTTCTTTAACTTCAGCATCGCTGTTCCACAAACGATGTGTTTTACTGGGTCCCCAGACCCAGCTGTTCCCTGCACTTAATTCCCATTTCACTATATGCAAAGGACAACTATTTTGCATTTTCTGAAAGCAAATACATTACAAACAAATCAATGTACCAGACTTATTATTCAACCCACCTATGCTAGAGGCTGGTTATTTATTCAGTAAGTTATTTATTATAGTCCTACTAAGCGCCAAGCTCAGAGCCACAAAGGTGAACAAGAGTTACAGGACCTGCCCCTGGAGCAGTCATGGGTGTCCAGGAGAGGGCCTCATGCCTTCCAGCCTCAGGTGTGGCTCCCCGTGGATCTCAAACAAGAGTGCCACGGGGAAAAACAAAACCAGGAGAGGCAGGGATCAGAGATACAGGCCCTGCAGGAAGTGTAACAGGACACCTGGATCGTTTCCTGTCAAGGACTCCACCAGAGAGGCATTCCCCCAGGACCAGCCAGCTCGCCTGCTTTGGTGGAGATAAGGAATGTGACAAGCCACTGCCCAGGTGCTTGCAAGCCAAGATCCACAAGGCTCCTCCTCCCAGGACTCGGTCCGGCTCTGCCCTGGGAGGCTGGAAGTTCCCTTCAGGGGCCCCGTCCCTCCGGCAGCACGTCCATGATCGGCCAAACTCCGCTTCTTCTGGGAGGAATCGTATAAACAGAACCCACAACCCTGTTCAAGTAACAGAACCTCGCCCGGCTGGCGTGGCTCAGTGGTTAAGCTTTGACCTATGAACCAGGAGGTCATGGTTTGATTCCCGGTCAGGGCCCATGCCTGGATTGCGGGCTCGATCCCCAGTAGGGGCCTGCAGGAGGCAGCTGATCAATGATTCTCTCTCATTATTGATGTTTCTATTTCTCTCTCCCCCTTCCTCTCTGAAATCAATATAATATATATATATTTTTATATATTTATTTTTTTTTTTTTTTTTTTTTAATTTAACAGAACCTCAAAGTCACAAAGGCCTTTTGGGATCTGATCCAGGGCCTCCTCAACACCTGAGGTCCCCTTGGAGACAGGGCCTGCTCCTGACCTCTGACCTGCTTTACCTCACCAAGGGAACAATCACTTTGTTCCTGAGCAAGAAACACCAGGCCCAGTGGAGCTCCCACCGGCTGTGAAATACCAAATAACTCTGGTTTCCCTTGAACATCTGATAAGTCACTTCAGGGAAGTCAGGGTGATTCGCACAAGCAGTGCAGGACCAGCATGATAAGAACGTGATTGTTTTCCTGGGGGAGCAGGGGAGATGGAGGAATCTGATCTTGGCCTCGGAGAAAGAACCCCAGCCTCCATGGGAGGCCCGCCTCTGCCTGGGTCACCAGCAGCAAGCGGCTGACAGTAACACCGTTCCTATTGGTCAGAAGGAACGCTGACTGCCCCTTGCCTTTTTAAATCTTAAAATCTGAATTTATGGGCCGCAGCAAATTTAACATAGTCCCTGCCACAAATCCCCACCCATTTCCCTATAGCTCAAAAGCCAAAATTCCACACTGTGCTCCAAATAATTCCAACCTCTTTGGTTGCCTTTATATCTGAACGGAAATTCCAGAAAAGTTGTCTGGCGTGGCAAAAGCTGACCAGCCTTATGAAAATACCCAAGAAAGGTGACCCATTTAGTCAAAAGAGCTTTCAGATCTCCATGAGAAAAGGAATTCATGCCAGCATAAAGGGCCCTCAGAGAGGAGAACAGGAGTGCTGTGTTAACGCCCAGACCTTTCACCAAGCCGGCCCAGCGCTTCTGGGGAGCTGAGCACCGAGTGGGCCGGCCCGCGGGCCAGCCGGCTCTCGGCAGGAGGCTGCAGGAGAGGAGCTTGGGGACAGAAGTTCAGCTCTGGTGCACAGCACGGGGTGGCCCACGGGCTCCGTGAAGATGAACGGGCAGTGGCTGCCTGTGCCAGGGCTGGTGGACTGATCAAGGCCGGGTGCCAGCCAGGAAGGAGAGGTTCTGCTCGCCAGCAAACACCGCCCGGCACAGGCTCCGCCGGGTCACGTTAAAAGGTAGCGAAGGGAGGTCCCTGACAGAGCACAGCTGTGCCAAAGGGTTGTCACCAAGCATCTCCGGACGTAGCCGGTTCACAGCAAACCCCTCCAGGTCCCCAGGTGGTGAGCCCCACACGGCTGCAGCCAGAAGGAACTCCAGGGGCACCTTCTCCTCACCCCGGGCTTCCAGGCCTCACAGAGAAAACCCCGCCCCCGCCTGTCTCCCCAGAGCAGCCTGCCCCTGGTCCCCACCGTCCAGACCCGCAGGGAAGCCACTGTCCCTGGGAACCAAACGCAGGCAGGGCGAGGACTAGAGCGATGCTTCCAGAACCGGGGAGAAGGCCCCCTTACAGGTCTCAGGTGCCGGGACAGGGAAGGCCAATGGGCCAAAAGCAGTTTTGTTTTATAGCAGGAAAGTTCACATTCCTCTAACTCAAATGAGTCAAGTTTCAAGCAAAATAAAAACGAACAGAACCAAAGCAGTAGCAAGTCTCTCGCGACAATAGGTCTATTTTACTTGACAAGTGTGGAACCCAGCTTTGACATTAAAGCACACTTCACAGCTTGATGCAGGCAGGCCTCGTGCCTGGCCCGTGAAGTGAGGCGGATCCAAGCATCGGTATTCCCATCTGTGAAATGGAAGAGATGTAAAGCCACGCCCGTTGCAGGGCTCCCAGTGAGGATTAGAACAAATAAAGGCAAGGCACCAGGACAATGCTTGGCAGGCAGCGGGGATGGGGAAATACCGGGCATCGTGTTAGAGATGGGTGGGCACGCCTGGCTGTTCGGTACACAAGTGGCATGACCAGTGCGTTCGGTACCAAGAACGGGCAAGGACTATGCAGGAGGAAGACGGTCCTCCTCGCCAAGCTGTCTACCTGAGCCAGGTTTTGATGGGGGAAGGGAGGAAGTCCGATGCTCTGTCAAAATAATTCAGTCTCATGGCCAGTCTTGGCTGAGTGAAAAACCAAACCGCTTCTTCGCTTACAGCTAGGACTAGGGAATCTTTTAGACCAAGGACATTCCACTGCACAGGGACTCGTCAAAAGGGGATCAGGGAAGGCACATGTTCTTCGGTAAATTTTGTAACCAGACAACGAGCATTAGTAACATTTCATCGAATTGTTTTCATAACTGGACAGTTTGCAGAAGAGGTGACAACCACCTATCTATAACTTACCAAATGAATACATTTAAGGCAACTGCTAGAAGGCTCTCAGAACAAGGGCAGCAACTACATATAGAGCTCAGTATTTTTCTTGCAAAAAAAAAAAAAAAGAAAAGAAAAACTTGATACTAAGTGGGCACGACTAAAATGCCCAATAATTCCATCCTTTCTAAAACGAAGACCTACTCTCACCTACTGTTTTATCACTTTAGTCAAAAAGAGAGCCACTTGGTTTTCTCATCATCTTTCCCAAGAAACTCTCTCCCTAAACATGCACTCAGTTTCCCAAGAAAAGTGACCGAGGCACCTTAAAAACACAAGGCCACTTCCCAAGCCCAGGAAGAAAGCGGTGCTGTTTATTATTTGGTGGTTATTGAGCATGTTTAATGAATAACTAGATTTATAACAGTAATGTAAGATGGCTTCTAGTAGAATGAGGCAATTTTCATTGTTAGGAGAGTAGGAGGCAGCATGCATTTACTAGTAGATTGAAAGGGCTCTTTCCATTGGATTTATTTATTTGGTTCAAATTGTTAGAGGAAAGGATTATAATTATATCCAGCTCCTTAACTAAGGTAACTAAAGATGAAAACTATATGCAGAATAGCAATAGGGGGAGAAAAAGAAAAAGGAAATGCAGAAACACAGACCTTCGGGGGCCATTAAGTAGGTAGGGTACACGCACTCCAAGGGCACACGAGATAATCCATCAGAGCACAGGAAAAACCAGATCTCACATCTGGATTTGTCATCTAAAGAGGAACTATGCTTTCCTAATGTTTCATACCTAGACTGGCAGTGGTATAGGTATACAGCTTACACATATACACATATGAGGAAGGGGCATGTTCAGAAAGTTTGACTGGGAGAAATGATTGAAGCAACAGTTGATCCATTTCAGTTGGGTTCGCCTACCCTCCCCAAGCTCCTGGAGAAGATGCTCTGATGCCCATCTTCACAGCCTCAGGAGCTTCGTGAGTCAGTCCCTGCCTACCTCTCCACCACCACCACCACCACCGCCCGCTCCCCCCCTCCGCTCCCCACCTCCACCTGACACTCTTCCACTCCTGTGTTCATCTGGCTAATTGTTCACCTGCCTAAGTCTAGTCAGGCTTCAGTCTCAGCTTAACTGGCCACTCCTCCCAGGAGCCCTCCAGACCACCCAGCCCACTCCAGCCTGAGGGAAGGCATCCTCTCACCGCTGGGTCCGCAGAGCAGACAGCAGCAACTAGAAGCCGCCCCTCAGCCCTGACCTACTCAATGGGACCTACCTTTTTAACGGTCTCCAGGTGATTTGTGTGTGCCTAAAAGTTTGAGAAGGACACTCCCTGGTGACATGTCTCTCCTCTAACTGAGCAATGTGTGACGCAAGCCAGGGGCGACTCTCATTATTCCTGTGGCCCTTGAAGTCCGTCTTTTTTTTTTTTATATAATATATTTTTATTGATTTCAGAGAGGAAAGAAGAGGGTGAGAGAGATAGAAACATCAATGATGAGAGAGATTCATTGATCATCTGCCTCCTGCATACCCCCCACTGGGGATCAAGCCCACAACCCGGGCACATGCCCTTGACCGGTATCAAACCCGGGACCCTTCAGTCCACAGGCTGACGCTCTATCCACGGAGCCAAACCAACAAGGGCACAGTCTGTCTTTCATACATTTGTTGAATGAGGAAAGGGAGAAAGGATTTGGGGAGGCATCTTCACCAGAGGTGAAGGGAAGGGAAGAGCTATCACACCAGATGACAGCGCAGTGGGAGGACTGGCTGAGAACAGAGGGAAGGCAGTCCTGGACTCTGGTTCAAAAGCACAATAATGTTACTAACGATAATGCCAGCATCATGCGGTAGCTTAACCTAATCAAATATAGTGCTCTCCCCAGCTTTAACATACGAACTATTATTCTCCTCCATTTTACAGGTGGGGAAACAGGCTCAGAAAGGTGAAGGCAGTGGGCCAGAGTTGCACAGCGATTAGGTGGCAAGTGGGGATTAGACCCCTGGCAGGCTAGCTTCCGGCCACCCCCGAATTCCGCTGTATCTAGCAGAGCCTCGTATGTGCAGACCTGGAGGCCATTGATAGGGGAAGCAGGATGTGGTACCCCTGACCATGGAGCCACTGCGGGCAGGGCCCAAAGGCTCAGAGCCCAAGGAGCAAGGAGCATCCTCAACTAGCCAGTGACACTCGCCTCACTGCACAGGCCCAGGACCCGGCAGGGACGGGGAAGTGCCTCGAGACACAATTTGGCTCCAAGTCAAAGCCCTCCTTCAGCACAGACTCTCCAAGAACGAAGGCGGCTGCTGACTGGCATGCTGGCTCCGCGTCGCTGGAGGGGCTGTGCAGAGGCCCGGCTGCCATCTGGAAGTGATTTGGCCCAGAGATTCCTGAGTGGGGTGGGAGGTTGGAATGACCAGCTACCCCTCCGGCTCTCGGAAACAAAGCTGTTGCGAATGGGCCCAGAGGCAGCCCTAACACAGCCAGGGGTCATCTCCTTCCAAGGAGGGGCACGCTCTGGGCAGTCCGTGACCCTAGGAGAGCAAACAGGATCAGCACTAGCCAAGCAAGCCCTTTCAGGGTGCACACCCTCCAGCGTGACTTCTGAGAGTGATCCTGGACAGCACCTGACGTATTTAACAAACACTCACAGAGCACTTACTATGTGCCGCAAAGTGACCTAAGCACTTCTTTAAGTGTTAACGTGTTTAATTTTTAATAGAAATAGGTACTGTCCCCATATTCGTGATAAGAAAACCCAGCCTTGGCCAGTGTGGCCCAGTGGATAGATCGTCGGCCTGAACACCACAGGGTCTCGGGCTCAGATTCCCCGTCAAGGGCATGTACCCGGGTTGTAGGTTCTATCTCCCTCCTTGGTAGGGGAGCATGCCAGAGGCAACCCATCGATGTGTCTCTCTCACATCAATGTTTCTTTCTCTCTCTTGCCTCCCCCTCCCCCTTCCACTTTTTCTAAAAATCAATG
The DNA here is from genome assembly GCF_027574615.1 of Eptesicus fuscus. Classification (NCBI taxonomy): domain Eukaryota; kingdom Metazoa; phylum Chordata; class Mammalia; order Chiroptera; family Vespertilionidae; genus Eptesicus; species Eptesicus fuscus. The sequence goes on along the minus strand of NC_072490.1, from coordinate 45,810,894 downwards.
GAAAAAATATCATGTGTGAGGATTAACCAAAAAGAGGGAGGGAGGGAGAGAAGGAGGGAGGGAGGGAGGGAGGGAGGGAGGGAGAGGGAGAGAGAGAGAGAGAGAGAGAGAGAGAGAGAGAGAGAGAGAGAGAGAGAGAAGAGAAAGAGAGAAAGAAAGAAAGAGAAAACCAAGGCACAGAAGTGTCTTAATTGCTACTTAGCAGTAAGTGGGATTTGAACAAAGAATCATTGCTCTTGACAAGAGCCACCAGGGCACAGGGGACACTAACGTGTTACTTGTTGCAAACGGCCCCACACTTGTTAATTCTGACAAAGCACGCTATTGTGCTGGTTACTTTTTAAACAGTCTCGGGGTCTGAACTATACTGCCTGAAGGGCCCACGGGCATTTTGCTAGGTAATTCAGAAAAGAGCAGAATTCAGGATTGGTTGTACGTTGTTTTGGTGGGAGTGGGACAAAAGGAAGGAAAAGGGCTAAGTGGCACACGGGGGCCCACCCCCCTGGGAACACTGCCCAGTGACCCAAGGTCTTGGGAACACCCACCCCACCTGCTCTGGGGCACTGGCCTGGCACAGGCACTTTAAGTCAACATTAGGGTCACACCGCACCCTCTAAAAAGGCAAAAATTCATTTTTTTCTTTCTTTTCTGAAGGATCAAACCAAAACACACCACCCAAACTTCTAGGCAGCCTTGATTGTCATTCCTGGGCTGGGAGACCCCTTTTTCTCCAAGTTGGCGGGCCTGCCCCATGTCAGAAAGGTTTTTGGAAAAACAAGTGAGTAAAACCGCCAGCTCTGGCAGGCGGCTAGAATTAAATATGCCGAGGCCTCGCTATGAACTGCCCAGGATGTAACAAGAAAATGAAGAAAGTCTTTAACTTTTGGATGGAGCCTAGGATGGGCCCACCTCACCATGAATTGCAATTGTGAATAAGCAGCCAGGGCTATCTTTCAGTGAATTCTGAGGAGAAAAGCCACAGTCCTCTGGTGGCTTTTGACCTTCCCTGATCTCAGAGCTGGGTGCCTGTACACAACTCTAATGACTACCACCATGCATACTGTTGAGAGTTGTCCAAAGCATACGAAACTCTGTATTCATTCAGAGATACCTTCCCAGATCCAGACTACGGAGTAAAACACCATCCACGGGGTAGCGGAAAAGTTCCCATCCCCCGGCCCCCACCCCTCAAAAGCATCAGTGAAAACAGAGCAGCCCGTCCCCAAACACGTTCACCTGGACACAGGATGGAAGCTGCCAACTGCTTCTGCTCACCTCCAGACTCGACTCTGATCTCACGGATCCTTTGTCATAGGTCAGAGGATTAGTCCTCTCACTCACCTAAGGCCTTGGGGTCCCCGATGAGCTTGCTCAAGGCCCGAGGCTACCCCAGCATCCCAGACTTAACAGCCCTGTTGCAGAGGCTCTCTGGTCAGGGGAGAGGGGCCGTATTTACTCATTTCTGACCCTGGAAGGCAGGTCACTGAAGGCTCAATTCAACAACTGGGTAGACCTGGGTCCCAGTCACCATTTACTTAGCAGGCGACCTCTGCAAGTTACTTCACTTCTGCTTCCGCATCTTTGAATAGAGACAACAATACTAACAAATCACAGTTGTAACAGTAACCATCTCCTCAGCACCTGGTCGGGACTGGGGCAAGCCCGTAAGCCTCCCACGACTTGCTGAAGCAGCTCATTATACAGACAAGGAAACCACTTGAGAATTCGAGGTGGAGATCAATGAGGTAATTAACAGAACACCTTCCCACGCCCCCAAATCGGAGCTAGTGTCAATCAATGTCAGCACAGCAACAACACAGGGTGAGCAGTCAATACTTGAGCTCCATGTGACTTTTTCCTTCAGGTCTCTTCCCCAGGACTGGCCCAGGAGCAAAAGGAAGAGGCCGCAGGCTTTACCGCCACAGGAGTCCTGGCACTCGACATTCCCTCTCTCCAGAGGCTGGAAAACCTGTTTGCTTCTAGATCTTTCTGGGAGAGCAACTAGGCAGCCAATGACGGGATTCATAAATGTGGTGACGGGATTCATAAATGTGGTAACACCCTTTGACCCAGGCATGCTACTTTGGGGAACATGATCCAAGAAATCATTTAAAAGGGGAAAATAAAACAATGTAACTTGTGGTGGGAAGAAGCTGCCAACACCCATAGGCCCACAACGAGGGAAGGGGAGGCTAACCCTGGCATGTCAGCAGAACGGAAGGCCCACCGGCCTGGGTGGGTTCAGGAATGAAAATCGTGAAGATCGAGTAGAAAGCTAGACCTAAGGGACCAGACAACGTCTAGAATGAGGCCCCAAGCTCGGGGCAATGATGGGAGCCAAACTGGAAGCAGCTGCAACCTGTGTAAACGGTTGGGAAATTAGGCAGTCCAGGATTCTCTGGTGCTGTGGTTTGGGTTTTTCATTTGTTTTGTTTTTTAAGAGATTTCATGTCATGTTTGGATACTCCTGGTTTACTTTAAGTTTCTTTGTTCGGTTAATTAAATAAATACACATTTTAAAACAAAGAAGAAGGGATCCCCGTTGAGCCCAGCCAGGCCTTGAGATTCCTCAGAGGGGTCGCTGGTTTCCGAAAAGGAAAGAATTCCAGGAGAAGACTGTGGTTCTCTCCCCCGCTTATAGGCAGATACAAGAGCATGCCACTCAGCTTCCCTCTGCACGGAAGCCACCCTTCATGGCGAGGCTGGCTGGGCGGTGGCAGCTGCCTGGGCCCAGGAAGCAGCCCTACCTGCCAGGACAGGTGTGGGGGAGGGAGAGGGGAGAAGGGAGGAGACTCAGCCTAGAGGGAACCCCCTTGGCTGGAGAAAGTCCCAGCAGCCACACCCACACTTTCTTCCTGTCATGGGGGTCACAATAAGGCCTGGTTTCCTCAGGAAGAGACCTAGACCCAGGCCTGGGCCAGCACCTCTCCGGCAAGACACTCACTTGGCAGAACATACACATACAATGTAAATGCACACACATACACACACGCTCCCTCTTTGCACACACATATTCCCTATATGCACATGCTGTGTGACAGCCCCCCCCTCAGCAGCCTGTGCCCCTCCTGGGAGTCCTCCCCCAGTCCAGGTCCTAGTGGGGACCTCACCCTCATTCCTCCTCCCCAGCTCAGGGGGTGAGGGACACACACCAACTCCCTGCCCCCTCTCAGGAAGACCCCGGTGTGGGGAGGGCGGGGAGAGGAAAGCCAAGTCTCCTTTAATTGTCACCACTTCCTTCAATTCTCAGCTGGACCCTCATGCTTCCATGGCTTGGGCAAGCGATTTAATCCTCTGGACTCCCTAGTCTGCAAAACGGACCTAACGCTCCAACACTCCAACCTGCAGGATGTGGAAGGACTGCGATAACCAGAAGGCTGTGGGCACACAGCACTCACTGGTTTGGGGTCCCTGCAAGGCAGCAGTTCCTATTACTACCACCATCTCTACATTTTAACTTCAGCCTCCAGAGCGGCCTCATCCGGCGGCGCCCAGCCAGAGCCGCACTGGGAGTGGAGCGAGCGAGGGCGACACACCCCCTGAGGCTCCCCTTCCCACCTCCAGGCCCACACCCATTCCGAGGCAGCGGGGGAGGGTACCAGGTCCCGGTCTCCACCTGGGCGGGGAGGCCTCAGGCGCAGAGAACGGTGCCTCCCCAGGCCGGCCTCAGAGCCAACGCCCATTCGCCGCGGCCGAGCGCACCGGCCTGGGCGCAGCGGGGCGAACGCTCCGGGGAGCAGCGGACTAGGGTCTCACCTCCGGGGACAGCAGACCAGAGGTTTCCAGTCCCCCCAAGTTCCGGCAGGGGCATCCCAGGTGCAGAGAAATGCCACAGCCCCACCGCTCCCCGTGCGGCCCCAACTCAAATCCTCAACCCACAGCTCTCCAGAGACCCACCGCCAGGACGCACGGCGGGGAGCACTGCGGGGAGCTATCCTACGAGGTCACAGCCCAGGGGGTAGCACCATGGTGGGGGCCTAGGTCCCCTGTGTCCCCACAACCCCGGGGACGACGCCCCCAGCCGCGGCGCGCACACCCAGCCCGCGGCTGCGGCGCGTAGTGAAGCGGGTGCGCGGCAGGAAGCCTCCGCCTCCCGCAGGGGCGCACGCGGGGTTCGCCGCCCGAGCCTGGCCGGGACAGGGCACTCACCGATGGACACGAGCTTGATGTTCTCACGGTCCAGGAACTCGAGCGCCACGGACACGTTCTCGAGCTGCATCTGGCGGAAGGTGGGCCGCTGGTGGTACTTGCGGTACATGCGCTTCTGGCTGAGCACCTCGAGCAGCGCGATGAGCCGCAGCCCGTCGCTCAGGTCAGTCTGCAGGTTCCCGATGCGCTTATTCACGCATTTGAGGTGCTCGTTGCACCAACGCGTGAACGTGTTCTGCTGGATCTTCTTCCACGGCGCGTCCTCCGCCAGGTCCTTCTCGGTGACCGGCATCCCGGCGGCGGGGAGAGCGCAGTGCGCAGCGAGCAGCCGGGGACTAGCGTCAGAAGGCCCAAGAGCCGAGGCAGGGAGAACCAAAGCGGAGGGGGAGTCGGACTCGAACTCGCTCCTACCGTGGCCGCGGCTGGGGCTGCTCTGTGGCCGCCTGCCCTTGGCCGCGCGAGGCGGCTGGCCCCGCGCCTGCGCACTGAGCCGCCCCGCCCCGAAGCCCCGCCCCTTCCCAACCCACCGGCGGGAGTTCCCGGGCCACAGTCGCCTCCTGCCGCCCCAGGCGGGCACTGCGCCCCGCGGTCTCCGCGGAGGGAGCCCTGCACTCCGTGCTCACCGCCTGTGGGAATGGAAGGCAGGAGGGAGACCCCCAGATACTTAAGAAGGTCACCGTCCCGGAATGAGGGCACGTGCAGAAGGAGGGAACTGGAGAGAATGGGCGGGTCCTGGGAGAGGGGGCTGCACCTGTAGGCTTTTTATGGAGCTCCTGCTGTGTGGTAGGCACTGTAGAGCACCGTGAAGGAAACAGACATTTATTATTCATATCAAGTAAACTCATGAATTACAATACATATTATTATTCATAGCATTTATTGAGTGCCAGGCCCTCTTAGTGCCTATGAACCGATGGTAAATAAGACAAACATCCCTTAACCTTTAGTTCAGAGACTAACGGGAGAGGAAAGTACGAATCACCTGTCACAAACAGCTCAGTAGTAGTCATAGAAATGAACAGTAATTTGCCATGTACTGCGTGTTTCCTAATGCTGCTGTAACAAATGACTAAAACTTTGTCTTAAAAAATCACACACGTATTATCTTGCAGATCTGTAAGCTTAGATGTCCCTCCCAGGTCTCACTGAGCTAAAATCAAGGTATTGGCAGCATGCATTCTTTTCTGGAGGCCCTAGGGAAGAATCCATTTCCTTGTCTTTCCCAATTTCTAAAAGCTTCCTGCATTCCTTGGCTGTGACCTCTTCCTCCATTCTTCAAAACCAGCCAAGTCAGGCTGAGTCCCTCTCACATTGTCACCTCTCTGGTTCTCCATAGTACGTCTATCTCTAACTCTCTTAAGGACCCTGTGATTACATTGGGCCCAGTTAGTTAATCCAGAATATTTTAAAATCAGTGACTAGCAGTCTTAATCCCATCTGCAACCTTAATTCCCCTTTGTAAGGTAATATTTATGGGTTCTGGAAAATAGGATGTGGACATGTTTGGGGACCATTATTCTGCCTACCAACACCATGGACTGAGCACCTGCTCTGTACTCAGGTTCTGTGCCAGGTGCTGGCATATAGCGGAGACCCAGGCCAGAGCTTCGCTGTCAAGAGTGGTAGCTAGCATTACTTCAGTACCTGCTCTGCCCCGGTACCAAGCAAGAGCTGTGCTAAGCTGTTTCTTTGCTATTGGCTCCATTTGACTATAGCAGGGGTCCTCAAACTTTTTAAACAGGGGCCCAGTTCACTGTCCCTCAGACCGTTGGAGGGCCAGACTATAGTTTTAAAAAAACTATGAACAAATTCCTATGCACACTGCACATATCTTATTTTGAAGTAAAAAACCAAAATGGCAAAAACACCTGCATGTGGCCCGCGGGCCATAGTTTGAGGACGCCTGGACTAGAGTCCACTGAGGTAAAGTGACTAGTTCAGGGCACACAGCACAAACAGGACTTGAATTCAGGTCTGTAAGAGAAGCACAGGGAGCCCCTCTACTCAAGAAGGGATACCTAACCCAGGGCTGGGGGAGGGGAGTCAGGGCAGGCAGGCTTCCTGGGGGAAGAGGAGCCGGGCAGAATAGAGGCAAGGGCTTCCAGCCCAGCAGTTTCCCAGGAGAAGCCAGCAGGTTTGTGGTTGTAGCAGGTCATTTGCATACAGTGCTCAAGTGCTTTGTTCAGACAAATTGTCTCACTCCCTGGATAGGCTCAGAACTGCAGGGGGGAGAAAGTGTGTTACCTGGCCATAGCCCTAGCCCATTATAGGAACACTAGAGGCCTGGTGCATGAAATTCGTGCTCTGGTAGGGTCCCTAGGCCTGGCCAGCGATCAGGGATGATGATCGGGGCCTTCCATTTGCCCATATTTAGTTACCTAAATAAGTTCTGCATATAAATATCCAGTCCAGCCCTAGCCAGTTTGGCTCAGTGGATAGAGTGTCAGCCTGCGGACAGAAGGGCCCTGGGTTCGATTCTGGTCAAGGGCACATGCCCAGGTTGTGGGCTCAATCCCCAGTAGGGGGACGTGTAGGAGCCAATCAATGATTCTCTCTCATCATTGATGTTTCTATCTCTCCCTCCCTCTCTGCTCCTCTCTGAAATCAATATATATATTCCAGTCCACTTCACTCTGAGCTGAGACATCTTGTCTTAGGATGAGCCTCATGATTCCCTCCATTCAATCAGAAGCTTAATAGTTCTCTAGTGAGCAGTTTATGGGGGTGAAGGAGTCTGGACAACCATGGTGGAGGGTGGTGATCAGTGACTTTAGAGACAAGGAGAGAAAGCAGACAAGGTCTTCAGATGGCCCTTTATCCATATTTGATAAAGGATGAGGACCAAACTACTCAAGGTAAGCATTTCTGCAGGGAGCATTTTAGCCAACACATTCCAGTTTTGCATGACAAGACTTTCATTTAACAAATGCCTAATCCCTGTTTTCCAAATTTTGTCCTCGCCATCTGATCTCTTGGTAGAACTGTGCAGAGTGGGAGCATGTAAAGAAGTGAAAAGCACAGTCTTTGGGTGTGAATTCTGTGACCTTGAAAAAATAACCTCTGCAAGCCTCCGTTTTCTCATCTAGTAATGGAGATAACCCCACTCCTGGGCTATTATTAGATAATGCAACCAGAGTGCCTGGCACACAATCAATGCCCAACCAATATTGCTGGAAACCAGGCAAAATGAACAGACTTCACAACCAGCCCCTGAAAAATCTGGAATTGACTGCATTTTCCCAGACTCCAGTCCTCTGTGAGAAGCCCTGGCTCCCTCCACATCTTTTACCCAGATATTGACACCAGTCTGCCACGGCCCCGAGAGATCGTGGTGAGAAGAAGCTGACCAAGAAAACATAAGTGGAGCAGTAACCGCTATGTGTCCGCATGGACCTGACAGGACAGTCGCAGATGCACAGACGCATCCCAAGGAAGAGACAAGCTGAACCTGGAGATGGACATTGGGCGGAAGGGGGAAGCACTGTGAGCCTGCTGCCCAAAGCTGCACCAATTGCCAAGTCAGCCCATCTGCGTGGGGTTGGGAAGGGTTCTTCTAATCAAACGGGTGTGCTTCTAGAATAGCTTCCTGGGTCCCACCTCGTGCCTTCGCTCAGGCAGTGCCCTCTGCCAAGAATGCTCTCCTCCCTGCCCTCCAACTTGGGAAAATCATGTCCATCCTTTAGTCCCCTCACGCTCACAGCTTGTTCGGTCACAATGCTTGTTTTTTGCTGAAGTTTAGTTGCTGTTTTCTGTGGTCAGTGACTGACGGTGGAAAATGTCACCTCCGTCCCCTTGCAGAGTATAGTCTGGGGTTTAAGACCTAATAGAGCCAGCGCTATCCAATGTAAATATAATGAGAGCCACGTTGTCATTTTAAACTTTCTAATAAAAAGTAAAAAGAAACAGATAAAATTAAATGTAATATATTTTAACCCAAAGTAAGAGGACCAACTGTCCAAGTTGGCCCAGGACTAAGGAGTTTCCTGGGGTGCAAGCCTTTCATTTCAGTGCTAAAAGCAAGAGTGTCTCTGGCAAAATAAGTTGGTCACCCTGCTGGCAGTGAAAACTGCACCAGGTGTTAGACTGGACCTGGGTTCGGCAACCTCGGGACTTGAGTTCTGGCTGAGAAAGAATTCAGAGCCAAGACTCAAACTATAAGAGAATGCTTATTCAGAAAGTCACAGAGGTAGAAGTGAGCAGCAGAAGAAATGGGGTCAGGAAACAAGTTAAGAGGCAAAAGAAGGGCCTTTGGAACTTAGGAGAAAGGTAAAGCTAACTCTCCTGGGAGGCAGAAGTGGGTGGGAGGGAGAAGAAAGGGAGGGGAAAGGCAAGCATGTGCTCCTGGGAGAGAGAGCTGAGCTGGGTCCTCTTTTTGAGGGTACCTCCAGGACTCAGGGGAGGATCCCAATAAAATATTCATCAGCTTTCCAGGTGTGTCCTTTTAGAGTTAAGGTTTCCACTGATTGGTCGGCAGTCTTTAGTCAATGTAGCTGGTCCGATGTCAGCCATGGCATCGCTTGTCTGGTTTTGCTGCTTTTCTGGGCCTGGAGCTGAAGCACAGGAGCTGAGGCCTTGATGTTATCCCAGGGTTACTGTGTAAGGGAGTGGTCATGCAAGGGCCTGCATGGGAGTCACTTGAGGCCACTCTTCCACCCCTTGTTCCTCCTCCAAGGGGGTTTGCTGCGTGACTAGTGACATGCCAGGAGAGGAAAGGTCAGGGGTCTAAACCAAAAATGCGAAGGGAAGGAAGGTTACCCTGGGGGTGAGCTCCTTGTTTTCCCAGTTTTGCCCGTTAGGCATCCAGAGCTTTCTGCCCTGAGGACCCTCTGCACCTGGCCCATTGTCCTTGCTCATGTCTATCTAACTGCCTACCACAACCCAATATATCCCAAAAGTTATAATTTCAATATGCAATCAACATTTTATATAGATCACAATTCGGACTCGGCATATTGCCAAGTGCTCAATAGTGGCCTTTGGCAACTGCTGGCTCTCAAATTGAACAGTGCAGGATAGAGATATGCTTGATATTGAAATAAACCAATTAACAATTTGGAGACCATTGTGCTCTCACCAGGGTCCTGATCTTGGGAACCTCTTCCTTAGATGTGAAACCTACCTCCATGTTAGGTCTGATCAAATGATCAAATCAATTACCCCCCCCCTCCCCCCCCCAGGAAACTGACCTTTAGATCACTTCGCAACCGATATACCCTTTCTCTGAGACCACATTCCATTTGCTAAGACCAGTAACTCCCCTCAGGACTTGCCCAGGATCCCGATCTGCCCAGAGAATTCCCTGCCGAAAAAGCCCGCTTGGGGTCCTTTAAAACCTCTGACTCCCCAGTCCCTGGGTGCTGACGCCATTTGGGGGCTCAGCCCATCTGGTTTCCAGATGACGTAATAAATTTGCAAGTTTTTATCACTTTCGGCCTCGTGTGTACCTCCTTCGACACTCTTCAGTGTTTATTAAAGCTGGGGACAGTGAGACAAGGAAGGGCCTAGGACAGAAGGAGCCACAGGAGAGGGACTAGGTGGGGAATGAGCCCAGGCTGGGCTGCTTTGGCTCACTAAGAAGTCAGAGAAAGGGGGCCTCGGAGACAGGTGCAGGGGGTTAGCCCAGGACGAGCTGCCGCTGCGCATTGCTCCGTGGTTGCAAGTCTCATGGGCTCCCTTAGGGGTTAGGAGATGCCTGCCTGTGGGGGAAGGAGGCGGGGCGGGGGGGCGGGGAGAGGGAAAGGTACAAGCATGCTCCTGGGAGGGAGAGGGCACTGGGACCTTTGTTTTGAGGGTTTTTAAAGGCTGGGAGTTTAGGGGAGTTCTTAGAGGAGGATCTCAATAAAATATTAATCAGCTTTATGCTGATGTACCAAAATGAGATGTTTTTCCCTTCAACTTTTTTTATTTTTATTTTTTATTGACTTCAGAGAGGGAGAGAGAAACATCAGTGATGAGAGAAAATCATGGATGGGCTGCCTGTTGCATGCCTCCTACTGAGGATTGAGCCTCCAACCCGGGCATGTGCTCTTGACCGAAATCGAACCCGGGACACTTAAGTCTGCAGGCCGACGCTCTAGCCACTGAGCCAAACTGGCTAGGGCTCTTCATCTGTTCTTGAGTGTGGTTTGCACAAATGGCACTAATTACATTGCTGCTAGCCGTCTCCCAGAGTAACGTGATTTAAGCTGTTTACCCTCTGGTTGGGGAGGAGAAGTGCAAACCATTTATTAAGTGCCCTCGGTTTAGAGAGGATGGCATTTACTAGATGACTGCAAACTGCTTGGTTAACTGTGTCTCAGTTCCCCTGTCCCACTGGCCCCGGTTTACTAGCCTGGCTCAAGCCACATCAAAGAGCAAAGACCGAAAGTTCCAGATTTAGAAACCTGCTTTCCAAAGGGAACCGAGCTGGAGAACCAGGACTTACAAAATAAATGTATGTCCTCCCCAGGGCGGGCCTTCTTAGTTGGAATTTTACACCAAGGCCCACACCCTGCCAGAAAGGAAAAAAAAAAAAAAAGCAAAATACAAACGAAAATACTTGCTCTTCTTCCACCCCCTAGGGGAGGGGTGCTGGTTCTCTCAGCAGCTCCCTCCCTGGAGAGGTGGGAGGGCCACCCTTTACCCCCAACCCCACTGCAAAAGTCCCTGGGCCATGTGGGTGGGGTCCTGGGAGAAAGCCCCCTCCTGCAAGAAGAGGGCTGGGTCAGCAGGCCTCACCTCGCCCAAAGGGTTGGGCTAAGACAAGGGCACTTTGAAAGCCCAGGGACCCACCAGCCAGCCCTGCCCTGCGAGGAGGTGGGGCCTGTGGGAACGCGGGCTGCAGGGAGAAGACACAGACCTTCCCCCTTCTCCCACTCCCCCACTGCTGAGGTGGGGCTCAGAACGGGCTTGCTGCGGTTTTATCCATATTATCTCCTTTGATCCCACAACTGCAGTCAATGACCACTTCCTGGAGTCAGGCCCTGAGCTAAGCATCACATGTCCATGAGCGATCCTTTCAAATCTGGAGGACACTGTGAACTTGGTGCTCTTACTATCATCCCCATTTTACAAGTAGGGAAACTGAGGCTGCAAAAGAAAATCAAGTCACTTGCTCAGGGTCCCTTTGGTATTAGTGTCAGAGTCTGCATTCAAACCCTGGTCCAGAGGCCAGTTGTGAGTCTCTAAGCTCTTCAGTCCCTCAGAGCCCACAGCCCTGACTGCCAGAAACACAGTTTGCCTGGCAATGGTGAAGGAATGAAGGCGCTGAGCACCATTCACGGATGTCTGTGTGCTGTTCACTCAGCAGGGAGACTGGGGGAGACACAGCCGGCTCAGGGCCTTGACTTCCTCCCGCTGGGCCTTCCCAGCCCAAGGTGGAACCCAGGGCCAGAGCCTGCCCCAGAACCTTCCCTGTCTTTCTGGAATCACACACACACACACACACACACACACACACGCACATGCACACGCACACGCACACACACACACACACACACACACACACACACACACACACTAATTTGCAAGGGACTGGGCCCTCTCCCTCCCCCCAGCCTGACTTTGGCTTCTTTGGAAGATTTATGTGTGGGTCCGGTTTGTGTTTTTAAAGTGCAGACAAGTGCCACAGAGCACTTTTCTGCTAAAGAAAACCCCGTCTAGCCACTGCTCACCTGCAAACCAGTCTGCCTTCCAACTGGAACAGGCCTGGCCCTCTGTGGCCGGCTACGCAGCTGACAAAGCCCTTTCCATCCTTATCTCGCCTACTCCCCGCTGCTGTGCTCTCCAGCCAGGGTTACTATGCTTCTTCTCAGAGGCTCAAGGACAGGGGCGGATTGTCTTCATCCCCAGGATCTCATGGAGGGAAGGCAGTTGTGACCGCTCGCTGGCAGCTCTGCAAGGGTGAGTGACCTGCTCCCGTCACACAGTGCCCGGGTCCGAGCTCAGTGCCTGTCTTCTGACTCTAGCACCTGTCCTCTGTTGCTCCTCTGATAGTCAAGGCTGCTTATGGCAGCACTGTTTCTACCAGCACAGATGCCCCTCGCTGGTGGGTCCCTCACGTGTACGCCTTGGCCTTGGCCTTGCTCCTCCGAGTGTGGTCCCACCAGCAGCTGGGGCAGCACCTGGGCTGTGCAGACTCTCGGGCATCGCCCCAGACCTGCTCAATCAGAAGCTGTGGTTTAACAAGATCCTCAGGGTGATGGAGGGCTCGTTCAAGTGGTAAGTTCTGTGTCTTTAAAAAGAATGTGATGGCATCTACTACCGGTTAATAATGGGGGATTTTGTAATCAAAGAAAACACGATAATTTCAAGAGAAACATCAAAAGTTCTTTATTCAAAGTAATGTCCATTGCTAGCTACACATTTCCCCCATCTTTAGGTAATTTTTGGATACCGTCCTAATAGAATTTTTCTTGTTTTGAGGCAAACCATTCAGAGACCCAATTTTCCACTTCTTCGTACGTTTTGAAGTGCTGCTCAGAAAGTGCGTGTGCCATCGAAGGAACAAGTGGTCATCTGAAGGAGCAAGGTCTGGTGAATACAGCAGGTGGGTTAATACTTCCCAGGCAAGATCTTTTAACGTGTCTTTAACTGGTTTTGAAATGTGTGATGGTGCATCATCATGAAGCAAAATTACTTTGCTGTTTCTTCTGGCACGTTCTGGTCGTTTCACGATCAAAGCGTGGTTCAAATTGATTATTTGTTGTCAGTATCGATCAGCATTAACTGTTTCACCTGGTTTTAGAAGCTCATAATACACCACACCTTCCTGATCCCACCAAACGCAGAGCATTGTCTTCTTTCCAAAGCGATTAGGCCTTGCAGTCGATGTTGATGGTTGACCTGGATCAACCCATGATTTTGTGCATTTGGGATTCTCAAAATAAATCCACTTTTCATTGCCAGTCACAATTCGATGCAAAAAAGACTTTCTTTCATGCCGTTGAAGCAACATTTTACTGATGATTTTTCGGTTTTCCATTTGTCTTTCGTTCAGTTGATGTGGCACCCATTTTCCTTCCTTTAAAATCTTTCCCATTGCTTATAAACAATCGGAAATTGTTTGCTGAGCAACGTTTAATCTTTCTACAAGTTGTTTTTGAGTTTGATATGCATCTTCATCCAATAATGCTTGTAATTGTTGGTCTTCAAAATTTTTCGGTTGACCTGGACGTTCTTTGTCTTTCACATCAAAATCATCACTTTTAAAGCATTTAAGCCAGTGTTCACGAGTACCTTGAGATGGAGCATGTTCACCATAAGCTTCCCAAAGTATACGATAACTTTTCCTTCGAAATAAAGTAATGAATTAAAACGTCCCGCAAACGCTCTTTTTTTGGCACGAAATTCGACATTTTTAAGCGTAAAAATATCTATGATGTTAACACCTTCAGCAAATTTGACATATGAAGTTTTGAAGCTTGCTGTCAATACAACAAAATAGCATACACATCAAGTGGCATATATATCAACATATGTGTAACTCCATCTATTGGAAAAAATCCGCATTATTAACTGGTACACTAGTACATAGACTGATGTGGAAAGATCTTGGAATTTATTGCTAAGTGTGTGTGTGTGCAGGGCGGGGAAGCAAGTTACAGAAACATGAATTTGTATGATCCAGCTTGTATGCACACGTTTAAAATACCAGTAACACTAATCTGCGTTAATACTGCACATGCACCAAGCTGACCGCCAGGCAGCCTACCAGGCGCCAGTCTAGAAGGGGAGCCCAGTCAGAACTGAACTAAACACGAGGTCAGTGTCTTAGGCTTCCACACAGGACAGACCCGTGAGCAGAGGCAAAGAGCGTCCTCTGGGAGAAACTGGATCGTCCCTTTCCCCAGCCTGGGGGCAGCTCTGGCCAGTGCCACCAAGCCAGAGTCCAGCTCGGAGGCAATTCTCTTGGGTCTTTGGTCATGCTGGCTTCGTCCTCGGTCCCTGCTGCTCCAGGGCCTAGCGTTTTGTTAGTGTGACACCCAATCCTATGCCCTTTATTTCAGCCCGAAAAAGTTTGAACAACTACGACTCCAGGACCATTCCAAAGAAGTTAAGAGGTCAGGTTTCATTCGGTGCATGTAATAAATCCGTTATTTTGAAAAGAAAGAAGAATGATATATTTTATTAACAGAAAACCAGTTTCTCCACAGCCTGCCTAAGTAAATTTTGAACAACTGTTTTTGCAATATCAGGTTGAGGGCATGCCAGATTATTAGCCTGCCCAGGGCACCTCAGAGCCTCGGTCTGGTTCTGTGTGTGGACGAGAAAACAAAGGAACCCTGCAAGGTTTATAGTAAACAGTGAAGCCGGCCAGTCACTAGGAGGTAGAATTATAAGAACTTTTACTTTCTACCTTAAGGACTTTTCTTTCTGTCTTAAATGTTTAATGTTGTTGAACACACACTGTTGGTGGGGATATAAAATGGCATACCCGCTATGGAAAGCAGTTCTTTAGAAAGTTAAACATATACCTACCATATGATCCAGCCAGTCCACTCCTAACTAATTACCCAAGGGAAATAAAACATGTGTGTATAAAAGACTTGCACTTGGAGACTCATACCAGCTTGATTTGTAACTGCCCTAAACGGGTAATGACCCAGAGGCCCACGAGCAGGTGAATGGATGCACGGGTACAGCCACACCGGGCACGAGTTAGTACCCAGCGGTAAAAAGGAAGGGCCTACTGAGACACCCAGCAACAGCTACATTCTTTCTGTGAACAGAGCTAGACAGAAAGAGAATACATACTGCATGGCTCCATTTATGTACAACTCTAGGAAATGCAAACCAGAGTGAGAGAAAGCAGACCCTAGTGTACCTGGGGATGTCGAGGGTAGGGAGGGAAGGAGCACAAAAGGGTCTGAGGAAACTTTTTTTTTAATATATTTTTTATTGTTGATAGTATTCCAGATGTCTCCCATTTCCCCTCCCTCCCTCCCCTCCTCCCGGCCCCTCCCCGCACCCAGGTCTTCACCACCCTAGCACTGCCTGTGTCCATGGGCTATGCACAGAAGTATACACGTTCTTCGGTTTATCTCTTCTTGTCCCCCCTGAGGAAACTTTTTGGAGTGATTCTAATGTTCCCCATTTTTTTGTTTTAAAACAGAACATGATTATATTTAATACACAAGTTTGATACGACCAAAATGTTCCCCATTTTTATTGTAGTAATGGTTTCATGATTATGTGTGTGTGTAAAAAAATCAAATTATACACTTTAAATATATGCAGTCTACTGTAAGTCTATCATACCGGAAGGAAGGAAGGAAGGAAGGAAGGAAGGAAGGAAGGAAGGAAGGGAAGTCTGTTCTACTTCTATGGGTAGAAAAAGGCAATAAGGATAAATTCAAAAGCACACCCACATGAATATGTGTGCTCTTTGACGACATCACGTTTGTCTCCTAAACCTCCCAGTATCCCCTTCTCTCCACTGCAGAGAACAACTGCACCCAGTGCGTTCTTTCACCAGCTTATTTGGGACTCTCTGCCTCTTTCTTTCCTCGTGGCCCCCACCCAGTGAACGAAGTGGGATCCTGCTGAAATGGAGTCAGATAAGGTTTCCTCACCACCCTTGCTCCACGGTGGCCCAGCCTCTCCCCATGGAGGTTACAGGCTGTGAGGAATGTGATGACATGTTTACTTTGGAGCAGACTTTGGCCAGTAAATACACTCTCAACTCGAACCAGAATCAGCCCCTGACAGCGATAGGCCCTTCCAAAATAGCTGGAGTCGGTCCTCCCTGCAAATGATCCGTGTGGGTCTTTAATAGTGTGTGTGTGTGTGTGGGTGTGGGGGGGGGCGGGGTTTGAGGGGGGTGGGGAGGGAGCAGTGTAACGGAGCCGCGTTCCTTGGTAACCCTGACGCCCAAACTGGAGAGCAGCTGGCTCCAGAAGCTCATAGAGAAGTAACCTGAGAGCAAGCAGAACCTGGTTGGCCAAACTCATGGGGTCTGGGAGGGTCGCCGTTCTCCAAGGGTGAAAGGTTTGGTTTTTCCTCTCACTTCTGGCGGCCTAGACAGTTGGCCAGTCGTGTGATCCCAAGTCGGTTAGGACCAGAGGGAGTGCACTGCACCGGATAGCTTTTCAGAAGGCAAGCCTTCTCTAGCGCAGTACTAACACCGATGGTCATAACCACCACCAACCCATGCACGTCCTTTGCCACACTGAATCCTCACCTACCTCTGTGAGGCGGGAACGGAGGCCCAGAGGGGTTAAGCACGCAGCCCATTAGTAGGTCTGACTCCGAAGCCCCGCACTCCTCCCCCACGCCTCACAGAGCCCACCCTCCTCACCCCTGCACCACACAGCTTCCATCCTTTCCCCCTCACCCCCCTCCTTGGGGCAGCCTGAGTCATTCCAGTTCCTCCAATGATTGAGCTTCCTCTCACCTCCTGGCCTTTGAACTCCCACTCCCTCTATTCTGCACCTGCCCTTTCCCTGTCTCCCAGTCACCTCCTACCCACCTCCCAGCTTGGGCCCGGCCAGCTCCTGCTCAGGACGATCTCCCTGACCCTTCAGACTGGGCGGAGCCCTTCTCCATGATCGCCCCCCCCCCCCCACCCCCGCATCCCTGTGATGGGTTGCAAGTGCCCTCTGCTTGATGATGTCCCTGCCAGGGCTCAGCTCCAGGCCTCGGCACTGTTGTCAGGAACCACGCTGTACGCTGGGGACTCCCAGTGCTGTGAGGTGGGGACTGTTCATTTTACAGACTCAGAGCTGGGGCTTGACGGTCAAGGTCTGTCCATGAACCCACCCTCTAGCCAGCCTGAATTACTTTTGGTTCCTCAAACCGCTGTGCGAGCTCACCCCTGCCCTCTGCCCTCTGCCCTCTGAGGCACAGATAGGTCAACTCACCTGGTCACACAGCAAGTTAGAGGTTGAACCACCTGGTTCAAGTGCAGGTCTCCCGGCGGGAGCCTTCACACATCACCCCTACTGTAGGCCGAACAGCGGCCCCTCAAGACGTCTACACGGAACTCGTGACTGTCAGCTTCTACAGCAAACAGACTTTGTGGTGTGACGAAGCTAGGGGTGGTGAGATGGGGAGATTATCCTGGACTATCCAAATGGGCCTGATGTGACCAGGTGCTGCTCCAACCCTGGGACCCCCACCCCCAGCCTCCTGATCTGTAGATGTGACCTCATCTGTCCCCTGAGAGCAGAAGAGAACTCGGTGTTACCTGTTAGCCTTCCTGCTCCAGGAAAACCTACGGTCAGGAGCCAGGCAGCCTGGGTCCGACTCCAGCTCTGCCACTCAGCAGCCGTGCGAAGGGGCCCGGGTCCATCTCAGCCACAGCTTTATCCCTGCACCTGGCACAGGGCCAGCCAAACAATAAATGAAAGAATAAAGAAAACAAGTGGACGGGTGGTTTGATGGGTGGAGGGAGGGATGGGTGGGTAGATACATAGACGGATGATAGATAAACGGAGGATGGATACATGGAACGGATGAACAAACACGTGCCAGGCTGAAGGGCGACACTTTATCCCTCAGGCTATGGGTAACCCTTCAGGCAGGCATCACAAGTGTGTGACCTGAAGCATCTGCATCCTGTCCCTGCCCTGGGTGGGGTGTTTGCTCTGCGCTTACTTCCGCGATGCAGTGAACTGCAAACACCCTCAATCCACAGAGACAGCTTAGAAAGTCAGACAGCCCTTACCTCCCCGACCAGGAAAAGAGCGGCAGGGTCTGGCTGCCCACCTATGGCGGGTTCAGGGTCCTCAAGACTGAGCTCCCCGAAAGCTCACAGCCTCCTCTTTTTATTTGCCTTTTATACTCTGTGGCAAAGCATTATATTCAACTCTCCCATTCCTCTCAGGGATTTACAGCTTCCTGTGACCTCTTCTGAACGTCATCCTCCTGGAACACAGCGTCCACCCAGTAGAGATCACATGCACTCTGCACTCGGTTTTTATTTGACATATTACTTTTCATGATACGAGATAGTGTTTATTTGAGTAACTGCTGGTGGCTGTGTCCAGGCCTTTGCTGTACAATCGTGTAATTTACTTTACCATCCATCATGGTCAGACAACTGGGTGGTTTATACGTCTCAGTAGCCAAAGCAGCCCTGTGGTTGGGTGCAGAACAGTGTGGGCAGCGTGCTACCTTTGTGTAAAAAAGGTGGAGAAAAAAAAAAAAATATATATATATATATATATATATATTTGCCTTTCTGTGCATAAAACACCTCTGGAAGGAGTCTGAGAAAATGGTCATTTTCAAGGACACAGATGCGGGGAGGCTTTTCACCTGTTCCTTTGCCTTTCAAAAACGGAGCATAGATTTTTCTTTTCTAACTTAATTAAATTAACATTTCAAACATTAAGGTTCCTCCCGGAGGTGGAGCCTAGTTCCCGCCCTCCCCACTTGGGGGTGGCTTGGATTTATTGTCTCACTTGCAAAGGGTAGAGTTTGGCAAGCGAAAAGCAGTAACTTCACAGCATGGCAGGGAAGCAAAGCAGACGCCACCTCAACCACAACTCAGGGAGCCTCGCCGGGGGTGTCCCGTGCGTGTCACAGATGTGAGAAGGGCGTTTTCTCTAAAACCTGTAATCCGGTTTCATTAGGAGAAAGCCACCAAATTAACCCCGATCGGACAGCCCACAGGATGCCTGCCGGTCCTCCTCAAGGCTGCCCAGGAGGAGCGGTCAGATTAGCGGAGAGACGTCACAACTAAATGCCCTGTGCTTCCCTCGACGGAGTCTTGGAACAGAGAGAGGACATTCGCGGCAGGACAGGTGAAATCCACACCCAGGCGGGAGATTAGTGCCTAGCGATATGCCGATGTCGGCTTCTCGGTTTGACGAATACGCTACGATAACACAAATGTGAATAATGGGGGCCCTGGGGGAGGCAGCGCTCCACGTCACCGTCACAGCTTTTCTGTAAATCGGAGGCGATTCCACAATAAAAAGTTCACTTAAAAAAAAAAAGGTGTCTGCCCTAGTGGGTTTTCTCAGCGGTTAGAGCGTCAGCCTGCAGACGGAGAGTCCCTGGCTAGATTCTAGTCAAGGCCATGACCTCCATCTGTGGCCCCAGTCAGGGAGCGTGCGGGAGGCAACCGGTTGATGTGTCTCGTTCACTTCCATGTTTCTGTTCCCCCCGCTCCACTCTCTCTAAAAAGCATTGGAGCCCGGGCGGCGTGGCTCAGTGGTTGAGCGGCCATCGATGAACTCAGAGGTCTCGGTTAGATTCCCGGTTGCGGGGTCGATCCCCATTGTGCCGGGCGTGCAGAAGGCAGCCGATCCATGATTCCCTCTCATCATTGATGTTCCTCTCTCTCTCTCTCCCTTCCTCTCTGGAATCAATAAAAAGAAAAAAAAAATCAATGGAAAAGGTGTCCTCAGGTGAGGATTAACAGGAAAACAAACACAAAAAGGTTCCCCAAGTTTCAATGAGGAATAAAACAAAACAGCAGCCCTCCTATAAACCGTTGGAATAAACGTTTTCCTTTGGTCAGCGGCTCAGAAGCGCTGGGTGCGATGAGTCAGGGGCGGATGCGGACACTCCCGGGCATTCCTCGGCCGGCGGAGGTCGGCGGGCCTGGTGTTTGTCCGGGGCTGGGTGAGGCTGCCTCAGCGTGAGAAACGGCTGTGACACCCGCCAGGAAGAGCGTCAGTTCCCTGCGGTTTGCGCTCACTCCAGAAGGCGTCAGGGTTCTTTTCGGTGGAAGTGGCTCAGACCCAGGGGGTCTAGAAGCCAGCGTTTTGGTGCCACCTTTGCTCGTGGCCAGCAAGGTGCCCGCTGGGGTGGGGCGTTTCCAGACCTCAGTTTGTCTGACTGTAAAGCGGGAGGGTAACTTCTCTCTCAGAAAGAACATGTGAAAGCACTTGGCCAAGGTCTGATCAGTTCAAACATGAAACCTCGAACTTTTCTCTCGTGGGCCTACGGGCAGGATAGAAGGTGAGAGGTTGAAGGTCAGGGGCGGGAATAGCCCAAAACAGCCGTCCTCAAATATGATTTGGGAGTGGGTGTGGGGGGGAGGTGAATCTTGGGCTTTCGCTTAAAATTTTGAAAACTTGATGTTCCAGTCCACGCGGGGCATGCCCGAAGGGCCAGGTCAGCTTCCGGCCCGGCCCCGGCTGGACAGGGTCCGGTGCTTGGAAGGGCCCAGGGTGATTTCACGCCCTGTTGTCAACGTCTTGCCTCAGGGCCCACACCTTCCTTTTCCACCAGGACCTGCACGTTCCGAAGCCAGTCCTGCGAATGGCGCTCAGGGTGTGGACGTGCGAGGCTGAGGGTGACGGGGGTTTGCAGGGCAAGGAGGACGGAGTGGCTAGCGGGGCAGAGAGGAAGCCGAAGCCGAGGCCTCAGAGCAGTTCCTAGGGAAGGGAAGGAGTAGACCGGGAGGCAGGACTTTCAGGAAGTCTGGCCACATTAGGAAACATGCCCTTTAAATTCCTAAGAAGCCATCAGCAACCCCTCCACGTCGGATGAGGGGGTGGATTTGGTTTGGAGGGACAGTGTGTCCACATCCTGCCGGGAGGAATGCTGGAAGCACGGCTTGGGTGTGCCCCGGCTGCCGGCTGCCATGTTGGGTGTGTTCACCCTGAGAGAACAAACCAATAAAGTGGGGCTAAAGGGCCCACCCTCTCCCTGATCCCTGTCCCTGGCTGAGTCCAAGCAGAGGGTCTGTTATCTCCTTAAGTCTCCATATTCTGGGATTTTGAGGGGCAGGGACTACAGTTTCCGGTTGACAGTGCAAGTCCGTTGCGTCTCTGAGGAAGGGAAATCTGGCTACAGAGAAGGAGAGCGCTCAGATCCTGCCTGGGCCTCACTCAGCCTTTGCTTCGTGCCTGAATTCCACTTGGAGGCTGGCCAGCCCCCTCACCTGCCCTGACTTTATCCCTGGCCCTGCCCCTGGCTGAGGTCCCACAGGGCCCTGCCCAGCCCCACCTCCACACCTTTGCCCCCACCTGAAGCTACACCCCTCCCAGCACAGGCACCGGTCCTCGGGGAGGCCAGGCCGCCCCTCCTGCAGGCCTCTCCAGCTTCTCGGTTCCGCTCTCTGCACACTCACAGCGCGCTGGATGCTGGCGCGGTACCTGCCAGTGGGTCTCAGGTCTGTTGGTTTCCTGAGGGTTTATGTATCTGATGCCCACTTCTCCCACAGCCCCCATAAAAGTTCAGCGATGGCCCTTAAGTACAACTTAGCAGATGGCTCAGAGTGTGGGCTCTGAAGTCAGAGAGACCTGAGTTCAAATCCTGACTAGACAGTGTGATCTTGGACACCTTACCCAGAATTCCTGAGCCTCAGCTGTAAGATGAGAGCGGTGTCCTGGGTTCATCGAGAGAACAGCGGCTGCCGACGCTGTCATTGTTATGACTGGGTACGGACAAGGGGACTCGAACAGACCCAAAGATGGTAATGGCCGACACAGACTTACGTTCCGGGCAGTGTTCTAAGAGCTTTATGTAGGAGTCAACGCTGTGAGGCTGATATTATTATTTCCTCCGTTTTTCAGAGGGAGAACAGATCCACAAATTATTAAGTGCTTTGCCCGGCATTAAAGTTAATGCACCCGTTAGCTACACTAGTCCTCCACCACCCCACAGCCCCTCCCTACCACCCCCAGCCTGGGCTGGGCCACTGCCAGCCCCTCTGACCTAATTCTGGGAGGCCCTGCTACCTAAGGAAAAAACACTTGGTCTTCAAAACGTTAGCGTTCCAGGTAGCTAATATATGCTGAGCAAAAACCATGCCCCAGAAACTATGCAAAAGATGGAAGTATCTCATTTAACCCTCAAAGCAACCCTGAGTTAGAGGCCATTGTTAGATACCACCAGTTCACAGAGGGGACTGAGCTCAGCCAGTTTCAATAACTTGCTCAGGATCACCGAGTAGAATGTGGCAGACTGGGGACTCGAACCCAGGTGTGTGCTGCTCTCCTCCCCAGATGGAGGCAGACAGGTGCTTGGGGCCCACTGGGCTCTCCTTCTGTCTGGAAGTCAGGCCCCAAATCACAGCAGCCGACTTTGGGAGGCTGGAAGGGAGCTGGCCCACCACGCCCTGGCTCCAAGAATGTGATTAGGTCAGGGTGAGCCGCCCCCTCCAGCTCCTCCTACTTCCCCAGCCTCCCCTCCCCGTCCCCACCTTCCACCCCCCAGACTAGCAGAGGCAAACTCTAGGCCCTGGTTTCCAAAGAGCCTGGTTTTCCTGGAAGGCAGGACAGGGAGAGGGCAGGTTAACTTCCCAGTAAACAGCTGAGGGTGAGTCAGCCGGGCCTGGATAGGTGGTGTTCTGCCTCCAGACAGGGGGCTGGACCAGATGACGCCAGGAGACCCGCCCCTCCTGGCCTGGCCACCTTGAGGCCTGACAGAGACGGGTCGTGGGGCATCCTCTCAATGTTTGGGGCCTGAGCCCCCCACAGTTTGGGGTTTCTGCAGATTTCTCATGGCTAGTCTGCTTCCATCGCTGTTCCAAGTCCCCCCAGCTGAATACCGTGTTCTACAGACAACTTCATTTGATTGGGTGTTTCATTTAAAAGGACAAATTGTTCGGAGGTAGATAGTGGTGATGGTTGCACAACAATGTGAACATACTTAATGCCACTGAACTACACTCAGGAAAGGTTAGAGGAGTAAATTTTAAAAAGACAAAAAAACAAGACAAAATAAAAGTACTTACTAGAGATAGGTCAGCAGTTTTGCTCTGAGCTTCCTAGCAAGCAAGGCAAAGAAGGAAACTTTGTTTATTCCTTTAACACATACTTACTGGGTGTTTATTATATTCCCGGCACTGGACTAGGATACAGTAGAGAACGAGACAAATATGGCCCTGCTCTACTGGGATTTATATTTTAGTGAGAGGGAGACAGATAATAAATCCTCAAGAGTCTAGACAGTGGTTCATGCTAAGAAGAAAGAAAACACTGACAACAGACTTGGTGGGGCTGGCTTAGCAGGGATGATTAGGGAAGTTGATGAGACATACAGTGGTTTGAATTGTGGCTCCAAAACATATGTCCCTCAGCAATCACAGAATGTGACCTTACTTGGAATAAGGGTTATTATAGAGGTAATTAAGGTAAAGACCTCAAGATGATATGCTTCTAGATGAGGGTGGGCCCTAAATCCAACAGTAAATACCCTTTTTTTAAAAAATTAGTTATTGATTTTAGAGAGAAGAAGGTGGAATGAGAGAGAGAGAGAGAGAGAGAGAGAGAGAGAGAGAGAAGAGAAAGAAACATCAATTTGTAGTTCCATTTATTTATGCATTCATGGTTAATTCTTGTATGTGCCCTGATGGGGGATTGAACCCACAACCTTGGCATATCAGGACAATGCTCTAACTAACTGAGAGCTCTCTGGCCAGGGCCTAAATATCCTTTTAAGAGAAAAGAAGACACAAAACACAGAGAAGAGGGCCTAGTGAAGAAGACGGAGCAGAGACCTGAATTCTGAAACCCAAAACAAGGAGCACTCCAGGTTGCCGGCAGCCACCAGCAGTGAGAAGGGGCATGCAGTGAATTGTCCCTTCGAGCCACCAGAAGAAACCAACCAAGTTGACACCTTAATTTTGAACTTCTGGTCTTCAGAACTGTGAGATGATATATTTCTATTGCTTTAAGCTGCCAAGTTTGTGATCATTTGTGATGGCAGCGCTAGGAAATTAGCACAAGACCTGCATGATGAGAAGAAGACAGCCGTGGAAGACCTGGTTACGGTCTTCCAGGCAGAGGGAACAGCACCTGCAAAGACCCAGAGCCATGATTCATTACATCAGCGGTTCTCAGCCCTGGCTGTGCATTAGAATCATCAGGGACCTTAGAAGAAACTTCTGAAGAACAAGTAAAACAGAATCTCTGGAGAAGGGGGCCCAGGCAATAGTGTTTTTTAAAAGCTCCCCAGACAATTTTAACTTGCAGCTGAGTGCCATGATTCACAATCTTCACAAGGCAAAATAAATTCACAAAAACAGACTATTAAATTGAAGTATGGAAGCAATCCTGGTGCCCTGGCACCCCTGGGGAGCTCTGCCCAGACCCCCACTGTCCTTCCTGATGGGTTATATCGCTGGAAGGGGAGAAACGAAGAACGAAGGAGCAGGAAATTCTGTTTGGCACCGAGTGGTCCCATATGCCCCTACCTTACCATGTCAGTGCCCGAGGCCCGGCTTTCCGCTGCCTGCACCAGCTTTCTCCAAGTTGCCAGGGCCCACCTTGTGCCACACAGCGGCTTGCAGTGCCCCCTCTGTCCCAGCACCTCCAGGGACTGACAGGCATGGCCCAGACCTGCTCCAGCTCCCCGGTTCCTCAGCCCACCTGCTCCACACCATTTCCCAGGGTTGTGGTCCCGAGCCCCAGTCCCCGACAATGATAACCTGCCCTTTCACACGCCGGGGATCAGCTGCTTTCTCCCTGTCCCACTTCCCCACCCCCTGCTTATGCTTCCTGCAATTCCTCATCTAAGGTCTGCTCCCGGGATCATCTCCACCAGGGGCAAGGTCCACGGACATTCTGGATTGCTACAGTGAAGAAGGGGGAGATGCTACTGGTCTCTAGAGGCCGGGGCCAGAGACACTGCTGCGCTCCCACAACGCACAGCGCAGTCCCCGACAACAGGAGGTACCTGGCATACATGTCACGAGTGCAGAGGTTGAAACCCCCTGACTAAGCTGAGACACTGAGTGGCTCTCCTTGGCGATAACCCTCTGGCATCCTTGGCCTGACAAGGATGGCCCAGCATCGCCTGGGGATGGACAGCCCGATGGGTGGGGAGCTAGCTCCCGGGATCCCCTGGGCTTTGCCTGCCTCCCCCTGGCCCCCTACACCTCCCGCCCATTTGGCTTGGTTCTGCTGCTCTGCGGTCCCGGCCCCACAATGAGATCCAGTGCAAGGCACGGCCCCGCCAATCCAAGATCCCCGCCCCAGACCACGGTGATTCGTTCAAACAGGGAAGCTTGTGACTCAAGAGACGCCGATCAGAATTTTCTCTGGGACTTCTCTGCCAGAGACTCTCTTTCCCCTGGGGCCTGACGTGAGCCAGGGGTATCCAGCGCGCAGGCGTGCCGAGAGCCACGTCAGGCCTGACGGATAAATGCGGGGAGGACAGAGTCCTGACGACAAATAGATGAATCAGATCCTTCCCTTTTTAGGAATGGCTTTTCTGTCTTGATTAATGGGGCCCCGATTCTGCCGCTCGGTTGGGAATTTCCTGTTCTTTTATCTCATTCTCAGGCACCACGCCTCCTCCCCTTTCCGAGAGCCTAGACGAGGAGCCACCCAACTGGTCATTGATGAACGCCAGTTACTCACCCGCCGTCTGGCCCTCGGAGAACACCTGGCCGGCACCTCACAGGGACGAGGGAGGAGCAGCTGGGAGAGCATCACGTCCGCTGTCCACCGTGGCCGGGTCCCCTGGGCGGCGGTCTGGCTGGGCCCTGAGGACCTGATGTAAGCTATGGGTAGTCCCCAAACCTCCTGATGACACCCCTGCCCTGCCTATCATCTCCATTGGGGTTTTTCCAGGGAGTTTTCTATGAATTTGGAGTGGGCTTGAATCCTGGACCTATTGCTTCCTGGATGAGCAAATCTGAGCAATGCACGTCTATTCCCTGAGCCTGTTTCCTCGTCTGTAAGGTGTGGACAGTGATATCCGCCCCCCAGGGTTGTTATTGGGGTGAAGATTACAGGAGACAGTGCAGGCAAAACCCTTAGTTTCGTTGAGGAAACAGTCAACACTTTCGGGGAATAATATTCTGGAAATATTTTCTGCTTGAAAAATAAAGAGGAGACGCCCTGGGCCACCCATCCCGTCCTGATCCTTGAGGCAGAGGCAAGGAATCCCCTCCGTGGCTGCAGAGGAGGTGGGTGTGGAGGTCAGACACACTCCCACTGGGGACCTCCCTCCCCCGGCCCGTTGGTGCTCGGCGGTGCAGGGCCTGGCGTTTGCAGGCTCTCCCCACCCTGGGCACACCCAGGCCCCCACCCCCGTGAGTCAGCCCCACTCCTTAAGGCACAGCAAAACCCACAAGTCACTTCCTGGCTGCCCCAAACAAAGGCCTGGAATCCAGTGCCGGAACTGACCCCTTATCACTCCGCAGGCCTGATAAGAGTGCAGGAGGGTCTGAGTCAGCCAGGAGAACTGGCTGTTTCACCACTCGCCCTGGCCTCGGGCCTGCTCCAGCGCACCGAGGGCTCCGGGCTCCCAGCCCTCTGCTCCTCCCGCTCTCTGCAGTCCTCCTGGCGGCAGGTCCACCACTCAGCCCTCGGGCATCATCTCCAGAAGAAACCTGCTGCAGCCTCTCTGGGAGGAGGAGCCGCCAAGCAGTGGGGTGCTCCCTGGAGCTTATCAGCTAGGCCTCTGTGGGCCCAGGGCGGGGGCAGGGGACAGGAACAGTGCGAGGTAGGAAGGGAAAGGTGACGGGAGGGGCAGGCCGCGCCCTCCTGCTGGAGCACTCTCCGGGGAGCTGGGCTCAGCCTCCTCAGTGGCCCCAGCCTCCCACCAGTCCCACTCTGGTCTGACCCTCCTCCACCCAGCAGCTGAACCACCCTCCTTTGCCACATCTGCTTGTCCCCTCTGCCCAGAACCTGCTGCAGCTCCCCACTGCCCTCGGGGAGAGGCCAGCTTTTCTTCTGACTCTCAGGGCTCCTTCCTGCCACGCTCACACGGAGGTACTCCGTTCCCGCAAAGGCACTTCTCACTCTTCTGGGTTCCTGCTGCCTGACCCTGGGGGTGGGCGTGTAGGAACTTTCTGGGTGAATGGGAGGAGGTTTGAGGGAAGGCTTCCTGGAGGAGGTGGCATTTTGGCATCTGACAACGAGAGAGGCAGAAGGAGAGGAAGGCAAATGATTCCCAAACAAGCCAACAACCAATTCACCCAGCTTCTCCCTGAGCACGGAGCCTGGCCCAGACACTGATCAGCTCTGTGGCCTTGGACAAGCGCCTCTTTATCTCTGATCTTCTCTGTAAACCGGGCTGAGGCCACCCGTCGGGGCTGCGAGGGGAGAGGAAAGCCTAGCCGGCCACGTGAACCAGTGCCCAGGAGGTGCTTGGGCCCCTCGGTCTGAGGGGTTTTCTCCGGGGCAGTCTCCTGGATGCTTCTCTGGTCCTGGTCCAGGGAAGGAGCCAGGGGTCGGGGAAACGAGGCCAGGCCAATCCGGATTTTCCAATTGTTCCCGGCTGTGTGTTTGCTCCAGGGGCTGGCGGGAGGAAATGCTCCGCACAAAGGCAGGAAGGCAGAGGTGCTCTGTGGCAAAGGCAAAGGCACAGCCTCGCCTGGGACAGCCCGAGGGTCTGCAGCACAGAGGGCTGGGCAGGGCCAGCACCTCTCACCCCTCCGAGGGCATCACCTCGGGGTGTCACGGAGGGGGAAACAGACCCAGACAGTTTGGACCCGCCCCGGGTCGCATAAAGGCTTCCAATTCAGCGCCCCCTCCACTCTTCAAGTTCACGACCATTGACTGAACACTTTCTATCAAGTTCCTAGAAGATGGTATTCCCTCCCCAATTGTGGTTTTAAGAGGGTTCCCTTTTAGATGTACGCCTTTAAGCAGCTTTCTCAAAGAGGCATTTACATGCCATACAACTCACCCACAGCAGGCATACTGTTCAATGAGTGAATTTCCACAGCAGCTCAACCACCAACACAAACCGTCTTCAAACGCTTCCATCACGCTGTTTGCCCATCTGCAGTCAACCCCACGCCAGCCCCAGGCAACCACAGGTCTGCTTTCTGTCTCTGTAATTTTGTCTTTTCTAGAAATCTCCACCTTCTTAAAAAAAAAAAAAAAGTCAAAAAACCCAAGAAGAACGCTGCTGTCCTCAGGCCTGGAAAGGGGAAGGCGACTGAGGGCAAAAAGGATGTCTCCGAGAAGGGCCTAGAGTGCGGGCCCGGCCCCTCCTGCTTCAACCCCCAGATGAACAAACTTAGGGTCAGAGAGGCGTGGGGTGTGGCTCAGTCTTTTCAACCCAAGCCTTCATCCCAGACGCCAATGACCATGGCAGCAGCGCTGGTACTACTCAGGGCCTGGCCTGGCCACGCCGGCCGCCCACCGAGGACGACAGGTCTGGATGCAGGAGGTCCTGGCTTCCCCGGGTCCAGTGCGTGAGGAGCTCACGAGGTGCGGACAGGCCTTGCCCTGCCAGCTTGGATGGCGAAGGCTGGGCCTGGCGTCTGCCTAGGCCTCTACCCCACCCTGCTGGGCCCCGGGAGGCGGTCCTCTCGGGCCAGCCGGTCCTAGTTCTAGCTGGAAAGGCTCTGGTCCCAGCGTCTGCCTCTGGCCCTGGTAGCTCTCCACGGGTTATGAGTGTCCGAAAGGAAACTGCCAGCTGCACAGAGAGCGAATGACGGGAAACCACCTTCCACGCTGGACGCAGCGCGAGCAGCCGAGAGAGAGCTCATTCCTTCACAAGAGCAGGGCAGGTTTGGAGGCAAGGCTGGGGCTGGGGGCCTCGGCCTACAAATCGCCTGGGCCTCCTCCATCCTAATCAGGAGCTCGCTGTGTTTTCTGGAGCCTGAAGCAGACTGTACTTCTTTTTCCTGCCAGGACCAGGCCCAGGAGGGAGGGGGAACTTTCCGGTACTTCCAGTAGGACAGCCTTTCTCACCCAAAAGGAGCAAAGCTGTGAACCTGTGAGTGGGCGTGCCTAGGCCAGTAACAGTGCACATGTATTCAGGGCTTCGTACGTGCCGTTCTGCGTGCTCTCCTGTGGAGTGTGTGCCACTGCCGCCCGTATTTCACAGATGGGGAAACTGAGGCCCAGGGAGTTGAAGAAAAGCGAGGAGTCACAGACAGCGGGGCGTGCAGCTGGGAGCTGAGCCCTGGAAGTTGGCTCCCTTTGTGCCCCGTGCAGTGCTGACTTCTGCCATGGAGATGCCCTGCCTTCCCCTGAGCCTTGTCAATAGGCCAACGCGCAACCCTAAGACACCAGAGAGCCATCAGCGTTGACACCCCGGGCACTGCGGCCCTGTGGAGCCGGGGTCTGCGATGCTGAGTCATGAGAAATGAATTTGGTAATTGTTACAAGTTGAACTGTGTCACCCAAAAGATGTTCAAGTCCTAACACCCCCCCCACCTGTGACTGTGACCTTATTTGGAAAGGAGGCCCTTGCTAATGTAATCAAGTTAAAATGAGGTCATACTGGATTAGGATGGCTCTGAATCCAAAGACTGCTGTCCTTATAAGGAGAGGACGATTGGGAAACTACAGATACACACTCGAGGAGCAAGGCCACGTGATTACAGAGGCGGAGGCTGGAGTGCAGTGTCTACAAGCCAGGGAACGTCAAGGATTGCCAGCGACGCCCAGCAGCTGGGAGAGGGGCGGGCAGGGTCTCCCTCGGAGCCTCCGCGAGGAACCAACCCTCCCTACACCTCGATTCTGAACGTGTGGTTTTAGGACACGTGAGAGAATACATTTCTGCTGCTGAAGAGTTACCCGGTTGGGGGTCATCTGTTGTGGCAGCCCAGGCAAACGTTCCCCCCTCAAACCTCTTCCTCCAGCCTTGTCATTTTGCTGGTTCCCTCATTGATGAGTTACACAAACTTTGACATGTGGTCACTACATACTGGTATGAGTATCCTTTTGAAAATTATACTTTGCCATAGCCTGGGCCCCGAGCTGTTACTTCAGCTCACTCCGCCCCCTGTCTGATAGGCAGGGTCCCCACTGTCCGGGCCTCTGTCCCAGGCACTGGGACAATCAGGCCAAGCCCCCAGCGCCCATGGCTGGCAGTCCACTGAGACGGTGGCGGGAGTAAAACAGCCCTCTCCGCCGTGGTGGGTCCGCTCTCAGCAGACGGATGGCAGGTCAGCCTGGCGACCGGAGGCTGAGAGGTGGAGGGCCCGGGGAGGATCACTTCAACCTCGCCACGTCTGAGGAGTAGGGCGGGGAAGACACCGAGCCCGTGCCGCCCGTGCCGGAGGTGCTGGGGCCGGGGCTCAGTGACAGCAGGAGACGGCCCAACACTGAGGACAGTGAGGTCATTTTGAGTTTGACTCACTCTGGTTAGCAGAGAAGAGTTTGCAAGGAGGAAGTCAGCTCCCCGGAACCAGACACAAGGGGGTGCACAGGAGGGCCTGGGAGCGGGGTGCTTTCTCCTTGATGCTGGGGCTTCAGGAGCTAACTGGTGCCCCCTCTCAGGGCCCCTTCCAAGCTCAGGCCGGTGATGGGATGTGGTGGGGCGGCGGGCAGGTTTGAGTCTCATCTCCCTCATTTACTCACCGTGTGAGCAGGAACAAGAATCTGGCCAGCAGGTCCCTTATTTGGAAAAGGACCACCTTTCCCCCGAGTTCCCAGGAGGCCTTGATGGACTCAGACACAAGAACACACCTAGCTCAGGGCCTGGAATCACCTGCCACCTAAATGCTAAAAATAGTAACATGAAGTCATCCTCAAAGACTCCCTTGGCTTTTTTTTTTTTTTTTTTTTAGGAAATCACTCTGAACAGGAGGGTGGGAGATAAAAGCAAATTTTTTTCCAAAAATGGAAAATACCTTTTCATGTGCATGCCACTAATTCTAAGATGCACATTTTTTTCATATTTTAACATCTCAAAAACATCTCAGTTGGGAAGACGGGCCTTGCTAATCTGTGACATGTAGTTTAATGGGGAGCAGTTTGCCTCCATGGGAGTGTATAAAACGATGGTCTCTTTCCATCGATGGCATCTTAGACTTATGAAATGTGGTCTAAAATGGATACACACTCATTGTATAAAGTCCAGACACACAGAAGTATACAAAGTAAAGGTTCCGAATTCCAGGACACCAGCACCCCGAAGACAGCCCGCGCTGTGTGAAGTGCAGTTGTTTTCATTCCCTTTAATTACCCAGAAAATCTCCGAGACCAGCCAT
Organism: Eptesicus fuscus; assembly: GCF_027574615.1. Classification (NCBI taxonomy): domain Eukaryota; kingdom Metazoa; phylum Chordata; class Mammalia; order Chiroptera; family Vespertilionidae; genus Eptesicus; species Eptesicus fuscus. The sequence goes on along the minus strand of NC_072490.1, from coordinate 45,779,957 downwards.
CCACACCTCCTCCAGTGCCCCAGAGCCCAGGGAACGCTCCTCTAAAGACGGCAACACGTTACAAGTTTGGACGTCGTGATCAGACACCTTCCCCACCGGCACCCCCACCCCATGTGGCTGGCGCTGCCCCGCTGCCCGGCTCTGCCTGCATAGCCGTGCCCTGTGCCCACCAGGTGTGGCGCTGAGGGAGCCGATGACTTCAGCCTTAAAAAAAAGGTGTGTGCAGTACGGTCTGTAGTTTTACCACTTGCAAGTGACAAAACTCAGGGAGGTGTGGGGCCCAAAGAGGGAAAACAGTGGGAAAGCAGAAACGTGTGACCTATGCAAAGACAGGCCTTTTTCCCCGTGACCTGATCACCAAGGAGCCCTCACGCTCAGCTCGGTGCCAACTTAGCCAAACAGGGGAGGAGGAGGCACAGGATTTCACAATAAGCACAGGTTGGCTCTGATGAGCAGGTGGCGGCTGAAAGGGAAAGTGACTTGTCCAAGGTCATTGGACTAGTGATCCGCAGAACCAGCCTGGAAACCGGTCTAGTCTCTGGGCAAGCGAATCCAGGCTCTTCCCACCACACCACGGCCTCCGGGGACGCCCCCCCCCCCCCCCCCCCCCCCCCCGCCTAAAGCACTGCACAAAGTCTGCTTTGCTGAGTCTACCTCCCCAGCCTTCTGTGGGTCACAACTTCCACAGGAGACTGAAATGAGAGGCGAGGGGAAGGAGGCGGGAAACTCACCAGCGGGAGGTGGGGGGCAGGGGCGGGGAGGGGGTCAGGGACTATGAATGAGACTTCTGTTTGCCTGCCCTGTGCGCCTGGAATTTTGTATAAAAACAATGAACTAGAAGGAGGTGAAAGCATGTTCCCCAAAGCAAGGCCACCCCCCCACCCCACCCCCACCCTGCTTTATAAAAGACCTGCTTTGTTTCAAGCAAAGCAAAGGGGAAGCTGGGGAATACGCTGAGATTTGGGGGAGTTCAGGTGTTTGGGGTGGAGGAGGCAGCTATCTGGAAACTCAGGAGCCAAACCCAAGCCTGGGATTTCAGACTCAACCATCTTCCTAACTGCTCTCGCTTTGGTGCGGTGCTTTACACAGACTTGCAAAATGCTTCCTCCGACATTACACAGACTTGCAAAATGCTTCCTCCGACATTTTCTCAACAGAGTGAGAGCTGGGGGGGTTGGGGGGGCCAAGGAGCATGACTCCTTCAGCCTTCTCTCTTGCTGTCTGGGTGGCTATGGTCCCCGTCCTGGGCGTCTGACAGACCGGCTGGGGCCCTGGCTTCTGCGCCTGCTCGCCTCAGTACCTTGTGCACGTTAATGGCTCATGGTACCAGCGGCAGAGGGAGAAGGATGGTGGCTGCCAGGCAGGGTGGCTGTGAGGGCTGAATGAGCTCCCGGGGTAGGGGCTCTGGCTTATGGCAAGACCTCAGTGCAGGGCGACCATGAGCTAGTGAGAGGTTTACAGTTAGGCTGGGCGTGTGGTCTAGCCTGGAAGCATCTGGGTGAGTCACCTGCACGTCAGTCCCGTCCCGAGAAACAGGGTGGAGCATCATGCCAGGGGGGAGCATCATGCCAGGCAGCGGACTGAGTGACGTTCCACGTGGGGAGTGGCCCTCAGAGTTGGGGGAGCTGGTTGGCAGAGTCGGAGGAGCTGTGCAGCTTTCATTTTATCTACAACACACAAGTACTGAGATCTGCTGAGGGTCCCACTACATCACTCCTCTCTCTCAACCCTCCAGAGTCCTCGTCTCACTCAGGGGAACAGTCCAAATCCTTACAATGGCCTATAGGGCCTGATGCAGCCTCTCTGACCTCTATTCCTACCACTCTCTTCCTTACTCACTCCGCACTGGCCTCCAGGCTTGCCCTCAAACATGACAAGCATGCTCCTGCCTCAGGGCCCTTGCACATGCTGTTCCCTCTGCCAGATGTGTCCTTCCCTCAGCTCCCTCATTTCCTTCAGACTTCTGCTCAAATGTCACCTTCTCAAAGGGCCTTCTTTGGCCACCTTCTATAAATAGCAACCTGCCACTGGTGTCCCTGTCTGCTGTTTCATGCCAAATTTTCCTCCAGATCACTTATCAGACCTGACATACTTCATAAGATATGCAGGCTTGTTATCTCTCTCCCCCGCTAGAATGCAAGTTCTCTGAGGGCAGAGGTTTTTAGTTAGCTTGCTAGGACTTACACCTGGGAGGCAATGGGTGCTCAGAAAAAGATGTGTGGACTGAAGGAACCTCTGGGGAGAGCACGCGGCAGGCTGCTGTCCAGCGGAAGGGCTTGTTGTTGTTGAGAACTAACATGTGTTGACAATTGCTTCTAGGCCTTGGACTAAGCCCCTGAGCGGAATTAGCTTATTTAAGCAAGTATTATTATGATCCCATTTTATTTTATTTTTTTTATTTATTTTTATTTTTTTATATTTTATTGATTTTTATACAGAGAGGAAAGGAAAGGGACAGAGAGCTAGAAACATCGATGAGAGAGAAACATCGACCAGCTGCCTCCTGCACACCCCCTACCGGGGATGTGCCCGCAACCAAGGCACATGCCCCTGACCGGGATCGAACCCGGGACCCTCCAGTCCGCAGACCGACGCTCTATCCACTGAGCCAAACCAGTTTCGGCTATGATCCCATTTTATAGATGAGGAAACTGGACCTCCAAGTTTAGTCAGTCCCCTTACTCAGCAGTAAGGGCCGAGCCAGAGCCACATGGAGTTCTCACCACCCAGAGTGGGGGCCCTGACTGCACACAGTGCTCGCTCCTGGCAAGGGAGTCGGAGAGGAAGGACACCAGGGCCGGAGGAGGCTTCCGGGGGGTCTGGGTCATCTTCACATTTTTCTCAGTCTATGATTCCCCCCAAGTATTAATTAAACAGGCATTAATTTTATAATCAGAAAAGCTAAAGGTTGATCTGCCTGTCCACCCACCCACCAGGATTTCCCAAAAGAGCGGGGACCCTGAGCGGGAGGTTGCTGTGGCTCTTCTGGGAGCCTCTGAATCGCTGGGCGCCTGGTTCGGAGCAGGAGGGGTTTGAGGGCCCCGGCACAGGCGGTGGCGGCAGGAAGACACCTTTCCGGCCAGCTGTGAAGGGACACCTCCTCTGCACCTGCCCGACCTCTTTCCTTCTGGGCTCTGGCACCACGTGGACAGTAAACAGGCTTCAAAGCCTGAGACTGGCTCACTTCATTGACGCCACCTTCCCCAAATCGTACTTGGCTTTGGAGCTGTGGCAAGGCTTGAATCTTCACCCAGAAACAACAGGCAGACTTTTGGAAGGTCAGCCAGCCCACCCCTTGTTAGAATGGGTTTCTGAGCCTGCAGGGTCTGGTCGGATGAAAGGAACACTGTGACACAGGTGTGATTAAACCCCTCAGGCCCTCCAGACTGCCGCTCTCCACTCCCTCCAGTTCCCAGTAAACCCCAATCAGGGCCAAAAAACCCACACTCCCAGCGAGAAGTGAAAAACCAAGAGAATGTCCGTGTCCTTAGGAAATGCACACTAATGCAAAGGAGCATGATGAATGAGTTGACATTCTCAAACAGTTCAGAAAAAAGTGTGTGTGTGTGTGTGTGTGTAGAGAGTGTGTGTGTGTGTGAATCTGGGTGGAGGGGCAATGTGAGTTCCTTGTGCTATCCTTGCAATGTTTCAGTAAGTTTGAAATCACAGCAAAACAAAAAGGTACAAAACAAAGGAAGTGCGAGTGGCTGAATTAACTAAAGTGCTCAGCTTGGTGTTCAGAGGAGCAAGCGAAGGGGCCAATCCTCTTTCTTGCTAAACGCCCCCGGGAACTGGAGAAAACTGTGATCACCTCATTCCTCTTCCCTTGGTCACCCTGGGTCCTCTTAAGCGTCCTGGTATGGAAAACATCCTGCTGGGTCCAGAGCTTTGATCATAAAAATGCAATAAATGCCTGCGCCTGAGATCGGAATCTTTGCGAGGGACTGTTGGAGGAGATCACTTGGAGGGTGAATCGTGGGTCCCACCCATGAGGAGGCCAAGGCAGGGTCAACAGGGAGAAAATCTGAAAACTCAGTATGTCTCCCAGGGCAGGGGGCGTGGAGGGCAGCAAGGGCCGTGAGCCGCAGCCTTGCCATTAGGAGCTCACAGATGAATAGGGGCTCCTGGGGTGGGAAGTGCTGGGGCCGGAGCAGGAGGAGTCACAGAAAAAGTCCTCCAGGGGCCAAGCAGGGGGGCTGCTTGGGGGAGTTTTCTCAGGAGAATGGGAAGGACAGAGAAGCAGAAACAGAAATGCCCTGCCGTTGCCTCCTGATAAATCCCCTCTGCGTGAGGCAGCCCTGACTCCTCACTACCGAACGCGTAACTGCAGTGGGGCCGCCCTTGCACAGCCAGCTCCCTCGGTCTCAGCCTTCTTCCGCCTGAAATCCTCTCTTCCCAGTCTCCTCCCAAACCCTGCTCTCCCTCCAGCCCAGCTGTGGTCTGCATGAACCCACTCCCACGCGGCCTACCTTCCTGGCCATGCCTTCCTGTTGCATCCCCAACAAGCCCACATCTTTCTTCCAAGGCCAGTCTGCAAAGCCTTGCCCCCTTCCAGTTGCCCAAGCTGCTCCCTGGGGAAGAGTCATGTGCTTCAGAAACAGTAGGAGCCCTTAGTATGTCTTGGTTGTTCAAACACTGAAATCTCCCTCGGGATGCAGGGGCAGAAAGCGATTTTGAACGGACCGATCCCAGCTTTGCAGTTCCGGTCCCTCTGGAGCCATTCTTGAAAACCTTGGCACGCCAACGCCGGCTGCTCCAGGATCACTCAGCGCGGAAGGCAACCTGGCAACCTGGTCACACGCACCGCAGAGGGAGCCACGTTTGCTGGGACTATGCCAGCTTGGAGAGGAGCATTCCAGAAGCCGAAGAGTTGTCAGGAAAGGGGTTGAGTTCTGGATGGCGAAGGTTTCAGAACCAGGACCAATGCAGTTTGGAGATGCAAGGACTTAGGGCTCCCCTGTCTAGGGAGGCAGGTGAAAGTGGGAAGCATGGGAGACGTGTCGGAGCCGACATAAGTCAACCGTCAGGTGGTGTCCAGTGGCCTGGGGTGGCCTGAGGAGAACCAGGGCAGCCTGCTGAGGTTTTCGAAAGCGAGTCCGTTTCCAGGGCCTTTCTTTCTTGATGAGGATCCACAATCCAAAAAGGTCTGAAAACCAGGATTTTGGGTTTGGCACCAAAACTCATTTGGCAACAAATCCTGTCCTGAACGGAGATACGGTTTTGCACAGCCTCCCCTTGTTCTACGTAGTTGAATATTCATATGGCTCACTGCGGAAATGTTATGCATTACTATGGAGTGTTACATGCACCATGTTACCTTTCAAACATGTAAAAAACTGGCTTCCAGGATTTCGTAAGCAAACGTGGGCCAGTGTTAAGTGCACCCTACTTTTTAGAGGGGTAAGGGACTTTCTCTAATGGAATGGCGAAAGTAAACAGCAGCTGTGTATGTGTTTTTTAATACAAATGTGATTGCGTGGTAAAACATTGGCAACCCTACGTCCAGCTCTGAAACTCCCGGAACATTGTATTGTCCTGTGAAGTCCAGCTCTGGCCCAGGCACCTGGGTGCTTTACAAATTCACTCTTGATTAGAACACGGGTTGCCGGCTGGCGGCCCCACTGGCCACAGCGAGCTCGTGGGCACGCTTTGTTTGCTTCTCTCGGCGCATTCTCCCCTCCCTTTTAATCTGGAACGTGAACATAAAGTCCGGTTTCCAGTTTCCCTTCAAAATTCAGAAGCTGCTGACAATAGTCCTACATGGCACATGATCAACGGGAGCCGGGAGCCGAGGGGCAGGTGGCCCCCTGCTTCCCGCTGGCCCCTCTGTCCTGGAACACCTGTGCTTCACTGCACTGCACAGACCAGAGCCTGCCTTTCCCCAGCAGGACTGCGGGGCCCCAGCTCCAAGTAGCAACGGTGCTCCAGCCCAAACCTCCACATAAAACTAGGAGGCTGCTGGGCGGCCGGCAGGCCAAGAGCAACTGGCTCAATGCAGGGAGCTCCTTAGCTGATGACAAAACATCCCCCGTGAGGCTCTCTCCCTGCCCTCTTTCCTCCCCGTCTCCAAGGCACTTCACCATTAGCTTCCTCACTCCCAAGCTCCAAAGGCCTTCCTTTTACCTTACAATTTGTTTTCTAAGCTCATTTCTTTTAAAAATTACTTTTCCTACCTCTGTGATTGACCCAATAAATGTTCTCTTACAACAACAACAACAACAACACCCTCCCTTGATGAGGAATTACTTCTCACTTTTACAGACATTCCTGCAGCAGCACAGCTGTCAGAAATACTGCCCCAGCCTGCTCCAGGCCCAGCTGCTAAAAGCCTGTAGGGGATAGTGGAATCCTTTGTCCTCAAGGATGGCAGTACTGTATTCTGAGGGAAAAGATTCAAAAGATGGTATTAGTGCATTTGAAACACTTTTTTTTTTTTACAGGCACAATATAAAGCGAAATAAAAGTGGTGATTTTTGGTTACTCAACCTATACCTGTCCAAACAGAACTAACACTTTGGTCATAGCATTTTGTAGAGTAGTTGCCGCTTACCTATGGTTTTACTTTCCAAGATTTCAGTTACCTGTGGACAAGCGTGTCCAAAAATATTAAATGGAAAATTCCAGAAGTAATTCGTTAAGTTATAAATTGCATGCCATTCTGGGTCGTATGATGAAATCTCGAGCCGTCCCACCCCACTCCACCTAGGACGTGAATCATCCCCTAGTCCAGCATATCAACGCTGTATACGATCCCCGACCCTTAGTCACTCAGTAGTTGTTGCGGTTATCAGATCAACTGTTGCAGAATTGCAGTCCTGGTGTTCAAGTAACCTTCACTTTACTTACTAATGGCCCCAAAGCCATTCACTGTAACTTTTACTATATTGCTATAATTGTTCTATTTTATTTTTATTGTTGCTAATCTCTTAGTGTGCCTAATTCATAAATTAAACTTTACCTTAGGTATGCAGGTATAGGAAAAGACATAGTACATGTAGGGTTTGTTACTAGCTGCCCTTATAGGCACCAACTGGGGATCTTGGAACATATTTCCCACAGATAAGAGGGACCAGTGTACAGGTAAAATAGGCCGCCCTTACAGAGACAGTCTGTTTAATGGCAACAGAACTCTTTTCTTCAAATACAAAGCAGGGAAGACAATATAAGAAACATCCATGTACCTATCATCATAATGAACAAGTGTTAAATTCTGCCACCCGTGCTTTTTAAAAAGTAAATAACGCATTCATCATCTCAGGCAAAGCTGATGTCCCTTCCCTGTTCCTCCTTCGCTTCTCTGAATCTCACGTCCTTGCACCACCATCCCAGAAGCAAATATAGGAAGTTAGTAGTCCTACTGTCACTAGTTACAATTTCACTACATAGGAAACATAGTGGTTTTTGTCTTTCATTCAATATTGTTTGAGTTCTAGCAGAGTTGATGCTCATAAACCCATTTATTAATTTTATTTTATTTTTAATATATTTTTATTAATTTCAGAGAGGAAGGGAGAGAGATAGAAACATCAATGATGGAAGAGAATCACTGATCGGCTGCCTCCTGCACGCCCCGTACTGGGGATCAAGCTTTCAACCAGGGCATGTGCCCTTGACCCGAATCGAACCTGAGACCTTTTAGTCCACAGGCTGATGCTCTATCTACTAAGCCAAACCGGCTAGAGCCCATTTAGAAATTTTAACTGCTGTGTAGTGTTCCATCACATAGCCATATACATAACCACAATTCATCTCTTTCCTTATCATTGGACCTCTAGTTTGTTTCTAAATCTTTGCTATTACATAGAATGCTTCTGTGAACAAAGATCCTTGTACACATACATTTGAGATTCTCTAATATATATCATTAGAAGAGGGATTATTGGTCAAAGTGTTATACATTTCAACTTTACTAAATATTGCTCAACTGCTCTCCCAAGTGGCCATGTCAAGTTACATTCCTGCCTGCAACAAATTATAACTCCTGTTTTTCCATAAATTTACAAGCACTTAGCATTGTCAGGCCATCAATATGTAAAATGTGAAGATGCATTTAAAACATCTGAAATCTGGGCACAAGGAAAAGCAAAATAAACATGGTAATTTTTATAGGGTATCTCATTGATGTTTTAGTTTGCATTTCCCTAATCTTTTTATATTTTATTGGCTATCTGGATTCTTTTTCTGAGCCTTGCTGGTTCATATTCTTTGACCATTTTCCTTTAGACTTTTCTTACCAGATTGTAGTTACTTGTAAATTTGGGATAGTAATCTTTTGTTATATGTGTATAAATTAGAAGACATCCTCCAGTTTGTCTTCTAATTTATTAAACATCTTCTACTGTACAAGTTTTTAACATTAAAATAGTTGAACTTATTTTTACCTTCATAAGTTGACCCAATGCCAAGGTCATAAAATTATTTGTCCCTCCCTTCTTTTTTCCCCTAATTGTTTATTTTTGAATTTTTAAAAAATGTTTTTATTGATTTTTAGAACAAGAGTAAGGGAGAGGGATAGATAGAAACATCGCTGCCTCCTGCAGGGGATCAAGCCTGCATTGCAACCAAGGTACATGCCCTTGACCAGAATCGAACCTGGGACCCTTCAGTCTGCCAGCCAACACTCTATCCACTGAGCCAAAATGGCTAGGGCGCTAATAGTTTGTCTTTAATTCATCTAGTATTTATTTTTGCGTAAGGTATAGAGATTAGCTTTTATTTTTCCATATGGAAACCCAACTTTCCTCAAATTATTCATTTAATTATTTTTCATGTGATTTGTAATGTAATGTGACCTCTATTATAATGTACCAAGATTTCATAGATGCTTGATTTCTGGGCTCTTTTGTTCCACTGATATATGTGTAGTTCTAACTCTATATTTTAAATCATTATAGCTTTATAAAAAGCCTTGAAATTTGCCCAGCCAGTGTTGCTCAGTGGTTGAGCATTCACCTATGAATCAGGCAGGTTTTTATTTTTTTAAACATAGATTCCCGGTCAGGGCACATGCCATGTTGTCAGCTTGATCTCCAGTAGGGGGCATGCAGGAAGCAGCTGATCTATGGTGCTCTTTCATCATTGATGTTTCTCTCTTCTCTCTCTCTCCCTCTCTCTCTAAAATCAATAAAAATATACATATTTTTAAAAAGTTCCACTGGGCTCATATGCACTCAACCCCTACTCCTACCTCCACTCCAGGCAAGAGGGCCAGCCCAAGCACTGGAGGGTCCTGGGTTGGATTTCCAGTAAAGGGCACAACCTCGGTTGTGGGTTCACTCCAAGCCCCTGGTCTGGGCTCATGTGGGAGACAACCAGCTGATGTGTCCCTCTCACATCCATCTTTCTCTCTCTCCCCGCCTTCCCTCCGTCCCTTCCTTCCACTCTCTAAAAAGCAATGTAAAAATATCCTCTGGTGAAGAGGCACCAAAACCAAAAAGCAAAAACACTTCTAAATGTGAACTGTAGGTATGACAGCTCTCTTCAGGACACACCAACTTGATCATTCATCCGAAGAAATGCATTTCCTTGTTTTGGACTTTCTATAACTCATTCAGAATCGATATAAATGATACAAGGTGTGGGGACACAAAAATAATTTCTCTCCCACCTTTCTAAGTTCTTCTGGCTGGCTAATAAATTAACATGAGACAGATGAACAGAAAATGTCTAAAATTTATTACATATGTACATGCAGGGGTTCCATAAGAATGAGACCCGAGGTCGCATTGGGCAGTTGAGTCTTCTATGCCATCTGGACTAAGAAGGGGGGCAGGGATTTCAGAGGGAAAGTGGGCAATTCACTGGTGGATGAGGAAGAGCAAACATGTGGTAAACAAATGTGCCAGAAACAATGGGACACAGAGGGGTGTCCAACAATCAAGCTTTCCCGTCTGCCACACTCAATTCAGACATGTCAGAGTAAATCCGCTGAGGCTCCCTTCCTGAAGCAGGCTTTTGTTTTTTTAAACATGTTTTTATTGATTTTAGAGGAAGGAAGAGGGAGAGGGAGAGGGCGAGGGAGAGGGAGAGGGAGAGGGAGAGGGAGAGAGAAAGGGAGAGGGAGAGGGAGAGGGAGAGGGAGAGGGAGAGAGGGGGGAGAGAGAGAGAGAGAGAGAGAGAGAGAGAGAGAGAGAGAGAGAGAGAGAGAGAGAGAGAGGGAGAGAGTGGGGAGAGAGAGAGGGGAGGAGAGAGAGAAAAACATGGATCAGCTGCTTCCTGCACACCCCCTACTGGGGATCTAGCCTGCAACCTGGGCATGTGCCCTGACCTGGAATCCAACCTGGGACCTCTGGGTGCATCAGACACTCTATCAGCTGAGCCACACTGGTCAGGGCCTGAAGAAGGTTTTTAAAATCTTAATTCGTTTAGGCAGATAAGGGAGAGGGTCAAAGGTTCTGAGTCTTTTGTTTCTTAACACATTGCAGACCAGTAGTTTTATTGATAGCTTTACCCAGTGGCCAGATAAGTTTCTATTGAATGAGTACAAAAAAACGTTTTACATAAATGTTAAAGGCACGCTTTAAAATTAAATACCCATTGCATTTTGAAGTTGCTTATTACATGTTCTTACAAGCTAGTATCTTTTAAAAGAATTCTCATGATTGGCTTCCCAATCACAATGCCTTTTCTAGGAAAATCAACCAGAGATCTTAATCATTTGCAAAACCAGGTACTTCAAGAGAAACCAGTCCTGGCCACCCCCGTCTTCTGCAGCTCCTGGTGCTGCTTATGCGCTTGTTTGGTGCGGACTTGGCACCTCATCTGTGAAGCGGCAGCTGAGGAGACTCATCAAGACTGAGAACAACAATCCTATTGGGTTGAAGGTGGCGGGGCAGGATGGTTCTGGGGTGCAGTTTATGATTAAGAGGCACACACTCCTTAGCAAACTAATGAAAGCCTATTGCGGACAACAGGGCTTGCCAATGAGCCAGATGCGATTCTGATTTGACGGGCAGCCAATCAATGAAACAGACACTGGGACACTTGGACATGGAGGATTAAGGTACAAGTGATGTGTTCCTGCAGCAGACAGGTGTCTACTAAAAGGGGAACTGCTACTTTACTCCAGAACTCGTGGAGTAATAAAACTGCAAGGAGTTTGATTCCATTGCATCCTATCATAGTATAGTTTTCTCTTTTTTCATTTTCCCCTTCCCCATTCCTTTACTGGACATAAAGTAACTGATGTATGTGCACAAACATTTGCATTTTTAAAACTAAATGGCCAATGGTATGTGGGGTTATTTGTTGTTGTTTTTTTACTTTTTTAAAAAAAATGTTTTTATTGATTTCAGAGAGAGGAAGTGAGAGAGAGAGAGATAGAAACATCAATGATGAGAGAACCATCAATTGGCTGCCTCCCGCACGTCCCCTACTGGAGATCAAGCCCACCACTGGGGCCATGTGCCCTGACTGGGAATCGAACTGTGATCTACTGGTTCCTAGGTCAATGCTCAACCACTTAGCCACACTGGCTGGGTGCTAATGGTATGTTTTGATAGACATCAAATGGAGATGGGATGGGGAAAAATACTGGTTCTGTGAAAATACTCCCCTTCTCCATTAGCAGCTCATTCAGCTGTTTATATTCCAGTAAGTTATTTTGCTCTCCTTGTTTAACAACAACAACAAAAAAAGAACATAAAAATCCTTGCACACCTTTGGAAAATTTTAATGTTTTCTTTCACTTATCATTGCAAAACCAAGGACAATTTTATAACATTTTTGTACATAGCTGTTACATGTAGAACAATCTGTCTTTAAGTAGGAACAAATTACTCTGAAAGAGTTCTAGATAGTTTTCCCTTAAGTCAAATGTCTTGTTGTTTAAGTACACTTATTTCAATTAAAAATAAGCGGGGTAGCTCAGTTGCGAGCCACATGCGGCTCTTTGGCCCCTTGAGTGTGGCTCTTCCACAAAATACCACGGCCTGGGCGAGTCTATTTTGAAGAAGTGGTGTTAGAAGAAGTTTAAGTTTAAAAAATTTGGCTCTCAAAAGAAATTTCAATCATTGTACTGTTGATATTTGGCTCTGTTGACTAATGTTTGCCAACCACTGGGTTAGAGCATCATCCTGAAATCCCTAGGTTTCTGGTTTGATCCCCAATCAGGGCAATACAAGAACTAACCACGGAACCCATAAATAAGTGGAACAACAAATCGATGTTCCTCTCTCTCTCTCCCCCTCCCTCTCTCTCTAAAACCAATCAATCAACCAATCAATACATTAATGTAAAAAAAAAAAAATTTTAGCCCTGACCCGTTTGACTCAGTGGATAGAGCATCGGCCTGCGGACCGAAGGGCCCCAGGTTCGATTCTGGTCAAGGCCATGTACCTTGGTTGCGGGCACATCCCCAGTAGGGAGTGTGCAGGAGGCAGCTGATAGATGTTTCTCTCTCATCGATGTTTCTAGCTCTCTATCCCTCTCCTTTCCTCTCTGTAAAAAATCAATAAAATGTATTTTTTTAAAAATAAAATTTTAAGAGAGAGGAAACCCGACCTGTTCCCCAGACTAAAAAGAAGGAAAACTCACCTCTGGCTCTGCAGCCAAGCATCTCAGGCTTGGATGGTGGGGTGGTTGAAGGTGAGAAAGAATCAGCCTCTTCCATGGTTCCACAGGCTCCAGTGTCGTCTAGTTCACTCTGTTGTAACTGCCAGCTTCCTTGCCTGTACCCCCCTCTACAGGGACTGAGTATTGCCAGGACCTGGTACAGTGTCGCCCATTAGACAATATTATTTGCGAAGGAAATGGGTATGAAACCACTGAAGCTTGGAGACAATGTGGAGCAGCAAAACAATAATCACCTTACTTCTCAACTTTATAAGTATCATTCTGACTTAGAGTAAAAAATTATCTGAACTTTTCCCCTGATTGGCAAAAAGGTGAGAATGGGTTGCTAAGACCTCCTCCAACATTCTATGTACATGTATACAAACCAGGTTTCAAATTATAGGACTGCTTTTTAAATGAACACACCAGAATTCCTAAGTGCAAATGAACACCAGCCCCTTTAAATGTAGATACTTTGGCCAGCATGGCTCAGTGGTTGAGCATTGATCTATGAACCAGGAGGTCACAGTTCGATTCCCAGTCAGGGCATATGCCTGGGTTGCGGGTTCAATCCCCACTGTGGGGGCATGCAGGACGCAGCAGAACAATGATTCTCTCTCATCACTGATGTTTCTATCTCTCTCTCTCTCCCTCTCCCTCTGAAATCAATAAAAATATATTAAAAAAATAAAAACAGATACTTTGACAAGTTACTTACTCATTTAATCATGGAAACCAATTTGGAATTCTGAAAAATTCTTTTTATTTCTAATTCAAAGCCAAATCAAATAGCTTTTTAAAAATTTACAAAAGCAACATATATTAAAAGAAATTAGAAGTCATAAAAGGAGAAAAGAATTGACCTATGATCATAGAGACAGAAGCACTACTGTGGCCTGGGTATAAATCTTTGAGTCCGCCTGCTAGAAACATATCCTGTATGTCTGCATTATTTCTTTATAAAACCAGGGTTATTCTACCTGCTAACCTTTCTTTTACTTAATATGGCTATCTCCCTCCACATCCTTTACAAGCAGAGTAATGTGTAAAATGGCAGTATTAACTTGCTGGATATTTAGGTTGTTTACCCATCACTAGTACCAAAAAAATCCTATACTAAATGGTAGTTAAAATTTTGTGCACACAATTATGTTTAATTATGTTTCAAGATAAATTTCCAGAAGTGAATTTTTTTGAGCAAGGCTATACATTTTTAAGACAGTTGTTTTGTATGCAGTTTTTTTCTCTTTAGCAGATTTCCATCTTTGTGTGTGTGTGTGTGTGTGTGTGTGTGTGTGTGTGTGTGTGTAACTTATTGTTACATTTATTATCTTTACCTTTTTTTGAATCCTCACCTGAGGACATTTTTTCCATTGGTTTTTAGAGAGAGTGGAAGATGGAGGGAGAGACAGAGAGAAACACCGATGTGAGAGAGCCGTATTGATTGGTTGCCTCCCGCAACCGAGGTATGTGCTCTTGACTGGAATCAAACCTGGGACCCTTCAGTCTGCAGACCAATGCTCTATCCGCTGAGCCAAACTGGCTAGGGCCAGATTTCCATCTTTTTGATAGTAGATATAATCACTGGAAGCAGCTAAAAGTTACTGGGGGTCAAGTTTGGTGATTAAAGTGAGAGATCAAGTGAGGCAAATCAATACTAGTTTTGGTTGGAAGCCTCTACTATTCAGCACTGTGACTTGTTTTCACATTCCACTCAAAGTAGTTCTGAAGGCGGTCACAACAGGCATTCCTGTTGTAGGCTCATTATCAAACTGGGCATAGTACTTCCCAGACACAACTATGAAGGGGACAGCTTAGTGAAGATGCTTTCTTCGGATTCATTACTTTGCAGTTATATCTCACTCACACACAGAAAATCTCAACATTTGAGCCACTTTAAACAGATGTAATGGTTCACCTAACTTAAATAATTGCAGTATTTTTTCTAGTATGACATTCTCATAAATACTCATTTGGCACTCAAATGACAGTTCACATACATTATCTTTTTAATTTTCATACCACCTCTAAAACTATAGATGCCATTCTCTCCATTTTATAAAGGAGGAAGTGGAGGCTCAGAGAAGATAAATGATTTGCCCAAGGCAACCCAGCTGATAAAAAGCAGTCAGGATGCCAATTTGGTTCGGTTTAGCTTCAAACCCCCACGTTCTTTTCATTTTCTGACTCAGCCGTGTAGCGCCTTTGTATAATTCTTTAATGTATCATTATAGGGCTGTTCAATTCTTAACGGCTACAATTAAAATTTCTTAATGGCTCTATCACTACCAGTGAATAATCATACTCTTTATTTAACCTAGAAGTGAACTAAACAAAGCTGGAGGTGTTGCTTATGAATAGGCTCATTTATATTCTTAAGAAAAACTGGCAGTAACTACAAAACCTCATTTATTCAATTTAAATAAAGTAAATATTGATACTAGACTTTACATTTAGAGAGACTTGTCTGGCAAATGAGCCATGTTTTAACAATAACCATAGTAAAAGAGAAAAAAATTAAAGCACTATGTTAAATAAAAGGCTAATAAAACCTAGAGGAAACAGCTCAGTGTTTTCTTTTAAACCCTGAAGAACACCAAACATATGTGTTGCACAAAGAGTCATTTTAAGAAAAGACTTATTAACGATCCAGTAGTAGAGTCAGCACTAAGAATTTCAATGATATCCAACTCAAAAATGCATAGG
Source organism: Eptesicus fuscus (assembly GCF_027574615.1). NCBI lineage: Eukaryota > Metazoa > Chordata > Mammalia > Chiroptera > Vespertilionidae > Eptesicus > Eptesicus fuscus. The sequence continues at coordinate 45,764,699 of NC_072490.1, read as the reverse complement.
GAGTAAAGTTATTTTATTAAATCATGCACATCACGTGTGTTAGTGCAAATAGTTTAATCTGTACTCCAGAAATTCTATTGTACTTTATATCTTTACAAAATAGATTTAAAACAATTATTTACTTTAAAAAATGTAATTCTGAAGTTAAGCATTTCAGAACAATATTTGCAATAACCTATATACAAGAGGTACTGGGTACCACTGGCATATTAGCATTCTGTGGTGGAGTGGCTTCCTGCAACAGAAAATGGTGAAATGAACTATATATGACAGTATTTCCTACAAGTCATCCGTGACTAATTCCTCCATAAATCTAGTGATCCTCCTAACAGCCAATCCCGGATAGCTTAAAACATAACCTTTAAAGTACAAACAATGACTGCCAAACATCACAAGGCAAATTATATCCTAAACTTCTATTTCAATATTTGGCTAGGCCTGTGGATTGCCACAGAACATTCAAGCCAGTTCACTGACATCGCCTCCTGGCCTTCATTGACTGAAAATTTTAACTATGTGATACTTTAGGATATTCTATGATCTAAATAAACTTTATTGACATGACTGTGGTGCTACACAAAACCATCTCTGTGTTTTAAATTTATAATATCAAGCAGTGTTTAGGTGCTTCACTGAGCCTGGAACGCTATTAATCTTGGGAATAGTGCTTCTCATTAACAGAACATACCAATTAACAATTAAAAGAAAATAACCATTTGCATACCCAACCAGGAAATCTGTTGGTAGGTAACAACAGTATACTTCGAACATGAATTAGCTTTGAAATACCATAATCAAATTAAGTCAGTAAAAGCTTATCTAAAGAGAAATTAATTCTTTCTTCAATTAAACATGCTTTGGAGGAAGAGATGATAGAAAAAAAAAATCATGCTTCCTAAAATGCTGTATATGAAAAAGTAACTTGGCTTTAAAGAAAATATCTCTTTAAATACATGAGGTTTAATAAATTACATTCCAATTGACTCAACAGTTTGGTTTACTGCACTGAAATTATATAATTACTATGTTTTTGCTTCCAGAAATTCTTCAGTTTGCTCGAGAAAATACTCTCATGGAAAGTTTTTCAAAGTTGATGTCCTCCACATCGTCAAGTCACATTAAGGCTAAACAAGCGTGCACATATTGCCCAAAGTATCACTAGAGCAGAATACTTTCCAAGTGTATTATTTCTCCTTAAACAAAAAAAATCCACACAAAGAGTTGTCTCTAAGTCTTGTTCCCAATAGCTCAGTGGTTTTATAACAAGTAAAAATGGCGTAAATATGTAAAAAATATATATATGTGTATATATTTCAAACTGATAGGCACTGAGCACACAGGGCCTCTCCTCCCATGTACACATCGGTTGTTTGGTTTGGGTAATTAACGAATCAGAAAAATGAATTATCTGGCCTTTAGAATTCAGAGTAAAATACCCATATATTTAATGTTATAAATAATCTGGTGTACCAAGAAGCCTACTTTAGGCCACCATAATATTCAGAACCCCAACATACTAATTTAAAAATTACATGAAAAATTGCAAGCAAATTATTGCTTACAATAAAGTCACAATTTTATATTCTCTTTATAGACAGATACATTTTATATAATTTAAAGCAATGACCCTACAGCTGTATTCTTGCACTTCTGTCTGCTGTTTTAAGAGGTAAAAAGGAAGAAAATGGTTCTGTTTGTCCCCAGCATGAGTGTGATGCCAGCTTCTAGAGGGAGGACGGTGTACGGACTCAAGAAACGCTCTCATGGAGAAGCTCTGGCCAGACCTGGCACGTACAGCACGATGGCTGTTACTGCAACCAGGGCAGCCAACATGGGCATCCAGGGCCAGGGTTTCTGTGTGGAAAGAAACCAAGAGTCAATATCACATTCTCCCCTCTCTTTTCATACCTATTAACCCCTTGGGTTCCAGAGAGTCCTGAATATTTAGACTATTAGAAAAACCTTATCTTTGCATAAGAAAACATTTTAAAAAGAAAGGAAATAAAGGTGAGGGAGAGCAGGTGTGAGGAGAGTCATAACAGCAGGGACTCTTTTAGAGGACCACTGTGTAGAAGCCCGATACATCTCAGGCAAGTCCTGGGCAGTTTTCAGTTTTGTTACAGCTAAAACCCAACAGTGACTTCTAAGAAACCCTCTGGGCTCAACCTGCTTTATTTACTCCAGTACCCATATGTTACAACTAACTGATGTACACAGATGCCTGGAGTATGTTTCTGCCTAAAGTGTTTATTTCTTGATAAAAACCAGACTCACATGGTAGGGTAGTTTTATACAAAAGGCTGGTCAGTAAGGTGATCGAAAGAAAATGGTCTAAGCTTTGATGCTCGAATTTGAAACCACATAAGACAAAATCAGATGGGGTTCAAGATCGGAAGTGCTACTTAGGGACTCTGCCTATCTGATACTTTTGGTAAAGACCATGTCCAGTGTAATAATGTCATGTGATCATCTCATATGATCTACTAACATGCATGCCTGTTGGAGGCAAACATGGATGGGCTGTTCCCTGTTAACTTTCAAAGGGCTTTATAATATCAACTTGCTTTTGGTTGATAGCTTTATTTTTACTAGTGTTTTTATTAAGAAAGTTGGCTTTTAAGGAAATATTCTAATGTTGCAGATCAGGGCTCAGAAAGATATGGGATAAGTTTACTCTCCTAAGTAAATGCACATTGGGGTTGAGATTGTGAGCCAATGGTCCATTATGTTAATCTCATCCTTTTTCATCTTCATAGCCATAGCGTAAATATAGGCAAGGATTAAAACAAAGAAACTCTACACTATGGAAAAGAAGAGGGAAGGGAGGAGGGGAAAGAAAGCTGGCTGAAAACTTCAAAGAGGCAAACTCTTCATTTCTCATTAAAGTTTGATTAAAAATGTAATTGGGAAGGGGTACTAATATTGCAGAAATTCATAGCTTACTCCAGTTTGCTAGAGACAAAGACTCAGTTAAAGGCAAAATATTAACAACTGGTTAGGTTGGAATTAATTCATTGTTAGCATTACTACAAAGGAAACAAGACAAAATGTTACATGATTAGTTGATTGTTCAGTTCATTCAAATGACACAATACATGGCATACTAAATGAAGGGTTTGCTTCAGGTAACAAAATACCCGTGTGGTTTTGCCATGCACTATATTACAAATATGGTACAAACAGGTGACGGGGACAAACAGACAAGGACTCAACAGTAGTGCTTGTACCTTTCTCTACCACAATGGACCGAAACACCAAAACAGGAAAGCCAGGAATAGGCCGATGAATACGGCTGGGACGGGTTGTAATATGGAAGGCTAAAGAAGGGAAGGGATATTAAAATCATTTTATGCTATAAAAAATCAGATAAGATGATTTAGACCCCAAGGGGGTGGGAGGAAGGGTAGAAAGACTGAGGTAATAGCAGTATTAGCACTCAGGTTTTGCACTGATTCAAACATTTTAAAGACATCTAATACAATCCAGAATGATGGACTGTGGTATGTAAGTTGACAAACTGCAGCCTAAGAGGAACAGCTGGAGGAATGGGCAATGTGGGTGTCCCTAACATCCTAATGAAAGGCAGTATGTTAAGACAGAGCAATGACAATACCTCAACAACTGATGCTCTGCTTGAGAGTACATTATTTGTGCTTCATACTTAGAATCCATTATTTGACATGAGTATATTGGAAATGGCTAAAATTTATTTGATCTCTCCATCAAAACCTTTCTTTAAAAAACCAAAACTCTTTTGCTGTTGCTTTAAAGCTTAAAAATAAATGCCCTATGCATGTTTTCTAAACCAAGTAAGTAAGAGAGCTGACATATATATGATAAATCATTTGGTATATGAAGACAGGCAGCTAAGTCTCAGGGCTTTGGGTTATATTACCAAATATAAACCATTATTAAATTAGGAGGAAATTACCACAATGAGTGTTATTACAGAGTAACATTTTAGTACCACACGCCCATATCATAAATAAAAGGAAATTCACCCTTAAGGTAAATTATTTGTACAACTACAAATAATAATAATAAGGTTACTTTACAAAAGGCTCTAAATGGTGCAGGGAATCCATTCTGATTATGCTAGATGTCTTCATAGGTTAATTTAGTAGAAGGTAGACTGAAATTCCATACTCAGAAGGATATGAATTAACATAAAAGACAGGAGTAATCAAACTTGGAATCAAACCATTATGATCTGATTTTAGAAGAGTTCTGTAATCTATATTTTCAAAATAAATGCACTCTATTTTTGCTTAGCATACAGCCTCCAGACCTCATTCATCAACTTCTAAAAGGCTTCTAACTAAGCCACATGCCTTTATTTAAAAAAAAAAACAACCCAGGACTTTCTTTGGCAAAGGAAGGACAGCTGGACACACTCATGAGCATTCTGTGACGGCCATGCAACATCACTCTTTGCACTTGTGCTGCGAGTTAAGCAAAGTGCCCTCCTCTGCAGGAAGTGTGTCTCCTGCAGTGTCCAAGCCAGGGCAGAGGTCTGCAGTGAGTCACAGCACACCCACCACACCGAACATCATCTATCAGTTAGGTCCCACAAAGGCAATGATCACCAAAACATGTAACACAACATTTATTAGTACCACATCTTTTTAAAGACCATCTGCCTTTCTAGCAAATGAAAAACAAATTAATATTATTAAACCCAGTTTATATGAAAACATTCCAACTTCACACGTGTGCACACACACACATGCACACACATAGCCCTACAGAAACTCTTTAATATTTCCTAACATTTATGGGAGGCCAAAAAGACTCTAAGTTTTTTAGGAATGTGCCTTAGTGAGAAAGTTATTAGTATAAAAGAAAAACCATAATAAAGTTCCCATTTTTGGATACAGCCAAATGCTAAGGAGACAACATGAACTACTCTTTCTTAGGTGGGACTCTGGTGGTACAAAGCTTCATTTCCCAGCCAGGAAAAAAAAGAGCCAGAAAGTGGGACAGAAGTTCGGATTCATCAGGAAAAGCTGACAGTTCTCAGGTAATTGTTCTCTTGCAAACAAGGCTCCTGCTCCGGGCAGTCCTCAGGCTCTTTTAGGGGTACAGGTTAAAGGGGCAAATTCTTAACTAAAAATTTTGACAACACAGTGATTCCATCATGGCATTTCATAATGAAAAGTTTAGTTCATGTGTATTATAGGCCTTAGTTTCTCAAATCAGTAATAAAATCCTCTGAAGAATCGATTTCAGGGCTCTCACCTGCCTCTCAATCAAAGCTAAGCCAAGTTTGCAAAGACTTACATTATTTCCTTTTTCTCGGAGCAGCTTCAGGTTGTCTTTACATTGTTTGAGCTCATCTGTGATTGATTGTTTTTCCTGCTCAGTCATTTCAAACTTCAACTTCAGTTCTGAGAGTACAGTCTGTGTCTTTTCATACTAAAGGCAAAGAAAAAAGAGTGTGCAGACTCAACTTAAATGGGTATGAAGTTATGGTTCTATTCAGGCTTATATACCAGACCCTATTTAGTCACCTGCAACACCAAAGTCAAGCCTTTTTGTTTTAAGAAGGATAAGAATCATTTACACTAATAATAAGAAGTCTTTAATGTTAACTTGATTCTATGTAAGAATTTTCTGGCTCTGAAGTTAAAAAAAAAATTAAGAGACGTCACTAGTGTGTCATCTGTTTCTAATATAAATGGTCACTTTTTCCACTAAGTGAGTTAGAGGAGAAAAATAAAATTTCAAACTGAGCAAAAGAAAAGAAGTGAAGAAAAACTCCATAGCTTAATTAAATGGCAAGGTTAGAAAGTATGAGTTTATATCCTGGTAAGCAATATCAGCCAAGCTATTTTAGTCGTGAAGTAGAAAGTATTAATTCCCATTAGTCCTCCTTTAATCCAGCATCACATGTTATGAAAATGTTACGGATAAATGAATTTCTAGGCAAATAAAGCAAAGAAATGTGTCTAAGGCAGCAGTCGCCAACCTGCTTGGCTAAGGTACCAACTACTATGAGTAGGGACATTTCTATCTCTCAACTTAAACTTATAAGCATCAATTAAAAGTAATTTTTAAAAATGTGTTTCTGAAAGACATTATAGAAAAATGTCTATAGAAAAGTGAAACAAACTACTTCCTGCTCTGAAAAAACAGTTCACAGTGTATAATTTTCAGATGCACTAGCTAGCCCTCAAAAACACAGGTGAGGTCAGTGAGAAATGCAGTATGGTTTGCCCCTACTTTAAATGCCCCGGGAGGCAGGAATTCTAGTCTGGTTCCACTTCTAGATATTGCATCTTACATGCAAGCTGGGCTCCCAAAGGGTAAAGACTGTTCTGCTGCTGGCTGTGCCTTTGTCTCGGCCTCCGCTGCCCCACTCTGCCATCTCTGAAGATTTTGGAAGAAAGAAAGACAAGGGCTGAGTAGAAAATAAATATACCATGGGTCTGCCATATCAGAAAGGTTTCTCCTCTTCCCTAAACATAGCCCATGAGGCTGGAAAGTTTCTAACCCTTTCTGCCTATATCCTAGAAATTCCATAATGCAATTACCTTGGAGCTTATCATTATGCACCCGAAGGTAAAAAAAAACATTAGCCCGAAGAGGTGGGGGAAGGGGGCTTAGGGTCAGCAGAAAAGTCACCAGAAAATGGGGAGGAAGATACGTGTACAGAGAAGGAGGCAAAATATGAAAGGAGCTCCTTGTTACCTACCAAAGTCCCAGCACAAGTCCAGATAATATACCAGACAGTGAATTAAGGAGCAAGATTCATGGACTTCACGACAGCTTTTTTGTGTGGGGTCTGTGGACTTCCTTCCAGAAGGCAGAAGGTTATGGGCAGGCTGCCAAGGCAAATTCAGTGTACCTAGACTAGTCTCTGTGCCTTAGAACATAATCAATTCTCAGTGATCTGATTCTTAACAGTGAGTAAGAGAGCAGAAATGAAAAGTGCTTTGCTGACTTAAATTTCCCCTTACTTTCCCTTTCCACCATTTTCACATCCAGCCTGCCTTTCACCCCAAAGCACTTAGCCATTTCTCCGTTCCAGGAGTTGTGAAGCTGAAAGACAGGAAGGCAGCTCAGTCAGAAGATCGGCTGTTCACCTTCAGTATGAGAGAGGGGTGGGAAGAACTCTGGCCTCGGGACAAGATGGTGAGGCCAAACAACTCGGCTGAGTTAGATTTTGCAAGGTGACTTGTATATTCAATGTATTATAAATTCATAGATATTCCTACTAAATTAAAATATGTAGATGCTTTTTAAAGACAAATATAAAGATGATTACCATTATTTTTCTCTTACTACTGAGGGTAAAATGTACTGTTCTCATGTATTTTTTCTTTGTTAAATATTCAAATAAAAGCTGCCACATGTACAAGTTTAATTGTTGGAACAAAGGTCACCTTCTGCAATCTTAGTTTCATATCTTGCTTGGATATCACTTTTGCTCTATCTTGCTTTCTAACTCAGAGGTGAAAAATGAGCTCAGTTCTGATCAAAAGGAAAATACCACACAATATTTCCAACACTTTTGGTTTTCTTCTTAAATAACCTTGCTTATTAGCTGATAATATTTTAGCCCTTTACAGTGCTGAAGATACATAATTATGATACTACGCATGATTCTATGAGAGAAAGGAGAAGGGGGATATCGAAAGGGAAGAATATATATGCATTAATAAAAGGTAGTAATTCATTGCAACAGATTACACAGATATAAGAATCTCAGTAAAGAACAGTTTAGTTACAGACTAGTATCCAATAGTTGACATCAGAACAAACAGAAAGAGAAGCAATTTTACATTACAAAGAAGTGTGATGACTACACATCATTTCACAATGGAAAACAATGAACAAGAAAACAGAAAAGAAACATATTGACAAGATCAGACATATTTTTAAATATGTTGCATTTAATGCAATCCAAAGGCTATCAACAATTTAGATGCTGTGACAACATGCCACTGCCATTTGTGGAAACAGTTAAAGCATTTTGCACTGATGGCTCGGTAACCAAAAACAGGCAAACAAATAATGCAACAAAACGGTAATGCATTCATAGTAACATACAATAGAATCATCTTCCAACCACAGCATTCTTCCCAGATTTTGAAAGAATTATGGCATATGGACTGGAAGAACACAAAGTGCTTACAGTATTAAATACTTGGGTATTTACTTTGGCACAAAATTTGTGTTCCAACTAAATAAAATGGGATTTCTCTCCAAACATATATCCTTAGCAAGAGGATAAAAATGAACATATTACAAAATCAATATAGCCACATATACTGTTACAGTTATGTTTTTTTTCCTTTAGGAACAAACATGAAGACAGAACAATAATCATTTCCAAGTTAAGGATACTACAAGGAAAGGAAAGTGCAAAGGAAAACTGCATTCATTAAACAGATTTTCTAAAAACAATTTTGGGAAAATTCGTTATTAAAGACCGAGAACTGTCTTTAACTTCCTTCTATTTATAATGAATCCTTGTTTAACCGAGTCTACAACTGGGGTGGGTCCTGACCAGAAAGTAGATCAAAATGCACCAGCCTTCTCCATGCTCAGAGCTGGTCAGGAGGCAATGCAGGCCAAGAGTACAAGGCCAGTAGGACTGAACACAGCTCTTACCGCCGCATTGTCAACTTCAAATCTTTGCTCAGAAGAGGCTGGGTGGGGTCTCTGCTCCAAAGTCAACCTTCACCATTTTAAACATGATTTTTTTTAAAAAGCCACCAAGTCAAGGTTTTAAGCAAAATGACGTGAAACGGGAGCATGCATATTTGTGAAGGGGAAAATGAGATGGGGGTTGTGGGAAGACAGTCAAAGGTCATAGAATATGTGTTTGGCTGGCTGGCTATTAGGTGAATTTTAAGTAACTTTTCAGGCCAGTTTCACCTGAGGGGTTTAAACAGCATATGGTGTGGCTTCACTTTACTTTCCGAAGTATTCTTTCGTTCTTTTTTTTTAAATATATTTTTATTGATTTCAGAGAGGAAGGGAGAGGAGGAGAGAGATAGAGACACCAATGATGAGGGAGAATCATTGATGGACTGCCTCCTGCACGCCCCACACTGGGTGGGGATTGAGCCCACAACCCTGGCATGTGCCCTGACTGAGAATCAAACTGTGACCTCCTGGTTCATAGGTTGATTCTCAACCTCTGAGCCACGCCAGCTGAGCATTTTCCAAAGTATTCTAAGTTAAGTAAGATACTATCTTTGAGAGGGTTAAGTGATTTGGTACAAAGGGCTTTTCATATAGGTCAACTAACTGGTACAGAAAATTTTTTAATGTAATTTTATATATTTATATTTTTAATGGTTTGGCCTAAATATAAATTCTCTATATATGGACCATGATACACAACTAGAGATTACCAAGCAGAGATGTTCCAAGCATCAACTTCGTGACAGGTAACGTAACTTGATTTCTAACTAGCATGAATATCTGATTTGCTTTTGGCTTTAAGTCCAACCATAATGGGGCTTATAATGTCTTTCCGCTTTACCTCTTTCTGTACATCCTTTGCTTGGTTTTCAGCCTTACTGAGAAGAGTTTTTAAATCAGTTGAATCCCGAAGATGCTGTTCTTTCAAGGATCCCATCTGATTCTCAAGTTCTTTCCTCGTCATCTGAAGGATGCCGAGATCACTGGTAAGCTCTAAACTCTGCTTCTGAGAACTGTAAGATAAATATTCACAGAGTTATTCATGTAGAAACTAGACACAGCAGGAAGTCCAATTCCTTAAACATTTCACTAGGAGCGATGGAGTAGATTTCAGAGGAGAAAAGAAAAGTATATAAAAAATAAGAGTTTCAATAAGTAAATAGTGTCAAAACACTAAAGAATGCAAGTAAGTTTAAAGCTGTGTCCTATTTGCAGATAATCAGATACACATAAAGATTGAAATTTAAAAATAGAAGTAGAAGGTGACTATATTTTGTTATATCACATTATGTTAACTATCATAAAAAGATTCAGTGTAGGTCTTCTACAGGAAAGAATAGCATGTGCTTCAGCTATTTATTTTAAGTACTTGACAAACAGGATGGAGGATAGAAACTCACAGTGTAGAAGTCACTGCCAATTCAAGTAAAGATAAACCTACTCAAATGAGAAGACTCACCAAAATGGGGAAAAGCACAGGACAAAGAACCAGGAGGCTGGGGCCCCTATTTGGTTGTGGGATGTTAAGCAAGTCACTTAAGTGGTGTAATACCATTCTCTGAGTAAGCATTTCCTGAGCTCTCAGATCTGTGCCAGGCACCATGTTTTACAGACATAGATAACACAAGGAGAGTCTCAGTGCCCTCCATGGAATTCAATTTCTGAGGCTGTTTCCTGGCTTAAATTCTATGATTACTAAATTTTAAAACTTGATTTAAAAAAACAACCACAATTTACACACTAGGAAAACTGCTTGATAGGCATAAACAGAAACTCTTTATTTAATTCCTTTTACATCACTGACAACAAAGAACAAAAGACCTGAATAGTGTAGTTGTGCTAAAGAATTTGGCTTCCAGGACCTGGCTGGGTAGCTTAGTTGGTTAGAGCATCATCCCAATACACCAAGGTTGCGGGTTCAATCTCCAGTCAGGGCACATAGACGAATCAACCAACGAATGTATAAATAAGTGGAACAACAAATCAATCTCTCTCTCTCTCTCTCTCTCTTTCTCCCCCTCTCCCTTCTGCTCTCTCTCTCAAGTCAATTAAAAAGATAATTTGGTTCTCATATATAAATGAAAAAGCTAAAGGAGGATAAGGTCTTCAAAATGACAGTTTTATGCCTCTCAGGATGAATCATAAGATTCAGGATGTAACTGAGGTACTATCCTATATAATAAAACCCTAATATGCAAATCAACCGAATGGCGGAATGACCAGTTGCTATGACACGCACTGACCACCAGGGGGCAGACGCTCAACGCAGGAGCGCCGCTCAGCCAGACGCTGGGCTCACGCCTGGAGAGCGCAGCAGCGGGTGGCGGGAGCGCTAAGGACCCTCAGCGGACATCCCCCGAGGTGTCCCAGACTGTGACAGGGTGCAGGGCGGGCTGAGGGCACTGGGCCTCTAGTGTAGTATAATAGTAAATCACATTTTGATTGTATGCTAGGCAGGTTCTTAGGGGGTAGGTCTGATATCAAGCCAATACAGCCAGGAACTAAATGGCAGAAAATAACCTGTGAAGAAAGACTAGTTTCTAAATACAAGTATGCTGGGGAGGCTTACCAAATAAATTTAGAGAACTACTAAACCAGAAGTTTAAGAAATTAATTTGTCTTAAATAGTATATGTGAATTTAGGCAGACAGCTTAACCAACCATCTAGTATGAATATTCCACACTCTGTGACTTTTTATATATATATATATATATATTAGAGGCCTGGTGCATGGATTTGTGCACCGGTGGGGTCCCTTGGCCTGGTCTGCGGGGATCAGGCTGAAACTGGCTCTCCGACATATCCTGAAGGGTCTGAATTGTGAGAGGGCGCAGGCCAGGCTGAGGGACCCCACCGGTGCATGATCAGGGCCAGGGAGGGACCACAGGAGGGCTCTAAGGCCTGTCCGGCCTGTCTTGCCCAGTCCCGATTGGCTGGACCCCAGCCGCAAGCTAACCTACTGGTTGGAGCGTCTGCCTTCTGGTGGTCAGTGCACGTCATAGCGATTGGTCAAACAGTCGAACGAATGGTAGGACACTTAGAATATTAGGCTTTTATTATATAGGATATAATGTTTTTTATTGATTTTAGAGGGAGAGGAAGGGAGAAGAATAGAGAGATAGAAACATTGATGAGAGCCCAGCCGGCGTGGCTTGGTGGTTGAGCATCGACCTATGAACCAGGAGGTCACGTTTCAATTCCCAGTCAGGGCATGTGCCCAGGATGTAGGTTTGATCCCCGTTTTGGGGCACCGGGCCATGCAGGAGGCAGCCAATCAAACGACTCTCTCATCAGTGATGTTTCTATCTCCTTTTCCTTCTCCATTCCTCTTTGAAATCAATAAAAATATATTAAACACACACACACACTTTCCTTTAAATAAACAAACAACAACAACAAAAAATCAAAACATCAATGAGAGAGAACATGGATCAGCTGCTTCCTGCCATGCCCCTACTGGGGATTGAGCCCCTAACCTGGGCATGTGCCCTGACCAGGAATCAAACTGGTGACCTCCTGGTTCATGGGTCGAGGTTCAACCACTGAGCCACGCCAGCTGGGCCCTTTTTTCTTTTTTTGTTAATCCTTACCTGATATTTTTTTCCATTGATTTTTAGAGAGAGGAAGAGAGACAGAAAGAGAGAGAGAGAAACATCCATGTGATCAATTGGTTGCCTCCCACATGAGCACTGACCAAGGTAGGGGATCGAGCCTGGGACCAAGGTACCCTTGACCGGAATTGAACCCTGGACTCTTCAGTCCAAGGGCTGAAGCCCTATCCACTGAGCCAAACCAGCTAGGGTGATCAATGACTTTTTGCTAACCTTAATGCTCTTGAGGAGGGTAAGCACAAGGCTAGCAAGAATAATGACTTCCATTTTGGTGTACTGGGGAAAAGGAGGTGGATTAAGAGTAGCTTCAATAATAAATAGGTACTACTTTCATATTCTGAATATTAATACAAGTGCTGTTTAAATAAAAATATAGAACAGATCAAATTTTTAAGGAAAAATAAGTTTTGAACTCTGCAACAAATGTTTGTGGGAAAACAGGACTCCACTAATCTACTGAAATAAATCTATTGCATTGATTGGTTTGCATGTAAAATACTGTATGTTAGAAAGATTTAACTGATTAGAGAATTCTTGATCTATTATTACTCTTCATGTAACCCTGTTTGAAGTCCAGAAGCTGAATTTGTGTCTTTTAATTGTATAAATTCTTTGTCATGGTCATCTCATCATCCTTATTGTAAAAGAAGGGATCATGGGTGTGAAAGGAAAGCAAACTTGTATTTGAAATTTATTATCATTTAGTTTATAGGACAAATTCAATCACTAATTATAGATCTTTGCTGTTCATTTAGGAATATTTTTTTTGGGGGGGAGAGAGCATTTAATGAACCTATATTCCATGAGTACACCAAAAGGAAAGAATGTGTATCATGATGGTGGTGGTAGAAAAAAAATGCTGAAGTAGTCATGTAGCATGGTTAACCTGCCAAACAGCCAAAATGAGACTGGCTGAACATTTTGCTCCAAAAATATATTTAAGTATCAAAATTAAATTAACTTTAGATTAAAATGCAAGATAAAGAAATATTTCAAAGCTAAAAAGAGTTCTTGCATACTTGTGCAATTCTTTTTCTTGCCGCTGCAGTTCTGATGATAGCAAAACATTTTCCTTTTTTAGAGAATGGCATTCAGTTTCCAATAATTTCCATTCCTTTCTCAACTTCTCTAGTTCACCTAAAAGAATCCCAAAACATATTAATTAACATAGGAACATAACTTCCATAATTAAGAGAAAAAAAGGTGAAAAATTTCAGAGAACAACATACTTTCCCCCCTTTAAAAACATGTAGATTTTACATGGCTATTCTTAGGTTCCTATTACTCTGCATCTATACCTCACGAGAAGCCCCATCACTTTGAACTTTTGTAATCCTCTCCCCACTTCACTTTTATAAGACAAATCATTTTTAACAGTATTTAAATAAAATATAAAATTATAAAACATTTAGTTTATTCTAGAACTTGCAGACCTGAAGTTCTTATAGCCCCAATATAAGACATTGCTTTGTACAATCAATTGCTATCAAAGAGAGGAAGAGCCTGGATCGTTAATTTTTACAAGTTATATGGTTATCATTGTCAAGAGGTTAGAGCTTATGTAAAATACACTTATCCACCTTGTAGCCTTGTTGCTTCCTCTCTCTGCTGGTCCTCACACTGTTGACATCGAAGCTGAAAACTGTTTTGCAGACTCGTGATTTCTTTCTCATATTCAGACGCTGCTTTCCGCCACCGCTCAAGCTCACCTCGCACCTTCTTAAGCTCTTCTTGTAAAGAAGCAATGTCAGTGTCCCGCTCAGAGGCAGCCCTTTCTGCTGCTTGATGAAGAAGCAAAATTTCATCTCGGGCACTAAGCAGTTCATCTCGAGTGCTTGTGATTTCACTGTCCTTCTCCTCCCGGAGATTCTCAATATTGATGTGTAACCTCTGCAGTTGGGCTACAAAAGTATATTTATCTATCATTTTCTTAGTCCATAGCAACCAGGAATACAAGAACAGCCTAGATGGGACTGTAGTCACTACACAGCCCAAGCTATCACAGCTGTTTGCTGTTTTTGATTAGATTGTACAAACAACCTATGTTTAATGTAGAAATGTCACAATCCAGAAACACAAGGAGAAACAAACACACAAACCAATCTTTATTTCCCCCACACAGAGAGAGTTGCTTCTAACCTTTGGACTTATTCTTCTGGGTATTTTCTATGCATCTATACACATGAGACAAAATAGGAAGGGATAATAATACGTGCAGTGCTCTCTATCCTGCTAGTGATGAACATCTCTTAACAACAAAATAGTTACCTGTAACTTTTTTTGGGCGGATCCTTTATTTTAGACATTGTAGACTGCTTAGTTTTCAATTATTCTAAACCATACTGCTTAGGGTGAATTCCTAGATAGAGTACGCTTGATCAAATGGTAAACATTAGAAAAATCTTTGTTTGATGTTCTTGATTCAATTTTCTGTTCAAATGTCAATTCCTTAAAAAAGCCTTCTCTGATGACTTACCTAAAAAACCCTATCTGTCATTCCCTAGCTATTTACCCTGCCCTTATTGGATATCACATTATATATTTATTTGTTTGTTGTTTATCTTTTCACTAGATTGTACATCTCATGCATGCTCTATCCCCAATACTAGCAAATAATCAAGAATTAATAAAATTAATGAATACTGCCTAATTTTTAAACTTTATTTTTATTGTTGACACTATTACAGATGTCCCCATTCAAAGAGGTACATTTTTAAAAGATCTGGTCTTATGTCCTCATGATGGAACTGGAAATAACACTTTGTTTAGGACTAGAATACTAGTTTTGGTTACTATAACACAAGAAAATTATAGGTAAAAAAAGTTTCTTTGACAGAAGAAAAGAATAATTAAAATAATCAAGAGGATTTAAGGTGGGGAGAGGAGGAGGAAGAGGAGGTTGCTCCATAAATAAATATTAAAGAAAATATTAGGCCTTTTAAGTGTGCAGGAAACACTGAGAGGTAACAAGTTCAAAACCTGAAAAGACACAATGGCCAGTGATAGTATGACCATGGATTTGTGGGTTAAGTCCTGAAATATACATGCTTGGCACTAGGGGGCACTCATTGATGCTTAGGTAAGGCATCTTTAAAGACAAAAGGCAGCACTAAGTCACAGAAAATTGCCCATGTACAATACAGGATGGCAATATAGATTCAAATAAGATTTATATAAACTAATGAATAATAGCATTAAACTATAATAAGGGCTTAAAAAGTTTTCAACTTAAAATGATATACAACTTACACCAGAAATTCTAATTTGACCATAATAAAATTTAAAAATTTTAATAGCTCAAATATCCCACTGAAAAGAAAACTCAAAGACTGGCTTTTCTCTGGTATATTTTAGGACAAATATCACAGGCCTCATACAATGGCTCCCCGTTTCTTCTGAAGTGAGATTATTTGTCTATTTAATTTCTTCTCACCCTATCTCTCAAACTAAAAATTTAAATAACATTAGTTCCCTCTTTGACAATGAAGGCAAATTAATCTTGCTTAGGAATCTTACAATAGCATAGGAAAGAAAGATCTCACTTGGGGTATCTCACAATTATAGCCTCACAGTACCAGGAGCTGCAGTTCAAAGAAAACCCATGACAGGCAGAGGTCTTTCTGCTCATTTCTGCAATGACTCCATGATAGCCCACTAAATGGGGGCTGAGAAGAGCAGTCTTTACCACTGAAGGCAGTGTTGGGACCATTATTCTGTTTCATGTGGTATATAATTTTTGTTGCAATGCCAAGTGTGTTATGAACATTAGCAACATAAGCTAAAGGTGCCAATGCACAGAGCAGCTCAAACTGATTTCCTATCTGAAGGCTCTCTCTGTAGTAACTCACTACAATAACTCAGAAAGTGACAATCTTTCCAAATCCTCACCTTCACCCCTGTTCTTCTAATCCAAGTGTCTATTGTTGGAGTACAGGGGAATCTTCCTTTATATAGAAAGAAAGGAAAGGAGAAAGGGAGAGATGCAGAAAGAGGGGGAGGGAGGGAGGAGCTCACCCAGTTATAGTCTCAGATTCTAGGGAAGAACAAAGGGAAAGCTCTGCACTCTTAAGTTTCCATTCCCTGTGAATCACTAAAAACTATCTCAAATACCCTTGGAGTGTCCATACCTTGAAGAACCTGTATTTGTTTAGTGGATTCCTCAATTTGATTTCGATAGGCTTTTCTTTCTTCTTCCAAAAGAGCTAAAAGTAAAACACAGTATATCTAATTTTGTGAGTTAATAAAAGTATTCAGAATTGGGCAGTGGGAAATTTCTTAAAAATTCTCTCCTACAGCTTATTGAAGGAAACAAAAGTTAGGCAGTAAGTATCATCAGTATTAGCAGTTAGACAGTTTAAATATTTTAGGAGCACAAAACAGCAAGTAGTAAGTAATAAATCTATTCAATTGAGTAGTGGGGTTTCCCAGACTTTGTATCACCAAGATATGTGCTATTCTTCACATGAGAAACATTCTTGATAGTTGTTATTCAGCATTTTGAGCTTAAATTTTAAAAAATGAACTTAAAATCCTAATGTGTACTATCAAGTACATAGAAAGTACTGACTAAATAACTGCTGTTTGGGAAATATTTTTGTGTTATTTTTACTATAATTAATTAAATTAGCCTGGGCCCTCCACAAGGTTCAAGTTCAATGCATACCAACTCTAATTTCTTCAAGAAGCAGGAAAGGAAGGGAATAGTAGCTTCTCCCTGAGAGTCTTCCTTTGGTCCGGAAGGCTGTCTTAGAGAACATGAGGATGCCACTTTCTCCTCACTCTAAAACCTTCTAATGTACTAACTGACTATAACCTGGCAGTTACTGTGAATGATACAGAAGTGTAAGCTCTAGGGAATAGCCTATGACTCCACTGGCCTATGACACTACAGTTAAGTGAGCTACTAGAAAAGAAATGGTTGGGACATTAGAAGATTCTTTCTATACCTTAATCTAGCCTGATTCCTCCCATTTCCAGTGCTGAGTACACTGGAAAGTCACAGGGAATATAAATCTCCCTTATCTTATACTGAGTAGCTAACATTAGGTTAACGAAAACTTAGAAATTTACATACATAGCTTTTCCCTTTTGTTGTACTCAATATGTAATTAACTAGCAAGATCTTTCACTGGCAGAGGTCTTTCATGATATTCACATCAAAAACGTGAAAGAAGTAGAGCAACCAAACTCTCTCCACTTTATTGATGTGAAACGTAAGTTCAGAGTTTAAGTGAATGTCCCAAGATCACATATCTAATAAAGCTGTGAGTCAGGAACAAGATACCTTGCCTCTAGACTCCAAGTTTGGGGCCATTCAGTTATATCATGTTGCCTCCACATCCCCTAAAGAATCAAAGTAATCTTGATCTCACCTTGAAGTTCAAAGCATTTTTGTTTACTTGCTCTAGCTAGCTCCTGGGCTTCAATCAATTCCTTGCGAAGATGCTGAATTTCTTGTTTTGCCTCAATTTCTGACTGTGCACCCTGCGAGTCATCTGATAAAAATATGTTTATTTTAAAAGCAAGAGTTAGTATCACAATATAATCTCTACAACCGAAGATTAGCAATCTTTCATGTTTAGACATGCATAATTAAACAACACAGCACAACTAAGTTAAATAAAACTTGGAAGCAAATTATATTAAGCATTTTAGTCATTTTACCTTGGAGAAAGAATACAAGTACAGTTAAATAAATATATTAGTAGCTCATGGCATGTTACTATAAAACATATATTAATACATACTAAAATTATAAATTTCACTCATATAGAGCTTATGGAAGGCCTGAACTTCAGTAAGACAAGCATTCTTTACCAATTTTGAAATTCTTTGATAACAAATCAGAACAATTTCAATTTTAACTTAACTGGAAGTGGAAAAAAAAAGAAACTTTTCTTCAAGAAAAAGTATTTTTAGCATGATTTCCCCAGTTGTGGGATACAAAATACAAACGAGGCTGAAAGCTGCACTGTGCACACTTTGTCATCACTGTTTTCCCCAACAATACACACATAACAAATATTTGCTGAATTATTAAATGATGTAAGAAATAACTTAAATGGTTTTATGGAAAGAAATGAGATCTGCTATTACATCTCAACTACGTCCCTCCCCTAATTTCTTTCCTTTCTGGTCATTCATCTTTCATTGTATTAAAACTTTCTGCTACTGCATATTGCCTGATATAAATCAGTTAGGCCATATTCTTCCAGTACATTCTATTTGACTATTACTTTGGTTTATAATAGCTCAGGTATAACAACTTTAATACATCAAAACAGAGCTGCCCTAGCCGGTTTGGCTCAGTGAATAGAGTGCTGGCCCGTGGACTGAAGGGTCCCAGGTTCCATTCCAGTCAAGGGCACATACCTGGGTTGCAGGCTCAATCCCCAGCCCTGGTTGGGGCGCATGCGGGAGGCAACCAATTGATGTCTCTCTCTCACATTGATGTTTTTCTCTGTCTCTTTCCCTCCCCTTCACTCTCTCTAAAAAACAAACAAAAATCAATGGAAAAATATCCTCGGGTAAGGATTAACAAAGAGAGAGAGAAGAGAGAGCACTTCCTTCCTCTCTCTAAAAATAAAAAATAAATTTTTTTTAAAAAAACAGCTGAGAATATAATATCACAATACAATTTAAGTAAGTCTCAGATGTTACATACACATATTTTTCATACTCATTAATTACATGGGGAAAGGGGAAGAGAAGAGGAAACTCTTCCTTATAGTAGAAAGCCAGCCAGTAAATGTAAAAGGAATGACAGAATTATAAAATCACTAATAGTAACAGTTGATTCAGGCAAGAATCATCGGTAGATGCTAAAATTAAGTAGATAATAGTAGTAACAGGATATTTACACACCAGTGATAGAACAATTCAGTATCAGATACCTCCTGATATGATGTGCACTATTATTATTGTTATATTCCTACCAAAAATGCATAGCTTGAATCTAATCATGAGGAAACATAAGGTACAGACAAACTAAGGGACATTTTATAAAATACTGCTCGTCCAAAATGTCAATGTCATGAAATACAAAGAAAAACTGGAACTATTCCAGATTAAAGGAGACTAAAGAGACATGAAAACAGAATGCAACCCATGACTCAGGATTTTCTTTTCTCATAAAGTTCATTATTGAGACAATTGTGAGTAAGGCTTGTGGATTTGATAACAGTAATATATATCAATGTTAACTTCCTAATTTGGGGAATTGTATGAGGGTTATGTAAAAGAAACAAAAAATTCACACGGAAATATTTAAGAGTAAAGGCTATGATGTCTGCAATATACTCTCAACAGTTCAAGGACATAGAGAGAGGGAGGGGGAGAAAGAGATAGATAAATGGAATTTGGTAAAATGTTAACAGCATACAGTGTGAAATGT
The DNA here is from genome assembly GCF_027574615.1 of Eptesicus fuscus. Taxonomy (NCBI): domain Eukaryota; kingdom Metazoa; phylum Chordata; class Mammalia; order Chiroptera; family Vespertilionidae; genus Eptesicus; species Eptesicus fuscus. The sequence goes on along the minus strand of NC_072490.1, from coordinate 45,745,039 downwards.
TAATGTTTGGAGAATCTGGATAAAGAGTATCAACAATTCTTTGTTCTATTCCTAAAACTTTTCTGTAAGTCTAAAATTATATAAAAATAAAAAGTTAAAAGAAAAATTTCTACATATATATACATACAAGAAAATATGGTAAAATACTAACAATTATTGAATCTTGGTGATGGGCATATATGGGTATTTTTGATCCTCTTCAACTTTTCTTGTGTTTGAAAGTTTTCATAATTAAAAACATCTCTTGAAATTACCAATCCTAATAATACAATCTTAGAATAAATCCCAATCATTTCTTCCTAAATTCTTGTCCTTACCCTATCTTGTTTGCCCTTCTTCATCTATCCTAGATTATAAAACTAGAGCAATTCTTTTATTTAGGTTAAGAACGTATATTGTCTCCTTGTGTATCAAGTCCAGTTATCTTTATCAGACTTTAAAGTTCTCCATAATCCAGTCATTACTTACTTTCCTTTACTCACTAATACACTCAATTCCTAATAGTCTCCTCAGTAACTCCAACTCATGACTACTGCCTCACTTTGCTCATACCATTTTCCTGTCTCCTCCAAACATGCCCATCATTTAAAACCCAGGCCCTACCCTGGCCATGGCTCAGTGGTTGAGCATCGACCTATGAATCAGGAGGTCATGGTTTGATTCCCAGTCAGGGCACGTGCCCGGGTTGTGGGTTTGATCCCCAGTGTGGGACGTGTAGGAGGCAGCCAATCAGTGATTCTCTCTCATCATTGTTGTTTTTCTTCTCTCTCTCCCTCTCCCTTCCTCTCTGAAATCAATAAAAATATATTTAAAAATAAATAAAGCCCAGGCTCCAGCCTCCACATCTAACCCCAGGACTGCATTGAACTCCCAGCACACTGTGGTTTCTTGCTTGATTTCTAGAGCTAGACAGTAAAACACAAGCAAACCAGGAAATCCCTTCAAGTTCCCTAATTGTTTAATAGCATTTAGTTTCATTTCTAAAGGAGCATGAATCCATATAGATACATAGGATTTTTGAAAAGACATTGCAGATCAAGTAACCTAATCCTTTCATTTGCAGAATAGGAAAAAAGGTTCAGAGCTCTGAAATGGCTTACATATTTGGGAAGTGGGGGAGATAGGACTAGAATTCTCCTATAAATCATGGTACCTTCTTAGTTATAGCACAGCTATTAAGCAGCATGCTTTTCTAACAACCAACTCTCATTTTTTTCTCCAGAAATAAGAGGATTCCTATTATTGTTTTCTTTTTAGTAATAAATGTTAAGTACATGTTTCACACTTCTCCTCCATACTATATCCCATCTAATACAATGCTATATGTACAGTAGGCACTTAACTATCTGGTTAATATACAAGGTAATAAAAGATCTGCATCTAAAAATGTGTAGACTTTAAAAATAATAATAAATCAATGCTACAACTAAAGAACTATTATTTTGAGCAAGGGGATCCTTTTATAAATGAAGAATCATTATGTAATCCATCCTGAAGGTCTATTAAAGCAGACATTTCTTGTTTGCAGCAGAACAATTCTCTTGATCAGTAATGTTGTGAAACAAAACTAATACTTATTTTTCAAATTAAAAATAATGGAACAGATTTTATGTTAAGTAATTATGTTTTAGGAGACAAATTTAATTTAGGCAATAATCTATATATATAAAAGCCTAACTGACTGGCCGACCGGCTGACTGTCCGGTAGCTATGATGCACACTGACCACCAGGGAGCAGACACTCAACGCAGGAGCAGAAACCACAGGCATGGAAACATGGAACAAACTGATGAATCTCAGGAGGAAGGGGGAAGAGGGAAGGGCGGGAAGAGATTAACCAAAGATCTTATATGCATACTAGAGGCCCAGTGCATGTGCACCAGTGGGGTCCCTCGGCCTGGCCTGTGGGGATCAGGCTGAAACCAGCTCTCCCACATCCCCCGAGGGGTCCCAGATTGTGAAAGGGCGCAGGCCAGGCTGAGGGACCCCACTGGTGCACAAATCTGTGCACTGGGCCTCTAGTGAGCTTATAACATAAGGATTAAGCAAATTAGTTCTCTGTACCACATAGTGAAGATGACCAGCATTTTAATTAGAGCAAATAAGATGCCTTGTATCAAATAATGTAAATATATAAATTCTACTAGAGTTTGATCATAGAAGTAGAGATATTGACCCCAAATCTTTACAAATTAAGTTTAATATAAACACAAATGACTATATTCAAACTAATCAAGTAGTCAATGTGTTGATCCTCTTTTCAGAAAACCAAGTGACAATTTAGAAGAAAAAAAAATTTTTTGGCCAAAGACAAATGAGCAAATCTTTTTTTCTGCTAAGGTTGATCAATGGCTCATTGCATTTCATAGGGTTCTGTGGGAAAATGCATTATTAGTTTATTATGGCTTGGGTCCACTCTCGTGGTACCTTTCTTTTGTCACAGACTTTTTGTAACAATGTACTTCACAATCTTGGAAAAAATCTTGTGATAAGTATCAGTTCAAAATGTTTAGATGAAGATAAATGGAAGCCTTACTGAGCCAAATCCACTTTATTTAGCTGTGCAAGTCAGATGGAAATAAATGTTTTTAGAAACTATGATGGCATGGAAAGAATAACAGAATCTCTTTTCCCTTTAACACAAATGGCTTATATTTAGAATTACCTGGTGTATAGTTTAGGCCAAGGGCTAGCTTTTCTCAGACTAAGGGTAAATCTTATAAGAGGTCCATACCACACAAAAACCCACTAAATGAACCAGCCTTGGCACTTGCAATAGCTATATGATGTCCTAATTAAATTTCTTCAGAAGACTGGAGAGTTAACTTAAACCTGCCCTTTGCTCTAAACACAGATGAGATGCCATGAACCACTTGGTAAAGGGCCAAATCAAAGCATTTTTTCCCAAGTTCTATTTTGCATATTTGCTGAAGGCTAATGTAGCCACAACATCTGTTAACTCCTCAGTTGATAGAAGTGATCTGGCTGAGGCAGTTGGCCAGGTGGGTGTATCCTTTTTTGATTAACAGCACTCCTCCCTTTGGAAGGTCTGGTAGTTGCAGGCTTAGTTGAGGAGAACAACCGTTACAATGGAGAAAGACCATTTTTCTGTCGTGGGTGTGTGCAGCCACATGAGAAAGCCCTAGGCAGTAACCTCTTATTGTTGATTCTCACCCCTTTGCCATTCCTCTGACCAGCTAGGTTCCTTCTTGATAACTGGGTCTTTTATTGGCTCCTTTTCCTCCCCATTGTTCGTTCTTTCTCTATAATTTCCCCTTGCTACTAAGGTCCATCCCTATGCATAGAATTCCCAAAACATGGTTAGATATGCTCTCTAAAGTTTCCACCACGCCTAATTAAGCCCTGTCAACACTATCTTCCATAAGACCATAGTCTCTGCATGTGTCTTATCTCTGTGTTTCTTAGGTCAATAAATGTCTCAGAAATAAATGACAATGACTCTCTAGTCCTAGTTTCTGTCTTGCACTTCTAAAGCATTTCTAATTCCTAGGGTAACAGTATGAAACAAGGACACCTTTAAATGTGAAAGGGAGCACTTGTAATAATTGTGCTGGGACAACAGGCACACCAGAACCTATGGCCACCTTTCCTGTTCAACACGTGCCAAACCAGAACCATCCCTTTCCCACCAGGATACCTCTTCTTCCAGAAATTATATCTGACTTTCATTTCTCTCTCATATTCTGCTTCTCAGGCCTATGGATTTCCGATAATTACCAAAGAAAGAACAACAGAGCCCAATTTTGTTCTTTTGTTTAAATTTCCACAACAGTCATCCTAATTCAGACTGTCAATAATTACCTAAGCCTCCTTACCTCCAGCTTCTATCTATTCCAATTCATCCAACAAATCTCCCAAAAATACAGGTCTGAGCAAATTTCTGTGCTCAGAAGCCACTGAGTTTTGCCAAAATAATCACCCCAACTTAAGAACACTCAAATGATTATGTGAATAAACTTTAATTATACTGTACTTGTCAAACCCATATTATAAAGCTTGTAGTTTATAATATTTTCTTTGAAAAGATATCTCTCTTCTTAAAATCCTAACCACTTAAAAATATATCTATATAAATATATTTTCCAAAAGTCAAGAACTAAAAACAAAAATAACTAATATTATTATCACACTGAAAATAATAAGTAATTCCTTAATATCAAGTATCCATTTAGTATTAAAAACTTCTCCATTGTCTCCAATTTCTTTTGCAGTTGGATTGTTTGAATGATGATCCAAACAAGGTTCACACATCGCATTTAGTTGACACATCTCTTAAATCTCGCCATTTACTAAAAGAAACTGGGTCACTGTCCTACAGAATTCTCCACATTCTGATTTTGTTGTTGTACGCGCACCACATTATTTAGAATATGCCCCTAATCTTTAACGTCCTGCAAGTCGACCAGATTCAGGTTCAGTTTTTTAAATTATTAAACACGTCATATATAATATGATAGATACACTTTCAGGGTCATCTCAAATGATACTTATTACATGAAGCTCAAACTGCCTTTCCTCCCCATCTTCCAAAATAAACAAAAAGAAACATAAAAAATCAGAAAATTCTTTCGCCCACTTTGACTCCTAATGGCAACATCAACAAAGAAGCATTTTATCATCTGTAACTTTTCTATCACTGTTTGACTAGAAACTCCTCCAACTCCAAGGACAGTCTTATCAGACTTTGAAACCATGGGAGGCCCTGGCACAGTCCCTTAATAGAGCACACTTGTGTTCAATACTACTTGGACTAAATTCCAGTTTTCTTTTTATTGGTTTTTAGGGAAATTATTTTAAGCACATAAAAACCTGTAGTTAAAGCCACATTTTCATTTCTCTTTCAAAAGTGGCATAAATTGGTTGAAAATCATTATTATTTCAGGAAAAAGGTACTATTGCTATCATCCTTTTATTTACATCTTATGGTTAATTTTTAATCTACTTTAGATTATTTTCTTAACTCTAGATAACTAAAATGAAGAGTAGCATACTATAATTCTAAATAAAGATTGGCTATTTTTTAAAAAGGAAAAATAAAACTTAAAAATAATGGTTCAAGAAGTCAGGCATAGGGGCTCAATGGGGAAAATAATGGGACTACTTAAATGTAACTCCTTTTTATAACTCTAAAAGGTTAACATTGTGGTCTAATAATTTATTCTTTATTTAGGGAAAAAAATCTATCAGCCTACTGAACTTACACAGATTATAAAGCACAACCACACATAATCAAGCATAACCCAATTTTTTCTAGTAAGTGGTAGTGAATACATTATTTTTAAGAATTTATACAACTCTTACAAAAGAAAAAAAGCAATGGGAAAAACAACTATTTAGGGCCATGGTGACTTTCTTAGAAACACTTCTAAAATATGCCTGCCTCTAAACTGGTTGATTTTTCTTTACATCTAATCAGTGACTGACTTGTCTGTTCTTAAAATCAAGCTGCAAAATCTTTCAATAAGTGTTGATAAAGACAGTAATTCATTAACAAGAATTGGCAATCATATAGAATGTAAGAGAAGTTGGGGGTTCTGTTTTTGTCACCTTAACTTAAAGTAAGGTTAGGAATTCTGACCCATCTTAACCAATGGCAACCCAAGCAATTACTAGCAGCATTAGTACACCCACTCTCCTTTCACAGGCACCTTGCATTTTCCAGTCTCTTTCTCTCCCACAACTTTCCCTTTTATGAGTACTAGTACAGAAACGACTTAGCCTTACTGTGGTACTCAAGGACTTAAAAAATTTCCCCTGACATGTGGCAAAGTAACAAACAGATATTATTATTAACCATTATTAAGATCTAATTGGCTTTATTATGTGATTTATTGGGCAGCATATAATCTAACAACTAGAAGGGCACTCTCTATTATTAATTTGAAAAGATCCACCACCTGCTTTTCCCTAAAAGATAAAGTAGGAAATATATTTTTTTAACCTCACAATCTTATTCAATGAGTGAAAAGTTACTCTTGAACAGACAGGTCTACTTTTATCAATTACTATCCTATCTAATAAAAGAGTAATATGCAAATTACTCCAACACGCAAGATGGCTGCCCCCACGTGGACACAATATGGCCGCCACAGGATGGCTGGCAGGGAAGGCAGTTGTGGGTGATCAGGCCAGCAGGGGAGGACAGTTGGGGGGGACCCAGGCCTGCAGGGGAGGGCAGTTGGGGGTGACCAGGCTTGCAGGGGAGAATAGTTAGGGGCAACCACGCTGGCAGGGGAGGGCAGTTAGGGGTGACCAGGCCTGCAGGGGAGGGCAGTTGGGGGCAATCGAGCTGGCATGGGAGCAGTTAGGCATCAATCAAGCTGGCAGGGGAGTGGTTAGGGGGTGATTAGGCTGGCAGGCAGAAGCGGTCAGGGGCAATCATGCAGGCAGGCAGGCGAGCGTTTGGGAGCCAGCAGTCCTGGATTGTGAGAGGGATCCCAGATTGGAGAGGGTGCAGGCTGGGCTGAGCTCCCCCACCTCCCCGCCCCCCATGCATGAATTTCATGCACTGGGCCTCTAGTCATTATTATAATCAGTGTCTTCATTATGGTGCCAATCTTAACATGTTATATTCCCAAACCATGGCAGATACATTATTTAATTTAATCCTAACAATAACCTCATGAAGTCGGTTTTTCCCAGTCTGACAAATGAAAGAAAGTGAAGCACAGAGGTTAAGCAATTTGCCCAAGGACCTATCACAAATAAATAAAGCTGAGACTGAGCCCAGACCTCTTTGACTCAGCTTTTTGTCTAGAATGTTACTTTCCTAACACTCTTGTGGTTTTATAATTTTGATGTAAGAGGTCTTTTATTAATTCATTCAACAAATATGTGAATTTTACTGAACTTCTGGCAATAGGATAAAGTAGAATAAAAATAAAATTTAGAACAGATTGACATAAAATTACAAAAGTACTAATAACAGTTGAATATAATTAATATAATCATAAATGCTACTTATAAATCAACTTGGCTGCTGAAAAGATTTCTGGAAGATTTCTATAGTAAAAAAGACTATAAGAACAGCTAATTTGTATGATAGGTTTTCATTACTCATTCACCTTCCCTTTTGTTTTCCTATGTTCCCACAAAGGCCCAGGGGTTCTGACATGTTTTCAGTAACAATTTTTTATATAATAACAATACTGTATTTCTGCAAAGAATCAGAAATATTCCAAGATAAAATTTCTGGACTCTGAAAAAATTAACATAGATTTATTATTTACAACACTAGAAAGAAATCATGCCTTTTTAACATCAAAGATGACCTTAGAAGAATGCTGGAAACTATGCTCATACTTGAAGACAAGTTGGCAATTCGTTGCCTGGGCCAGTAATCTTAGGACTTCCCTTGGTAATGGAATTCAATCAACGGTGGCTCAAGGAGCCACGTGAGTGAGCTTCAGTATCTATGTGGAAGAAAAATGAAGGCCAGGATGTCCAGACTAAGGAACTCTGAGAGAACCTAAGTAATCTCTTTGTTAGCCACTTTCAATCCCCATCATTGCACCAGTAGGCCAGCAGAAGGGTCATGCAGGGTGAAATTAAGGTTTCCTTAAATAATCCAAAGCTCACGGTCTAAACTAGAAGATCCCTTAATAGCCCAGCCAGAGCGTAAGTATTTCCACAAAAAAGAAACTTCCCTAGGCTGCTTCTGCTGCTGATTTCAGAGAGCTGCCTGGTGTTAGTCCATTGCTACCAACATGTTTAACCAACTGGTCTGAACTCACATGTCAATTTTTCTTGTGTACACTTAGGCAATATAAGAGTCTAAATGCTGATAACCACAGATTTATAAATAAGCCAACCCAAGGCACTTAATTTTAAAAACACTTAAATGTTGATTTATTGCCTACCTATTTAATTCTAAACAAGTAAATATCAATAAATAAATGTACTTCTTATTTAGAAGTGAAACAAATGAAAAAATTTGTTACAAGCACTGCTTACTTTAGCCCCACCCAAAGTTTACAAAAGTGTCCTAAGAACCTGGGTATCTTTACTGGAGAAGAGAATGATGAGGAAATTAGGACACTTATAACTGCTATCCTATCTAATAAAGAGGGAATATGCTAATTGACCATCACTCCGTCACAAAGATGGCTGCACCCACAGCTGAGGCCAAGTTCCCTTAAGGAGCCTTAATGAGCAATCAGCAGGAACCTGAGGCTACGCCCTCCCCCACCCCATGGGGCTTGACAGGGGACCTCAGGCCTTGCCCCCCACCCAGCAGGGCTTGACAGGGGACCTCAGACCGCACCCCCCGCCCTGGCGTCAGGCTGGGGGACCTCAGGCCATGCCTCCTGCCTTGGCACCAGGCTGGGGGACCTCAGGCCATGCCCCCCACCCGGCGGGGCTTGACAGGGACCTCAGGCCGCAACCCCCGCCCCAGCACTGGGCCAGGGGACCTGAGGCTGTGCCCCACTGCCTGGCAGGGCTTGACAGGGGATCTCAGGCCGTGCTCCCCACCCAGGGGGGCTTGACAGGGGACCTCAAGGTGCACCCCCAGTGCTGGGTCAGGGGAACTCAGGCCACGCCCCCCCACCCAGCGGGGCTTGATGGGGGACCTGAGGCTGCGCCCCCCACCCAGCGGGGCTTTACAGGGGATCTCAGGCCATGTCCCCCACCTGGCGGGGCTTGATGGAGGACCTCAAGGCATGCCCCCTGCCCCATCTGGGGGACCTCAGGCCATGCCCCCCGTCCTGGTGCCGGTCCAGGGGATCTGAGGCTACGCCCCCTGCCCGGTGGGGCTTGACAAGGGTGGGACTGGCTGGGTCTGGATCTAGCCCAATGGGTGGGGGGGACGGCTGGGTCTGGGTCTCACGTGATTTTGAGGCGCATGTTGGTGGACGGGGACTTGACTCTGGGTCCTCCTTTTAATGTGCACAAATTTCGTGCACTGGGCCACTAGTAATATGATAATAGAGCAAACAGTTGGTTTTTCCCAAGGAAGTTAATATTTCCACCTTTTGAAAAATTATGTTAAAAGTGGCAATGAATTCCTATCAGAGGAACCAAGGTAATCACAAAAAGAATTGTTGCATTTTATATTTTATCACTTCCTGCTTTGCCCTTCATAACCTAGACTGATACACATTATTTTACAATTTAAATATTTTTGTTTGAAGCATTGACACCAACACCAACATTTTAAATTTTAGTTCCTGCTACTTTACGGAACCTATCTTACTTAATCTTTTAACTAAAACTGAAAACCTCACATTATACATGGAATTGATTTGTGGCAAAGGGTAAATAAATCTGATGCCCTGGTTTAAAATGTCATAAAAACATGTTAAAGTACCTTTTAATAGGGACACTTTAGCAAGCGGTTCATTTAGGTCTTGCTCATCCATTTGAGCGTCTACAGAGGGAAAAAAGATAATTATAAATAGTAGTCAACTCTATCAACAAGCTGTTACTATCAAAATAAATAACTGAAGTTTATACTTCTATTGTATTTGAATAGTTGAAATTTATATAGCTATTTTATTTGGATAGTTTTATCAATATATTCAGGATTCAAGAAAATGACTTGGTAAATGAAAGCACTGCTTTTCCCTCAAACACAAACTTTGAAATCTCCACCCACATTAACCTGCATATCTAAACTGCTTGGTAATAATAACATCAATAATAACATCTGCAAATTAGTAAACATTAGGTTAAAACTCACCTGTAGCGTCGTCACTACTTTTTTCCTTGCTTGGACTCAGAGTATCTGATAAATCAGATTCCTTTGCTCTTGCTTGATTTTCTAACAAGAAGGAAAAAAAGCAGAATCTCATTATAATTAAATAGCTTCTATCAATAAAACTACTTCAGGCTATGCGTGCTCTAAATCTACTGTTACGCAAAATACTTTTAAAATTAACTCAGGTCACTAATCTCTTACTTCTTCACCACTCTAGTCCAAAATGGAATGCTGGTTAATACACGTAGCTCATATTAAATTATAATGTGGAGCATGTCTGCTGTGCAGAGGGCTGGGGCTTTTGTTCAAGGCTGTCCACTGGCCAACTGGAAACAAAAACGAAGCAAGCTTTGCTAAAGTATTTAGAAAACTGCAACAAATATAACAAAATTCTCAAGAAAATGTGGACATTTTATGAAGATGATAAAAAAAATGGCTCTATTACATAAAAAACACTAGTTTGCCTTAATAATATTTATACTCATAACAAAAGTAAAATAAAATAATTATTTGTTATAAAAGTAACACTTAAGACAGTAAAATTAACAGTCTTATTTTAATTTTTTGAAAACATCTTTATTTATTTTGTTAATCCTCAACCGAGGATATTTTTTCAATTGATTTTTTTTTTTTTTTTTAAGAGAGAATGGAAGGAAGGGAGGGGAAAAGAGAAAGAGAAACATCAATGTGAGAGAGACATATCAATTGGTTGCTTCCCATACACGTCCTGACTGGAGCTGGGGATTGAACCTGCAACCCAGGTACATGACCTTGACCAGGAATTGAACCTGTGACCCTTAGGTGCTTGGGCTTACGCTCTAACCATTGAACACCAATGGCCAAGGCAATAGCCTTTTATATCTAAAGAAAACATAACTGTACCTGAACCACATTGAGAAAAAAACTTTTTAAAAGGTTTTATATTTGCAAGTAGTGTGCTGCCTGATCCAATGAAGATATCCTAGGTATAGTTTTCAATGAAGTGCTCTCAAAAATCCTAACTGTAACTCCAACAATTAATTAAAGGTGACTGGGAATTAATTAGGCCCTAGATTCTCATCTAAAATACACATCTGTGTATACTATGATATGCATTATGATACTATTTACAGAGATGGTTATTTCTCTAATAATAATTCTTTAGCATCTCCCTGTTCTCCATAAGGTCTCAGCCAATTAGCCACAACCTTGTCCCTGCATTAATTCCCATATGAGCTCTTTTTCAATTAGGCCAGCCTCTTAGAGAGCCGATGCATGTCAGCTCATTATGACCTGCAATTCTTTGCTTAAGTTGAATTCCCCTAAACTCAACGACCATTCTCTTTACTTGGCCTATTCATTCTGTAAGATACAGCTTAAGTCCCATCACCCCTAAGGAAGTTTTCATATCTATCTCCAGCATGCCACCCCTTTTTATTGCATCTTCTTTATTGTATCACTAGAGGCCTGGTGCACGAAATTCAGGAGCGGGGGGTTGTCCCTCAGCCTGGCCTGCACGCTCTCCAATCCGGGATCCCTCTCACAATTGGGACTGCTGGCTCCTAACCGCTCGCCTGCCTGCCTGCCTGATTATCCCTAACCACTTCTGCCTGCCAGCCAGACTGCCCCCTAACCGCTCCCCTGCAGGCCTGACCTCACCCCCAAATGCCCTCCCCTGCAGGCCTGGTCACACCCAATTGCCCTCCCCTGCAGGCCTGGTCGCCCCCAACTGCCCTCCCCTGCTGACCTGATTGCCCCCAACTGCCCTCCCCTGCAGGCCTGGTCACCCCCAACTGCCCTCCCCTGCTGGCCTGTTTGCCCCCAATTGCCCTCCCCTGCTGGCCTGATCTCACCCCCAATTGCCCGCCCCTGCCGGCCTGATGGCCCCCAACTGCCCTCCCCTGCTGATCTGATCGCCCCCAACTGCCCTCCCCTTCAGGCCTGGTCACCCCCAACTGCCCTCCCCGGCAGGCCTGGTCACCTCCAACTGCCCTCCCCCACAGGCGTGGTTGCCTCCAACTGCCCTCTCCTGCCAGCCTGGTCGCCCCCAACTGCCCTCCCCTGCTGGCCTGGTGGCCCCCAACTGCCCTCCCCTGCCGGCCTGGTCGCCCCCAACTCCCCTCCCCTGCCGGCCTGATCTCACCCCCAACTGTCCTCCCCTGCTGGCCTGATGGCCCCAACTGCCCTCTCCAGCAGGCCTGGTTGCCCCCAGCTGCCCTCCCCTGCAGGCCTGATCGCCCCCAACTGCCCTCCCCTGCCAGCCTGATCTCGCCCACAACTGCCTTCCCCTGCTGGCCCAGTCGCCCACAACTGCCCTCCCCTGCCAGCCTGATCTCGCCCCCAACTGCCTTCCCCTGCTGGCCCAGTCGCCCACAACTGCCCTCCCCTGCCAGCCATCTTGTGGCGGCCATCTTGTGATTATGTGAGGGCGGCTATCTTGTGATGACGTCACACGTGACACCACCTAGGCTTTCATTACATAGGATATGTTTTTTAAATTAATCATGTTCTATTTCATGTCATTCTGTGTTTGTACATATATATTATTTCCTTAGTGAGATTATAAATTCCCTAAGAATATGATTATTTTTTATAATGTTATACGTTTGTATTGTCTGTGGTGATATGTATCAAAACTTAAATGCACATATCCACTTTTAGTACTTTTCCTAAGGAAAAAATAAACTACATATAGTATCTATAAAAATGTTCACTGCAGCACTATTTATTATGAAATGGAAAATATTCAAGATATATTGAACCCAGATGGTGTGGCTTAGTGATTGGGCATCGACCTATGAAACAGGAGGTCACAGCTCAATTCCCGATCAGGGCACATAACCAGTTTGCAGGCTCAATCCCCAATAGGGGTGTGCAGGAGGCAGCCAATCAATGATTCTCTCTCATCATTGATGTTTCTATATCTTGCTTCCTCTCCCTTCCTCTCTGAAGTCAATAAAAATATATATTTTTAAAAAGATATATTGAGTACTATTAAGCAAAATAAAATCTGTTAAAGAACAGTATTTATAATATGACCCCATTGAAATTGAAAACAGCTATACATCTAGCTATGAAATTCTTTTGTATATACTTATTCAAATGTAGAAGGACCTACAACAGAGATACCAATAGTTACTCTGGAAACAGGAACATGGTAGACATTTACTTCCTAACTTCACATAGTCATAAATTATTTGAAAAATTATAGTGAATATATACTGTCTTATAATAAACTAAATTAAGCATTTTCCATTTTGAAAACAATCAGAAATCTATCTAAAATCATTACTGTCAAAATTAAATATAATATTAAAATATAACTTGTAATGGCTATTCCATTTAAGAACACCCCTAGAATTTGTGGCTTAACGTGTAAAAAGGATGATGGATTATAAAAAGCCTTTGCTTCTTTTCTCACTGTCTTTTCTAGTCAAAGGTTTACTACTGAGAGACGGAACTGAGATTAGAAGTGAAGTCACTGACCATGAAGGCCCATGGGCATCCAATCTGTTCTGGTGCATTCATAACGTGCTATAACCAGACATTTCCAAATGTCCTAGTTTTGATCACAAAGTTATAGTCTCAAATAAGGCAGCTAGTACACCTAATCTACATAGATACAAAAGGAACCACTCTGGGGGAACAGAAAGAATAACAGAAAAATGACTCTCTTCTGATTTTTATATTCTTGGCAATTTTATGATCAAGATATTGAGGTAAAACCAAGAGGGATATATTTTCAAAAGCATTCTTCTGGTTTAGAAAAAAACATTTGTTTTGTATTCAGAGTATTATCCAGGAAGGTAAAATTGCCTTAAAAGTTGGTCCAACCCTTTCATTAAGGCTTACCAGAAAATAAGCTCTATGAAGGCAGGGATCTTTTCAGTTTTGTTGTTATAACCCCCCCCCCCGCCCACATTGCATAGAACAGTGCACAGTTCATAGTTGCTTTTAAAAAAAGGATGATTGCAGGCACAAATCTACTGTAAATAAAAAAGCAAAGTTTTACCTAGTCAACTCATGGTCCACCATATTTATGTCCTGATATTACAGTTACTAGAGGCCTGGTACACAAAATTCGTGCACTGATAGGGTCCCTAGGCCTGGCCAGCAATCAGGGCTGATCGGGGCCTTCCTTCCCCCAGCTGCCGGCTGGGGCCTTCCTTTGTTCTGCACTTCCCCCTGGTGGTCAGCACATGTCATAGCAAGTGGTAGAACTCCTGGTCGGTTGAACTCCCAAGGGGACAATTTGCATATTAGCCTTTTATTATATAGGATTATATGGAGACAAACCAAATCTATTTAAGAATGAAGCATAAGATACAACAAATGACTGGTAAAGTATCTACCCCTATTCTTCAGCTATGAAGCAGCATCCAACTTTCTAGTATTAAAAGTGCTTAGTAACCAATGTCACCCCAATCAATTTTTTAAATTTTTAAAAAGTCATTACTAGTTCATTTTCTCTGCAGCATTTAATCATTAAGATACATAACAATAGTATACAGAAGGAAATAAAAATATAGCTACCAACATCAATACCAAAACTACTCCCAAACTGGGAAGTCTACAACAAGGTGACTATTTTCACTGTATCTTTGAGTAGACATACAAAGGATGGGCAAAACAAACATATGGGCCATAGACCACTTTGTATACCATAAGAACCAGGAAATAGAGCAAGGTTAAGGATCAAGATTAGAAGGAAAAGGGGAGATGACAGGCTGGTGTGGCCCAGTTGTTGAGTGTCTACTCATGAACCAGGAAGTCAGGGTTTAATTCCCGGTCAGGACACATGTCCCGGTTGCAGGCTCAAAATCCAGTAGGGAGCATGCAGAAGTCAGCCAATCAGTGATTCTCTCTCATCATTGATGTTTCTGTCCCTCTCTCCATTTCCCTTCCTCTCTCTGAATTCAACAAAACATATTTAAAAAAAAAAAAAAAAAAGGAAAAGGAGAACTAACATTCGTGTGAATACCAGTATGGTGCTTCCTGCTTTATTTATTTATTTATTTTTAAATATATTTTAATGATTTTTTACAGAGAGAGAGGGAGAGGGATACAGAGTTAGAAACATCAATGAGAGAGAAACATTGACCAGCTGCCTCCTGCACACCCCACACTGGGGATATGCCCGCAACCAAGGTACATGCCCTTGACCAGAATCGACCCTTCAGTCCGCAGGCCGACGCTCTACCCACTGAGCCAAACCGGTAAGGACTGCTTCCTGCTTTATAAGCAATGGTTCATTAAATTCCCACAAAACCCTGCAAATTAAATATTGCCAATCCCTGTTTACAAATAAGGAAACTGAGGTTTAAAGAACTAAAGTAAGTATCTGATGGCATTTGGCTAGTGGTAGAACTTGAAGTTCAATCCAGCTGTCTACTACTTTCTTACTACTTTCACCCCTAAAGCAACTGTAAACACACATTAACTGCAAGTTGAGTAAGGGCTTAAACTAGGTGTCCTCAAACTACGGCCCGCGGGCCACATGCGGGTGTTTTTGCCGTTTTGTTTTTTTACTTCAAAATAAGATATGTGCAGTGTGCATAGGAATTTGTTCATAGTTTTTTTTTAAACTATAGTCCGGCCCTCCAACGGTCTGAGGGACAGTGAACTGGCCCCCTGTTTAAAAAGTTTGAGGACCCCTGGCTTAAACAAAAAGCATATACAGCCAATGATTACATTTTGCATTAGGTAAAATATATGAAGACAATACTAAGATTGTACTAAGCTGATAACTGGAAATTTCTAGCAGCTGGTACTTTCAATGCAGAAAATTCCCCTAAAAAATTTACCAATAAAACAAAAATAACACAATTTGGCCAGATCCAAAAGAAAATACTTTATAGCCAGATATAAAACATTTAAAATGTAACTTATTTCAGCCATCTAGTTTGTTACAAGTATAACCTCTGCATGTTTATTGTGAGAAGTATTAGTAAAATGCTGACTGGTGATAAAAAATCTTTGGGTATATAAAACTTGTATCTGTATTATTATTTTTAAAGGGTGTATTCTATTCTCTTGCATGGATTTATTTGCTATAATTTATTAATGGACACATATGTTTTTCTCTTTTTGCTTTTTAAAACAGGCCCTGGCCGGGTAGCTAAGTTGGTTAGAGTGTTGTCTCAATACGCCAAGGTTGTGGAATTGATCTCTGGTCAGGGCACATACAAGAATCACCCAATAAATGCATAGATAAGTGGAACAACAAATTGATCTCTGTCTCCCTCTCAAAACAAAAATCAATTAAAAAAAAAAAAAACAAGCACAAAACCAAACCAAAAAAGTAACACTAAAACAAATACCCTTGCACATTTGTTTAATTTTTTCCTTAAGATAAAAAGGCCAGCCCTAAGTGGTTTGGCTCAGTGGATAGAGCGTCGGCCTGCAGACTGAAGGGTCCCAGGTTCGATTCCAGTCAAGGGCATGTACCTTGGTTGCGGGCACATCCCCAGTAGGGGGATGTGCAGAAGGCAGCTGATGGATGTTTCTGTCTCATTGATGTTTCTAACTCTCTATCCCTCTCCCTTCCTTTCTGTAAAAAAATCAATAAAATATATATATTTTTTAAAAGGTAAAAAGGCCAGAAGTAAAACTGCTACATCAAAAAGCATGCTCTTTAAAACGTTCAATAGATATTTATAGCCAAATTTCAAAAAGAAATCAGTAAGACTGCACAAACCTTTTTCAAAAACAACATCCCATAATTTTGAGAAAATATAGTTTAATTCAGAATGCATTAAAAAGAAGCATCAAGATACTTTTCTTTAATTAAAGAAGCATTCATTTTTCCACCAAGGCTCTACTTCCACTTCAAAGTGTTGCTTATTCAACTAACTAATCTGAATAGATATTTAGGTGATGAAGTACAAGCTATTTTAAAGTCTGTTCTCATCTCACTTTAATAAGATGAAATAAATTGCCATACGTACTAAAAATAGTTCACGTTCTGAAACTCAATGCCTGCTTGCCAGAACAATATTAGTGATGCATACTCTATGCATTCTTTCCCCAAATATGGCATCTGCCGTGCACAAAATTCAGAATGGAAGCCACCAGATATTTGAAATAACACTATCATTTAAAATATTTTTAAAAGCCAAATAAATCCAATTCTTTTCATTAAATAGAATATACTGAAATTGAGTATTCCAAACTTTTATCACTTGTTGTTTTAACTGACCAAAATAATTGGAAATGTAGCTTTAGATTTTAAACTGGTATGTTCTGAAAGAAGTCCTAGAATAACCAGAAGCATATCCCATAAAATTTGCCCGATTTCCCTACGCACAAGAGTGACTTGACACTATGATGCTTTAAAACTCACTTTTCTTCTCTAAGTCTGACAATTGTATCAGAAAAGAATTAACAGAATAAAAAACTTCAGGCAATTATAGGACTATTTATGATAAAATATAAGAAGATCCTACGTATTCACTTTTGTTTAAATCAAATTGAGATACCAACAATGAAGAAAATATTATCGTAAGAAATGTTAAAGGTGTAATATCCCCCCAAAATGAACTGCAAACATTTTTTACCCGTTGTTTCAAATAAGATTTACATTGTATTTGATTAAAAATTTGAGACCAAAGCTGAAGTGAAAGAGATAGCAACAAATCTTAATACCTAAAGAAACCTATTCTAAGCACTTAAACACACACATATATATACCCTTTTAAAAAGAAACTTTCCAATTAAGATATTCTTCTTAAAATAGAACTCCAACTACTTTATATTATTATATGACACTATTACAGGACTGCCATTTTTTGAGCTATAAGAAATAAACTGATTTTTAAAATACAATGACCTTGAAAATATACACTAACCTTCATTATCCAAGAGTCGGGAAACCCACAGAAAAATCCCACAGAACACAAACCTTTTGAAAGCTTTGTTTCTTCTACCACTTTGGTTAGATGCCCCTCGACGATCAGCTTCTCTGCCAAAGAAAATAAACGTTACTATCCGAGCCCAAACCGAATAGCATTTCCCTGAGCAGGGCAGTCAGTGCAACACATTCCATGACCAAATTTAAAGATGATAACATTACTCCCATGACTAGGCTTGAACAAGAACTAGACCCTGGATGGGGAACTCAGAGAAATCAAACTCTAATAGAACAATCAGATTAATGCAGAAATCTGGAAGTAGGGGAACAATTTACCTTTTATTTTCACTTTAAAGCCTAGCAATTTTTTAAAAATTACTCAGAACAAACAAAGCAATCATATTTAAATCAAGGGTATTAAATTGAAATAAAGGAATTCTGAGAAGGCATGTTGTTTAAATAAAGAAATAATACAAATTTTGTTATACCAATAGTTTACTTTTCCGTATTGATACTATTCAGCAGAGATGCCTAGATAACATTTTTTTTTAGTCAAATGAATCATTTTAGAAGAGCTAAGTACTTAAAAAAATAAACTTTTATAGGGGATTATCTGTATATGTATAATGTAGCTTCTTTATAATTTATTTAAAGTCAGATTTTCATATTCTGCATTTCACTGAGGAGGATGATATAGCTATTCTGTATATCCCCTTATTTAACCCTGTATGTGAGGTGGTCTCCTTCAATTTACACTTTTGCCATATGTGACATAATTTCTCTATTCTTTCACTCTTCAACCTACTACAACTTGGTCTACATCCACAACTCAATAATCAAAACTGTTCCAAGATCACTATAACCTCCTATCTGTCCAAACCCATGGCTCCTTTTCAATTTTTCCCCTCCCATTTAGGCTCTTTACGGTATGTGGCACAGTTTGCCCCAGCCTCCTTTAAAAAAAGCCAAAGTAAGTCCTGCCAGTGTGCCTCAGTTGGTTGAGCATTGTCCCGTGCATCGAGAGGACTCGGGTTCGGTTCCTGGTCAAGAGTATGTACCTAAGTTGGAGGCTCCATCCCGGGCCTGGTAGGGGTGCATGTGGAAGGCAACCAATCAATGTGTCTCTCTCACATCAATATTTTTCTCTCCCCCCTCCCTTCCCTCCTCCCTTCCACTCTATCTAAAAGCAATAGAAGATTAAAAATAATAATAATAATAATGTTTTATTCTGCTTCCTATATTTTTTGTGTTTCAAGGTTGTAGGCTTGATCTCCAGTAGGAGGCGTGCAAGAGGCAGCTGATCAATGATTCTCTCTCATCACTGATGTTTCTATCTCTCTCAACCTCTCCCTTCCCCTCTGAAATCAATAAAAACATAGTTTAAAAAAGAATAAAAACCCCTATCTCTTACTACTCAATTATGTTTTATATCTTCCAAAATTCTGTTGACATCTATTGTCTGTTGTAGTCTCCACTCTTTGTCTTTGTGATCTTATGTCTTTTACTAGAGGCCCGGTGCACGAAATTCGTGCACGGAGGGGGGTTGTCCCTCAGCCCAGCTTGTACCCTCTCCAATCTGGGACTCCTCGAGGGATGTCGACATCCCTCTCACAATCCAGGACTGCTGGCTCCCAACTGCTTGCCTGCCTCCCTTCCTGATTGCCCCTAACCGCTTCTGCCTGCCAGCCTGATCACCACCTAACCACTCTGCTGCCAGCCTGTTTGCCCCAACTTCCCTCCTCTGCCGGCCTGGTCACCCCTAACTGCCCTCTCTTGCAGGGTTGATCACCTCCAACTTCCCTCCCTTGCAGGCCTGGTCCTTCTCGACTGCCCTCCCTTGCAGGCTGGGTGCCTCCCAACTGCCCTCTCCTGCTGGCCATCTTGTGGTGGCCATCTTGTGTTCACATGGGGGCAGGATCTTTGACCACATGGGGGCAGCTATATTGTGTGTTGCAGTGATGATCAATCTGTACATTACTCTTTTATTAGATAGGATAGAGGCCTGGTACAGGGGTTGGGGCCAGCTGGTTTGCCCGGAAGGGTGTCCCGGATCAGGTGAGGGTTCCCTTGGGGCATGGGGCGGCCTGAGCGAGGGGCCTGTGGTGGTTTGCAGGCCGGCCACGCCCCCTGGCAACTCAAGCGGAGGCCCTGATATCTGGAATTTATTTTCCTTCTACAATTGAAACTTTGTAGCCTGGAGCGGAGCCAAGCCTGGGGCTCCCTCCGAGGCCGGCAGCCATTTGTGTTGGGGTTATAGTTGAAACTTTGTTGCCTTAAGCGGGTGGGCCCGGCCAGGGTGTGGGGAAAGCTTTGCTTCCCCTGTTGCCGGCGGCAACCCTCTCAAGCTCCATTCTGCCACCATTTGTTTGAAATTGTTTACCTTCTATAATTGAAACTTTGTAGCTTGAGTGGAGGCTTAGGCCTGCAACGGCTGGAAGAAAGCTTGGCTTCCTCTGTTACCTAGGAAACCTTGCTCTCTGTGGCTGTAGCCATCTTGGTTTGGGTTAATTTGCATACTCGCTCTGATCGGATGGTGGGCGTGGCTTGTGGGTGTGTCAAAGGTATGGTCAATTTGCATATTTGTCTATTATTAGATAGGATAATCTTTTACTATGAATGGGTACATATTTAATAAAAAATTTACTGCCTCCCTTTTAAAATTCTTTGACTTTGACTTATAAGATACCACCTATTTCTTGCTCATTCCTTCCATCTTAGCCTTTCATTGGCTTTCCTTTCTTCTAATTGTGATCTAAATATGTGTTAGTCTTCGAGATCTCTGTCAACAACAACAAAATTGTTTTTTGTTTTTTTTAAATATATTTTATTGATTTTTCACAGAGAGGAAGGGAGAGGGATAGAGAGTTAGAAACATCGATGAGAGAGAAACATCGACCAGCTGCCTCCTGCACACCCCCCACTGGGGATGTGCCCGCAACCAAGGTACATGCCCTTGACCGGAATCGAACCTGGGACCCTTGAGTCTGCAGGCCGACACTCTATCCACTGAGCTAAACCGGTTTCGGCAACAAAATTGTTTTTAATGACATTATATGCTACACTATTTAAAAAAAGATTTTAAATTGATTTTTAGAGAGGGAGGAAGGGAGAGAGAGAAACATCAATGTGATAGTGAAACATCTCAGCTGCCTCCTACACACCCCCTACTGGGGAACAAACCTAGAACTGGGGCAAGTTCCTTGACCAGGAATTGAACTGGCAACTTTTCAGTGCACTGGGCAACACCCAACCAACTGAGCCACATTTATAATTTCTAAATATTGATGCCTAGTTTAAACCTCTCTTTTAGGTCTCAGAATCCTATTGACTTACTACTTCCCAAATATCTTCTATCAGCAATCTCACAGGTACTTAATCTCACCATGTCTAAAATGGAATTTATCTTCTCTTCCTTTTTCCTCTGGATGGACTTGATATCTCTCTCTTCCCTTCTTTCCATTCCTTTTCAATTCATATCTCTATTAAGCTATTTCAACTTTCTATGTCTACCCTTCCCAACATACTATAAACTTTTAAGATTCCTTCAAATATTTACAACTATGCACCAGTTACAATACTAGGTACTCCTCAAAGATTATCAAGAGAAATGTAATAAGTCTAGGAATTTATTGTCTACAGAAAGCAGGAATAATTTTATATTAGGCAATTTACAGATTGACCATGGTTGCTTTCCACTAATACAATTCTGACATAAAATACAAGTTCCACAAATGCTTGTTACATGAATATAGCAAATAATAAAATAATATAAACACAGACTTTGAAAGCCATTCTAAACTTTCTCTAGTATGTTGAAGATTTAAGTAACACATTGTTTAAAAAATTATAAACACATATCATATCAGGAGTAATTTATTGCTTAAAACTTTCTCACTCTGCTGTTTTGGCTCAGTGGATAGAGCGTTAGCCTTCAGACTAAAGGATCCCAGGTTCGATTCCGGTCAAGGGCACAGGCCTATGTTGCGGACTCAATCCCCAGTAGGGGACGTGTACGAGGCAGCCGATCAATGATTCTCTCTCATCATTTATGTTTCTCTCTCTCTCTCCCTCTCCCTTCCTCTCTGAAATCAACAAAAATATATTTTTAAAAAACAACTTTCTCACTTTTAAAATAAAATCTGAAGTCCCTACCATGACCTACAAGGCCCATGTGATCCAGCCCAGGGGTCAGTCATCAACAGCCCCACTGGGCCAAACCCAGCCTGCTGCCTATTTGGTAAACAGTTTATAGGAACACAGCCAGGTCCATTCATTTACAGACTGACCATGGCTGCTTTCCACTACAATGGCAGAGTTTAGCAGTCCCAACAGAGACCTTATAGCGACAAAGCCTAAAATATTTACTATCTGGCCCTTTATTTTTTTAAAGAATTTTTATTATTCTAAAACTCCAATTTCAAATCCACCTTGGGTTTTCACATGGTTTCTATCTCACAGACTTTTCCCCAGATACATGTATAACTCACTCAGTTTTGTACTATCTCTGTTCAAATCCCATATATTATTACCTATGTCGCTTCCTACTGCATTATATTTTATTTTTCTTCAATGGACTCATCATTACTTAACATATTATTTTGTTGTTTTATTAGTTTTTGTCTCTTTAAGGAAATATAAACAACATGAAGGCAAAGCTTTCTTTGTCTTGTTCATTTCTGTACCCACAACACCTAAAATAATGCCTGGTATATACATAGTAGATAGTTAATAAATATTTGGTGAGTAAATGAATTTTTAAAGGGATCAAACTTGGAAAAATTATTTGAATATTTTCCTCACTCTAAAACTAAGGATTAAATACATATATAAAGTTTTGAATAGTACTAGTATATAAGTGCTAAATAATAAATATCTGCTGCTACTATCACTATTGACATTATTTAAGGTTATATTTATTATCAAATCTGGTGAATTATTAGTGGCCTGTGATTAAAGAAGAAAAATATATTGTTTTTTAAAAAGTTTATAATCACTGGTTCACAAACTTGGAGTGGAGACCTCAGCCCTTTAGGAGTACTAAAAGTAAGAGACCTCTCAGGGACACAAACTAGAACTTCCAAGTATGGACACTGGAGGTCTTAAAAGAGCTATTTACCTTGGCATAGCTGGAAGATAAAATAGAGGATTTTCTTTCTTTAGGAAAATTCCCTATTTTTTGAGGGATACTCTAGAGAGATAATTATTCATTTTCTCCTATTTTAAAACCATATTGTGAAAACAACATGCAAAACGGGGCATAAAACACAAAAGTACAGATTAATAAACCTTTTTAAAGCAAATGTTTGTATGACTACATCCCAAATCAAGAAACAAAACCTAACCTCTTCCCCCAAAGCCTTCCACATTCCCCTTCCTAATGCTGAGTTCTATGGTATTTTATTTCTTACATTTCTTTATAGCCACAATACCTATATATGCATGACTAAGTAATAGAATTTTAGTGGTTTTTATTTTTATGTAAATGAAATATTACAGTATATATTCTGTTGTATCAGGCTTCTTTTATCCAATATATCTCAGTGTATTTATCCATTTGACTATTGATGGTCTTTTGGGCTCTTTTGAAGTACTGGCTATGAAAATTCTTAAATTCGTACCCGATATATATGTGCAGGCATTTCTGTAGGGAACCTACCAAGGAGTAGAACTGATGAGTGTAAGTTTGATAATATTTGAGAACCATCATTAAACACTTAGTTTAGTCAGAAAACATGATGGAGTTGCAAAAATTATCATAACCAAATTTATTTCCTGGTTGTTAAAAATAAATTATGCACTAACTACACTGCTATGCACACTAAATAAAAATTAGGAACAATGCAAATGATGTATTCAAAAGAGGCACCAGTGGAGCACAGGTGTGATTAATTTCTTAAAGCTAAAGAGCCACTTTTTTCACATGACAGCTACAACTAATTGAAGCAGAAAATAACAGTACTGCCTCTCAGACATTGATGTCAGTTACCTAGGGATTTTATACTGACAGAGAGAAGAATAGATGGATATAAAAGAACTACATAATCTGCTGTTGGAACTGCCACACTGAAAAATATTTTTAAATCTCAAAGTTAGGTTTTATCCAAAAAATAATGTTATGAGTAAGGCATCAAAATAATGTGCTTGAGACCAAATTTTTAAAATGGCATTGGTACTATTAATTAAAAAGCTAATCTCTAGATTGTCAGAAACATATTACTTTAATAGGAACAAAAAAGCCAGATCAATCAGCTTTCACTATCTTGTGACTGGGAATAAAAATGAGGAAAACAAGTTGCTTCAACCACCCCCGCTCCATGAGTAAGTTTTCTACCTACCAGTTAACATGTGTGCCAGACATTTGAGTGTTAATATTATCTCATTTAATTCTCATATTGATCCTATGAAGTAGGTACTACCATCCCATTTTATTTTATTTTTTTAATCCTCACCTGAGGACATTTTGATTGATTTTTAGAGAGAGGGGGAGGGAGAGAAAGAAAGAAGTATTGATCAGTTGCCTCCCGAAAGCACCTCAACTGGGGCTTTGGATCAAACTGGCAACCTAGGTATGTGCCCTGACTGGGAATTGAACCTGAACCCTTTTGGTGTACGGGATGACACTCCTACCAACTGAGATAGACCAGCCAGGGCCATCCCATTTTATAAATGAGGAAACTGAGGTATAAAGAGGTCAACTGCCCAGAGTCATATTGCCAGTGAGGGAGCAAATCAGAATTCACATCAAGATCCTCTGATGCTGCCCTGGCTGGTGTGGCTCAGTTGGTTAGAGCGTTGGCTCATGCACCAGAGGGCCAAGGGTTCGATAACCCATCAAAGGCACATACCTGGGTTGCAGGTTGGATCCCCACCCTCATGGTATGTGCAGAAGGCAACCAATTGATGTTTCACTCTCTTTCTCTTCCTCTCCCTTCCATGCTCTCTAAAAATCAATGGAAAAAATACCCTCTGGTGAGAAAAAGAAAGAAAAAAAGGTTCCTCTGATCCTATTCTAAACATCATAAATGAAAATGAACTGAAGTCATCTAACAGATCATTAAAAGGAAATACAGCAAATAAACTGACATTAGAATTAACATCAAGATACAATAAAAGTAAATATAAACAATCAGCATTCATCATCAAACCAACAATTTATTTCCCTTCAGAGAGTAGCAGTACACAAAGCAGAGAGCTTTAGAACCTCATAGGGAGGTCCCGTGACTTTGCTAATTTTAATAATATAGATTTTTACATGGTAGATTTGTTTCTGCAGCAAAATAAAATTAATTAAAGCAATTAATTAAAGCAATTCTTGCTACAGAAAATAGCCTGCATTTTTATAAAAACAATTCCAGAAGCTATTTGTCCTAAAACATAAGAATAAGGAAGAATAAATGAGACAAAAAAATGGAATTCCAAGATAGATTGAAAACTAAATGAAATGGGCCAATTTTAAGAACACAGAAACAAATCTGTTAGGAAGATAGCTCACCCGGGAAATGATTGGTACAAATAAACAAAATCCCTCCAATATCCTAGGCTATTCTAAGAATAAAGACAGAGAAAATTAGTAACATCTAGTTTAAACTTGAGTTTTCTTTTAATGAGGCCATAAGCTAATATGAGTAGGGTGGGAACCACACCAAGTGTTTCCTATTCGTTGTCATAAATAAAGTGCTTTGGCTGAGGAAAATAAAAGTTTAAAAAATGAAAAATTTTAAATATGTTTTAAGTAGAATATGTAATCAGACTAATCCCGAGATTGTTCAGAGTCTGATCTCATAGTGATGAAAACAATCACAAGAGCAAGAGATTCGATGTATTCATCACTCCACATAAGGCAATTTCTATGTGAGAGCAAAGCCCTAAAAGAAGGGAGGGGGAATGACAGAAGCATACACAGATAGTGACTGTGATTTCAAAATGGACTGGGAGGCAGGGAGAGAATTTTTTTAAAAGTCAGGAGAAAAAAAAACACCCAGCTGAAGTGGCTCAGTGGTTGAGCACTGATCTATGAACCAAGAGGTTATGGTTCGATTCCCATTCAGGGCACATGCCCTAGTTGCAAGTTCAAGCACATTATTTTATAAAAATGCAGGCTATCTTCTGTAGCAAGGCTATCTTCTGTAACGACATGTTAATTCTAATGTCAGTTTATTTGCTGTATTTCCTTTTAATGATCTGTTAGATGACTTCAGTTCATTTTCATTTATGATGTTTAGAATAGGATCAGAGGAACCTTTTTTTCTTTTCTTTTTTTTTCCTCACCTGCAGCCGATCAATGATTCTCTCTCATATCTCTCTATCCCTCTCCCTTCCTCTCTGAAATCAATAAAAAAAATTTTTAAAAATCAGGAAAAAAACAGCAAGACATGAAATATTAAGAGACTTAGATAGACTCTTGCCTAATAACAATAAAAACCATTAAGTCTCCTAATAAGCACAGATTAAGAATGAAAGATTGGGGGGGGGGGTTGGTGGAGGTGGAAGAGGGTGTAGATAAGTGGTGATGAAAATAAAATTGAAAAAACAAAGAATTCAAAGACATGAGGTTTCTTTCAGGGCACTTTTTGACCATCATCAAAAGGGAGATGCCCTTAGGGGAGGGCATAATTTACTTCTACAAAGGAGCCCTCAGAGGAAAGTTCCTCAGGCATCCAGCATTGATGCTTCTGCCCTCTCCTGGACAAACAGTAGCAAGAGCAATCGAAGGGAGAGTCAGGGTCCAGAGAAGGCTAAGTGATGGAAGGTCTCCATGTCCTCAAATTCTCCCCCTTTTACCCTTTATCTTTTCACTCAGAATACAAGTTAATCAAGTCACAGAGTTCAAAAATACATATGAAACAGATTTAGAGATGCACAATTTAACTGAGAAAGCATCTTTAGCGGAACACAAAAGTCTCAACACATTAAGTTTCATGGTAAACCTTGAGAAACTAAAATTTGCAGGGAACATGGAATGTGAAGTTCTCTAAATCTCATGCCTGAAACTCTGAAGGAAATATTGCTAGGCCTTTTAGCAAATTTTAATAAAGTTACTGGTTAATTGTAGCTTTTAGATAGTGTATTTTTATACAGAAAATTTACTTCACAGTTCTGGAATTAAAGTCTGCTCAAATCTAATCTCTTTGCCTGGGATTAAAAGCTTTTCTCCTAAAAAGAATAAAAAGAAACACAGTGCGTTTTACCATAAAAAGAAAACAAATAGAAATGTGCTCCAACTCAATTAATTTCCTCAAAATTACTTTATAATGGAGAGAGCCACTAACCACACTGTCTCTTATGGATTCATATACATAAACAGAAAAAAATCTCTCAATAAATTAAAAACAGACATGCAGAATCCTACAGAAGCCAACTATTTGCTTTCTAATTTATAAAACGCAGGTGAATTTAGTACACAAGCACAGTAAATAATGAAAGCTAGGTATTTAACATTTGCTTTTTAAAAGACTGAAAACAAGAACATGAAGTGTTCTGCTCACAGAATATATATTTCATGTTCAAAATCATAAATCAGCTCAAGATGCCTATCAATAAAAATAATAGTAAAAAATTTTGTATGTGCTTGTCAAAAAATAATCCAAAATTATTTCAGAAGTTCACTTGAGGAAGATTTTTGCTGAAATTGCCTTGCTTGCCATAACTTATTACACACAACAATTTTTATAATAGCAGCTTGTCATGAAATAATGAAAATGTCCCGTGACAACAAATGAAACTAGAGATAACCCTTACTATGTCAAGTCTGGCTATCCAAATTTAAGGAATAAAACATATTTGGAAAATCTATATATATAAAACCCTAATAAGCAAATAAACCAAACGGCGGAACAACCGAACAAACAGTTGCTATGACGAGCACTAACAGCCAGGGGGCACGCGTGGAACATGGCGGGTGTTGGCAGCAGGCAGCAGAGCGCGGAACATGGCAGGCATCAGCTGCAGCGGGATGGTGGAGGTGAGCGGGGCACCAGACCAAGGCGGGGCGCCGGTTGCTGTCATCTGGGCGAGCCTCTGGTGGTTACTGAAAATTCTTTGCTCCCATGCGCCACAGTCCCGCCGGGCGCTTGCATCTGCTGCTGGCAACAGCCCCGCTCGCACCTGCTGCCAGTGCCAGATCTGCCACTCGCACACGCTGCCGGTGCCCGGCGCCGGCTCTGATCACTCAGCGCTGTCAGCGGGTGCGAGCGGCGGCTGCCAGCCCCGATCGCCCCTCGGGGCTTCCCCACCTCCCTCTGCTCCTGAGGGGTGACGGGGCCGGCAGCCGCCGCTCACACCCGCTGCTGGTGACGGCCCTGCTCCCACCTGCTGCCGGTGCCAGAGCCACGGCTTACACTCATTGCCAGCACCGGCCCCACTCACACCTGCTGCTGGCACCCGGCACCAGTCCTGATTGCTCGTCACCGTCATCAGGTGCAAGCGGCTGCTGCCGGCCCCAATCGCCTCTGAGGGCTTCTCCACCTCTCCCTGCTCCTGAGAGGTGATCAGGGCAGCAGCCGTTGCTCACACCCACTGACGGCACCGGCCCGCTTGCACCCACTGCTGACGCCAGCCCCAATCCTCCGTGCCGTCAGAGCCTGTGAGCAGCGGCTGTGGGAGTGGGGCTGGTGGCAGACAAGGCAGACAAGGGACCAGGGGCCGTGGCGGGAGGGGCCAGGCGTGGGCGTGGTGGATGGGCCAAGACCCGCCCCTGTGCCCACTGCAGCCTTGCGGCCCACAGTTCCTTTCAAGGTGCACAAATTTGTACACTGGGCCCCTGGTTTTAATATAAAACTGGTATTCTCATTAACCAAACTCTTGCTACTGAAACTCAGGAACCAAACAGATTCATATAATGGGCTATATCCCTAGCTACTTGAACTTACAGTCCAAACTTCACTATTTGCACTTAGAGACCAAATGGATTCAAACGTGTAGAAATACTTGTCCCCCGTTCTTTGGTCCATTCTTTGTCCACAGAACAGGACTTTAATTCTTATCCACCACCAACCCCAAGCCCCATGTACCACATTTAGCATTTTACCATGCCATAACGTAGTCCCCGTAAACATATTATTGGCTAATATCCCCATTGAGGGGATTGCTGTAATTTACTCAACTTCTGCTCTACCTCTGAATGTTTATTTGGTCCATTTTCTCTCTGTAACCCAATAAAAGTTTCCAAAGTTGTTTTTTTTATTTAAATACAAACTTTGTTCTGCATTACAACTATAGGTAAATATTTTACATATTTTATAATATTTTAAATTATTTTTGCAAATTGTAACTTAGTATTACATTCTTTTGATAGTTCTCTGTTCTTATATCTTTGCATTCAAATATAAATCCCAAAAGTCAAAATAAAAATAACATTAAAAAATGGTCACATGTAATAAAACTAAGTATAAAACCCTTCTCCTTAAGGTTTATAGTTTATATTATATATTCTGCTCTAAGTTGGTTTCAGTGGGTACCAATTATTTTGTCACAAATCCCTGTGCCAATTTCCTGTAAAAGTGAGATTTAGTTATCAAAAGATAAAAAGATGCACTTATTTTTGCTTTATAAAATTTTAAAGGAGAAATACATCATACTTATTAAATCATTTGCCTCAAAGTAATATTAAACTTACACTCAATATTATAGTCTCTAAATGGACAAAAACAGAAGCTCTTCTAAGACTATTAAATGAAATCCCTTAAAGCATCTCTAAGGAGTATAACATTTGATTTGTTGAGTTAATGTCTGCTACAATTACCAGAAGTAACCCTTACAACCTCAATTACTCTGAGATGGGGTGGGAGGGAAGCATACCACACATGCGTGCACACCCACAAAGTGAATTCATGAGCATAGAAACTTGAAAAAAACCACTCATTTCAAAAACAAGAGAGTAAAGAGGAAGAGAGAAATGCCTGACAAAGTGTGTGTCTAATAGGAAAAAGTATAGAAGTCATCAATGAATTTTACTATGCAGTGACCTTTAATTGTCACTAATGAGATGAAGATACTACCTCAAGCTGTGACTGTTACAAATTTAAGTAGCCACGTAATTTTCAAGTAAGAGAGAATTCACAATACTTTTGTTCAGAATTCAGCAGAGGTATAAATCACCTCAAAAGTCAACCTATCTATTTTTTAAATATTGTTAAAGGTGGCCCAAGGGGAGGTAGTTCATGTCAGACGATAGGACAATCTGTTGCTACTCCTTCCCTAGAAAGCTCCTGCTACCCTAAGGTCATTTTCATACCTGAGTGCCTAAAGTAAATCATTGCTTTTATCCATCATTTAAGAAATTTATTTAAGAACCTCAAAATCCAAATCTGTGACTTAAGCCCTAGTAAAACAGGTTAATATTACTATCTCTTAAGCTTAGGTGCAGACATTCTATTTTCTTCCCCACTCAATAATGATTTTTAATTAACAAGTTTGAAACTTTCTCTTTGTTTTTGTGAGCCATATGAAATTTTCATATTGCAACAGAAACATTTTTCTCAAAAGAGAGAAACATAAGCAGTATGAAGGGGTTCACTGCTGTCTGAAGAAGGTCCTTTGCGCACCACTACAATAACAAACATGTTGAGATCTTCATTCTCCCTCTCATTTTTCAATTTAGCCCCTCACTTCATTAAAATCGATGTGAAAAATACTCTGTACTCACGCTGGCATTCTATGAATTGATGAATAAAAGTGCAGTCCCCGCCACTCTTTGAAAGCAAGTGCTCTAATAAAAAAAGAAACACCTTTAAGGATATAGTTTGTTGCTGTTTTTGAAAACCAACAGCAAAGGTAGAAAAACTGAAATATTTCAACATGGGTAATTCTGAATACCATTAATAAAAGTTTAATATATTTTAATACTAACAGCAGACATATTTTTGGAGTTAAAGTGAAATGACTAAAAATTGTAGTTATATAATCATTATTTTATACCCTGAATGGTTAGCTTTTAAAGGTGCAGCTTCTATCCAAAGTGTTCAAAAAAAACCATAGGAAAATATTGCTTTAAAGACTTTGTAACATTTTAAAAACATACTTTTCTCCATGAGAAGCTTAATACATAATCTTAATTTCAAAATTTTACATTTGTTCTTACTGAATACATTTTCAAATGATTGTTCTCTAACAGCCCTCTTTGAAACTATTCATCTTAGTTAAGAGGAAAGTTATTTTAAGAATACCATAAAATAATTCTTTAACATTTTAAAGAAAATGATGTAATATTTTAATTTTTAAACTTTCATTTCAGTCTTCCTTTTTTAAAACTTAATTTTCTTTTTAATCCTCACTCGAGGATATGTTTTTCATTGATTTTTAGAGACAAAGAGGGAGAGGGAGCGGGTAGGGGATGGGGGAGGGAGTGGGAGGGGGTGGAAGAGGGAGAAAAACACCAATCAGGTGCCTCCCAACTGGGGATTTAACCCAAAACTTAGTAATATGCCCTGACTGGGAATCGAACCACAACTTTTTTGGGTATGGGACAACACTCCAACCATGTGAGCCACCAGACCAGGGCCAATCTTACCTTTTGAGCCTTTTAATCTGTACTTCATATACTATCAAAGCACTACATTATTTATTGCTGTTCAAATGATTAAAATAAATGCCTACATATTTGAAAATAAGAGCTTGGTAAATGGTTTTCCTCAGGTCAAATAGAATTTGTTTTTTGGTTTTTAATGGGTGCAGAGAATCAAAATCTAACACAGTAGTTTAATAAAAGTTTTAGTTCTTTTATTACAATAATCTTTACTTTGATTCAAATACTTTCTAGATCTGGATAACATCTTTCAATTACATATTTGTATCTTTGAGAAGTTCAAGTGTTAAAAATATACTCCAACATGATGACTATCTGGAATGTGTGAAAGCACTAGACCTGTCAAAGAGGACAATGAGTTAGTACCATTCTGTAAAATCCTTTTTTCTCTTCTCCTCCTTCTTTCTCACCCTTCATCTCAACTTTGCTTGAGAGACAGGAATCTCCTACCCTGATCACTCATTAGCCCCCTTGACTTCCTTATTGACAGCCTTCTTCACTTTCATACTCAAATCTACCCTTGTCCTTTATCTAGTTACATGTGTGCAGAGCCTCCAGTCTATAATCACCATCAGTATAAGACAAAAACATAGGAAGAAAGATTGTGAAAATGTTTTAGAGACCAATGCCTTATATATCTAGAACAAAGATACAATACCGTCCCAAAAAAGAAAAAGACTAACTGCAACTGAAATTTGAAATTTAAAAAATGTCTAATAAATAGCATTCGCCAATTGGAGCCAAAAAATCCAAAACAGGATCCCTCAATTCAATAGCAATTACCAAGATTAAAAAAAAGCTGTTTTACATAAATCTTATCTAAGCTATAACATTTTTTAGAACTTAAACTATACAAACATCACTGCTAAATATGAAAACTCATTTGAAACCAAATTTTAACCCTAACTAAAGGACTTCATAAAACTTATTTGAAACCAAATTTCAAACTAACATCACAGGACGTTAGGTGACATTTATTAATGCAGGACATTCCACCATTAGTCACCAAGCCAAAAATCACCCTTTTATCTACTCTGATTTTAATATCAGGATTCTACATGAAAATGTTTACTACACCAGTTTAGATAAAATACAAGGTTAATATGAAAAGATAAATATACATATGACTTCCACAAAGCCATCTCCTGAGATACATTAGAGAAATGTCTTTCAGATAATATATGTAAAGGATTGTATCATGACACTTTTAATACCCTATTATTTGAATTCTGGCCCTTGGGAACTCACTTTGCCAAAACTATAAAAGATGTTAGTGATAATCCAAAAGGAGTGTGGTGTGTCTATGACACTAAATAGGGTTGTAGAGATATAAAGAAAAGGACAGATACAGAAACATAATAGAGACCCACGATACTTAAAATGCATTTTATTCATACATATGAATTTCCTATGGATTTTTATTGGTTATACCTGTGTTGTCCAATATAGTAGCCATTAGTTACTTGTGGCTACTGAGCCCTTAAAAAGTGAGATGTGCTGTAAGTGTTAAATAAATATAGACTGATTTTAAAAACTTATTGAAGAAAAAAAGAATGTGAAATACTTCATTTATAATCTTTTAATATTGACTACATGTTAAAACAACATTTTGGATATAGTGAGTTATTTAACTATATTATTAAAATACATTATAAACTTTTACCTGTTTCTTTTTATATTTTCAATGTAGTGACCAAAAAATTTTAAATTATGTATGTGGCTCTCGTGTTTCTGCAGAAATTTAGAGAAAGCTGGCAATAGTAAAGCCATGTTACAAGCCTTAAAGACATTGAAGTTATTAAGGTTCCTGAAAATAGCTATAAGAAAAAAAATGTATTAGACAGTGCTTTTCTAGGCCATCTAAAATATATTCAAATTATGCTTATTAGAAAAATATATTTAAAATTTATAGTACAAACCTGTACTTATAGCAGCTATGTTAGATTTAATTTCAAAAATGGAGTTTACAGGAGAAGTTTTAATCTTAACATCTCATTTTTGAAATATTCTCTTACTTCTATATTTAGCTGTCTTTCTAATATTTATAGAGTAATTTTAGTTAAAATCATGTCTGATAGCCCATTATGGCTATGGACTTTGGTAACACTGGAATACTTGATAACTCACTTGTTATTTCATCACAAATAATTCAGAATAGATCCATCTTATTCCAAAATCCACTCTGTAACTAAATCTGATGTAATGAAGTTTTTGTGCATATCCAGATATTTACTACTCCGTTTCTTTAAAGATATTCCATTAGTCACTCTCACACTACTCAATTTATCACCATTCAAAAAACAAACACACCAGCAGGGAAAAATAGCAATAGCAAGGAATACCTTAAAGTATCCCAAGTATCTTATTCAGTCTTAAATCAAGTAGTTATCTACAAGTATTCTCATATACATCAATTGGAACTGGCAAAAAAATTTAAGCAGTGATTTGACAACTCTAAATAGTATAAAGATGGTTCAGTATATATTCAAGGAATCTCTTAACTGAAGAAACAGAATGTTCTCAGCTTGAGTTAACACTAATATATTAAATAAATGCATGCTAAATCAAAAGGGTGATGTATTTGAAAAAAATGTACATGCCAGAAAGATAATAAAAAGGCAAAATAATAACAGAAAACAAAATCATTTAAGGATGACAAGCTTTTAGAAGATGATACTTAAGTCATTTTACATTTATTTGCTTAATATACTTGAGACAAAAAAAGTACAATGAATAAAACTACACCTTTAAAAATTCTCAAATTGGAACTCAATCAAATTGGAATTTTAAAATGTCAATATATTTTATAAAACATATATAGAACAGTCAAATAACAATAATTAGTGAAACTTTTTAAAAATTTAGTTTCAAAATTCATTACATATTCAATATTAGGTCTTGACCTTGCAGTTTACATAAACACAATTACCTGAGCCTATTTTGCCAGTACTTGATTAAAAAAACAAATAAAAACAAGATAAACAAAAAAAGGTGCCTTCTAACTTTATCAGCGTTTGGTTGCTGCCCAAGAACTAGAAAGATATCCTCTCATACAAGAAAATAATATTTAAGAAGTTCTGGGTATCAACCTTGATAGCTTCCACTAATATCTGTATAAAAACTGAGCTGAGAGGCACACGGATTTGCAAACAGAGAAAACAGTTTTATTCATTCTGTACTCCAAGCATCTAATGCAGAATCTGGTACTTATTTGGTACTCAATTAAAGTTGGATAGATGCAGAAGGGAGGAGTATGTTGGTATATTGATGAATGAAGGAATTTAGAAACCTGGGAAAACCAATAGTGGCTATATATTTTTGGCAAGAAATTACCCAAACTATCCAGAAAGAAGGATCATAGTATCAAAAACTAATAAAGGATTTTTCAGATGGCAGAAATGACTGGCCCTGATTTCTCTGACCTATGAAATAAATGAATAAAAAAAGCAATTTCTATGACATGTTCAAGGGCTCAATAGGCTGTTAAGTAAACTCTTGGCTGAGGCACAAATATTAAAAATGGGGGCTGCCCAGCCTGCGTGGCTCAGTAGTTGAGCATCATCCTATGAACCAGGAGGTCACGGTTAGATTCCTGGTCAGGGCACATGCCCAGGTTTCAGACTCAATCCCCAGTAGGGGGCATGCAGGAGGCAGCCGATAAATGATTCTCTCATCGCTGGTGTTTCTCTCTCTCTCCCTCTCTCTTGCTCTCTGAAATCAATAAAAATATATTTTTAAAAAAGGGGGGGAGGGACAATTATCCCCAGGAAGCAGTACTTGATAAAAGAAAATAATAGTATAGTTCTTTGAAGAATATAGTGGGAGGAAAGCCATATTATTTTCTTATTATTTGAATAATCAGAATTTCCATATAACAAAGGATACCCAACCATAGATTATAGCATTAAGAATTACAAACAAAGGAATTGAATGGTCTATTAACAGCATGCTTTTCATTCCAAACAATTAAAACCTTAAAAACCTGACCTCTCTATCCTGCTTAAGTAAAAGGATATCATGAAAGAAAAATATTTAAGTTTTTTACACTACCTTTTCCTGTGCTTCCATTTATTTTAGGTAAGAAGTCATCAACTTGTATCCCTAGGATTAAGACAGTGTATCATTGCCTGATCAAAGAAAGGATTACTTTAAAACTGGTCTCTCGTGTAACCATGGCATTTTGTATTCCTACTAACACTTTACATTTATTTTTACAAGAAGTGTCCAACTTGCCATCCTCTATCAACTCAGAGAAAAGACTAACTGTTTAGTAGTCTTCCAATGAACCTCAAAAAAATAAAGAAAGAATAAAAATAAAAAGGATCCTGCTGGTCATGTATTTTTCTCATTTAAATATCTCTAAGTGGAATATCTCAGATGCAAAAATTTCATTCATCTCAATGGATTAAACAATGGTGCCCACTGGTGGCAATCAAGCATATTTTTAAAGGAAATTTTATGAGTGTAGATACTTTATACCTAATATGTAAAATATAACTCTTAAAGAAAGTAAGTACCCAGTGTGAGATAGTAAACATCAAAAGTTTAATGATAAAATTCAGCTTTAATTAAGAAATTTGATGACACCTACCTAAGCTGCTGTATTCTTTAAGAGTTTTCTCCTGAAGATGTTCTAACCGTACTGTAAATAAAAGTCCAAGAAAAAGATATTTCACAGATAAAAAGAAAAAAAATCAAATTAAATCTATTTCTGGATGAGCTAATTTACCTTGTAAAGCTGTTAGCCTTTCATTGGTGAAGTCATTATCAGCTTGCAAAGCTTCTATTTTTGCCTGGAGCTCCTGTTCTTTTTCTTCCATTTCATCTATTTTATGTTGTAATTCTTTTTTCTCAGCTTGTCCTTTCTGTTGGATTTCCTCTTGTTTCCCCTCTGCTATCTGTTGAGAAAGAAATAGACAATTCAGTTATTTAATAAAACCTGACCTTGTTTTAAGAAACCTAAAGCAGAACTGCTTTTATTTACAAAACTTCTAAGGAGAATATTCAATATTATAGAACACTAGAGGCCTGGTGCACGAATTCATGCACGGGTTGGGTCCGGCTGGTCCGCCCCCATAGGGGCCAATGGGGTGGGGCCGGCAGTTGGTGGGCTGGCCCCGCCCCCTGGTTGAACTCCCGGTCAAACTCCCGGTGGAGGGGACAATTTGCATATTAGCCTTTTATTATATAGGGTATTTATAAATAGTAAAATGATGTCAAAAGTGATCTGCATTGGGGTCATGCCTCCATATAACCTAGGAGAAAAAAACCTGTAGCAAGCAAGCAGGCTCAATATACAGAAATAAAGTGGTCAAAATGAAAAACAGATTTTTAAAAAGGGAAATAATAAGGTTTTCCCATGAAATTACTATTGTTGCAATTAGTTTATAAGTTCTAAAATAAAACTTATTCTGAAATTTTAAACAAAATTATGTTTAACTACAGTAATGATGGTTACAAGCACTTTTCAAAACAACCTCCTTTTAACAAGACCAACAAGAGGTATGCTCTCGCCTTCTCTAACAAATGTTATCTCTTCTAGCCACTCAATCCATGGTTTGAATTACATGAAGATGGGTCTTCACAAACTCAGTTATAACATTTTAAAGGACCAACTTGCCGTTACCTATGGTCTGGTCTGTCCTTATCCTATATGTCCTATAGCTACAGAGAGCCAAAGCAGAAGCAGAGACAAAGGCACCCCTAGGAAGCTACAAAGTTCAAGCAGATCACTCCGAGGTTCTCTCTGGGCTTGTTCAACACTAACAGCTGGGCCCTGCCTTTGGGACTGCCTAAAGATAAGCAGATTCAAAAATTTTTTAAAAGTCTGAGTACCTTGGGTTTTGCTGTCTGTTGTGAAATACTATTTCCATTAAGAAGAACTATGTCAATTTTTATAGACTTTCAATTATCTATGGCAATGGGGTTTGGGCTAAATCTATACTAATAAAAGCCTAGATGGCCCTCGCGCCCTCCCGCGATGCCCTCACGCTGCCACAGATGGCCACCCCCACGTCGTCACAAGATGGCTGCCCCACAAGATGGCCAGCAGGGGAGGGCACCTGGGGGCCATCAGGCTGGCAGGGGAGGGCAGTTGGGGGCTATCAGGCCAGCAGGAGAGGGCAGTTAGGGGCCATCGGGGGGCAGGGGAGAGCAGTTGGGGGCAATCAGGCTGGCAGGGGAGCAGTTAGGTGTCAATCACGCTGGCAGGGGAACAGTTAGGGGGCGATCAGGCTGGCAGGCAGATGAGTGGTTAGGAGCCATCGGTCCCAGATTGTGAGAGGAATGTCCCAGACTGGAGAGGGTGCAGGCTGGGCTGAGGGACCCCCCCTTCCCTCCCCGCAGTGCATGAATTTCATGCACTGGGCCTCTAGTGGAATATAAGTAGCTTATTTTTACTATAAATTTCAATGATTATCCAATTTTACATCAGCAACTGTTCCGCAATACCTAAATTCATAAAGTATCCACTTTGTTAAGGCCAATTAACTTAATATACTTTCAGGTTGAGTAAACACGTACCTTCAGTTTATCAGATAAATCTTTAATCTCATTAACTGCTCCATTATATTTATTAGCTAATTCTCTTAATTCTTCCTGAGTCCGTTCATTCATTTCTTTCAGGTGAGTACATTCATCTTCAGTATTACTTAGACTTCGCTGCAATTCAAGTTTACAGGCAAATGATTTAGGATTAATCCACATTCTAAAGTCCATTTATAAAAAGTATAACTCTGTGGGCTGTTCTAAATCAACATCTGCCCTGAACTTCATGTAAATAACAAGGATTTCAATTTACTCCAGATGCATGCTAAAACAGAAAATACATCTAAGAATTAAAAAAAACACACAAAACAGGGACACTTTTAAAAGACCATTGAGTAGGACATTTATTTAGTCTTGAAAACATTTTAAGCCTCTCAATTCCTGAAAGCAAGTTCAATAATATGCAGCAATCAATTTAATAAGGAAGTTATAAAACAGCTAGCAACTTTCTTTCCTTGCATGTCAAGTTAATGACATGACAGTAAATCAGTCACTATGGGATAGAGCTATTATAGAAACTATCCCTATATGGAGGTATGTATACTATTTAGTTTACAATGGACATTTTAACCAAATCCAGAAACAGTAACTTCTGTGGTAATTTTACATTGGTTCAAAGGAATGACCTGTGTTATCAATAAGATCATTTTAAAGCAATCAGAATCACATTTGTTTAAAAGACTTAAGAAGGACCTTAGAGATCATTTCTCCTTTGAATCTTTAAAGTTAAGACAGTTAGTTTTACTCTCTGGAGGATGGGTAAAGTAAAAACATTTGGTGTAAATTCTCTGCTTTATACTGATTTTCCTCAACTGGAAGAAAAGCAAACTAAGGTGACAGGAGATAATTCCCTGGCACATATCCTGGTCCATTGTGTGCAAGATGAATCCTAAGCAGAGTGCAAATAGTAAGATGCCCTGGTTAGGCTTTTATTTCCTCAATCACTAACTAGGGACCATAAGCACGAGAACTCACATAGTTTTATTGGTTATGTTGAGAATTCATGACAATGAGAATAGCACACTGCTCCCTCCCACATGACGGACAGGAAATATTTGCTAGCTAAATAATACTATCCAAGTTTAAAATGTCCTAAAATATTAGCCATTTTACGCTAAAATTTAAAAATCATATTACTATTTAATATTTATTAAATTGAAATACCTCAACTTCTGAAAGTTTTCTAACCACTTCAATTTTCTCCTGCAGAACCCGCCTCAGAGACTCTTTGGCTGTCATCTCATAGTTGTGTTTATCCTCTTGTAATGCTATGAGTTCTTTCCGTAAACTATCTTCTGTTTGATTCTAGGATTAAAAGATATTTATAATTATAGCCAAGTTATTTTTTGAAAGTATTTACCATTTGAAAAAATAACACATTATGATGCTCTTTGAATTCTATATGAAGATACAGTAAAACCTTGATATAAAGGACTAATTTGGGTGAGGGGGTGTTGTTAAAGTCTAAAGTCTGTAATATAATAAAGGTTTCCTGAATGCATTATGTTAAAAATTTGACAAATATGCCCAACTGGCATGGTTCAGTGGTTGAGCATCAACCTAGGAACTAAGTCATGGTTTGATTCCTGGTCAGGGTGCATGCCTGGGTTGCAGGCTAGATCCCCGGTAGGGGGGTGCAGAAGGCAGCCAATCAATGATGCTCTCTCACCAATGATGTTTCTATATCTCTCTTTCCCTCTCCCTTCCTCTCTGAAATCAATTAAAAAATATTTTTTAAAAATTAAGAAATTAGTCTACATGTTTTTATTTATGTAGACATGTTTGTGTAATTAAAATTATGTATGAAAAGTTTAATTTCACAGAAAAGTTTTCTATATGTTACTGTAATTTTAAATTTATACTGAATAGGTCTAATAAATGTGTGCATTCACCAATCACTATGAGTAAACAAATACACATGGCTGGGGCGTGGCTTAGCCAGTAGGAGTTAAAGCTGCTGCAAAGTCCAGCCAGTCTGGCTCAGTGGTTGAGCGTCAACCCATGAACCAGGAGGTCATGGTTTGATTCCTTGTCAGGGCACATGCCTGGGTTACAGAATCTATCCCCAGTAGGAGTGGAGGAGTGCAGGAAGCAACCAATCAATGATTCTCTCTCATCACTAATGTTTCTAACCCTGTCTCCCTCTCCCTTCCTCTCTCTGAAATCAATCAAAAACAAAAACAAAAAAGAACAGAAAAACTATTGCAGAAAGTCAGGCCCCAAGGAAACAGAACCAATTACCGCAAGCAAGGCAGTGATCACATGCTAAAATTGTTTACAAGTGGTGACTTATGGGTTTAAATATGTGGCCCAGAAATGTAGATATGTAACACTTATCTATGTCGGTGAAATTATTACAGTGTTTTCTCCAACAGATGGCCTATTTGCTAAAATTTGTTAAAAATAATAGTGAATTAATAACAAAACAAAAAAATAACCCATTAATTTAATTATAAGCAAATCCTGGTTAAAAACATTTTTAAATTAACAGGGTGTTAATTTTCACCTATGACATATGGACCAGAAATTCTGTCCATTAAATCTGAAACCCATTAAATCAAGGCCCACAAAATCAAGGGTTTACCGTACCTTCAAACACAGATGGTGTTGGCCCTGTAATTAAATGAAGTTGTATTTAAAAGGTGCATTAAGTGCTCTAGCCAAATAACTCATTTGGTAAGAGTGTTGTTCTGATATGCCAAAGCTGCAGCTTCGATCTCCAGTCAAGTCACATACAAGAATCAACCAATGAATGCATAAATAAGTGGAACAACAAATCAATGTCTCTCTCTCTCTCTCTCTCTCTCTCTCTCCTTTTCTCTCTAAAATCAATCAATCAATAAAAGGTTTCATTAGTAAATTATCCTTCACAAATATATTAATTCATACTTCCAACAGAAAAAAAAAATCAAAGACAACTGAGAATTTCTCTCAACTATACAAAATGAATTATCTCTGCTATTTTTCATATTCTCTGAAAGCCACAATATTTACATTTGTGGACAAAAATAATCTATCACCTTCAAAGGGACCAAGTATTTTAAAACAATGGTTAAACCAAAAGGAATAAGAACACCACAGGGGAAAGCTGATTTTAAGTCTGAGGCAGGAAATGTACAAGATGAGCCTGGAATGTCTTGTCTGATATGAAAGCAGGAAGCTATTAGACAGAGTCTGCTAGGGTTCTATCAAAAGGACTCAGGTGCCAACATGAAGAAGTTCTCATGGATCAAAGATAGGGTAATTTGTGCATCAATAAGAAAAACAAACACTATAAGATGAAATACACCAAATATATTTAAATCTAAGTTAGGGGATAAAACAGTTCATGGTCATTCTTTGGTGGATGAGAAGGAACCAATTCATTATTTTGAAATCTAGTAAATAAAGGGAGAAACTCATGTATCCTGCTTTTTCCTAAAGAAAATGTACTTCAGGCTAACCAAGTAAATGAAGGGATGATAAAATTACATCACCATTTTTACATCCCTGAATAAAACAATAGATCTAGGCAAGGATCATCAATGACTGCTAATATCCCAAAAGGAAAGACAACTAGACATTATGATACCTCTTGGTAAAAGTACACAATACCACTCATGAAGTGTACTGGCAAAATAAAACCACACACACATAAAAAAAAAAAACTGAACCTAAATCAAATCAAATCCCTAGATCAAATTACCAATTTATGGCGTGGGACGGGGAGTTAGAATGTTTTTGTTTGTTTTAATATATTTTTATTAATTTCAGAGAGAAAGGGAGAGGGGGAGAGAGAGAGAAACATTAATGATGAGAGAGTATCGGCTTGCCTCCTGCATGCCCTGCACTGGGGATGGAGCCTGCAACCCGGCATGTGCCCTCACCGGAATCGAACCTGTGACCTTTTGTTTTTTTTTTTTGTTTTTTTTAAATATATTTTATTGATTTTTTTTACAGAGAGGAAAGGAGAGGGATAGAGAGTTAGAAACATCGATGAGAGAGAAACATCGATCAGCTGCCTCCTGCACACCCCCTACTGGGGATGTGCCCGCAACCAAGGTACATGCCCTTGACCGGAATCGAACCCGGGACCCTTGAGTCTGCAGGCCGATACTCTATCCACTGAGCCAAACCGGCCAGGGCGAACCTGTGACCTTTTGGTTCATAGGTCAATGCTCAACCACTGAGTCACACCGGCTGAGCTAGAAGAATGTTTAAATAACAATCCAGAATGAGAGAAATTATATAGGACAAATGACCCAGATTCTCCAACAAATATCAACTGTGAAGAAGATAAAGAGTTGTACATGGGTATTCACTATACAATTCTTTCTACATACATGTATGTTTGAAATTTCCCATAATTAGAAAGGATTTAAAAAAACAGTGAAAATGTATAATTGTTTTTATCATGTACTTAAAAAGACAAAAAGTTGAAGCTACATAAAAAGTACGCATTTTTCTTTATGTACTTGAGATTAATACTTACTTTGGAGCATGCCTGTAATTGGTTTCCCATAACTTCTAACCGTGATAAGAGTCTATCTTCATCTATTAAAGCCTGTTGAAGAAAAATCAAATACAAATAAAATCCCAGAGCAATTAAAAAAATAACATATTAAAAAGGCTACATTTGTGGACAAAAATGAAAATCATAAAACTGACCAATATCCAGTGTAAAATGCTAAGTTTTCATTATTTGTTCATTAGAAAAAAACTTTGCTTTTGCTTGCTACAAAATTTTAGTTTTAGTTTAATCAACATCTAAGGGACATTAAACTTAAATGCTTCTTGTAAATAAAGGCAACTGAAATACCTGCCAACTGGTATCGGAAGCCTCTTGGGTGATGGCTAGTAGCCGCTGAAGCGTGGCTAACTTCTGTTCCAACATCTGTTCCCGATGTAAGGCCTCCTAATATTACAAAGCACAAGAGATTCTAATAAACTCACCTTGATTCCTTTGAAGAGTAATCAATTTTCAGCACATTCTGAAAATACTCTCATATTACATTCCACTTTATATCTTACTTTCAAACTTGATAAGTCTACTTTGTAAAATATATACAAGTCACATCATTTTAGCCTCATTTGTTTGGCTGCAAGTACTACCGTTAGGTGTGCTCTAGCAGCAACTTCCCTTTTAACAGAACACAAGTCGCCTTGTTTTTTGTTTTTGTTTTAACTCATAATTCACAAGAGTTAAAAAATACACACACAGAAACAAAACCCACAGTAGAAGAATCCAACAAATGTTTTAACCTCAAATTTTATAAATATCAATCAATCCGCTCTGGCCAGTGTGGCTCAGTTGGTTGGGTGTCATCCAGGGCACCAAAAGATTCCCAGTTCAATACCAGGTCAGGGCTTGATCCCCAGTAGGGGGCGTGCAGGAGGCAGCCAATCAATGTTTCCCTCTCCCATTGATATTCCTCTCTCTCTAAAAATCAACAAAAATTGAAATTTTAAATCAATCAATTCAATCTTGTCAATATCATAACAAACTAATCAAATTTACTGCAAACTAAGACAAAATAACCTTGTCAAATAGTTCTTTTTTAAAAAAAATGCTTGTATGGATTTTTAGAGAGAGGAAAGGAGGAGACAGAAACATCAATGAGAGAGAAACAGCGATTGGCTGCCTCCTGCACGCTCCCTTCTGGGGATCAAGCCTGCAACCTGGGCATGTACCCTGATGGGGAATTGAGCAGCAAATACTTGGTGCATGGGACTATGCTCATCCAACTGAGCCACAGAGGCTGGGAGCAGATACATCTTAATGGCTTAGCTGCATGGGTATGACAGCTAAAATAAAAATATCTTTTAATTTTCCTGTTTAAAATGTTATATACATATACATATAAATATATATATATATTATTTAAAACACACACACACACACACACACACACACACACACACTCACTAGAAATTGCTTCATTCCCAAAGCCTATTGCATTTTCAGGTATCCTGATTATCTCTGTGACTGTATACGACTTAGCAATTAAATATGCCCAAAATAAGTAAGAATCCAAGGACTAGTTGAATGTAATTAAGGAGTCAAGGAGTTATATAACTACTTGGCAGCTGCAAAGAAACATTTTTACAGAGAAAGATATTGGCAAGTAAAGCCTTATCTCTAGGTCACTTGTTAATATTTGATAGCTATTAAGAGGGTCTCCTTCATGGAAGTCAAGGTGAAAATGCTCACACAGTTATGGTTTTGGCACATCTTTAAACTTCATTTCTTCTATTTCTGTCATTACCTGAAGAAGAACACTTACCACCCTAATTAATGCCTCTGAGCCACCTCAACAGAGAAGCATATGCTTCAAATACAATACTTGAGGTTTAAAGCATGCACTTATTGCTCTCCACATCCTTGATAAATAATGGTTAGGAAAAATCTGGTCTAATTGGAGTTAGAGGTTTTTAATATAACTCTAAGAGTATAGATTAAAGAATCTAATAAAAGCCATCCTGCCCAGAACCCACATTAAAACACAGATAACACTTATAAGAGACTAGTTGCCAAGTTTATTTTAAACTTCTAAAACATTCCTAATATTCAGGAAATTACTAGTACACTCAAGCTGCAAATTTTACTTAAAAACAAAACCACCAAACAACCACTACCTCCACTAGATGATGTAATTACACTTTTTTTTTTTTTACTCAATCTGACTTAAAACTTCATAACTCCACGAACCACATCCTAGCAGAAATCTAATACTTTCAGGAATAGGCTTTTGGTTCTAAGGGATGAATTGCATCTAGCCTAATTTTCATTCAAAAGATTTACAACTTAGAACTTTACCAATTCAAAAAGATGTATACAGAAATGACAGTGCAGTATAATTTTCTCTCAGAGAATTAATAAAAGACCATTACTCCTACTACGAGTATTTAAAAAACTGGTAAGAAAGTTAGAGAGTACGCGAGTGATTGGATTAATCATCCATGATAACTAGTAACAATAGTGTATAGCCTTGGGAAATCATTTTACCTATATGAGCCCCAGATTTCTCATATGAAAAATGACATTTGGACTAAATTAATCTCAAAGTTTACTTCCATCTCTCTATATGAGCGATCTAGGTCAATTATTATGCCTTCTTACTGTATGGTAAACAACTACTAACATTTATGGAATACATTTCATGTGCCAGGCACTGTTTTAAGTGCTTTAGATATATTAATTCATTTATTCTTCACAATCCCGTGAGGTAAGTGCTATTACTATACCCATATCACAGATGAGGAAAATGGGGCACGAAAGGGTTAGTACCTCCAACAGGTCAGGAGTT
The DNA here is from genome assembly GCF_027574615.1 of Eptesicus fuscus. NCBI lineage: Eukaryota > Metazoa > Chordata > Mammalia > Chiroptera > Vespertilionidae > Eptesicus > Eptesicus fuscus. The sequence goes on along the minus strand of NC_072490.1, from coordinate 45,700,139 downwards.
AAGCCACAGATCAAGTCCAGGGAATTCTGGCTAGAGTCGACGCTCTGAAACACTCAACTAAACTGCAAGTGTGTAAAGCTGCTTTTCTATGCACCATTACATTGTCCCCAGTGGAAGATAAGATCTGATTAATACATTGATAATTTCATTTTCAAAGATGTGTACATTCTTAACTGAGGTAGAACTGTTCTAATTGATTCCTATAAAAGAATGTAGGGACCCATGATCACTGGTTTAGTCCTATTGCTTTAAACAAAAGGCAACTGAAGACTTACACTGTATAATGACTCACCCAAGGTCACAGAACTCACTGAGTAGCTGAACCAAGATAAAAACTTCAATCTCTAAATTCTGGATCCAGGGTTTTCCTTAACCATGCTCCCTCACCAGAATAATAAGAATCATAATCCAGCCCAAATCTACCAAAACCAGAAAGAAACTAATATTTGTTTCCTTTTTAGAGATTTGTATGGCTCTTTAAGTATGGTATTAACTTCCATGGCAAGTATCTGCCCTATGAAGAAACTTTTTTATAGAGCCAGCAGCACAGCACAGTACTTAAGAGTAGAGACTCTGAGATTTGACTATGTGGGTTCAAATTCCAACTCTAACACACACTAGGTGTGTAATGTATTTAACTTTCCTGTCCCTCAGTTACTCCATCTATAAAAATGGGAATAAAATACATACCTTATAGGGTTGCTGTGAGGATTAAATGAATTAGGTGAAGTGCTAGAGTGTGGCATGTTAAGTACTATATAATTATTTGCTATTAATATCATATTAAGCAACCATCTCTCCAGGTTTACTTTTATTTAAAAGTCATCTATAGGTAAAGAACTTTTTCTGACACATCCTCATATTTGAAGAAAAAAACTTCTCTTGCAAACAGAACCTTATCTTCTCTAGACTTAACAATCCTATTTTTTATCCTTTCTTCTTAAGACCTATTTGTAATCCTTTTTTACTATGAAAAGGTATTTATTTAGTACATATATATCTAACCCAATATTCCTTTAGCCTATATTTTTAAGCTAACAAAATCAAACCTAAGCTGTTTAATTTTATTTTTAAAGACTAACAATTCTTAAGATTTATTTTTACCTGTAGATACTGAGAAAGCTGGAATAGTTCCTGAGAGTACATACTTGGAGTGTTAGCAGCAACCTAGAAACAAAATGATAGTATAAACAGTCACACAAAGTATTTATGAAAGACTTTAAAGCCAAACCAAGTCCTAAAAATGCCCATTCACTGAAATAATGCAAAATAAAAATATTTTTCAAATTAACCAGTTCCTTTAGTTTTCAAAATATTTCTACCCTATGTCTAGAATTTATAAATAGTATTTATCATGCTGACCAGTTTGAGATTTATAAGAAGGGTGATAGAACAAGTCCTTCTCATGAAAATATTCCTTATAAACCAAATCACAAACTTATAGCAACAGAGCCTTTTCTTAATCCAGAAATAATACCACCTAAGTCAATAGATCTATCTACATTTCCCTCCCCTTTCAAATTTATGTTTAAATAGTTCTTTAATATGTCAATAAGTCACAATTCATTTAGAAGTAGCCATCTTCAAAATGGTATTGTATGGGGGGGGGGGTACAGGGAGAAGAAGGACATGAAATGTAACACTGTATCCAATGGCCAGAGGCAATGAAAATAGTTTTGTCTTTTTCCCCCCTTTAAACTACAGGTAGGTTTTAAGAAGAAAAAGATGGGAAATTATGGTGTTTAAACATTACAAGTAACAGTCAAATGCTTAGAACTCGAGAGTATAAGAACAAATACCTGCCATAATGGGTTTCTTCCAGGTGTGGAATATAAAACTATGGCATTATTTCAAACAACAACAAACAAAGGACGGGCACTAATAGGTTGCTGAGACATTTACCCACACTCTCAACACTATCAAGCCTTATATCTTAACTTATTCATGATCACATCAATACCAAGTTATTAATGATCATTAATAGAATCATTCTTGATTTATTAACATGCTAACGAGAAGACAGAGAGGCGGCATTATTTTTTAAAATTAGTCCTAAATCAGCAAGGCCATCATTTACTTCTGAAATAATTCTTGGTATTCCTGAAGTTGGTGACTAACCACTTTTACTTCTAAAAAAGGAATCTAACAGAGCACTTTTGTTTCAAACAGGCTTTCAATCTTTATCCATTTGGAAGAAAAAAATGTAAAATATTTTCCCCAATAGTTTAGTTATTGCACTAAGAAAACTCACATCTACATTAAAGTCAAAAGATACAAAAGATGCATGGGTTTTTTCCTTCACTATTTAGCAATGATATCGACAGTTTAACACACCATTATTTCTGAACAAAAGAAAAAAATATTTTCTAACAAGTAATTTTGCAAAGTTTCTGACCAAATCAGGCTAAAACTGATCAATCTTCAAGGACAATAAAAGAGCCATTTCTATAAGCCCATATTTCTGTGTTATTTCCATGTATAGATATATGTAGAGTGAAATCTCTGTGCAGAAAGCTTTAATAAATCCTTCGAGACAGAACTGTATTCCAAAATAAAGAGTAGTAACAAACACTTCTTACTTTTGTCTTGGCACAAAACAAGTACTCCTAGTCTACATAGCCAGCTACTTGAGATAACAAAGGCTTTTTCCTAAGAAACATCCATTCTAAATTCTCCAGATACTGAAGATCAGAAGACTACAGTACCCATGTATCTATATGCATTCTATAGGTTTTGTTACGAAAGAGAAATAAATTTCTAAGTAAAGCATATTAAAAACAAACAGAAACATTTTTCAATGCAATAGAGCTGAGTTAGTTTGGAGAAAAAAAAATCATTGGCAACTTACTTTGTCAACAGGACTTGGTAATGGAGCATGGATGACACTGAAAAGTAAAATTTAGAATTTTTATCTAATTTCCGGACAACAGAGGAAACAGAATATGACGGTACCAGAATATCTTAAACCCCAAGCCTTCATATGATTATAAGAATGTGAATTATTTTTAATCCTTCATAGAAAATAAGATAATAAATATACAAACCTTTCATACAAAATATATTTCTAAACACAAATTCAAAATCCAAAATGTATTAAATGCTCTTTAAGAATCCTCTACTTAATAAGAGCTATGGTGAATTCCTTGGTCATAAGAATTTCTATATGAAAAAGAAGCACTCCTTAAATTATCCATTTTCAATTTCGGAACATGTAAATGAAAGTCTTAAAAAACATAGTTCTATTGAAAAGAAAGCTGTACTCTGGAAGCCTGTTTGAGTAGAGAACAACTTTAGCTAATCAAAAGAGTAGTACTAGTCTTCTCCACCCAGCCTCCTCACACAACTAACAACTGAAAGCTTAGATGTAGGTATGAAACTAAATTCAGTATATCCTCTTAAAGATACACAGTAAACAAATAGTACTGGTACTAATTGTCTTTTGGCCTTAAAAAGTTACTACTGACAGAGAGGCAGTGAAGTATAACAGTTAGGCATGCAGGCTCAGAAGTTATACTGACTGGGTCCAGTTCTATGTACCAGCTGTGTAATCTTGGGTTTCAGCTTTCTCATCCATACAAAGGGAATAATCATAAAATCAACCCCATGGGTTATTGTGAGTACTGAATGTGCTAGTATAAATAAAGAGCTTAAAACAGTACCGAGGGCACGGTAGCACTTGATCACTACTACCACTCCCATCAGAACACTGCAGTGTAAGGAAGCCAGGGTTCCTATCTTACAATGTCCTGTAAGATGATGTATGTGGGCTGGGGTTGAGTAGAGGGAGCGAAGATGCCATCCATGTCCCCTACCAGTTGCTAATGGCACCGTATCCTAGAGGTCACTCTGGTGAGAGTCAGCTTGAAGGCTGACTGGGTAAAACCCCAAATTCAATTGGTTAATCGTGTGTAAGCCCCAGTTAAAAATAGAAATGACAATTCTGATCCCATTGTAGTAAGAGCAAACATCCTAAAAACTGTTTCAATTCAATTAATCATGAATATACTAAAGTGCTGAATAAAAAGGAACGTGAAGTACCATCACCTCCCTCCCTTCTGAGTACCGTTGATAGATATCCTGTACAGACTCACTGAGACCTTATAATCCTTTACTCTCCTTGTGTGATTTCCCATCTGTGTTCTCCAGCACTGTGACCAATTCACCTCTCTATCCCCAGAAACTATCACAAGGCCCTAACAAAGCAGTGCCTAATGAAGATTTAAAAAATTATGTACAACTCCAGTTTTCTTAGTGACTCAAGTATAAATTTTTCTGTTCTCGTGAAAATCTTAACAAACAGAAAGCTAAAAATCAAAACATTTTATAAGTTATATATATTTGTACTTTACCAAAACTATCTTGGATATGGATATATTCTATTTGAATTATGGAAAAAGTTCATATGCAACAAGAAAGGTAGAAAAGGAAAATTGTTATTTAGTGTTAGAGTGGTGGGATTTGTTTCTTATCATTTAAAAATTATTTGTAAAGCTCTGTCCAGGTAGTTCAGTTGGTTAGAGCATCTTCACGAGATACCCCAAGTTTTCAGGTTTGTTATCTGGTCAGAGCACATACAAGAATCAATGAATGTATAAATAAGTGGAACAACAACTTTCTTTCTCTTTCTTTCTCTCTTCCTCCTTCCCTCACTCCTTCCCTCCCTCTCTCAAATAAATTAATAAAAATTATTTGTACAATATAATAAAAATCAAGGAAGAAAAAGAATCAACTTTTTCAGAACTACTGAAGACTTTAAAAGCATTCAATATTATGTATACAACTAGAAGCCCGGTGCACGAAATTCGTGCACGGAGGGGAGTTGTCCCTCAGCCCAGCCTGTACCCACTCCAATCTGGGACCCCTGGAGGGATGTTCGACTGCCCGTTTAGGGATCGGGCCTAAAAGGGCAGTCGGACATCCCTCTCACAATCCAGGACTGCTGGCTCCCAACCACTCACCTGCCTGCCTTCCTGATTGCCCCTAACCACTTCTGCCTGCCAGCCTGTTCACCCTCTAACCACTCCGCTGCCAGCCTGGTTGATGCTTAACTGCTCCCCTGCCAGCCTGTTTGCCCCCAACTTCCCTCCTCTGCCGGCCTGGTCACCCCTAACTGCCCTCTCCTGCAGGGTTGGTCACCTCCAACTGCCCTCCCTTGCAAGACTGGTCCTTCTCGACTGCCCTCCCTTGCAGGCCTGGTGCCTCCCAACTGCCCTCTCCTGCTGGCCATCTTGTAGTGGCCATCTTGTGTCCACATGGGGGCAGGATCTTTGACCACATGGGGGCAGCTATATTGTGTGTTGGAGTGATGATCAATCTGCATATTACTCTTTTATTAGATAGGATAGAGGCCTGGTGCAGGAGTGGGGGCCAGCTGGTTTGCCCTGAAGGGTGTCCCAGATCAGGGTGGGGGTTCCCTTGCGGCGTGGGGCGGCCTGAGCGAGGGGCCTGTGGTGGTTTGCAGGCCGGCCATGCCCCCTGGCAACCCAAGCGGAGGCCCTGGTATCTGGAATGTATTTTCCTTCTACAATTGAAACTTTGTAGCCTGCCGGCAGCCATTTCTGTGGCAGTTAATTCACCTTCTACAATTGAAACTTTGTAGCCTTAAGCGGAGGCTGGGCCCGGCCAGGGTGTGCGGAAAGCTTTGCTTCCCCTGTTGCCGGCGGCAACCCTGGCTTGCTCTCTCAAGCTCCGTTCTGCCGCCATTTCTGTTTGAATTTGTTTACCTTCTATAATTGAAACTTTGTAGCTTGAGTGGAGGCTTAGGCCTGCAACAGCTTGCGGAAAGCTTGGCTTGCTCTGTTACCTGGGAAACCTTGCTCTCTGTGGCTGTAGCCATCTTGGTTGGGTTAATTTGCATACTTGCTCTGATTGGCTGGTAGGTGTGGCTTGTGGGTGTGTCAATGGTACGGTCAATTTGCATATTACCTTTTTATTAGGTAGGATGTCCCTTCAACTCTAAGTATTCTTGCATACTTAAAAGCATCTTGATTGTTAAAAAAATATTAAATTACAATAAAAGAAATATAATGTGCTTATTATATACCAGGTATTACTCTCTTTTAAGTACACAATCTTGCTTAATCCTCCTCATAAAATTCCTGCTAAATAGGTACTATTATTATTTCCATTTTCTTCTTTTTCTAATTAATCTTAGAGGAAGGAAGGGAGAGAGAAACATCAATGTGAGAGAAAACCATTGATCAGTTGCCTCCTGCACACACGAGACCCAACTGGAGATTGAATCCCCAATCTGGGTATGTGCCCTGACCCGGAATTGAGCCCATCTTTTGGTGTACTGGACCACGCTCCAACTAACTGAGCAACACCGGCCAGGGCTACGTTCATTTTCAAATGAGAAAAGGAAGGCCTGATCAAGTCACAGAATAGGCCTTGAAATGTACCATTCTGATCTTCCTCCAGCTCTAGAGACTTGCCTGTTCAAAATTCATCTCATCCATAAAGTAAGCCAGATTGTGTACAATGAAACTGACAGTAAATTTTAAGTGATGCTAATATTTAACCACATACTGTATTTTCCGGCGTATAAGACAACTGGGCATATAGAAGATTTTCCTGGGTTAAAAAGTCGTCTTAGCCCTAGCTGATTTGGCTCAGTGGATAGAGCATCGGCCTCTGGACTGAAGGGTCCCGGGTTCGATTCCAGTCAAGGGCACATGCCTGGGTTGTGGGCTCCATCCCCAGCAGGGGGCGTTCAGGAGGCAGCCAATCAATGATTCTCTCTCATAATTGATGTTTCTATCTCTCTCTCCCTCTTCCTTCCTCTCTGAAATCAATAAAAATATTTTTTAAAAAAAAGTCATCTTATACGCCGGAAAATACGGTAAGTAAAATCAAACAATGAGAAGAAAATGAGGCAAAGATGAAAAGATATGGGGAAACAAGAGGGATAGTGACACAATTCTCTAAAATAGATTTTGAAAAAATTCACATGTCCTATTGGGCGAAACCTGGAACACAGATGACCCTTTATGTAATTGCTCAAAGCTTTTGACTAAAGGAAAGGGAAATCCCATTATCAAATACAAGGTCTTTAAGAAGCCATACTTCATTAGTTGATTAACAATTACTCTTCTTTTTAAAATCTTAACTCATAAAAGCTGTCACAATCAAGTTCCCCAAGTTAATTTTATTTTTAATTTAACTATCATTAAAAATAGAAAACATTAATGTTTTAAATTTATAATGTCTTTAATTTTATTATTAAAGTTATAATGCCTTTTAAAAATTCTTATTTAATTTTATTTTTTTATTGAAGAAGGGGGAGAGGAAGGGAGAGAAGGAGGAAAGAAGGGAGGGAGAGAGGGAGGGAGGGAGGGAGGGAGGGAGGGAGGGAGGGAGGAACAGTGATATGAGAGAGAAACACCATCGATTGGCACCTCCCTGCACATGTCCCAAATGGGGATGGAACCTGCAATCTGGGCATGTGACCTGATGAACCCTCTACCCTTTGGTACACAGTACATTGCTCTAATCAACTGAGCCACATTAGCTAGTGCTAAATTTATAATGTTTTAAAATTTCTGCTTTGTTTCAGATATCCTTGAAGCTAAAAAAAAAAAAAAATTGGTAGCTTCTAACTGAAGAGCAATATATCATTCTAATGAATGAACAGACTATCATAGTAATAGGAAGATTTCTCTCTTCTTTCTTTTTCTTTTTCTAAGATTGGCATACCCTCTTTCTTTTAAAAAAAAAACCTTTATTGTTGAAAGTATTACATATATCCCCTTTTTTCTCCCTCCGACCCCTTATAACCTACCCCTGCCCCTCACCCCAGGCCTCCACCACCCTATTGTTTGTGTCCATGGATTATGCATTCTGCTTTCTTTTTCCATTTCTCTTTCCTACTGACTACTCTGTACTTTGCCTTACACTTTGGTTCTCTCAACCTCCCACCCTCAGATCTTTTTCTCTGCTTTTGAAAAGCAGAAAATATATTAGGTATAGAAATAAATTTCTAGCATATTCAAGGTTTTCCCCCAAAATAAAAAATGCTGAGTTTTAGACTGTTTAGCTTCCTCCAACACCTCATAATGATAATCTGCAAAAAGTACAAATCAAAATGTACTTATGTTTTCATATTAACATTTAGATTTTGACTAATTTTTTTTTCTTTTAGATTTGTCCTTCTCCAAATGATCTCTAAAAAAGTCTGGCTGGCGTGGCTCGGTGGTAGAGCATCAACCTATGAACAGGAGGTCAAGATTCAATTGCCAGTCAGAGAGCATGCCCAGGTTGCGGGCTCGATCTCCAGTGTGGGGCATACAGGAGGCAGCTGATTCTCTCTCATCATTGGTGTTTCTATCTCACTTTCCCTCTCCCTTCTTCTCTGATATCAATTTTAGAAAAGAATTACAGCACTGAAAAATCTCTCCAAAAACACCCACCAAAATGTACTACTAACTATATCAACATCCTTAAGGTTCTATAAGATTGTGACACTGGCATTAACATCAGAGGCAATCATAGTCTAAGAAGCCCTACAGATCAAAATGAATGCAGATCAAAATGAATGCAGCTATCACCAATAACTTACATATCCTAAATATTTTAGAAACAACTAATTATTCATCAAAATATAAACTGTTATAATTAAATTTGGAAGCACAAATGTAAACTTTGCTTCCATTATTGCCTACTAGAATTACAACTAACATTAAAAACAAAGTGAAGTGCATTATTCCAAAAGTAATACATGAATTTCCTAACATCATTAGAATAATTCTAAAGTATTAATGGTACACCATCATCTATAATATTAACCAAGATAATTAATACAAAATTTTATAGCACTGAATTATACTCACTCTGAGCGGAGTCGGGCTTCCATACCATCTGGTAGAAAAAGTTTTATTGTGGAAACAATACACCCATGGGTAACTGGTTAAAACAAACAAATAAAATGGATAAAATAATTGTTTAAAAAATATGAATCTTCATACCTCTTATATGTAAATATATATTTTATTCTTATATGTATTAACTTCTGGGAAAGGAAATAAACCTGATGATTTAATGACAATATTCATTCTCCTGGAGAAACTTGTCCCTACCCATAACAAATCACAAATACAGGTAGAATTATGTTTAGAAAAGTGTCCTAACCTCCAATGCTATAACAAGTCAGTAAAAGGTAAACTTAATATATGGAAGTACAATTGGGGGGTGGGGAGGGAGGAATGCACTGTCTTCCCTATTTGCCAGCATCAAACCTAAGTCCAGCTATTCCCCAGATTAAAATTTAGCCCTTATTCCTTATTCTCCTGTCCCCAACCTATTACTCCTATCCACACCTCACAAAACTCTACAGTTCAGTATAATACAGTTTGAAATATGCCATTCAATTCACCATGAGTGAGAAAACCAAGTCCTCAGACAAATGAAACTGCTGCTACAACTCTCTGCTATGAAGTACCAGAGCTATTTGCTAGACTTTAAGTCTGTTTCCAGTTCAGTATTTATAATTTTGGTTTTGTTTTCTTGTGGTTGTTTCTTCCCCCAAACATCTTTTTATAGCTTTACACCAGTCATTATGCAGACAACTCCCTTTTTTCTTTTCAAGAATTTCTTTGTTTTTAATTCTCACTCAAGGATATGTTTTTCATTGATTCTAAAGGGAGAGGGAGAGAGAAAAGGGGAGTGGGGGGAGAGAGAGAAAGAGAGAAACGTTGATGTGAGAGAAATATTAATTGGTTACCTCCCCTATGTGCCCCAACTGGGGATTGAACCTGCAACCTGGGTATGTGCCCTGATCAGGAATTGAACCTGTTCCCCTTCAGTGCACAGGCTATGCTCTAACCAACTAAGCCACACCGGCCAGGGCTACAGACAACTTCTTACTTCCTCCTTTTCCTTCTGAAGATTTCAAGAGACAAAAGCCCCCAAAGTAGCACTGTACAGAGAGCTTCTCTCTCTTTTTTTTGTTTTTGTTTTCTTTGTTAATCCTCGCCCAAGGATTTGTCCCCCATTAATTTTTCACGAGAATGGAAGGAAGGGAAGAAGGTTTGGGGGGTGGGGGGGATGGGGAAAGAGAGATATCCACGTGAGAGAGACACATCAACTGGTTGCCTTCCACATTCATCCTGACCGAGACCGGGGATCAGGATCAAACCCACAACCCTTTGGTGCATGAGCAGAAGTTCTAACCACTGAGCACACTGGCCAGGGCAAGAAAGCTTCTCTTTGTATGTGTGTTTCATAGAAAAAAATTTGGGGGGGTTGGTTTAAAAGTTGACAGTTTTTTACTTCTCTAATCTTTAAATAGTACCTCTTCCAGGGTTCAAAGGGTTAATTTATTTAGTTTACCAAACTCTAATTAAAAATGAATGCAGGGTGATGAAAATAACTATATCATGTTTAGAGGAGCAGTGGTTATGTGACTGTATAGATTGTCAAAACTCACTGAATTCTGTATATAAAACTGATGTAAATAAACTATATCTCAATAAAACTGATTTTAAAGAATAGAGCTAATGTACTTACAGGAGGGTAACTTACTAAGTGAAAGTCCTACAAATCATCAAGAAGGTATTATAAACATGAAGTAATATGATTACTCTGACATCTGGAAATACACATTAAATTTAAGTAATTTAGCACATTTTACTCAATATTAATTTTCATTAACTTATTTATTATATGAAAAGTGCTAGCACATATTAAGAACCATCTATGGACAGTCTTTCAAATTCTCTGCCTAACATAGCAATTATGGCCATGAACTACTAAGCCCCTTCCTTCCTTCCTTCCTTCCTTCCTTCCTTCCTTCCTTCCTTCCTTCCTTCCTTCCTTCCTTCCTTCCTTCCTGCCTCTTCCTCCACCCTGCTACCATAAATACCCTAGAACAAATCTACTTGCATCTCCAAATACCTTACTTTTCACAACCCCATGCCTTTTACACAAGCTGTCCTATCAGTGATGTCCTTTATCCCCTGACCTGCATGACCAAATGCTTCTTATCCTCTAGATTCAGACTTTTCTAGTTCCTTTACCAAAGCTCAGAATCTAAGTTGTGTCCCCAGAGCCTCCTAAATCTACTTATTATAACAACAAGCACACTGCAGTTTTAATATTTATCATTTACACAACTGCTGTCTCAACAATTAGATACAACTCTTTGAGGGCAACAAGGATTGGTTGCTTCTGGTACAAAGCAGGCATTTAGTAAATGTTTATTGAATACATCCAAGAACATGTCTGGTTAATATTTTACAGCTTCCATCGCTCAGGAGTGAAGTTGCCTGCCTCTCACTTTGAGAATGGCAGGGTTCATCTCCATTTGCAAGAAACACCTAATTCCCTCCTTTCCCTGGCTAAAGATAGGGAAGTGACGGATTTACTCCAGCTCTAGGGCTCTCTCAGAAATTTACTACAAACAGGCTACAATAAATACGGGAGCACAATACAAGAAGATCCAGCAAGACTGACACTTTACCAATACATTTAAATTAATAAGAAAATTGTTTTTAAAAAATAAGTGTAGTGAGTTTCAGTGCTAAGATGACAAACTATATATCAGGATTTCTATTGTTCAGATACATCCCGGAAGTCCAGCAACTAGACTGGTGTACAAACTGTGAGATGAACCAAGTGCTAACACTTACTGGGCAATATAGGGTTGTCGCACTATTGAAGGCAGTTATAGACCACGGTCTGACTACACTGACAATATAGCCAACCCTTCCTTTGAAAAGGTTCTTGTGACAACTAGATGCACAGAAATGTCAGTTACCTCTTTAATAATATGCAAAAGCAATCTGATGAAAATGTTTTGTTCTAAAACTTATATTAATCAACTCTATATAGCAGCATTTCTCAAAATGGGGTGCTAGTAGGTGGGGTTAGAGGAGCTTAGAAAAAAATTGGTTAAAAGAAGTTGAGTTTTTAATCTTTTAAATCACAGGCTTTCTCAGAGCTTAATGTACATCATGATGCATTTTCAAAACCTATGTAACCATTGAGCACATCCCTGCTCCCTTTTTAGGAACACATAAAGGAACTATGTGATTATGGATACACACACACACACACACACACAAACACACACACACACACTCTAGAGGCCTAGTGCATGAAAATTCATGCACTGGAGGGGGGGTCCCTCAGCTCGGCCTGCCCCCTCTCACAGTCTGAGAGCCCTCAGGGGCGGGAGGCAACCCGGCGATCAGGGGAAGGCAAAGCCCACATCACACCTCTGCTGCGGCCACTGCCGTCAGCGCAAGCCTCGGCCAGCCCTGGTTACCTGAGCCTTGGGCTGGCCCTGGGCAATTGGACAGCCGCCATCTGAGTCTTGCCTGTGCCTCAGGCTGGCCCTGGGCAGCTGGGCAGCCACCATCCGAGGCTTGCCTGGCCTCGGCCGGCCCTGCTTGCCTGAGCCGCAGTCAGTGGTGGGTGCAGGAGGACCCGAGGCCCCCAGCGGGGCTGAGGGGACTCCGGCGGCAGGAGTGTGGAGCAGCCGGCCCCCCCCCCCCCCCCGCTGTGGGTGCCACCATCTTGTGACATGTGATGGTCAATTTGCATATTACCTCTTTATTATATAGGACACACACACATACACATATATATGGCATATATAGTATTTTGAAGAAAATATGGGATGGGCAAAAGTTGTGAGTATGCGAAACACAGTTTGTTCTTGTATTTTTATTTATTAATTATTGTATTATTTTCCATATGAACAACTGTAAATCCACTTTTGCCCTACCTTGTACTTTGGAAAATGCTGCTGGACAGTATTTTATTAAGTACTTTTAAAACAAACTATGCTCTCCAAATTCACCCAGAAGCATTATTACAGTGTTTAAAAGATTCAAAGACAAAACTGATTGTAAAACACACCATTTATACGTTTCTCGGGCCTGGTCAGTGTGGCTCAGTGATTAAGCGTCAACCTATGAACCAGGAGGTCATGGTTCGATTCCTCGTCAGGCACATGCCCAGGTTGCAGGCTCAATCCCCAGTAGGGTGCATGCAGGAAGTAGCCAATCAATGATTCTCTCCGATCATTGATGTTTCTCTCTCTCTCCCTTCCTCTCTTAAATCAATAAAAATATATTTCTAAAAAATAAAAGTTTCTCAGAAATTCTCTCTCTTCTTGAGCTGGGGCATCCATCTTTTACTGCACTTGTACATCAGAGCACCTGGTCCACAGGCTTTCAGACTCTGGGACTTCTATCATTACCACTTGCTCTCCTGGTTCTTGGGCCTTTGGACTCGGGCTGGAGCCATTGGCTTTCCTGGTTCTCCAGCTGGCAGACAACAGATTGTGTGACTTCTCACCCTGTGATCACTGTGCAAAACAGCAAATATTCCTCTCTCCTGGTTAATATGAGTTCCTGCTACTTCTTTACCAATTATTGAAGCCTTAATTCTACTTTGCCTTCTCTAAAGATACGATTTACTGAAATGCCCAATCATAGAATCCTACCCCCTTTCTTTTTTTAAAATATATTTTTATTCATTTCAAAGGGATAGAAACATCAATGATGAGAGAGAATCACTAATCAGATGCCTCTTGCACTGGGGATCGAGCCCGCAAGCCAGGCATGTGCCCTGATAGGGAATCAAACCGTGACCTAATTCATAGGTTGATGCTCAACCACTGAGCCACACTAGCTGGGCCCACTCCCCTTTCAAACCCCAGCTTTCTTGGATCCTCCCCAAACCATCCAGCCAAAGCCTTAATTCTATATTAGATCTTTTCTAACACTTCTTAGTGTGACACCTCTGGTTACTCAAATTATTTGTTCTCTTTTTTTCTATAATGAGTAATAAATCCAGCTTGTTCAAATAAAAATAAAAAGATTCTTGGGCAGGGTAAGAAGTCCACAGGTACATTGCCATATTAAATATATATTTATCCATTATAAGCTACACCCAAATTTCAGAAATGTTAAAACATGAAAAACAGGTGTGTCTGAATTGGGGAAACAAGGTATTTGTGGAAGAAAAATCTGCAATTACCTTCTGTAGTTAGATTAAAAACCAGAATTAAGACTACAAAAGCTGACTGCCACTTATATGGGTGTTTTTCTCTGTTATCTCACAGAGATTATTTATTTTGCTTTTGAGTTAATATATTTACTTTATGATATGCAGCCAGCCTTTTCTATTGCCTCTTCACATGAACACCACTTAAAGGACCCATGTTCACTTTGATAAGTTGAAAAACTGTTTAAGGCCCTAGACTGGGAGACTAAAACTTCTGAAGTATGTTGCAATCTAGTTCTATCATCATTCTTGCATTGCGTAGTAAGGTTAATACAACTTACACTTGAGTAGTTTGAAGGATCTCTTGAAATGACTGGCAATAATAGGAAGTACAATGAGTAAGTTCATAAAAGCCCAAGAAAACTTTAAAAAACCAAGAGCTAAATGAGAGGTGTTAAAATTTCCCTTAGAGGTGTTAATATTTCCCCAAGCTGCCCTAGCCCATTTGGCTCAGTAGATAGAGCAACAGTCTGTGGACTGAAGGGTCCTAGGTTCAATTCCAGTCAAGGGCACACACTTTGGTTGGAGGCTCAATGCCTGGCCTGGGCGGGAGGCAAACAATAAATGTGTCTCTCTCACATAGATGTTTCTTTCTGCTCTCTCGCTTCCTTCCACTCTAAAAATCAATGGAAAAATATCCTCAGGTGAGGATTAACAAAAAACAAAAACAAAAAGGATGATGCTGTTGTATTAAATATATAGAGTTTCAATAATAATAATAATAATAATAATAATAATAATAATTTCCCAAGCTGGGGACTTATTTGCTTAATTTCCTTTTGACTGAAATCTAAGATAAAAGAGTTACTGAACTTTCACTCCTAAATTTTTTGCTTCATAATGCTTTCCATTCAAAGACCATTTTTCTTTTTTCAAGTTAGAAAAGAGGCAGGGAAAGTTAGCTGAAAAGAAAAATACTCCTTTAATTCTAAAAAGTATTTTTTAAAAATATGTTTTTATTGATTTCAGAGATAGAAACATCAATGACAAGAGAAAATCACTGATTGGCTGCCTCCTGCACACTTCCTACTGGGGATCAAGCCCACAACTCCACCAAGTGCCCCATCTGGGAATCGAACCATGACCTCCAGGTTCATGGGTTGATGTTCAACCACTGAGCCACACTAGGCGGGCAAAAATATTTTTAAATTGATATTGTATCATTCTATCTTCATTTGTGAGCTGAGTTCAGTTATAAAAACTTTACCGCAGGTATAATTCCTATAGGAAAGGCAGCATGGATACTTTAATCTTTCTCTTTTTTTCTTTTAATATATTTTTATATATTTTGGAGAGGGAGAAAGAGAAAAACATCAATGATGAGAATCACTGATTGGCTGCCTCCTGCTAGGATTGAGCCCGCAACCCAGGCATGTGCCCTGACTGGGAATCGAACCAAGACCTCCTGGTTCATAAGTTGACACTCAACCACTGAACCACGCCTGCCAGCCAGGCTAATCTTTCTCATTATTTGTTTGTAGATTGATAAACAGGCTTCCTAAGTTCTTCTAAAGGCAATCAAATCTTTTTCTTTTAGAATCATTGTGCATTCATGGATTCAAACAAATTTGATACATTTCAATCCACTGCTGTTATTATTATTTGATGATCAAATTGTCCCATCTTTGATCAATTGGAACTCCACATTAATTCTTGAGTCCTTTGACAGAAACCCAATAGTCTTAGATAGTTTCATTGCTTTCTGGTATGATAAATATTCCAGGCTCAATTTGTATATTTCCTCCCCTAGACCCAGAATCAGCTACCATTTCTTCCAGGAATCTTGTTTCTACATATTTATTTGGTGGGAGGAATCCTTTCTCTAGGTAGGTGGATTCATTTTCCACTTTCTCTAGCATACTGTGAAATGATATTGCTCTTTGGCATATTTTTTATTCACCAATGAGGAGTGGTGATTCTTTGGCTTTACCTGTTTGTTTAATATTCACTGAGAACCTGCTGGCTACAAAGCAGTATGCTGAGGATGATGGAAAACAACAAGATGATTATGGCTAGGATTTCAATTTCGTTTACAGAAAGAGAACTAGAAATACTTAACATAACAAAGGGAGAAACTTTCACAAATACTACAATAAATATAAAACACTGTGGGAATTTGGAATGGACAAGGGCAGGGGAAGGAAAGGCAGAGAAAATGGCATAAGCAAAGAAACAGAAAAAGAGAAGGATATGAGAGAGCACAAATCTAAGGAGAGAAGATTGAAAAGATGAGATGAAGAACATATTTCAAGGCCCTCATGCTAAGCACATTATACATGTTAACTCCATATGACAAACCATGCAAATAGTTATTTTTATGTCCCATTTTACATATGAGGAAACTAAAGTCAAAGAGACTAAAATAACTTGCTGGAGATCACACCTTTGGCAAGTGGCAGTGCTAGGATTCAAAAGAATCTTTTCCATATACCCTCTTATCTCTAAACAATAGAGTTAATAGCTTAACATATATAAGGGAAATAAAAGCAAAAGATTAAATTGAGTCATATTTTTGAGGGCTTCAAGTGTACAATTAAGCATTTCAGACTTTATTCTGCAATTGGCACAGTCACCAAGGCTTCTAAAAGCAGAATGACATAAATAAATCTGTACCAGAAGAATAGTAGCCAGAAGTGGAAAGCTTCTGTAACACTCTAGGTTGGCAACAGGAAAAACAAGAAATAGCAGGGAAAGGAGGGCAAATGGTGTAGATAACATAACTGCTGGAGATAAGAAAGAGACGGGATTCAGAAGAGATACCAAGAAGCTGAGCTAGAGTGTTTGGGAGAATGATGGAATAGAACAGTGATGGCGAACCTATGACACACGTGTCAGCACTGACACGCGTAGCCATTTCTGATGACATGCGGCCGCCTCAGCGGCCGCATGCCGAGGATGAAACATTTGCTGCTCCTGAGGATGAAACATTTGCGAAATAATGTTTTTTCCTCAAAGTGACACACTACCCGAGTTATGCCAGTTTTTTGGCGAAGTTTGACACACCAAGCTCAAAAGGTTGCCCATCACTGGAATAGAAGAAATTGGGAAGTCAGTAGAATACTCTCGTTTGAAGACTAAATTGAGCTGTATACAGAGTAAGGTGACAGCAGACATTCGAAAGGAAACAACTGCAAGCAGCTGGAAATACAGTATAGAGCCAGCATGAACAGATTCACAGCAGACAAAGCAAGAAGTGAAACTTGGGACTTGAGGATAAGGGAAAGCATTAAAACATTTGCCAGAAATTTAATTGAGTAGGGTTCTTAAACATCATTGTCCAAAAGAACAATTTGAGGCTTTAAAAAATTATATATGTCCAAGTCCCACACCCAGTAATTCTCCTTCTTAGGGCTGAATGGGTGAGATCCAAGCATCTGTAGTTTTACAAAGCTATGCAGGTAATTCTGGTGTACATCCTGGGTACACTGCCATGACATCAGAAAGATTCTCTCAGTCAACCTGGCAAATCTGGTGTGGTCTGTGATGAGTCAGCTTTGTGATTTTCCCTAGGAGCTAGAAAGTAGAAGCATGTAAAGTTTATGGTGAAAGTTACCAAGAGCTAGGAAAAAGCAAGCCAGCATAGCCAAAAGTCAAGGAGTAGACTAGTTGGTGAGAATATCTTTGAATGGCCAATGATGTGTTCCAAAGAACAGACGGTAAAGGATCCTGGCTCGAAGGCTACTGAGAAAGAAGGGTAAATTTGATGGCAAAAAAATAAAGATGATGCAAATGACTGGCAAGGGTTTTAGTGATAATAAAAGTACCTGGCCCTGCTCTGAGCACTTTATAACATCCTTTCAATGTTCACATTGAACACTGAGTCACAGTGTGAACAATGAACACTATACCAAAACCCTTGAGTCCCATTTCATAATATGAGGAAATTCAAGCTTAAGGCAGAGTAAGGAGAAGTAACTAAGTCACAGCAGAACAAAAAGGGCAGTGGGTAACAAGAATGTTGCCAATTCCCAATCCTCCTATTAGGAGGAAGGTTGTAAAAAGTCTTAGTTAATATGATAAAAAGAAGTTTGTAAAATGGTGGATGAAGATTCATGGGACGTTTTGAAATTTATCAACAATATTGGTGCCAGGTTGAGTGGAGTTTCTATAATGAAGACAGACACACTGACTGCTCTTGCACAGCTTACAGTTTAGTGAGGGCGGCAAACACATAAGGGGAGGAGCACAGTGTGGAACGGGGACACGGAAGGGCACCGTGTCCAGCCTACAAACATTTCTAGGTGAAGGAAAACACACGTGTGTGCAATGGCTTGAAGGCCAGAAAAGGCAAGGTTTATTGTGGGAATAAAAGTAATTGAGTGCTGTGGGAGCATAAAGCAAAAGGAAGATACCATTGACTTTGCTCTTCAGAGGCTCTTTTTTCATAGGGACTTACCCAGGAACAGATATTGGTGAAGTGGACCTGAGCTGATGAGCTGATAGAAGTTTGTGAACTTTATAGAACTAACCAGTCCCAAACTTTGCAACAGAGGACTGTCATGTTGTATGACCCAAAAAATTCATGTCCTGTCTGAACAGTTTGTGGGTTTGGGAACAAAGTGGTGGCCAGTAGCTGGTTTGGTAAGGCTCCCATCCCAGGAGGATCTAATAGGTTGGCTTTCTCCATTCCTTCCTTCCTTTAAAAATAAAAAATCCATTATAATGTCATTCTATTTGTTTTACAATGATTATTTTTTATCTATAAGGCAGGTTGTTAGTACAGTACTAATCAGTGAGCTTCCTCCCTGGAGCCGCACTATATAAAAAGCCAAAAGACAAAATCAGCTTGTTTTAAAGGGCTGGGAAGAGAAGAAACAGTAATATAAACTGATATGTTCAATGACATAGGCTCATATCACCTAACAAAATCCTGACTTTATAGACACACACACTTCTACACATTATATATTCTTTTTAAAGTTTCCTTTTACACATAGATATTATGTAAATTCCATATACACTGGAGGGTTTTTTATTTGAGAGAGGGAGGAGAGGAAGGGGAAGGAGAGAGACAGAGAGAGAGAGAACGTTAATGTGAGAGAGAAATGTCTATCAGTTGCCTCTACACAGGGATTGAACCCGCAACCTGGGTATATGCCCCAACCAGGAATTGAACCTGTACACCAAGAGGTGGTTCCAACCAACTGAACCACACTGGCCATCATACACAATGGGCAAAAACTAAAACCATTTCCCCTAAGAACAGGAACAAGACAGGGATGTCTGCTTTCACCACTATTATTCAACATAATACTGGCAGTACTAGCCTCAGAGATCAGACAAGAAGAAAAAATAAAAGGCATCCAGATTGGAAAGCAGGAAGTAAAACTGTCATTATTCACAGATGACAAGATATTGTACATAGAAAACCCTAAAGACTCCAAAAGTCTACTAGATTTAACAAATGAATTCGGCAATGTAGCAGTATACAAACTTAACATTCAGAAATCAATGGCTTTTTTATACACCAATAATGAACTCTCAGAAAGAGAAACTAAAATAAATCCCATTTACCATTGCAACAAAAAATTAATATACTTAGAAATAAACTTAACCAAGGAGGTAAAAGACCTGTACTCAGGAAACTACAGGACATTGAAAAAAGGGATAGAAGAAGATATAAATGAGTGGAAGAAAATACCATGTTCATGGATTGGTAGAATCAATATTATTAAAATGTCCATACTACCCAAAGCAATCTATAGATTCAATGCAATCTCGATTAAAATACCAATGGCGTATTTCACAGATATAGAACAAACACTCCAAAAATTTATATGGAACCAAAAGACCCCGAATAACGGCAGCAATTTTGAGAAAGAAGAACAAAGTTGGAGGCATCACAATACCAGATATCAAGTTACACTACAAAGCCACTGTCCTCAAAAGAGCCTGGTACTGGCACAAGAACAGGCATATAGATCAGTGGAAGAGAACAGAGACCCCAGAAATTGACCCAAGCCATTATGCTCAATTAATATTTGACAAAGGAGGCAAGGGCACACAATGGAGTAAAGGCAGTCTCTTCAATAAATGGTTTTGGGAAAACTGGACAGGTACATGAAAAAAAATTAAACTAGACAACCAACTTACACCATTCACAAGAATAAGCTCAAAATGGATAAAAGACCTAAATGTAAGTCATCCTATATAATAAAAGGCTAATATGCAAATTGTCCCCACGACCAGGAGTTCACCCGGGAGCTCGACCAGGGGTCGGGGCCAGCCGGCCAACAACCCATGACCCCTCCCCCAGGCCGGCCACATCCCCTCCCCCTGCTGGCCTGGCCTGCGAATTTGTGCACTGGGCCTCTAGTGAAACCATAAAAATCTTAGAAGGAACCATAGGCAGCAAAACCTCAGACATCTCTCGCAGCAATATGTTTACTGATACATCTCATAAGGCAAAGGAAACGAAGGAGAAAATAAATGGAACTACATCTAAATCAAAAGCTTCTGCAAAGCAAAAGAAACCATCAACAAAGTGAAAAGAGATCCTACTGGGTGGGAGAACATTTTTGCCAATGATAAATCTGATAAGGGGTTAATTTCCAAAATATATAAGGAATTCACACAACTTAACAAAAGGAAGACAAACAATCCAATTTAAAAAATGGGCAAAAGACCTAAATAGACACTTCTCCAAAGTGGACATACAGAAGGCCAAGAGATATATGAAAAAATGCTCAAAGTCACTAATCATCTGAGAGATGAAAATTAAAATGATAAGGTATCACCTCATACCTGTCAGAATAGCTATCATCAACAAATCAACAAACGACAAGTGTTGGCAAGGATGTGGAGAAAAGGGAATCCTAGTACACTGCTGGTGGGAATGCAGACTGGTACAGCCACTGTGGGAAACAGTATGGAGTTTCCTCAAAAAATTAAAAATGGAACTGCCAGCCCTAGCCGGTCTGGCTCAAGGGATAGAGCATCAGTCTGCGAACTGAAGGGTCCTGGGTTCGATTCCAGTCAAGAGCACATGCCCAGATTGTAGGCTCAATCCCCAGGAGGGGGGTGCAGGAGGCAGCCAATGAATCTCTCTTATCTTTGATGCTTCTATCTCTCTCTCCTTCCTCTCTGAAATCAATAAAAATATATATTTTTAAAAATGGAACTCCCATTTGAACCAGTAATCCCACTTCTAGTAATATATCCTAAGAAACCTGAAACACCAATTACAAAGAATATATGCACCCCATGTGGGAGTCTGTACTTGTTCCTCAATAAATCTCCACCTTTGCTATACTAAAAAAAAAAAAAAAAAAAAAAAAAGAATATATGCACCCCTATGTTCACAGCAGCATTATCTATAATAGTCAAGATCTGGAAAGAGCCCAAGTGCCCATCAGTAGATGAGTGGATAAAAAAAACTGTGGTACATTTACACAATGGAATATTACACGGCAATAAAAAAGGAACTCTTACCATTTGCAACAGCATGGATGAACCTGGAGAGTATTATGCTAAGTGAAATAAGCCGGTCAGAGAAAGCTAAGTATCATATGATCTCACTCATATGTGGAATCTAATGAAGAAAATAAACTGATGAACAAAATAGATCCAGAGACATAGAACCACGAACAAACTGATGAATTTCAGAGGGAAAGTGGGGGGTGGGTAGATTAACCGAGGAACTTATATGCAGATATGCATAGCCCATGGACACAGACAATAGTGTGGCAAAGGCTTGGGAAAGGCAGGTGCGGGGAGGAGGGGGTCAATGGAAAAGAAAAAAAGCAGACATCTGTAATACTTTCAACAGTAAAGATTTAAAAACACACAAAAAAACGAGTATCCCTTACAGTAGAAAGGAATTGGGAAAGAGCATTCAGTAACAGTCACTCCCTTGGAGATCTGCATATATGTTAGCATATTAGAAGCTCTGCGGGTGGGGGAAAAGGGTCCTATATATGGTGACAAGAGAAGATTTGACTTTGGGTTGTGGGCACATGGTGCAATATATAGATCTTATAACATAGAAACCTGTATGATCATGTCTACCAATGTCACCCCAATAAATTTAATTGGAAAAGAAAAGTAAAGCTCTGGAAGTCCCCATTACCTTGGGTTAACTAAGATGTCCTAAATATATTTGATTACCTTATTCTTTTATCAATAAACACCTATTAATTCTCTTTGGGAAATGCAAGCCAAGGAGTTAGACATTCCCTGGAGAGGACAGTTTAATTCAATTATCTGTGTTCTGTGGGTTACTCACACCTGGGGCTCAGTTAAATGTTTACTGAATGACTTGGTAGCAGAAGAGGTGTGATTTGGCAATAGCAGACATCAGAGTGTCCACGATAGCTGTTCTCATTATAGCCATACATAAGTTGAGTTCTTTAATTGAGTACTAAATATTTTGCATCAAAATACAAACTTTTCTATTTTACAATTATAAATGGAAATTTCTAAAACTGTGGCCCTACACAAATTCAAATATCAAAACCCAACTTCCTGGGGAGGCCAACAAAACCCAGTAAAACTAATACTGCAATTCCAGCACCAGTGAAAGTAAAAATATAATACACATGCACACGCACAGCAGCATCACCACCACCACCAATCCCTGTATACACTGTCTAAAGTGTCAGTGACTGATGACTCAGGGTATCACCAAATCAGAGTATGTTCAGAGAAATGAAAGAAGAAACTTGCCAATTGGGTCCACTGTCCATATTAAACTAAGACAGTGGAACCGCACTCTTTTGTTTCCTATTCATTTAGTTTTATGATTCAGCTATATAGTTTCATGGTCATAAGTAGAGAGTTATTAGCTACAGCCAGAAAACTTCAGAATTCTAAACATACAGACAATTTACATTTATTTAGCTAGAGAACTTCTAGTTTCAAACACTGAGGCATGAAATTTTATAACTGTGACAAGTATTATTAGCTGCTTTCAGAGCTCTAATTTTGTTTGAGGCAACAATGTATGCACAACTGGAAGGGATAAGTTATAACTGATCAATAATGGATCTCCTTTTCACCTTTGCCAAGTAAGTAACTTCCCAGGCTTCTCTGTAGCTACAAGTAGCTATGTATGTAACATATCCATGTGGCCATTGAGACAAAAGGGAGAAATCTGCTGGGAGGATTCTATAAAAAACTATTCTTTCAACATGAAAAGAGAGCCACACAGGAAAGCATTTTGTCCCCACCTCCTCCTTTTGGCTAGAACACTGGTGTGAGAAAAATAATGCCTGGGGCTACAGCCCGCACACTTTGACTATGAGGCAAAGAGCATAAGCATAAGAAGCCAACAGGTTAAGGATAATAGCACGTGAGGACAGTAAGACCCTGGATTCCTGATAACATCACTGAGTCAAGAGAACAAAGTCTGGACCTACCTGTCTCCAGACTTCTTATTCACAATAACTATCTTTATGGTTTAAGCTCCTACTGATTGGGTATGGAGTCACTGCATACTGTTTCCTAACTGACACAGTCATGACCTATGTAGTCATACTGTGATGAAGAATATAGATTAATTATTAACATTTCAGATTTTAAAATTTTGTAAAATAGGAAATATGAGACTTTTAACTTTCACTGCATATAATGCTGTATTTAAATTGCTTCTACAAGCACAACATATTTTGTAACATTTAATGATAGAATAAAAATAAAGTTAAAAAGATAAATATTAGGAAAAATTGATCCATACCCGTACCTTTCCGTGTGTTCTCTGTCACATCTACTCCAAACTGGATAATGTCACCAGAAAGAATTTCACATGGTGGACTTTCTTCAGAGCCTCGACTCAATCTCTGGCTATTTATAAAGGTACCATTACTACTTTTAGTGTCTTGGAGATAAAACTGCAAAAACAAAATTGAAAAGCCAAAGATTAATAGTAATAATTCTAAACCTAAATTTAAAAAAGTACGTCCAACTTTGCAAACTACTGCAGGTGAATTTTCCCCCCACTATCAATTCAAACCACTTGTTTCAGCTAAGGTTCTCCTTTGATATATATATAAAATTAGAACACTAAAATCAGTTATTTAAAATCCAGCTAAACAAAATAGTACAATCATTTTGGAAAAAAGTATATAAGGTCCTCAAAATGTTAAACATAAAGTTAGCATATGAGCCAAAAATTCCACTCCAAGGTATATATTTAAGAAAACTGAAAACATAGATCCTCACAAAAACTCATACACAGTGTTCATAGCAGCATTTATTCATAATAGCCAAAAAGTAGAAACAACCCAAATGTCCAACTAATGAATGGGTAAATAAAATAATGGTCTATCCATCTGATGTTATATTATTTGGCAATAAAAATGAATGAAGTATTGATTCATGCTACAACATGGATAAACCTTTAAAACATTATATTAAATAAAAGACCATATATTATGTTATTATATTAAAATACTCAGAATAAGCAAATCCATACAAACAAAATTACATTAGTAATCCCAAGGGGCCGAGGTGCCAGGCCATGGGGTGAGGTAGGGTGAGAATGACTACTAATGGGTATGAGGTTTCTTTTGGGAGTGATTAGAATGTTCTAAAATTATATAGTGGTGATGGTTGCATAACTGTGAATACATTAAAAACCTCTAAATTGTACACTTTAAGTCTATCTTTCCATCTCACTCTGACTTTGTAATTTTCCTAGGTTGTCTAGGTTAAGTCAAAGGAAGTGTTGTTTATTCCACAGGCAGGACAAATGGTTTTAGGTAACACTTATAATTAATAGCTATCCGTTAGCTAGCATACTTGATATTAGGACCAATATATACACCATAAAATTTTTTGTTAAGCAGACTGGAGACACCAGAAACTAAAATAATGGAACCAACTATGAAGATAATACTTCCTTGCCTCCTAAACTTGCCTTTCGTCACTTAGATTACATAATCTCCCTCTTTAAAAGGGAAGGGATAGGAGGAAGCACAGGAAGCCCACCTGTTTATCACTTACTTATCCCAAAATAAATTAGGAACAACTGGGATCATACACAATAGACTTACCAGGAAGAGAATAACCAATAAGAAAATATGTACCTTTCTTTCTGAAATTTTCTACACTCTCCAGCCCTGAATATCTAGCAACATATTTTCACTGAATTCCTTTCTAAGGAAGAAAGGAAAGAAAAAAGAAACACACAAACCCTAATGTTTATTAAAATACATGTGACACCACCAGGCTCTCATTTAACCTTAACATTAAAGCTGTGATATAGGTATTACTTCCTTTTATAAATGAGAAAAGGAGACCCAGGCAAGTATTTTTCCAAATGTCACAGAGCTATGGAACACAGAAGCAAGGATTCAAATAAGAGAATTAAAAGAAATATCTTTCCCATTACTTCAACTGACCTTTATGTTTCATTTGTGCTTCACTCCTCCCACAGGCTCTCTTCCAAAATGAAACACAACAAAAGAATAAGCAATTTGCAGAAAATATGGAAATGACAATTCTTTTCATTAATTCTTAGGTGACAATATAAAGGCCATCAAGCTGCCTATAAAATGATTTATTCTGTTTATAATTCTTTTTAAAAAAAAAATATATATTTTTTAACTATTTCAGTGAGGGAGGAAGACGGAGAGATAGAAACATCAATGATGAGAGAGAATCATCAACTGGCCGCCTCCTGCACATGCCCTACTAGGAATCGAGCCCGCAACCTGGGCATGTACCCTGACAGGAAATCAAACCAGTAACCTCTTGGTTCACAGGTTGATGCTAACCATTTAGCGACACTGTCCAGGTTCTGTTTACTAGTATAATTCAAAAGAGACCACTGTTACTTTAGTTAGCAGTTTGTGTATTTAACTAAAGACCATAGTAAAGAAAACTATGAATATTTTACAAGTCCATTTGAAACTTAGAGGCCTTAACATTTCATACCAGGGAGAATAGCACAGACAACACACTCAAGTAAGAACATTTATCCTCAACATTTTTTCTATACTAGAACTTAAATGTTACACTGTATAAGGGAGTTTGTTTTTTGTTTTTAAATAAATATACTCTTGGGAAATGTGGTGATATCTGGATTCTGGTTTGGCCATTTTCAGTAATGTGTGCTATGTATGGTAAACCCCAAGGGATTATACCGGAATTATAGTGGTTTTCAAACTTCAAGTTCTGATCCATTAATGTTACTAAGTTAATTTAATGGGATGCAACTAGTATTTCATTTTAAACATTAAAGAGAACAGAAGATAAATAAGAATATCAGCTAAACAGTACTGAAATGAGGTTCAGAACTATTTAGCAAACTTTGAAAAACAAAAAAGTGTGTATGTACTCCTCATGTATGTAACTCTTATATAAATCTAAAACCATAAATATCAAATAAAAAATCGATATTAACGCAGGTTGTTTTATGCTGACATAGCTATATTACTACTCAAAGCAGCACCCATTTAGCTTGAACATAGTTTACATTGGTTGCTCATTCTTCCTTTGCTCTCAACCTAATGGCTTCTATACACCTCAGAATAAAGTCCAAAGTTCTTAACATTATAACCTGAAAAGCCCTACATAATCTGGTTCCTGGCTCCTTCTCCAAATTCATTCACTTCCACCATTCTATTTCCTCATCCCTCTCAGCCACACTAATCTCCACATATGCCCCTGGGTCTCTGCATTTGTGGAGAGTTAGACATCATTTGTTTTACTTCACTGAAGAAATATTTTGTTGATATGATTTAACTTTTTGCCCTTGGCTGCTTTGAAAGATGGATATAAAAAGTATTTCTGTACCACCTATGAAACCACCTGCCATTATTCAGTCTACATTGAACAGAAGCTATTTAAAATTAGGTTAGGAACCTCAAAATAGGAGTGGGGAAAACCATCAGCAGCCATAGGACCTGCATGAAGTCAGCATCTGTGCAGGATGCATAGGGAAGCAACTGGGCATTTGAGGGACTTAAAAAGAACATCAAAATAGTCAGTAGGTATTTACTGGATAGTATGATGGCCAATTTGAGAAGAGAACTTTGAAAATTAGAAAGGTTTATCCCAATCCAATCACAAGAGAGTGCCAGGTAAGTTCTGGAAAAGGCTGGAGCAGTCTGAATCATATAAATTCTTAAAATCAACCCCCTAACCAAAGCTGCCTTCCACAATAGGACTCCACACTGAGGAAAGGCTGCTGGGTGTGGACACAAAATTGAGCAAAACAGAGATAAGGGAAGAAGAAGTCCAGTAAAAGTAGAGAAGGGGAAAGAAGTCACCATATTTTTAAACATTTTACAAAAAAAAAAAAAAAAAAAACCACACCCAAAAAATACCAGAAGAGGGAGCTCTGTGACATTAGAAAAGTTATCCTAAATCATGATCCCTTCTAAAAGTTCAGAAAAACAAAACTTCACATAAGAATAAGCAACAGAAAAATGTCAAGGTCCCATCCCATACAGTTATTTTAAGAAAAAAGAGACTGAAGAGCAGAATAACATCCCTACATATAATGAAAGACAGACCTCGGGCACACATCAAAATTATAACATACTATTTTAAAACAAGTTAAAAGGCATTAAAAAAAAATTCAAGACATAAAAGAAAAACATAAATCACAATTATAAAACTCCAGAAAAGGTCACTTCAGAAATGAATACAAAATTAGAAAGGACACGAGTGCCTAAATATAACAAATAATGCATTTATAGAAATAAAAGGTAAAAAGGAGGAAATTTTTAAAAATCAAAAAGAAATTAAGAAAGTGACATCAGTAAAATGGTGGAGTAGGCAGCTCTAAGCTCCCCAATCCCTTCAGAAACTTTGAAAACAAGTAAACAATGTCAGAATCAACTTTGTTAGAACTCCGGAAAAAAAGTTTTACAGAAGCCAGTGAATACTGAATCTTACTTAAAAATGTTAAGAAATCTTTGTGGCATTACTTACCCTTCCCCAATACATTAGAAGTCGTGAAGACATGAGCCTGCTTTCCCAGTGTGGGATCCCGATACCTGGGTCCGGAATGAGCAAAACAGACCTAAATCTCAAATTACTGTGTCTGTATGTTCTAATCTGTCTGGGGGCTATCTGATGGACTAACACAAGGCTCTTATTTCTGTTTAGCCTAACCTAGAACTCACCCAAGCTAAAAATTAAGTGACTGGCTAAAAAAGTGGGATTTATATCCCCAGTGGTTCAATATAATAAAGTCAACCAATGTACCACATTAATAGAAAAAAGGACACACACACACACGCACGCGCACACACACGCACACACACACACACACACACACGCGCACGCACATCGATCATCCCTGTTTATGCAAAAAAGGCCTAACAAAGTCCAATACCCTTTCATGATCAAAACTATCAAAAAGTTAGGATTAGACGGAAACTTCCTCAACATGATAAAGACCATTTATGAAAAGCCCACAGGTAATATAACAATGGTAAAAGACTGAAAGCTTTTTCCTAAGATCAGGCACAAGATGAGGAAGCCTGCGTTCACCACTGCTTTATAATAATGTACCGGACGTTCTAGCCAAGCAGAAGAAAAAGAAATGAAAGACATCCACATTGGAAAGAAATGGAAGAAATCCAAAACACTAATTCGGAAAGATATGCATCCCTACATCAGCATTATTTACAACAGCCAAGGTATGGAAGCAACCTAAGTGTCCATCAATAGACAACTGAATAAAAAGGATGGAGTGCATATTTACAATGGAATATTATTTGGCCATAAAAACAAATGAAATCTTACCATTTGTGACAACATGGATGGACCTAGAGGGTATTATGCTAAGTGAAATAAATCAGACAAAGATAAATATCACATTATTTCACTTGCATGCAGAATCTAAAAAACAATATAAGCAAACAAAACAGAAACAGACTCATAGATACAGAGAACAAACTGATGGTTGCCAGATGGGAGGGGCGTTGGGGAACTGAGTGAAAAAAAGGTGAAGGCATTAAGAAGTACAAATTGGCAGTTACAAAATAGTCACAGGGGCCCAGCCAGTGTGACTCAGTGGCTAAACTTTGGCCTATGCACCAAGGGGTTGCTGATTCGATTCCTGGGTTGCAGGCTTAATCCCCAGCAGGGGGTGTGTAGGAGGCAGCTGATCAATGCTGATGTTTCTCTCTCATGGATGTTTCTATTTTTCTCTCCCTCTTCTTTCCTCTCTCTCTCAAAATCAACAAAAACATATTTTAAAAGAATAAAATAATCACAGGGATGTAAAGTACAGCATAGGGAATATAGTCACTAACATATTGTTAATAACTGTGTGGTGCCAGGTAGGTATCAG
The DNA here is from genome assembly GCF_027574615.1 of Eptesicus fuscus. Classification (NCBI taxonomy): domain Eukaryota; kingdom Metazoa; phylum Chordata; class Mammalia; order Chiroptera; family Vespertilionidae; genus Eptesicus; species Eptesicus fuscus. Next base: position 45,670,882 of record NC_072490.1, on the reverse strand, counting down.
ATTTATGGGGGATCACTTTGTAAGTTATATAAATATCTAACCACTCTGCGGCACACCTGAAACTAATATAATATTGAATGCCAACTGTAATTGAAAAAACATTTTTTTAAAGATTCTGTGTAAGGCACCACTAGAAATAAAAGTTGAAAAAGAAAGCCCTGGCCAGGTGGCTCAGTTGGAGCGTTGTCTGATACACAAAAAGGTTGCGGGTTTGATGCCCAGGCAGGGTATATACCTAGGTTGTGGGTTGAATTCCCAGTCAGGGTGCATACAGAAGGCAACCAATCATTATTTCTTTCTCACATCGATGTTTCTCTCTCTCTCTAAATCAATACACATATACTCAGGTGAAGATTAAAAAAAGAAAAAAACTGAAAAGAAAAAGAAAATTGAAAAGGAATAAATAAACTATGTCTACTCACAGATGACTGACTCTATATATGAAAAATCCCAAAGAACTCATAAGAAAGTGATGAGAGCTAATAAATGAATTCAACAATGTTGTAGCTTAGAAGATAAACACAAAAATCAGTTGTTTTTCTATAAATCACCAACAAACAAGCCAAAAAGAAAATTAAGAAAACATTTCCATTTACAGTAACATCTAAATAAGATACCTAGAAATAAATTTAAGCAAAGACTTGTATATTGAAAACTACAAAATATTGTTGAAAGAAATTAAAGACTTAAATAAATAGAAAGACATCCCATATTCGTGGATTGAAAGACTTAATATTATTAAGGTGTCAATTTTAACCAAAGTGATCTACAGATTCAATGCAATCTCTATCAAAATTCCAACAGCCTTTTTTTTTTTTTTTTTTTTTTTTTCAGAAATGGAAGTTGATCCTCAAATTCATATGAAATTGCAATGGGCCCTGAATAGGCAAAACTACCTTATTTAAAAATTGTTAATCCTCACCTAAGGATATTTTTCTACTGATTTTCAGAGAGAGTGGAAGGGAGGGGGAAAGACAGAGAGAGAAACATCAATGTGAGAGAGACACATTGATTGATTGGTTGCCTCCCGCATACGTCCCAACCAGTGCCAGAGATCAAACCTATGACCAAGGCATGTGCCCTTGATCAGAATTGAACCCACAACCCTCCAGTCCGCTCTATCCACTGAGCCAAACCAGTAGGGCAAAACTATCTTTAAAAAGAACAAAATTGGAGGGGTAGGGGAGGTAAAGGAAGAGATTAACCAAATAACTTATATGCATATATGCAAGCCCATGGACACAGACAATAGTGTGGCAAAGGCCTGGGGTGGGGCAGGAGCAGCGTGGAAGGGAGCAAAGCGGGGAAACAGGGGACATTTGTAACACTTTAACAATAAAAATAAATTTTAAAAATAGCCCAGCTGGCTTGGCCCCTCAGCAATCAAAAACAGTGATCAAAATATACAACTCCAATTTCTGAAGAACAAGCAAGTCATACCAAGAACCATGGGCCACCATGTTCACAGCTGCCTGCCACAGGGCTGGAGAATGAGATATGGTAGCCACTATGCAAAACACCAAAATTCTCGAAAATTTACCAGCTTTTCTTCATTAAGCACTCTGCTGGATGCTTCAAGTGTTTTACTACACTCAAGAGTTTCAAATTAATTGCTTCAGACAAAACTAGCATAATAGTTTTGGCAAAGGAACCAATTTTTGAAGCTTCCTTCTCTGCCATTTTCCATGACTTCGCTCCTATTATTAGCCATATTTCAACCTACAAATATTTTCTTGGGCCAAACCAGTACCTAATTATAATAATAGTTACCACTTATTGCCTGCCTGCTATGTACAGGCACTTCTGATCCTCAGGGCAACCCTACTAATTAGTTATTATCATCTCCATTTTATAGAGTAAGAAACTGAAGAGTAGGTATATTAAGTAAATTGCCTTTGTCTCACAGCTATTGCAGATTTGACAGTTATTCCTTCAAAAACTCCACTCTGCCTTTCTCTTCTCCTACTTAAACTAAACACACTCTGGTCTTTTGAGTCCAAATTTATGAAATCCCACTTTGTTTATGAAGTTTTCCTGAAGCAATCAGAATAGAAAGAGCCAATTTCAACTCTAACTCCACCTTAAGGCAAATCATTCAGTCTACAATATTTACTTGGCACCTATCTCAGAGATTGAATATCTACAAAATCAAATGCAGAGGAACTCTACACTGACAATAAACTAAGAGAGTATGAATTAAGCAACAAAATTTTGAGAGGCAGATGAGAATATCCTAAGGAGTTGATATTTTTTTAAGAGAGAACTCTGATAATTGGGCAGCTATATGTAGGATGAACTGCAGTGGGTGTCACCAGAAATAGAGAGATCCATGATATGTATATTTTTGCCACCAAAAATTTAGTTATTTCTTAAGTGTACACGAAAATCTTTATGTGCACATTATATGCAAATTTATTTGTTTATATAGCCTTTCTAACTTCCTGACTAGCAAAGCACCACAAGTTTCAGAGACTGGAATTTTTAAGTTGTGCCACTGAAAAGGAAAATATAAGATTTTATTCATATGCTATAGGAAAAAAACACAGAAAAGTGATAAAATGTTCTTGCCAAAATAATATTTCACATGTAACTAGAAAGAACTTGTCAACACATAACCAGAGGTCTTGCAAATGTTATAAATTTGCCAGGATTTTTCCACCTCCAAGTGACATTCCAGACACATTAATTGTACAGTAATTTTTTTTCTTATGGAGTTAGCCCACAAGAGAAAGAGGAGAAAAAGTATTTCTCTCTCTCTATATATATAGAACAGAAATAAGAATATGAAGGACAAAAGTAGAGAAGGTAGAAAGGCAAAATTAAAAATAATTTAACCAGAACATTACAAAACACAGCTAGAGTGATTACATCCTTTTAAAATATGTAATCAAATTGTGACAATCCTTCACTAGGCTTTGGGACAAAGTAAATTAGATTTCTGAAGCTTAGCAAAATACAAAATAAACATATCATCTGAAAATTACAGTTTTGAGAGGTATTTCCATTGAAAGCCTACACCAAATTCTAATTTATAGGAGATTGACCTATTTGCCACATTTGAAAACTGATGCATTGGCAAGCATATTCTAATTATTTTTTCTTGTAATGGTGTGTTAATCACAGCAAGATGCATTCAACTTTTTCTTTGAGCCTCCTACTTAGGTACTGGTATTAAAGAACAGATACTGATTCCAGACTCAATCTTTTTAACCCCAAGAGGTCTCTAATAACCTCTCAAAAATTGAACTTCAATATTTGAAATAAGTATGTATTTATTAAAATGACATGTATTATAGCATATTAAGGATAGAACAAGAGAATACTGTGATATTTTAAATACACAATACTGACTATATTTTATAGGTCATTATTTTCCTCACAAAATGTTAGCTTAAACCATCCTGAGATCAGCTGAAACAACAAAATAACTGCACCACCACTCTTTATCTCTGATAGTTAAAAAACCTCACCCATAGAATAATAGCCTTGTTTGCCACAAAAGGAAATCATTGTGATCACATTTGTGGGAAATATAGAACAAGGTCACTATAGGCTTACATATTGTTTAATAATGAACACAACGGGCTTGATGTAAGGACAGCTGATATTGATTTGTATAGTCCCTAAGAGGAAGAGGAGAAGGAGAAACTTTAAAAATGTTTTCTATTAAAGACTGGCAAAATTGGCAAAACATAGGAATCTAGATCTTATATAGGGAGAAAAAATTGCCCACACATAAAACAATTTATTTGGCAAACAAATTCAATGGAAATGTTAAAAGATGCAAATAGTACATCTGTTTAAAACACCTTGGTCTTTACTCATACCTCTCTACTAGAGGCCCGGTGCACGAAATTCATGCATGGGGGGAGGGGGAGTGTCCCTCTGCCCAGCCTGCTCCATCTCCAATTGGGGACCGCTCAAGGGATGCCTCTCACAATCCAGGACTGCTGGCTCCCAACCGCTCACCTGCCTGCCTGCCTGATTGCCCATAACTGCTTCTGCCTGCCAGCCTGATCACACCCTAACCACTCCCCTGCCAGCCTGATCGACGCCTAACTATGCCCCTGCTGGCCCGATTGCCCCTAACTACCCTCCCCTGCCAGCCTGGTCACCCCTAACTGCCCTCCCCTGCCAGCCTGGTTGCCCCTAACTACCCTCCCCTGCTGGCCTGGTCGCCCCCATCTGCCCTCCCCTGGAGGCCTGGTCCCTCCCAACTTCCTTCCCCTGTTGGCCATCTTGTGACGGCTATCTTGTGTCCACATGGGGGAGGCCATCTTTGATCACATGGGGGTGGCCATATTGTGTGTGGGAGCGATGGTCAATTTGCATATTACCGTTTTATTAGATAGGATTGTTAGTGATAATTAAGTCTTCAAGAGTGGTTAGATATTTATATAACTTACAAAGTGATCTTGAGTTATCTCCTCAAGACAATTCACACATCCATAAGTGAGTTCTTTAGAAATCATAATTTTACTTTAAAAGAGAAAAGGAAACAAAGTCACTAACTCAGGACCATAAGTGCGTAAGTAGAAATAATAAAAATGCAAACAAACCCTTTAAAGGGTTCAGTATAGTGCAGAAGCTTCCATTTTTCTGCCACCACAGGATTAAGACGTTCAAACGGGGAGGGGGGAGGGAGGCGAGCAGGGATGGGGGTTGGCAGGGTGGAGGGGTTCAATGGGGGGAAAAAAGGGGACATCTGTAATACTTTCAACAATAAAGATAAATTTTAAAAAATAAAAAAGATGTTCAAACACAGTCTACTCTCACTACCCCTCATAACATCCACTGCTTCTCAGGATGGATAGGTAATGCCCCCCAGTTAAGAGTCAGTAATTCTTTTCTTTAATTTTGAACTTAAATTTAATAATAGTAGAAAGTATCACATTCACAGGGTGGGGGGATAGGTAGAAAAATATAAACTGGCTAGTTGATTTTTTAGAGAGAGAGGAAAAAAAAGGGAGAGAGAGAGAAACATCAATATGAGAGTGTAACATTGATTGGCTGCCTCCTGCATACCCCCTAACAAGCCTACAACCCAGTCATGTGCCCTGACTAGGAATCAAACCATGCAACCTGATGGTGCATGGGACCACGCCCAACCAACTGAGTCACACAGGCCAGGGCTAGTTTCCTTCTTGAATAATGCTGTACAAACAATCCTATGAAGTTAGAAAGTGTTTTGAAATTACAAAGCCATTTTCATATACTTCAATTTCATTTAATTATTATAAAGACCCTATATGTTTGATTAAATGGAATATTTCAATCCTTATTTATAACATTTCAAATTCTACCTCCATTTATGGCTTAAACACAAGACCTTAAACATTTTTCCCTAGAAAACTTTTAGGGCCAAAGTGAAGTTTTCTTTTAAAAAGAAAAACTTCTGAGAAAGAAGAATAAAGTAGGAGGGATCTCAATACCAGATTTCAAGCTGTATTACAAAGCCATTGTTCTCAAAACAGCCTGGTACTGGCACAAGAACAGACATATAGATCAATGGAACAGAATAGAGAATCCAGATATTGACCCAAACCACTATGCTCAATTAATATTTGACAAAGGAGGCATGAACATACAATGGAATCAAGACAGTCTCTTCAATAAATGGTGTTGGGAAAATTGGACAGATACATGCAAAAAAATGAAGCTTGATCACCAACTTACGCCCTACACAAAAATAAACTCAAAATGGATACAGGACTTAAACATAAGACGGGAAACCATAAAAATACTAGAGCAGGCAGCAAAATCTCAGACATATGCCAAAAGAAATTCTTCACTGACTCTGCCCCTAGGGCAATGGAAGCTAAAGAGAAAATTAACAAATGGGACTACACCAAAATAAAAAGCTTTTTCACAGCAAAAGAAATCATCAACAAAACAACAAGAAGGCCTACTGCATGGGAGAACATATTTTCAAATGGCATCACTGATAAAGGTTTAATCTCCAACATCTACAGGCAGCTTATACAACTTAATAAAAGGAAGATAAATGATCCAATAAAAAAATGGGCAACAGACCTAAATAGAATCTTTTCAAAAGAAGACAGAAGGAAGGCCAAGAGACACATGAAAACATGCTCAACGTCACTAATTATCCGAGAGATGCAAATCAAAACAACAATGCGGTACCATCTCACACCTGTCAGAATGGCTATCATCAACAAATCAACAAACGACAAGTGTTGGCGAGGATGCGGAGAAAAAGGAACCCTCGTGCACTGCTGGTGGGAATGCAGACTGGTGCAGCCACTCAATGAAGAACAGTATGGAGTTTCCTCAAAAAACTGAAAATGGAACTCCCATTTGACCCAGTAATCCCACTCCTGGGAATATATCCGAAGAAACTAGAAACACCAATCAGAAAGGATATATGCACCCCTATGTTCATAGCAGCACAATTCACCATAGCTAAGATTTGGAAACAGCCTAGGTGCCCGTCAGCAGATGACTGGATCAGAAAACTGTGGTACATCTACACAATGGAATACTATGGAATAAAAAAGAAGGAATTCTCATCATTTGCAGCAACCTGGATGGAATTGGAGAACATTATGTTAAGTGAAATAAGCCAGTCAATGAAAGAAAAATACCACATGATCTCATTCATTTATGGATAATAAAGAACATTATAAACTTGAACAAAAAGATAGATACAGAGACAGTAAAGCATCAAACAGACTGTCAAATTACAGGGGGAAGGTTAGGGAGAGGTGGGGGAGATAAGAGATCAATCAAAGGACTTGTATGCATGCATATAAGCATAACCAATGGATGCAAAACTCTGGGGGGTGAGGGCATATATGGGAGTGGGATGGGGGGTGGCAATGGTAAGATATGTACACATATAATACCTTAATAAAAAAATTGGAAAAAAAAAAGTGAAGTTTTCTTTTAAAAAGATCATTGGTTTCTTTCACTACCATGAAAGGAAACATTAATTATATTCAGATTCCAGCCACACAGAAAATTTAACAACAGAGCAAAGTCAAATAAAGAAGAGTTCATTGCTCAACAGTGTCAAGAGGATACCAAAACATCTACACTAATAAAAGAGTAAGATGCAAATTGACCATACCTTCACGACACCCACCAGCCAATCAGGAGTGAGTATGCAAATTAAACCAACAAAGATGTTTGGTTAATTTGCATATACAGGTGCCCAGTGGCCGGGGGCAGGACACTTGCAACACACAGGCATTTTGCACCGCCCCAGCAGCTCCGGGCCTCTAGGCAGCATGGGAAGACAGAAAGTGGCTCCAGGCAGAGCAAAGGTTGTGCCAGCAGCCAGGGTAAGGAAGGCCCATTCTGCATGAATCTTAATGTATCAGACGTCTAGTTTATAATAATCACATGTTTTTGAGTGCTTAATATGTGCTTGGATAAGCTACTTTGCATGTACTCTTTCAAATAATCTTTACAAAAATCCTATGAGGTAGATGTTTTATTATCCCTATACTACAGATAAAGAAATGAGGACTAAAAGAGGCTAAGATGCCAAAGGAGATCCCAAAGTTAGTAATGGGGAGAAAGGTACATTTTAATCTTTTTTATCTCAACCATTCTGCTATTCTATTTATGCTTGTCTGGCAATTTCTTTTCCACTATCTCTAATGCATCTCCCAACCACTCTGTAAAATAGGATTTTGTTCATTTAATAGATAAATAAATCGAGGATGACACACATGTCAAGTGGCCTATGTATAATAACAATGGAGAAAAAAATAAAACCAGAAATCAGGCCTTATGCTACCAAATCATCAGAAAAGGTAAACTTTTAAAATTTCTTTTAAAAATGCATTCACTGTCTGCTTCCACCTACTTGACACACAATCCTAATAAACTTGGGTTTCCTAATTTCTGTGCCCATGGAAGATGAAAGGAAAGAAGCATTTGCTTAAGCCAGGCACTTTACATATATTACCTCACCCAAACTTCAGAATACTGAGATATAAACAGTATCCCACACATATAGGGTTAGGACTTAAATCATAAACCAAAAGATTATACAGAACGTAGGAATAGCCAACAAGGTCAATGACTATGGCAAATTCCTTGAAGATCAGGATCCATGATATTCCTAGACCTTATTAACAAAATGCCTGTTAATAAGCATTTAAGTATTTTTAAATAAATATTTCATGAATGTAACATTTACAACCCAGATCCATTCTTTACCCACCATTTCCTGAGCACCTCTAGACAGGAATTCAGCCATCAGCCACATTCTAATAATAGAAAGAATATGTCTTATAGCAAATGCAACAGTAACAACAAATACTACCACTAAGCGACCCTGCTAGCGGTTCTCAACCTGTGGGTCGTTACCCACAGGTTGAGAACCGCTGCTGTAGAGCCTAAGACCATCGGAAAACACAGATATTTACATTACGATGCATAATAGTAGCAAAATTACAGTTATGAAGTAGCAATGAAAATAATTTTATGGTTGGGGGTCACCACAACATTAGAAAGGGTCGCGGCATTAGAAAGGTTGAGAACCACTGCTCTAGAGCATCTCACCTAATATGTCACCAATTCCTATGAATTCTGACTCAGAACAATCTCTCAATTTCCTACTGCCTTTCCCTTTCCATTTCTTTTTTATAAAACATTATTTTTATTGATTTCAGAGAGGAAGGGAGAGGGAGAGAGAGATAGAAACATCAATGATAAGAGAGACATCAATCATTTCTAATTTACTATGTCACCTTGAGCATGTTTCTTAACCTCTCTGAGCATCCCTTTAGTAATAAAGAGATATTTATAAATCCCTATGTATAAATTGAGGATAATACTAGTACCTACCTCAGAGTGTTCGTGATAAAGGTTAAATTATGTAAAGCATGTTAAGTATTTAGCATAGTATTATACATAGTAACTGCTAAACAAATGGCAGCTATTGTTATTAAAGTCATAGACTATACATACATATATATTCACTTTGACTTTCTTCAGTCAGGGAACTGATGTAAGACTTTCCTCTATTGTTTAAGATTCTTAAAAATAAAGTTCTTTCCCAATTAATTACTTAAACAGTAAACAGCTGATAGAGATATAAATAGATCAGTAACAGCTGAACTCTAACACATACAGGTATTAAAAATAGTATGCCATTGGCCTGTTATACATAAATATTACTGTAAGTAACCACAACCTGTGCACAGAAGGTAAGCAGCTAAGCCTTTGTCTCACACTACTGAAAACCTTTTATGAAAAATATGAAACACAAAACACTCTGTGATTAGGGAATTCCCTAATACAATTTAAATCAAAAGGAAATTACGCCCTAACTGGTTTGGCTTGGTGGATAGAGCATTGGCCTGTGGACTGAAGGGTCTCAGGTTCGATTCCGGTCAAGGGCATGTACCTTGGTTGCGGGCACATCCCCAGTAGGAGGTGTGCAGGAAGCAGCTGATCGATATCTCTCTCCCATCGATATTTCTAATTCTCTATCCCTCTCCCTTCCTATCACTAAAAAATCAATAAAATATATTTTTTTAAAAAGGAAATTACTATACTCAGGTATATGTAAATACACTCAGAATATATTACATAGATGAGCAATTTACAGCTCAATGAATAATATGAATTAAACTAAGTGATATTTAGCAGATTTCATAATTCCATTTCATTGATCGGCAGCCTTCTGCACACCCTCCACTAGGTATCCAGCCCGCAACCCGAGCATATGCCCTTGACGGAAATCAAACCCAGGACCCTTCAGTCCGCAGGCTGATGCTCTTATCCACTGAGCCAAACCGGCTAGGGCAGAATGTTTATATTCTTGAATGAGTAATTCCACCTCCAGAATCTAACCTACAGAAACACTGAAATACTCACAAACATGTACAAAGGCAAATATATGAACTTGTTCACTGAAGCAAAATTAAAAGAAGTTAAAAACTGGAAAGAGCTAATGCCCACCCAAACTGAAATATGCTCACCTGATGAAATATCAGACATCATAACTACAATATCACAATCATCAAAAATAATGAGGCAGAATTATTGGCACTGAAATTAAATATATCCCTTTTTTTAAAAGGATATATTCTAATATACCATTAGAAAACAAAAATCTGAACGAATGTATACAAACAGTTCACAGTGCTTATCTACACAAAAACAAATGTTATGCCTGGCCTGTGTGGCTTAGTGGTTGAGCATTGACCTATAAACCAGGAGATCATGGTTCAACTCCTGGTCAGGGCACATGCCCGGGTTGCGAGCTTGATCCCCAGTAGGGTGTGTGCAGGGTGCAGCATAATGATACTCTCTCATCATTGATTATTGAAAAAGTTACTAAGAGAGTAGATCTTAAAAGTTCTCATCACAAGAAAATTCTGTAACTACTAGAGGCCCAGTGCACGAATTCGTGCACCAGTGGGGTCCCTCGGCCTGGCCTGTGGGATCAGGCCGAAACTGGCTCTCCGACATCCCCTGAGGGGTCCTAGATTGCAAGAGGGCACAGGCCAGGCCGAGGGACCCCACGGGTGCACGATTGGGGCTGGGGAGGGACACAGGAGGCTGGCAAGTCAGGGAGGGACCGTAGGAGGGCTCCAGGGTATGTCCGGCCCATCTCACTCAGTCCCAATCGGCTGGAACCCAGCAGCAAGCTCACCTACAGGTCGGAGCGTCTGCCCCCTGGTGGTCAGTGCACGTCATAGCAAGCAGTTGAGCAGCCTTAGAATAGCATTAGGCCCACCAGACATTTAGCATATTAAGCTTTTATTATACAGGATGTATAGCAATGCATATTAACTTGACTTTCTATGGTGATCATTTTGCAATATATATAAACTAGAGGCCCAGTGCACAAAATTTGTGCATGAGTAGGGTCCCGAGGCCTGGCCAGTGATAAGGGCTGATTGGGGCCTTTCAGCTGCCGGCCAGGGCCTCCCTTCCCCACATGCCGGCTGCCAGCCAGGGCCTCCCTTCCCTGGCTGCCGGCTGCCGGCCAGGGCCTTCCTTCATTCTGCATCGCCCCCTGGTGGTCAGCGCACGTCATAGCAAGCAATTGAACTCCCGGTCTCCCAGTTGAACTCCTGAGGGGACACATTACATATCAGGCATATATATATATATATATATATATATATATATATATATATATATAATATCAAATTATTATGTTGTACACCTAAAACTAATGTTACGTATCAATTATACCTCAATAAAAAAATTTTAATCAGGTAAAGAAATGAGCAGTAGCTAAAATAAAAGGTAGGTTCAAATAAATTTTTTTTAAATAAGATTAAAATCACATTGTTTCATATACTAACAAAGAATGACCCAGTAATGAGGAGGGGCACTTAGCCTAACCCTGGGGAATCAGAAAAGGCTTCCTGGAGGAGCTGTCCCATGCTGAGTCATGAAGAGTAAGAGTGAGTAGGGATGAGTGGGGAGGAAATTGAGACAGCATGAGCAAACAGAGGCAAGAAACAACAGGAGGGGGGCATATGAAGTTCAAAACTGAGAATGACAGGAAGTGAGGGTGAGGCTTGAGAAGTAAGCAGTCACTAAGCCTTTTAAGATAAATCAAGCAGATAACACAGACCTTACCACTATAGGGTTTTTAGGCAGGCAAGTACTAAGTAGTAAGATCAAACTGACATTTCACTGAGGAAGTGAATGGCTTGAAGGGTTATTAAAAGGCAGGGATAACAGTTATGAGGCTACTGAAATAAAGAAATAATAAAGTCCTGAACTAGGACAGCGTTAAAAGTCGTGAAAGGGACTTAGTGAAAGATCTGATGTGCTCAGTGTTGAAGACAGCAGCTTCTAGAGGGGGCTACTGTGTACATGATAATGCCATTACCTGTATTTGGAAATATTAATAGGGGGGTAGTGAATGATTTGTCTCATTTTGAGGTATACTGCTTTTGGAATCGCTATAGGACATCCAAGTAAGTAAATGTAAGCAGGCCAATTGGGTAGAAAACTCAGACCGAGGGCTCTAGACATCTGAAGGGCATCAGCATTTGAGGGGTTATTAAAATTATTATCTATACATATATAATAGAGAAATATGCAAATTAGCCCAGATGCCATAATTCGATGACCAAACTGTAGGGACCTGAGCAGCCACAGGCTCCCAGTGACACCAGCCTCAGAGCACCAGCACACCCTTGGGCCTGGAATAATGACACATTCACAATGAGCCCAGAGTCACTGCACAGGGGGTTGAAGATCAGGGGGGCTGTGGGTAGGGGGCTGCATATTGGGGGGAACTTCAGATCAGGGGGCTGAAGATCAGGTGGCCTGCAGATTGGGGGGGGGCTGCAGATCAGGGGGGCTATGGACCAGGGGGGCTGCAGACCAGGGGGGCTGCAGATGGGGGGGACTGCGGATCAGGGGGCTGTGGCACTGGGGACCCCAGCTCCAAGCCCAGAGACTGGCCTCAGGGCTGCAGCTGTGGCTGTGCTGCCCAGCAGGAAGCCCCAAAATCTGCCCCCACAGACTCAGGAGAGCCAATGGGTCAATGGGGACAGCCAGGAAGAGGCCTCGCCTGGCGTCCTTTACTCCATGAGGAGGGCCCCATGGATGGGAGTTGGGGGCCAGACCGTGACCAATGATCAGTGTTTGAAGAGGGAGCCTTTAGCCCTGTGAACGTTATTTCCCAATGAATATCTGACTCCTCCCTGCACTTTGGCCCTTCCAGAGGGCCATGCCGGGCCCATGTGGCCACTGCCCACACCCATGAGGGATCGTGAACCACTCTGAGTTGGAGCCCACGTCACCTCTTTACAGGTTACCTTTTTGCTGATTGATCCTTTGCCTTCTGAGGCATAGAAGCCAGGATGGTGGGTGCCATGGAGCCCGCAGATGGGCACCCAGGAGCTCCTCAACAACGACGGCTTCATTCAGAGAAGGCGCCCCCCCCCCCATCTCTCCGTTCCCCTCCCACCCACCCCCGCACCACTCACCTTGGCCTTTGGGGAGCAAGCAGCACTGTCACCATGACAGGCATGGCCCCAAAGCTGCTCCTGAACCTTGTTCTTCCTCCCTAGGTTCCCAAAGCCCAATGCAGCCTGTGGCCAGCCCCGCAGAGGGTTGGCTAGTGCCCCCAGAGTCCGCCCCAGTACCAGACAGGACCAGCCAGCCGGGGGGTGAGGTTCGCCTGGGACAGACTTAGCCCCTGCAAGCTGTGTCACAGCGGATCCTGAGCAGGAGAATTTACCAATGGGGATGTCTGTGCAGACATTTTAAACAACTTCCACTTTTAAAACTGAATTGAAAAGCATAGATTGTTGCTCTAGAGAGCAATGCTTCAGCAGGAACCCGAGGTCACCTTGGAGGCTAGAACCAAAAGTTACATGATAGCAAGTGTTGGCGAGGATGTGGACAGATCCAAGCCTTCACACAATGCTGTCGGAATGGAAATGGTATGGCCACTCCTCAAATGATTAATATCAGTCACATAGGACCCTGCAACCCGCCACTCCGAGGAATATATCCAAGTGAGGCAGCCAGTCACAAAACGCCCATTGTGTAGGTCCCATTCCTATGAAATGTCTGAAACATCAGTGTGCAGATGGCTGGGTGGGGCAGGCAGCTAGATGGGGAAGGTGGCGTGGGGTTTCTACTAGAAGCCATACAACGTTCTAAAAGTGACTGGTGGTTCCCTGGCTGGTTTGGCTCAGTGAATAAGAGCGTCAGCCTGCAGACTGCAGAGTCCCAAGTTCAATTCTGGTCAAGGGCACATGCCCGGGTTGCAGGCTCGATCCCCAGTAGGGCACGTGCAGGAGGTAGCCGATCCATGATTCTCTATCATTGATGTTTCTCTCTCCCCCTCTCCCTTCCTCTCTGAAATAAATATATATATAAATAAAAGCCTAAGCGACCATCGCAATCAAACGGACAACCAAACAGCCTGCGTGGGGCGACTAGGCCGGCAGGGGGGTTAGTGAGGGACGACCAAATGACTGAGCAGCAGGCTGAATGGGGTGACCAGGCAAGCAGGGGGGTTAGTGAGGGGCAACCAAATGACCGAACAGCCAGCTGCATGTGGCGACCAGGCCCGCAGAGGGGGCAGTTGGGGCGACCAGGAGGCAGTGGGGAGGCAGTGAGGGGCAACCAGGCTGGCAGAGGGGGGCAATGAGGGGTGACCAGGCTGGTGGGGTGGGGGGCAGTTGGGAGCAACCAGGCTGGCAGGGGGGGCAGTTGGGGGCAACTAGGCTGGCGGGGGGGGGCGGCAGTTAGGGGCGACCAGGCTGGCAGGGGGGGCAATTGGGGGTGACTAGGCCAGCAGAGGGGCAGTTGGGAGTGTCCAGGCCAGCAGGGGGGGGGGGTGTTAGGGGCGATCAGGCAGGCAGGCAGGTGAGCAGTTAGGAGCCAGTGGTCCCTGATTGTGAGAGGAATGTCCCAGATTGTGAGAGGGATGTCCAGCAGTCAGACATCCCCTGAGGAGTCCCGGATTGGAGAGGGTGCAGGCTGGGCTGAGGGGACTGCCCCCCCCCCCGATGCACGAATTTCGTGCACTGGGACTCTAGTCTATAATAAAAGCCTAAGCAACCATTACGGCAGAACGACAAGAACGACCAGTCGCTATGATGTGCACTGACCACCAGGGGGCAGACGCTCAACACAGGAGCTGCCTCCTGGTGGTCAGTGCACTCCCACAGGGGGAGCGCTGCTCAGCCAGAAGCCTGGCTCATGGCTGGCGAGCGCAGCAGTGATGGTGGGAGCCTCTCCCGCCTCCACGGCAGCACTAAGGAGCAGCGAACCGAGTGGTAAGAAGCAGCGAGCAGGCCGACGGTAAGGAGCGAGGAGTCCCAGACTGCAAGAGGGCACAGGCGGGCTGAGGGAACCTGCCCCCCCCCCCATGCATGAATTTCATGCACCGGGCCCCTGGTAATATATAAGATGATTCAAAAATAACATTTACAAGGAAAACAATTGACTGAACTTTAGGAACACTAACATTTAAGGAGAAATTAGTGGAGAAAAATGCTTGAAGTATTTTTAGATAGGACAGTCAGAAAGGTAAAAGAAAAATCAGGAAAAGATATATCCAAAAGGCCAGGGAAACAGCCAAAAGCTAATACTTCTACCAAAAAAAAAAAAAAAAAAGCTATAGTGACCTGAATAAGCTGGTAGAGATCAGGATCAGGAAGCGTCAAATCACATAACAGTCTGGAGAGAACCAAGATGGCAGCATAGGTAAGCGCCTGTACTTGCTGCCTCTCACAACCACATCAATACCACAACTAAATGGCAGAACAACTACCATCCAGAACCGCGGGAAAGCTGGCTGAGTGGAAGTTCCACAACTAGAGAGGTGAAGAAGGCGCATTGAGACTGGTAGGAGGTGCAGCGGAAAGTGCTGGCACCTGGATGTGCTGCTCTTTTAATCGGGAGGGAGATACAAGCTCCCGATTGCTCTGAACTCCAGTTTCGGGCGAGACTCTGGGGGACCCAGGCGCACATACGAGGAGAAACTGGACTGTCGGAACGCGAGGGCGGCTTTCTCTTAGAGGGGCTAGCAGTAATCATTGTTCCTGCACGGGGGCGTGGGACGTGGAGAACCGCGGACTTCTCCGGTTCAGGGCTGACTGGTAGCCATTGCTGTTTGCTCCACCCTGGTGATTCCCAGAGACCCTGCCCCACCCAATTTACAATCCCACCCAAGCTGTGCACATCGGCTTTTTCATATGAATGGCCTGTCCTTTTGCCTAAAACCTGTCAAACTGCAGCTGGGTCAGAGAGCCCCAGATCTTCCAAAAGAAGGCACAAGGCCCTGACGGCCTTGCTTCACAGCTGGGCCTCGTCTGGGCACTTCCAAACCCCATACAAAGAGGAGGAATCTGCAGATGTCTCTGTAGCTCCTGCTGAGTGGCCCCAGACAGTGGCTGACCTTGCACCTCCTTGGAGATCCAAGAGCCAGTGTACCCAGTGGTCAGAGTGAGAACATACCGGATTACAACTCTTCACATCCATAAGTGACACACTCAAGGGGCAGACTCAGTGAGCACCAAAGCCCCACTGAAGCAAGTCCTGCCCCATAAGGGTGTCTCCTGCGCAACAGATCTTCCAGTGCAGACACAGCTGGTCATCACAGCCAATTGGCCTGGAGGTCAATTCCTCCCAGTGATACCAACAGCAATCAAGGGTTAACGACAACAAGACTGTGCAAACAGCCCACAAAGGGGTACACCAAGAACATCCACCTCAGGTGACTGGGGAGGCTGAGCCACTGGGCCCTATAGAGAGAAAGAAACATCAATGTGAGAGACACATGCATTGGTTGCCTCCCGTACTAGCCCCAGACCAGGGCCAGGGATCAAGACTACAACTGAGGTACATGCCCTTGACTGGGATGGAACCTGGGACCCTTGGGTCTGCAGGCTGATGCTCTATCTACTAAACAACCAAACCAGCTAGGGCTCTTCCTGAGGTTCTTAAGTAGTGACGCCAATCTGAGTGGAAAATACTAAAGGGATTAAACATAATTGTACATTATCTACAGTTTTAGTAGAGGAGTATTTATGGTTGCTCTACACAAAGAAAATTGGTAATGTATTTCTTATTAAACCAAAAGTTGTTAATCATAATAAAGTGAATAGAAAAATGTTTACTTTTTATCATTTCTGACTTCTTGTTTGTTACACATTATCTCACTCATGACTTCACAAAATTCAATTAACTATATAAAATCTTATAAGCCTTATATAACAATGAAAAGTAAGCATGGATGATGTAGCAATCTATAATGCTAGTAATTAGGGGAAAGTATTACCAATACAATAAACATTTATCAGAAATGGAAAGAATTTTTGATGTTGGAAGAAAAAAATAACTTGAAAGATAAAGGGAGAAATAGCAGAGCAAGGGTCTATTTCCATTTCTTTATTTTCTTTTCGATTTTTGTTTCTTGATTTTAGCTTTACTTTATCTACACTTTTTGGCAGGCCATCTAAAAAAATCACTCACTCTTGGATGGCTGTACTAACTTGGAGTGACCCCCAAGTGTTTGGTCCCACCCATACAGAAAAATGCTACAAAGAACTTTAAAAAAAAAAAATACAGGAAGCATATTTTCAGATGAGCACCTAAAGCAAAATCAGTGAAACAAAGAAAAGACATGACATGGGAAAGGTAACAGCATTTTCTTGGAGTAGTAGGGGAAACTCCCAAGGTGTGTGTCATTAGCCAAAGCTGGAAAAGCAGGATTCAGAGCACAGCAGAGCAAACATGCAGCTCTCTAGACCAGACAGAAAAAAAGCTGTGCTGGGTTAGTGCTTCTTAGTTTGGGCTAGTCAGAGAGAGAGTGGAGAAGAAAGCACTACCACACTCAATTTCAGCATATGGGAAAACTGTGTGGCTGCTTTCTTACCTTTTAGTTTATTCCCTCTCTTATTAATTTACTATTAAAACATTTTAATTACATTCATGGAAGCTAAAATGCAAGTTACCTCAGAATCTTATTACTTCAAGGATCTGGACAGGCTTTGCCACACTGCTTTGCACATAGACTAGACTAACATATAAAGCTAGCATCATTATCACAAACAACCTTTCTAGCACTATACAGTTTGGTTTTGTTAATTAATATAACAACCAATTTGTAAAAAATTTATTTCTATGATTACTAGCAAGGATTAATGTATATTTATTACATATATTCATCTTGAACAAACTGCTTGTTTCTTTGGCTATATGTTTATCTACAATAACTTGATGGCCTTTTATTTTGGAAAGGGCATTTCATGTGTTATATATATTAATTTTTCTGTCATAATGAATGCAAATGATGCCCCATTTCCATTTCTTTTGAAACAAAAGTTTTCAATGTTTCTTTAGATACTCATTGATTTGATGTGCCTTCACTTGGGTGTAGGGTATACTAGTTACTCACCTACCAATAAATCCTGAAGTTGTTTAAATTATTATACAGTCACACTGCCTGTCTTAGAACTTTTTACTTGCCTGCTCCAATCATTTTTACACTTTAATTCTTTTATATCATTCGTGTTTTTCTTTATATATATCTAAATACATATTATTGGTTTCAGAGAAGAGAGAAGGAAAGAGAGATAAAAACATCAATGATGAGAGAGAATCATTGATCAGTTGCCTCCTGCATGTTCCACACTGGGGATCAAGCCTGTAAGACCGGGAACTGAAACATGACCTCTTGGTTCATAGGTCGATGCTTAACCACTCAACCACACTGGCCGGGCTTTATTTTTTTAATCCTCACCTGGGGATATGTTCATTGATTTGAGAGAGACAGAATCAGAGAGAGAGAGAGAAACATCCATGTAAGAAACATTGATCCCACATGTGCCCCAACGGGGGATCAAACCCACAATCTAGGTATGTACCCTAACGGGGAACTGAACCCGCAACCTTTTGGTGTGTGGGATGATACTCCAACCAACCGAATGTGTTTCTTATCAAATATATTGCTATCATCCATTCTTTAAAAGAAATATTTTTGTGGCTAAGTAGTGATATGAAATTTAATGGGTTCCAAGCAATTCTACTCCTAGGTATCAACCCAAGTGAAATGAAAACACAAGGACTGTACACAAATGTTCCTAGCAGCATTGTTCATAATATCCAAAAGTTGGAAGTAATCTAAATGTCCATCAACCACTGAATACAAGAAGATGTATTAAAAAAAAAAGAAAAAAGAAGATGTATTGTCCATCCAGGAGCTGGGTGGATGTGGCCAGATTGGGGTGGGGTGGGGGAGGGGAGATGGGGGACATCTGTAATTAACATTACCCAATTAGGAGAAGATACAAAAAGTATACACTTGGGGAATTGGAAGGCACTGAATTAAATCTCTGGGAAAATAGAATAAGATATCTGACATATAGGACATGTAGGGTAGGAACTTTCTCATATCTACACTTACACAAACAACTCTTCCTAAAATAAAATCTAATCCCTAAACAAGCAGAGCTCTCTCCTCTTGCCTGTGAGGTACAAAGTTTTCTCAGGGTTATTTTGCCCATCAAGCCAGAAGACACACCACCTCTCTCCTGTTACGGAGGTTAGCTAGGTGTCCTATCTAATAAAGAGGGAATATGCTAACTGACCCTCAGGCTGTCACTAAGATGGCGGCGCACATAGCCAATAAGGAGGGAATATGCTAATTGACTGTCCTGCCCTCAAAGATGGCATTGCCCAGAGCCAATAAGGAGGGAATATGCTAATTTACTGCCACGCCCTCAAAGATGGCAGTGCCCACAGCCACAAGATGGCAGTGACCAGTCCCCTCAGCCCCGCCGGGGCAGCAGGCATGCGCCTGCCTCCAGAGTCCCCCAGTCCCCTCAGACCTCCAAGCGGCCCAGGGCCAGCCTGAGGCGCAAGCCTCAAATGGCCGCTGCCCGGCCGCCCAAGGCTCAGGTAACCAGGGCCGGCCAACGCTTGCACTGCCAGCAGTGGCAGCAGCAGAGGTGTGATGGGGCGTCACCTTCCCCTGATGGCTGGGTCGCCTCCCGCCCCTGAGGGCGCCCGGACTGTGAGATGGGGCAGGACGGGCTGAGGGACTCCCCTCCAGTGCATGAATTTTCATGCACCGGGCCTCTAGTGTTTTATAAACAAAAGTTATTATGATTAGAGGAAAATGTCCTCTAATATTGGTTATGAGTAACAAATGTATCTCTCAACTGTGGCCATCAAACTCCCACATTTTATTTCCTGGCAATGTTATTCTATTAATTTACTCTCTTAACACAGAAATAATGATCCCCGTAGTGGGCAGCCTACTGCAGCTACACTATATAGAAAAGAGGAGAACTTCTGAAAATCTAAAAATAAATGTATGAATATATAACTTTCATTCTTACCCTTCAGAGGAAAAAAACATCATTATCTTCATTATGACTGCCACTATAAATCGAGGTACCACAGAGTGACTTGCTCACAAAAATTTCCAAAACAATGGAATAGCTAGCTG
This sequence comes from Eptesicus fuscus, assembly GCF_027574615.1. Taxonomy (NCBI): domain Eukaryota; kingdom Metazoa; phylum Chordata; class Mammalia; order Chiroptera; family Vespertilionidae; genus Eptesicus; species Eptesicus fuscus. Next base: position 45,650,955 of record NC_072490.1, on the reverse strand, counting down.
AGTCCCTTAATCACTGAAGATTTAATTATCTCATTTAGTCAGTGAAGGAAAATTATCCTATATAATAAAGAGGTGATGTGCTAATTGACCGTCACACCATCACAAGATGGCGGCACCCACAGCCACAAGATGGCAGCACCCAGTCCCCTCAGCCCCACTGCAGGTCTGCCACCCGAGTCCCCCAATCCCCTCAGCCCCGCCACGCACCTGCCACCGAAGTCCCCCAGTCCCCTCAGGCCCACCAGCAGTGAATTTTCATGCGACCATTACCTTTTTAAAAAATCCTTACCCAAGGATATGATTATTTCTTTTAGATCATTTGTTCTCGGGGAACAGGCCTAAGCCAACAGGTGGGCATCCCCCAAGGGTCCCAGACTGTGGGAGGGCACAGGCCTCTAGTCCTATATAATAAAAGCCTAATATGCTAAGTGTCTGGTTGTCCGGTTGTCATTCAACCAATCAAAGCGTAATATGCTAATGATATGCTAAGGCCGCTCAACCACTAGCTATGACATGCACTGACCATCAGGGAGCAGACAGTCAACCGGATGACCAGTCGCTATGACATGCACTGACCACCAGAGGGCAGATGCTCCGACCGGGTAGGCTAGCTTGCTACTGGGGTCCGGCTGATGGGGACTGAGTGAGGCGGGCTGGATATGCCCTGGAGCCCTCCTATGGTCCGTCCCCAGCTGGCTAACCTCCCACTTCTCTCCCCAGCCCCAATTGTGCACCAGTGGGGTCCCTTGGCCTGGCCTGAATCCTTCTTGTAATCTGGGCCGAAGGACCCCCGCCCCCCCGAGTGCACGAATTTCGTGCACCAGGCCTCTAGTATATTATGAAAGTCATCTATTTCTATAGTCTTTGTTCCTCAGGGTTCTGAAAACGAATTCCAACTGACTCTGAAAGTGACTTTCACATACTCAGATTTATATCTTAAAGCATTTGGTCATGCTCTACCAACTTCTAGCTGAGTTCCCCTTATAATATTAACCTTTCCTAGAATGGGCTAGGCAGCTGAAGTATAACATTCCCTTGGGCTTTATGCCATTTACTAATAAAATCGAAACATCAGTTGAAGAAAAATAAGTATGACCTAAGAGCCTATGCAACTTAATTACAGATAGATTAAGCTGTACTCATTAGCTTCAGAACTAAAAGAATCAGAAAAAATGTTGAAAAATTAAGTATGAGATTTTTAATGCTTAAACAGGTCTACAAAATACCCTTATTGATGAAATAGCTTAGGGCCCCAAAGAAGCTGCCAGTATAAAAACACAAGACAAATAAGCAAAACTAGACAGCTAGCATCAGTCCATGGGCCGACCCTCTATCCATTAAGCTAAACCAGCTTGGGCTGGCCTCCCAGTTCTTCAGCACTCAACTACATTGCCTTTTAATTCTGGTCCAACTTTTCATTTTGCAGATGAGGAAACTGTGTCCCCTAGGGAAGAGATAGAATTCATTCAAGGTTTAAAACTATTTAATAGCAGTACTAGTACTAGGATTAGTACTCAGAGTTGTTTTGTTTTAATTGTTGACAGTATTACAGATGTCCCCCATTTCTCCCTGCCTTTGGCCCCTTCCACCCAGCCCCCACCCCACCCCAGGCCTTCACCACATTATTATCTACTAGAGGCCCAGTGCATGATTGAATCATGCACGTGTAGGGTCCCCTACACGCTTTCGCTTTTCGCAGTGGAGCTGGGTGCCGGAGCAGACAGGCACCCAGCTCCCCCACTTTTGATGGTCCGTGGCCGCTGAGGGGGGCTACCCTGCTGTTGAGAGGTGCAGGGGGCGGGACTCCCACCCCCTGTGCCTCTCAACGGCCAGATCCGCGGCCGCTGAGGGGGCCTGCCGTGGACACCCAGCTGCGCCTCTCAACGGCCGCTGAGGGGGGCTGCCGCGGACACCTGGCTACCCTGCCGTTGAGAGGCGCAGCTGGGTGTCCGTAGCAGGCCCCCTCAGCGGCCGCGGATCTGTCCGTTGAGAGGCACAGGGGGCGGGAGTCCTGCCCCCTGCGCCTCTCAACAGCAGGGTAGCCCCCCTCAGTGGCAGTGGATCCGTGCCTCTCAATGGCCGGATAGGCCACCCCGAGTCCCGCCCCGCAGCCTCCCACTGCCCAATCGAGGGCGTAGCGGAGTGATGGTAATTTACATGTTACTCTATTATTAGATAGGATGTCCATGGGCTATGCATATATGTTCTTTGGTTAATCTCTCCACGCCCCCCTTGAGATCTGCCAGTCTTTTCCATGCATTAATGTCTCAGGACCTATTTTGTTCATTAGTTTATTTTATTCATTAGATTCCACATATAAGTGAGATCATGTGATATTGGTCTTTCTCTGACTGGCTTATTTCTCAGACTCGGGTTTCTTATTCACATTATGCTTTCCTATTTCACATTGAGCTTTCCCCCATTTAGTCTTTCTAAAAAATAATTTGTTTTTTAGTATAAAATACTTATTGTTGAAGTCAAGAGAGTACAATCAAGTACAGAAGAAATTAAAATCACTCCTCCCAGCTTCCAGAGATAAGCACTCTCAACAGTTTAACATATTTAAATGCATTACAAGAATACCACTCCACTCACTTGCCCAGTATTTTTAAAGAAGTTTAAAGACATACTTTATATATAGTTGCATATTTAATTTTTTTCACTTACATTGTGTTCCATGGCATTAAATATTTGTTGAAAATATGACTAAATGGCAAATGACACTTCATAAATTTCATTAATTTATTTAACAATAGGTCTACTGATTATATATGGTAGATTTTTGGGAATTAATCTCTGTGATGAAATTGCTATACATATTTAGGCAATATCTCTGATATTATTCTTAGATTAAGTCCCTGGAAACGGCATTACTGAGTTAAAGGGTATAACAATATCTAACACTTATGTGGTGCTTACTATTGCCAAACTCCTCTATGTGCTTCACCTTGTTTAATCCTTGCAACAACCCTATGAGAGAAAATGAATGCCCAGAGAGAACAAGTGACTTGCCCATGATTGTACAACTAGAAAGGGACACAGTCAGGATTTACATACAAGTAGTCAGGCTATAGGAGCCATGCTCTTAATCACCATGCTGGACTTTTTTTTAAAACATATTTTTATTGATTTCAGAGAGGGAGATGGGGAGAGAGATAGAAACATCAATGACGAGAGAGAATCCTTGATTGGCTGCCTCCTGCATGCCCCACACTGGAGATGAACCCGCAACCCAGGCATGTGCCCTGACTAGGAATCGAACCATGACATCCTGGTTCATAGTTGATGCTCAACCACTGAGCTATGCTGGCCAGGCCATGCTGGACTATTTTAATTCCACACTTTTTCAACTACATGATGCTGGTCTACTAGAAGTTTACTACAAATGTACAAAACTCATCTGAGGAACCTGTGCTTTAGTAAGCATCCCAGGAGATTCTACAGTTTGAAACCCACTATCTTGATCTAAAAATGTAAAAAGGGACATTTAATAAACCCTCCCCATAAAAACCTTAATAATTATATTGATGTTTTAAATATTGATGGGAGGACCAAGTAAGAGTATTCAAAAATGGTTCAAGTGAATCTTCATGACCTTGGATTAGGCAATGGCTTCTTAGATACGACACCAAAAGCAGTGACAATACAAATTTACAAATTTAAGATTATTAAAATTTATTTAAAATATAAAATATAAATTGAGCTTAATCAAAATTAAACGTTTATGCTATAAAAACACCATCAGGACATCTATTATCTTATTCCACTTATATGAGGCACCTAGAAGAGGCAAACTTACAGAGCTAACAAGCAGAAATAGTGGCTATTAATGGTCTGGGAAAGGACAAGAAAGGGAGTTATTGTTTAAAGGGCAAGAGATTCTATTTCATCTCTCTCTCTCTTTTTGACAATCTCTTCCATGGTAACTATTTGGGCTACTCAACCCAGGATTCACAACTTTCAAACACATTACATTCAAGACAGCTTAAATTTTATATTCTCTCTTCTTGAATGCTCAGTTGGGTCTTTTTTAATTAGAGCAACATGGTTATCCTTTACTCCTATAAACACTCCAGGATTGCTCTTACATTCAAATGAAACATATGGGGAGGGTTGGAGCTCAGTGTGAAGAAAAAAGAAGATCTGGTCTGGCGATGAATTTTCACATTTTTTTAGTTTTACAGAGTGCTCCTTGTTGTTGGCATGCAGCAAAAAGTCTTTGTCTTTTGTAAGACTGAGGCTTACCATTAATTTGTGACAATCAACACAATCACCTATTTCACTTGCAGGTAACTGCAAGACATAGTAACAGAATAATACCTTGTCTTTCTCTTGTTTTCCCCTCAAATCTTCAACATAGATCTCATAACTTTCATCTGCAAAACCAAAAGTAATGGATTGACTGCTATATGTGCTCAGGGAAAAAGAATATTCTAGGACACTCGAGCCATCAAATGTTCTAGTATCTGTCTGGACCATAGGCATATCAAAGGGGGAGGCCTCCACAAATTGTTCCAGGTATTCCAGGTGCTTCTGAAAGGTAGTGAATAGCAGATGTGGCTCTTTGTGATTTCCAACTGTTTCTGGTGAATGCCTTTTGGCAGTTTCTTTCCTAAAGTAACAGGCCTTCTTTTCTATGACAAGGCCAGAACGTAGGTGCATAAAGTACATCTTGTAAATTTCTTTGGCCTTCTGTTGGGATTTTCTCAACCCAGGAGATTTTACCAGGGATTTTCCTGCTGAGTTGTTCATCTTTACTGGGGAAATTTTGGTGGTTGAATACTTCATTTCAGGCTTTATTTTTCAGGCTTCTTGGGCTTTAGCAGAGAAAGGGCAGAGTGGACTACAGCTATGTGAGGAGAGTCTGGGGTTGGTGGCTCTGGGGAGAGAGCTGAGAGGACAGCCGCCAGGATCCCTATACCGAGTTATTCCTCCATATTACAGAAGCCATCTTTCTCAAGCAGAGCGTTCTCATCCAGGCAGAGCTTTCTATTTTGGATGACGGAAAAGTTCAGGATATGGATGAAGGTGATGGTTGCACAACATTGTGAACATATTTAAACACATTAATGTCACTGAATTGTACACTTAAAATGGTAAATTTGTTGTATATATTTTACCATAATAATAATAACAAAGCACCATCAAGACAATCTACTGAATGGAAAAAAATATATGCAAATCATTTATCTGATAAGGGAATTGTACCCTGAATATACAACTTAATGATAAAAAGATAAATTAATTTTTAAAATGGGGAGAAGATGTGAACATTTCGCAAAAAATATATACAAATGGCCAATAAGTAAATGAAAAGATCCTCAATATTACTAGTGGTTAGGGAAATATTAAAAAAAAAAAAAAAAGGAAAAGAAATACCACTTTATACTCACTAGATGGCTACAATAAAAAAGACAGGAAAAAGTATTGACCAGGAAGTGTAGAAATTGAACCTTTATTATACACTGCTGGTGGGGCACATATAATAGGCCAACCACTTTGGAAAACAGTTTGGCAGTTCCTCAACACGTTAAATATGGAGCTACCATATGACCCAGTGAACTAAAAACATATGTCCAAATAAAAACTTGTACATGTATGTTCTCAGTAGCATTATTCATAATAGCCAAAGAGTAGAGACAACCCAAATGACTATCAACTGATGAATGAATAAGTGAAATGTGGTATGTCTCTATAATGGCATATTATTTGGCAATAAAAGGTATGAAGTATCAATACATGCTACAACATGGATAAACCTTGAAAACACTATGCTAGGTGAAAGAAGGCAGACACAAAATTATATAACATATAATAACATGTTATATGATTCCACTTATATGAAATATCAAGACAGACATATCTATAGAGACAGAAAGTAGATTCATTTGTGGTTGCCAGGAGCTAGGAGAGGAGAAAATGGGGAGTGATAGCTAATGAGTACAGAGTTTCTTTCTGAGGCAATGAAAATGTTCTGGAATTGAATAGAGGTAATAACTGCACAATTCTGTGAATATATTAAAAGCCACTGAAGTGCACACTTAAAAAAGTTAAAAATAAACTAAAAAGATGGTTAAGAAATTCAGGATAAGGACATGAATTCTGAAATAAAGTGCTTAGAAAAGTCTTTATGGAAGCCATAGACAATGAAAACAAAGATGGAGATGTCAAAACTGTCAAAAAATTAAAAACTAGGCAAGTACAGTGTGATGCAAACAAAAGTTTAAAAAGTTCTATTAAAATTCATACTGAGGAAGATGGAAAAGTGAGTTTCCAAGCAGGAAGAAAACAAAAAGAATAACTACCAAAACAAAATCATTCAATGACTCATCTAAGAGGTTCCCTAATGACTTTGAAATTTAACCAAAATATGTTAAGGACATGTGATAGTATTGCTTTTGCACAGCAAATTTGATGACCTGAACTATGTTGAATTCGCTGTCAATAAATGAGAAGCACTCCCATTTGTCCTAAATAGGCTGAGGTGATGATGAAAGAGGGTTGAATGTCAGCTCCATGGGGGTCAGGGACTTGGTTTTGTTTAATAAAGAACCGTGCTTGGCACACAGAAAATGGTCAACAATAATGGCTAAATAAATCAACAGCACTTTGAAATTTATAGAATACTGTACATATGTTTTAGGAATTCGCATTTAGATGAGAAAATTCTACACAGCTAGAAGTGGAATGTTAATAGGTGGAAACCCAGAGAAACTAGAGTTTCAGGGAAGAAAAGAATTTCCCTCTAGTACCACACTGACCGGAGGCAAATAAGCCTACATAACTTGTTTATGTTTTATTTTTTTCAAGTGAAATAGAGTTTATTAGTGAAGCAGTGAGACAGAGCACAAGCTACTCCACAAACAGAGCAGCCCTTGCTTGTGTTCTTAAATGTTTAAACATATTCCATAAATAATAAAAGCATAATATGCTAATTAGACTGGATGTCCTTCTGGAGGTCCTTCTGGATGACCTTCCAGACGAAGCCGGGGCTGCGAGGGAAGCCCAGGTCCCAGGTGCCTGCCAGTGGCCGGAGGGAAGCCCAGGTCCTGGGTGCCAGAGGGAAGCTGGTGCCGACAACCGGGGGAAGGAAGGCCTACTCTTGCACGAATTTCGTGCATTGGGCCTCTAGTATTACATAAATTTCCCGTATTTTTACATAGTCAGGATAATAGAAACTATAAGTGAGTCCATAAACTTCTAAAGAGTTAATGATTTAAATGGTTAAAACAATTACATATACTTAGAATTCATCACTATCAAGTTAAAGAAACAAAGTATAGAAGATAAAATCCCCTAAAGATATGATTTAAGATGGTGGAGTAGGTGAACAAAGTACTTGCCACCTCCCACAACCACATCAAAAGTATAACTAAAATACAAAACAATCATCATTCAGAACTGTCCATAATCTGGCTGAATGGAAGTCCTACAACTAGAGAATTAAAAAAGAAAGCATATTGAGACTAGTAGGAGGGGCAGAGGCAGAACAGGCTGATCCAACACCCGCATGTCAGGAGGGATATGGAGGCTGCGGAGGCATCCTATTAAGGAGCAAGGGATCCCAACCCCACACCAGACCCCTCAGCCAGGGTTTCAGTGCTGTGAAAAGAAGCCCCCGTAACTGTAAAAATCAGTGGGTATTGTGGCTGAGTGACACGGAGGCTGCTAAAGACCCAGGCACTTCAGTGAAAGAGCTGCTCTGCAGGAGACACCCCATGGAGCAGGACTTGCATCAATGGGGCTTTGGTACTCAGAGTGGGCCCTTTGAGTGTGACGCTTGTGGATGTGTAGAGTTAAAGGGCCAGTGCACAGACTACTTGGATTCATTCCCCCTGAGCTCCAGTGCTGGGGCAGTGGCTTTGGGGTATCTAGGGACATATGGGGAGGAACTGGATTGTCTGGCATCAGAGCAAGAACTCAGGGGCAGTTTTCTCCCAGACAGGGGTGCTCACAGGGGTCATTGTTCCTAAAGCCGAGACCTCCTTCATCGCAGACCTGACTAGCAGGCACCATATCTGAGTCTCCATCAACCTGACTCACACTGTTTGCTCTGCCCTGATGATTCCCTGAGACCCCTACCCCACCCAATTTGCAGCCCCACCCAAGCTGTTTGCAGCAGCTTTTCCATATGAATGCCATCCTGGCCCAGGCTTCAAACTTTCCTAAAATCTCTCAAACAAGTAGCAGCTGGCGTCAACATGCCCCATACCTCTCAATAAGAGACCCCAGGCTTGGCACTAGAAGCAGCCTTGCTTCACAGCTTGGCTTCTCCTGAGAACTTCCAAGCTCAACACAAATTACAGCCATCTGCAGATTTCTCTGTAGCTCCTGGTGAGTGGCCACAAGCAGGGTACAAGCAGCAGCTGACTTTGCACCTCCAGGGAGACCCCATTGGCCAGTGCACTGGAGGACAGCTTCAAATCATGCCAGATTACAACTATACACATCCACAAGCGTCACACTCAAAGGGCCCACTCTGAGTACCAAAGCCCCATTGATGCAAGTCCTGCTCCATGGGGTGTCTCCTGCAGAGCAGCTCTTTCACTGAAGTCCCTGCTGATCCTCACAGCCACTTGGACTGGGTGTCAATTCCTCCCAGTGATGCCAATAGCAATCAAGGCTCAACTACAACAGGACAGTGCACACAGACCACAAAGGAGTGCACCTAGAGTGAACAGCTCAGGTGATTGGGGAGGTTGAGCCACTGGGCCATATAGGACACCTAACTACACAAGGCCACTCTACTAATTCCAGGAGACATAGCAGCTCTACCTAATACATAAAAACAAACTGGGAAGCAGACAAAATGCAGAGACAAACATGTCACAAATGAAAGAACAAAGGAAATCTCCAGAAAAAGAACTAAATGAAATGGAAGCAAGCAAACTACTAGATACAGAATTCAAAAACAATCGTTATAAGGTTGCTCAAGGATCTTAATGAGAGCTTCAAGGGACTTAGTAAGAATTTCAAGGGACTTAGTGAGAATTTCAAGGATCTTAGTGAGAATTTCAAAGACATAAGAAAGGACCAGAGAGAAATTAAGCATACACTAACTGAAATAAAGAATAATTTACAGGGATTCAACAGTAAAGTAGAGGATTTCGAGAATCAAATCAATGACTTGGAATATGAGGAAGCAAAAAAACACCCAATCAGAAGAGCAAAAAACAATGAAGACAGCTTAAGGAGCCTCTGGGTCAACTTCAAGCATACCAACATTCACATTATGGGGGTGCCAAAAGGAGAAGAGAGCAAGATATTGAAAACCTATTTGAAGAAATAATGACAGAAAAGTTCCCCTACCTGGTGAAAGAAAGAGACTTACAAGTCCAGGAAGCACAGGGAGTCCCAAACAAAAGGAACCCAATGAGGTCCACACCAAGATACATCATAATTAAAATCCCAAGGATTAAAAACAAAGAGAGAATCTTAAAAGCAGCAAGAGAAAAGCAGTTAGTTACCTACAAAGGAGCACCCATATGACTGCCAGCTGATTTTTCAACAGAAACTTTGCAGGCCAAAAGGAAGTGGCAAGAAATATTCAAAGTGATGAATAGCACAGACCTACAACCAAGATTATCTACCTACCAAAGATATCGTTTCGAATTGAAGGTCAGATAAAGAGCTTCACAGACAAGAAAAGGCAAAAGAAGTTCATCACCACGAAACCAATATTACATGAAATGTTTAAGAAGGAGAAGGAGGAAGAGGAAGAGAAGGAGAAGGAGAAAATGTGAACAATAAAATGGCAATAAACACATTTCTATCAACAATTGAATCTAAAAATCAAAATAAAAGAACAAGGAATCTAATGAACAAAATAAACTGATGAATAACATAGAACCAGAGGCATGGAAATGTGGAACAGACTGACAAATCTCAGAGGGGAAGAGGGCTATGAAGAGATTAAACAAAGAATTTATATGCATATATGTATTACCTATGGATACAAATAATAGAGTGGTGAAGGCCTGGGGTGGGGGGGATATGATTTAAGTAAAATATCATAGACAAAATAAATATCTATGAGATCTAAGAAAATATAAAACCTGTTAAAATCTATTCAATTCTGCTCTAACTGGTTTGGCTCAGTGGATAGAGCATCGGCCTGCAGACTGAAAGGTCCCAGGTTCGATTCCAGTCAAGGGCATGTACCTTGGTTGCGGGCACATCCCAGTAGGAGGTGTGCAGGAGGCAGCTGATTGATGTTTCTCTCTCACCAATGTTTCTAACTCTCTATCCTTCTCCCTTCCTCTCTGTAAAAAAATAAATAAAATATATATTTTTAAATTTTTTGAAAAAAAAATCTATTCAATTCTAACTGAACTTAGAACAATGAGCACAAAAGTAAGACAAAGTCCCACCTTATAAGAATTCACTTAGTATAATAGACAAGAAAAAACTACAATTCAGTGATAAATGTCCTTAAAAGATAAAGACAATTTCTAACAATGATTAATTCAAGAAATTTACTTCTAAGTTTACATGGAGAATTAAAAAGAGACACATTTTATTTTAAAGCATTAAAATATATGTATATAAAGTTTCTATATCTGTCACACAAATAAGTCAATACCAAAAAAAGGTATTTTATATTAAAATATCACTAATAACATTGTGTTTAAATATTTAATCAAAAATTAATACAAAATTTTATTCTTTAAAATATAGTATTCTGTTGTTAAAATAATGGCAGATGTTACTAGTTAGTTCATTTTAACTCACTTTTCTTTTAAAACAAGATACCTGCAGGCAATGGACATACAATTAAAGCTGTAGTTCAAGGTCAAACAATTCCCTTTGAACACACTAAAATGATAGCCCACTAAAACATCCTGTTTTACTTGTCATATTTGAAAACTATTTTTTATTTACCTTCATTAAGGACTTTATTTGAATTAAAAACATCAAGCAAAATTTGAGATTAAATGTTTTGCTTTCCATTAATAAATATAGATGTCTTTATATGGGTCAAAGTTCAGTAAAGGACATAAATTCAAGTATAAGAGATCTCTGTTACTCACTAAAATTACAAAATTTTAAGTACTTAATCAGAGAAAATTAAATGCCAATCCAAAAACAAGAAATTTTTGGAGTTTTCTGTTGTTATAGGAGTTCATTTGATAGTTTTTTGAAAATTATATTGATAATATTGAAATAAACTTGTAAATATTTAAAACTTAGAAAATTAAGCATACCTTAACTTTTCTTACGTTCTCAAGCTGTTTTTCAAAACCCTGAGAAATTTACAATGTTTCAGGCATGTTATCTGAGCAGAGCCGGAATTATAATAAGGAAGTGACAATGCAGATTCTGGGTTTTGACATACATGCTTTACAATAGAAAACATTGTGCAAGTAAAAGAGTAGTAAGGTTCAGAACTGTAACACATGCAAAATAAAATGTTACTCTTTTTTTTAAAGTAAAACTGCTGCTATATACACTGGCCAAACTCATAAAAAGCCATTCCAAAATCTCCTTCTTCCCCTAACTCCTGCTCAAAGTAAGTTTTTCTATCCCAGAACTCATAAAATGTATTTAAATATATATCTCAGTATATCTTTTTTATCTTTACATTCAAGGATATAAGTCTCTGAAATAGAAAATATTTTATTTGACCTCTTTGCTCCAAAGTAACTTAACTATGTTTTTCTATTAAATTTAGAGTGCATTTTTAAATACATACATGATCTCATTTTATAGAGTATAAATTCAGAGGAATTATTAGTCTTACATGTTTAATTGGAAATTGCTTGATATCTTCCTTTTTACTTAATGTCAAAAGTACATTACATTTTAATAGTCATATATTCAGCACCTACCACAAAAACATGAATGCAAAACTGAAAAACTATTATAAAGTTTTAATATAGAAAATAAGTGACCACGTAACAAAAAATTAAGCAAGAGAATTTGATAATCCACAAAATGGATCTCTCACTGCAAAAATATTCAAATTTTACCATGATGTTTCACTTTTTTTTTTTTAACATTAGTTTGTAAGTTCCCATAACCTTTTTTGAATTGTTAGTTGTTTGTCAGGATGGATATTAAAACATTAACCCTTTCATTGAATATTACGGGATTTATGCTAAAAATCTAATGTTGGTCAAATGTAAAACAACAATCATTCCCAGATTAAGCAGTCCTCAGAGAGACTCTCCTGGTCCTCTCATTTCTCTGGCTGTTTTTCCAACTCTGTTTTCTTTTTCCGTGCCAGCTGTTCAAATATTGATCATCCCCAGGGTTCTTCCTTAGCCTCTAGAGATGTACAAACTTCCCTGGTAGTGTATTTCCTACAGCCTTCATTACACTGGTGATGAGTCTAAAATCTGTCTCTCCCCATCCAGAAATTTATTTCTAACTGGCCTTTCTTCTATATCATTCTACTGGGTCTCCTCGTCTCTAGGCACAATTCCAACGTCTTCCACATTATCACCAAGATTGCTGCTCTAGTCCATCCAGCATGGCTCAGTGGTTGAGCGTCGATCTATGAACCACGAGGTCACGGTTTGATTCCCCGTCAGGGCACATGCCCAGGTTGTGGGCTCAATCCCCAGTGTGGGGCCTGCAGGAGGCAGCCGATCAATGATTCTCTCTCATCATTGATGTTTCTCTCTCTCTCTCCCTCTCCCTGCCACACACACACACACACACACACACACACACACACACACACACACTTTACTGCTCTAAAAGCAAAGATCTAAACATGTGATTCTATTACTTTAAAATTTTTTTGAACTCCTCACCACTGTTTTAAAGGAGAAAGGAGCATGACATTAAAATCCTTCAAAACTTGATCCTAAATTACCTTTCTTCCTCATCTTCTTGTCCCTTCCCTCATATGATGTCACACAAAAATCACTCAAAAGTTCTCAAACAAGACACCTATCTTTATTCCTTCATGCTATTACTCATGCTATTTGTTAGTGCTGCCTAAAATGTACTTCCCTCTCATTTGCATGCTAAAATCCTACTCTTCTTTTAAGACTAGTTTCAGTTACCCAGAGATGCCATTCTATCCCTTCCTTCATCGCCTTATCAATTGATCATTCCATCCTCAACATTTCTACCGTACTTTATTAGTTCCTCTCTTAGCCATTATTTCACTTCATTGTAATTTTCTGTAGACATGTTCATTTATGCAGAATCCCTAAAAGCAGAGGTCATATTTTTTCACTCTTGTATCCCTCTCAGCTAGTAAATATGCCACATAGCAGGTGCTTAATAAAGAGATGCTCAATAAGCAAATGCTATGTAATTTATGTCACAATTTTCTTTTCTTTATCTTTTTATTTCTATTTTACATAGCAAGTTTATTTTTCTAAAGGTATACAAACAATAAACAAAGTAAACATTCAATCAGATCTTAACTGCCGAGTATTATCTGTCCTGGAACTGTTCCATTAATTTCCAATGTCTAAGCACCTTAAATTCAATAACCATCATCTTAATCAGAGTCCATTACTTTTCTTCTATTGAATTTAACTGTCACTTTCTTTTCTGTTTGTTGGCTTACTTTTTCAAGGATTTCTATTAAACTTGTTCTGTTATCTTCCCACTTAGTTGTCCATATCTTGCCATCTGTATAAGGTAATTCTCTACTCCTTTAGTTTTTTAGGGCTTTATAAGTGCTAAGTTACTAAACCAGGTCCCAGCTGACTGATTCAGAACTTGGGCTAAGATCCTGTTTCTCATTTCTGCCTCTTTGTATTTTGTTTCCTGTTGTGCTTCATCGGCAGGATCCCCATGCTTTGCCTGCAGCTTGGCCAGCCTCTGCTTCCACAGAGCTTCCAGCTCCTCCACCAATGTGTGACCCTCTGGGTGGAACAGCCACAACCCCACTCCAGCCCACTACGAGTTATCTCCCACAGCCTCTATGTCACTATTTTAAGTATCCTAATGTTTGACCCTATGAACTAATATACACTAGTGTTTTATTTGAAAATATAATTGATGTAGATTCAGTCTCTGACAAAGCAGATGAATAAACAAAATAAATATATTTTTTAAACTACCATGACTAAACCTCATAACTCAATGTCACAGTTATTCACAAAAGATATTAAGTATTGTATAAATGATATAGTCTTTTATCTCTTATAAGAACAACCCTTGCCTAGCCAATGTGGCTCAGTGGTTGAGCAGGAGGTCACAGTTTGATTCCAGGTCAAGGCATATGCCTGGGTTGCTGGCTCCATTCCCAGTAGGGAGTGTGAAGGAGTCAGCGATCAATGATTCTGTCTCATCATTGATGTTTCTATCTCTCTCTCCCTCTCCCTTCCCTCTCTGAAATCAGTAAGAACATTTAAAAAAAAAAAAAAACAGTTGAAGTATTTCAACTTTTAATTTCTTTTCTTTGAGAGATATATAAACCATTTAACTTATGGATATTAGAATGTTCATAAGGAAATGGAAAACAACTTTATTTTTGCTAAAATGCATTCTTTTTGTTTTGTTTTTTTATTGATTTCAGAGAGGAAGAAGGAGAGATAGAAACATCAATGATGAGAGAGAATCATTAATTGGCTGCCGCCTGCACACCCCCCACCAGGGATGGAGCTCGCAACCTGGGCATGTGCCCTGACCAGGAATTGAACCATGACCTCCTGGTTCATAGATCGATGCTTAGTCACTGAGCCACGCCGGCCAGGCTAAGATGCATTCTTATTTGATAGCTTCCAAAGCTATATAACTTTCACTTTGAGTTGGAAAGAAGCTGAGTGTAACAGACTGTATGACTATACTCAATTATTCCACTACTTCTTCCTATATGAATATTAATTATATCTCAACTGCAACATGCTTGGCCAAATGACTTGCTTTGGCCAATGAAATGTGAGTGGAAGTGACCTGCGCCACTTCTGAGCAGAAGCTTTAACTGTAATTTCATGACTCTGCATAGCACTTTTCCTTCTACCACTAGAACATGTCCATGATAGGAACTGCCCTTTAGGCTGAATTCCAGAAAGGAGAACAACTGTGGATGGTGCTGCCATCTATCTAAACATGTAACATGAGCAAGAAATAAATATTTATTGTTACAAAACTTTGAGCCTTAAGGTTATTACCACAGTATAACTAACATAAACTGAGAGATTGAATTAGATGCTCCTCCTCTATAATATCATAACACCCAGGCATATGCCACTATAAATATGTTATATAGAGGCCTGGTGCACGAAATTCGTGCAGGGAAGGGGGGTGGTCCCTCAGCCTAGCCTGCACCCCCTCCAATCTGGGACCCCTCGAGGGATGTTCGACTGCCCATTTACAGGGATTGGGCCATGAGCGTGTGGCCAGCCTGGGTGAGGGGCTGAGGGCTGTTTGCAGGCTGGCCAAGCCCCCCAGCAGGGACCCTCACCCCATGGGGGTGTGGCCAACCTGGGTAAGGGGCTTTTTTTCTTTTTCTTTTCTTTTTTTTTTCAGCGCCTCCTTGAGCAGAGGCCAGGGCTGGCTGGAGGCAGGTATCTGGGATTTATTTATCTTCTATAATTGCAACTTTGTAGCCTTGAGCAAAGGCCAGGACCCGCCAGGGCGGGTGGGAAGCTTGACTTCCTCCATCGCTGGGGGCAACCCAAGCCTCCTGCTCACTCCAGCTCCGTGGCGGCCGCCATCTTAGTTGGGTTAATTTGCATACTCACTCATGATTGGCTGGTGGGTGTAGCGGAGTGATGGTTAATTTGCATGCTTCTCTTTTATTAGTGTAGATTATATATTATATACACAGATGCTCCTTGACTTACATCCCAATAAACCCATCACCATAAGCTGAAAACATTGTAAATCGAAATGCATTTAACCTTTTGCACTTGGATGTCGAGTGTGACTCAACATGGTTAGCATTAGAATAAAGGAATCGAGAAAAAAGCAAGCGAGTGCAAAGGGTTAATACACCTACTCAACATCATAGCTTAGCTTAGCTTAGCCTACCTTAAACGTGCTCAGAACATTTACATTAACCCACAGTTGGGCAAAATTATTTAACACAATGAACACACTGTCGATTATTGGTTTACCCTTGTGACTGCCTGCCTGACTGGGAGCTGCAGTTTGCTGCCACTGCCCAAGATCACAAGAGAATATTGTACTGTATATTACTAGCCCCAGAAAAGATCAAAACTTAACATTTGAAGTACAGTTTCTACTGAATGCATATCATTTTTGTACTATCGTAAAGTTGAAAAATCCTAAGTTAAACCATTGTGATTTGGGGACTTTCTATACACCGAAAAGTTTTTCTGCCATCCTTATGTCATATCAACTCAGCCTCCTCATCTCACTCCCAAGTAACCACAGTTACTAATTCCTTATTATTTTCTAGATTTCTTTATGCATCAATAACAAATATAGTTTCCTACTTTCCCCCCCTTTGCACAAAGGTAGATTATATATACTGTGCTGTTCCTTGCTTGTTGTACTGTTTTGTTACCTATCAATATATTTCCTCATTCTTTTTATAGACTTTCTGATGAAAAAGAACATCAAAGTTAGCCCCTTACTTTATAACTCATAATTCCCTTACAATCATCCCAACAAAGACATAATGCAGGTGCAATAAAAAAAAAAAATCTGGAATTTAAAGAAACTTATTTGATATTTTTATTGTAAAGAATTTACTGAAGTATAGAATACTACAAAGAAGTAAATAAATCAAAAGTGTACAAATTGATGAATCACCCTAAGTGAACACAGGTGTAACTACCATCCAGGTCAAGATATTAATAACATATCATCTATCTCATTTTTTAAATATTTCATAATATGCTAATATCTAGAAAATATGTTAGAGAAAATTAATGGTGTTGACTTCCTAAACTTCCATTTGGGATATAGTTTAAGGAATTGTTTCTTATATCCCATTTCAGATGGATTGACCATTGTTATTTTATTTTAAAAATTTTAAATAAATAGTTCATACATATAAAAATAAAAATAAATACAAGAATAAGAACTAAAGAATAATAAAAACAAACATCCATGTACCTAACTAACACCCAGCTTCAGAAGCCCCTTACCCCTCCCATCTGGGCAAGCAGTATGGCTTAATGGTTAAGAGTGCAGACTCTGGAGTCAAGACTGCCTGGGTTTAATTAGGTTTACAATCTATTAGCAGTGTAATTTGGGGAAGTTAAGGTTTTCTGAACCCTTACTTATAAGTTCCTTTATTTATAAATGATAATAATAATAGTGCCTGCTTCACAGAAAGTTTTCATTTAACTATGCAAATTAAATAAATATGTATTTGTTAAGTATTTAACACTTTCCAGCACATATTATGCCAAATTTAGCTATTTTTATATTCACTCTCTGCCTCTCTCATAAGGAAATATGTTTACCATTTTATTACTGTATATGTAATAAGAGATTTATGAATAATTTTGTGCTTTTTAAATTTTATATTAACTGGCATCACAGTTTAAGTATTTCTTTTTTTTTTTTTTTTTATTTTATTTTTTTATTTTTTTTTTATTTTTTAATTTCTTTATTGATTAAGGTGTCACATATTTGTCCTCATCCCGCCATTCCCATCCCACCCCTCTCCCCACGCATGCCCCAATCCCCTGTTGAACTTAACCATTGGATAGGCTTATATGCATGCATACAGGTCCTTTGGTTGAACTCTCCCCCTCCCCCCACCCTCCCCCTACCCTCCCCTATCCTCCCTCTGAGGCCCGATAGTCCGATCGATGCCCCCTTGCTTCTGGTTCTGTTCTTGTTCCTCAGTCTATGTTGTTCATCATTTCCCCTAGATGAGCGAGATCATATGTCACTAGATATATACTAATAAGAACTGAATGTGAGACGAGCAATAATAGTTATGCTGACAGGCAAATGAATCAATCTGTAGCGAGCTTCCCCCTGGACCAACAGTTCTTTTGAGACCCAATTTCAATGTCCAGTAGTTCCTTATGTGTACATGTCAGCACTGACCCCTCAGCTCTGGATGGTGGACAAATGGTGGTAATGGAGGTCCGACTCCCTCTGGTTTGGTCTCGGCCGAACCCAGGGGCACGGCGTCACCCAGACTAAGGGGCACGTGGCCTCACCCCTACCCAAGGGGCACGTGGTCTCACCCGGGCCTGGGACCCAGCCTCACCCGGATGGATCCAGGGGCGCACGGCCTCACCCGGACCCAGGATCTGGCTTCACCCGTACCCAGGGACGCTTGGCCTCTCCCAGACCCAGGGGCACGTGGCCTCACCCGGGCCTAGGTGCACGAGGCCTCATCCGGATCCAGGGACACATGGTCGCACCCGGACCCAGGGACGCTTGGCCTCTCCCAGACCCAGGGCCACTTGGGCTCACCCGGGCCTAGGTGCACGCGGCCTCACCTGGATCCAGGGACACATGGTCTCACCCGGACCCAGGGACGCTTGGCCTCTCCCAGACCCAGGGCCACTTGGGCTCACCCGGGCCTAGGTGCACGCGGCCTCACCCGGATCCAGGGACACATGGTCGCACCCGGACCCAGGGACGCTTGGCCTCTCCCAGACCCAGGGCCACTTGGGCTCACCCGGGTCTAGGTGCACGAGGCCTCACCCGGATCCAGGGACACATGGTCGCACCCGGACCCAGGGACGCTTGGCCTCTCCCAGACCCAGGGCCACTTGGGCTCACCCGGGCCTAGGTGCACGCGGCCTCACCCGGATCCAGGGACACATGGTCTCACCCGGACCCAGGGATGCTTGGCCTCTCCCAGACCCAGGGCCACTTGGGCTCACCCGGGCCTAGGTGCACGAGGCCTCACCCGGATCCAGGGACACATGGTCGCACCCGGACCCAGGGATGCTTGGCCTCTCCCAGACCCAGGGCCACTTGGGCTCACCCGGGTCTAGATGCACGAGGCCTCATCCGGATCCAGGGACACATGGTCGCACCCGGACCCAGGGACGCTTGGCCTCTCCCAGACCCAGGGCCACTTGGGCTCACCCGGGCCTAGGTGCACGCGGCCTCACCCGGATCCAGGGACACATGGTCTCACCCGGACCCAGGGATGCTTGGCCTCTCCCAGACCCAGGGCCACTTGGGCTCACCCGGGCCTAGGTGCACGAGGCCTCACCCGGATCCTGGGACACATGGTCTCACCCGGACCCAGGGACGCTTGGCCTCTCCCAGACCCAGGGCCACTTGGGCTCACCCGGGCCTAGGTGCACGAGGCCTCACCCAGATCCAGGGACACATGGTCTCACCCGGATCCAGGGACGCTTGGCCTCTCCCAGACCCAGGGCCACTTGGGCTCACCCGGGCCTAGGTGCACGCGGCCTCACCCGGATCCAGGGACACATGGTCTCACCCGGACCCAGGGATGCTTGGCCTCTCCCAGACCCAGGGCCACTTGGGCTCACCCGGGCCTAGGTGCACGAGGCCTCACCCGGATCCTGGGACACATGGTCTCACCCGGACCCAGGGACGCTTGGCCTCTCCCAGACCCAGGGCCACTTGGGCTCACCCGGGCCTAGGTGCACGAGGCCTCACCCGGATCCAGGGACACATGGTCTCACCCGGACCCAGGGACGCTTGGCCTCTCCCAGACCCAGGGCCACTTGGGCTCACCCGGGCCTAGGTGCACGAGGCCTCACCCGGATCCTGGGACACATGGTCTCACCCGGACCCAGGGACGCTTGGCCTCTCCCAGACCCAGGGCCACTTGGGCTCACCCGGGCCTAGGTGCACGAGGCCTCACCCGGATCCTGGGACACATGGTCTCACCCGGACCCAGGGACGCTTGGCCTCTCCCAGACCCAGGGGCTCGTGGCCTCACCCGGGCCTAGGTGCACGAGGCCTCATCCGGCTCCAGGGACACAAGGTCGCACCCGGACCCAGGGACGCTTGGCCTCTCCCAGACCCAGGGCCACTTGGGCTCACCCGGGTCTAGGTGCACGCGGCCTCACCCGGACCCAGGGACACATGGTCTCACCCGGACCCAGGGACGCTTGGCCTCTCAGACCCCGGGGCACGTGACCTCACCCATGCCTAGGTGCACGAGGTCTCACCCGGATCCAGGGACACACGGTCTCACCCGGACCCAGGGACGCCTGGCCTCCCCCAGACCCAGGGGCACGTGGCCTCACCCGGGCCTAGGCGCACGAGGCCTCACCCGGATCCAGGGACACACGGTCTCACCCGGACCCAGGGACGCCTGGCCTCCCCCAGACCCAGGGGCACGTGGCCTCACCCGGGCCTAGGCGCACGAGGCCTCACCTGGATCCAGGGACACACGGTCTCACCCGGACCCAGGGACGCCTGGCCTCCCCCAGACCCAGGGGCATGCGGCCCCACCCGGGCCTAGGTGCACGAGGCCCCACCCGAATCCAGGGACACATGGTCTCGCCCGGACCTAGGGGTGCGTGGCCTCTCTCAGACCCAGGGGCACGTGGCCTCACCTGGACCTAGGTGCACGAAGCCACCCGGACCCAGGGGCGCGTTACCTCTCTCAGACCCCTGGTCGCGTGGTCTCACCCGGATCCAGGGGCTCACGGCCTCACCCGTACTCGGGACCCAGCCTTACCCGGATCCAGGGGCCCACGGCCTCACCCGGACCCAGGGTTCAGATTCGCCCGGACCCAGGGGCACATGGCCTCACCCGAACCCGGAATCCAGCTTCACCTGGACCCAGGGGCGCGTGGCCTCACCCAAACCCAGGGGCGTGAGGCCTCACCTAGACCCAGAGGCGTGTGACCACATCTGAGCCCAGAGGCTCGCAGGCTCGCCTGGACTCGGGTCTCAGCGGGGTTTCGTCTTCTTGATCCCAATTCCTGTTGGTCAATTCCCTCTCAGCAATTCCTTCGGTCATTTTCTCAGAGCTCCAGGGCAGCTGCCGCAGAACTCGTTGGGCGGCGGGCTCGGCAAGGCTCCGGTGTGCCCGGTGCCCGGCGGTGGGCTGGTCCGGTGTCGCTGCGTCGGCCCTTGGGTCTGCAACGGTGGCCAGTCGCTGAGCGTGCGCACCTGGCCACTTCGGGGCATTGAGATTCTTGAAGGACTCGGAGGTCAGCAAGCACGGAGTCTCCCACCCCATGTCTCCCAGGGGCTCGTCTGTCTGTGCTCGGGAGCGAGTGGAGCCGTCCCCTCAGCCGGAGACCGCTGGGGGAACTGCGCCGAGCACGTTCCAGGCCACCATTGTGTCGCCTGAGCCATAGTTCTTAAAGTGTGGACTTTGGGTCACCGGCATCAGCATCATCCTGCGTACCCCTCTCTTTTATTCTAGTTGTAGAGCATCTGCTCAGCCAGCCCCCCGGTCTTTCTGGGTGGTGTCTGCTCTGCTCTCCCGTCGTAGTCTCAATATTGTTGTGGTAGGCAACGATCAGGCTGCCGCCCTATGTCTCCATCTTGGTCCTCCTTTGTACAGTTAAGTCTTGATTGTTGTTGGTGTCACTGGGAGGAATTGTCCTCCAGGCCAATTGGCCGTGAGGACCCTCTTTGTCCATATAGGAAGAGTTGCTGTGCAGGAGACATGTTTGTGGGCCGGGTCTTGATGCAGCAATGCCTTGACGCTCACTGAGTCTGCCTCTAGAATGCCTCCCTTATGCAAGTGATTGAAATCTGGTGTCATCTCCCACCAACCACTAGATGCCCTCGTTTCTGGGTCTCCAATGCAGTGTGGGTCAGCCACTACCTGAGGCACTCGGCAGGAAAAAGCTTCTGCTCAGCTTGGCTGGGGCGGAGCTACAGGGTGGAGCCTACAACCTTGGCTTCCTGTCAGCCCCGCCCTATGAGGTTCCTGTGTCTGTGTCCCTCTGTATTCCTTGCAAACACCTCTGAGAGAAACGCGCCCTGGAGTTTCGCCCCCTGCCAAACAGTCCAGTCCCTCCCCTAATGAATCTGGACTCCCAGATTCTCGCCTGGAACTGGGTTTCAGTGCAGTTGGAACTGGGTCTCAGCGCAGTCTGGCGTCCCTGTCTCCTTCCCAGCAGGGCCACCCAGTGGCGCAGGCAAAAGTCCGTCCTCTGCGCACCTTCCAGTGCGCGCGTCTGGAGCCGCCACTTCTCTGTGCCTCCGCCACCACAGCCCAAATTCATTCCCCCAGCGTGCGCATGGCTTCCCAGGGTTTCGCCCGGGACTGGGGTTCAGTGCAGTCGGAACTGGGGTTCAGCACGGTCCTGAGCTTATGTCTCCTTCCCGCTAGGGCAGTTCAGTGGCGCAGGCAACAGTCCGTCCTTTGCGCCCCTTCCCGTGCGCGCCTCTGGAGCTCTGCCTTCCCCCGCTCCTCTGTGCCTGCGCCCCACAGCCCAGATTCATTCCCCCAGCCTGCGCCTGGCTTCCCAGGGTTTCGCCCGGAACTGGCGCTTAGTGCAGTCGGAGCCGGCGCTCAGCGCAATCCGGAGCCTTTATCTCCTTCCTGCCAGTGAACACCGGCCAGGCCGTCAGCCGCCCCTTCCTCTCCGGCTCCATCCTCCCCGCAGGCGCGCGTGCTCGTGTCTCCGCCAGTTTCTCCATACCTCAGGCTTTTACGGCTCCCCCGATTGTCCCCGTGGCCTTCTCCTTCCCCCCAGCTGTGGGCATTTCAGTCCGCCAGCTCTCCTGTGGTTCTGGACGATGTCCGTTCTGACCTCTAGTTGTGCCTTTGAAATTGTTGTGCCCGGCTGCAGGTTAGGTGTTTCACCTATGCCGCCATCTTGGTTTTCCCTAAGTATTTCTTTACAACTTGTTTTTTTCATTTAACATTTTGGAGATTCATCTAACAAATAAATACAGCTGTTGTTAATTCGTGTTCATTCCTGTACAATATTTCATGGTGTATATTAACAGAAGTGTTTACATATTCCTGTCAATGGACATATATCTGGATTATTTCCATTTTTTTTACTATCGTAAAAAATGCTACTATTTAACATGCTTGAACATGTCTCCTAATGCAGATAAAAAAAGTTTTTCTAGAATATATACCTAAGTGAAGAACTGCTGGTACACAGAAATTTAACATTATAACAATGTCAAATTGTTTATAAAAATAATTATATCATAGCATGAAATGCTTTTATTAGAAGAGATGTCTTAACTCCATAATCTAAAGTTTTCAATTTATGGAACTAGAAAACAGAAGAGGAAATTAAACCCAAAGTAAGCAGGAAGAAGAATATAACAAAGAATAGAAATCCATGAAAAACAAAAAATAGAGAAAAATCTATTAAAGATAATTCTTTAAACAACAAGTCAAAGTGACAAAGGAAAAGAAGAAAAAAGATACAAATTACCAATACTAGAAATGAGGATGTGACAGTACTACAGATTCTATAGATAGTAAAAAGATAACAAGGTAATGTTAGATTAATTTTATGCTAAAAAATCCAACTTAATGAAATAGATACATTTCTTAAAAAGATACAAACTACCTGCCCTAGCTGGTTTGGTTCAGTGGATAGAGCGTCAACCTGTGGACTGAGGGTCCCAGGTTCAATTCCGGCCAAGGGCACATGCCTGGGTTGCGGGCTCAATCCCCAGTGGGGGGCATGCAGGAGGCAGCCAATCAATGATTCTCTCTCTTCATTGCTGTTTCTATCTCTCTCCCTCTCCCTTCCTCTCTGAAATCAATAAAAGAAATATATTAAAAATAAATACATTTTTTTAAAAAGATACAAACTACCTAAATTAACTGGAAAAGAACTAAGTAGCATGAAAAGCCCTATATCTATAAAAAAAAAAAAAAGCCTTACAGTTTAAAACTTTCCACACACAAAAAAACCCACCAAAAACAAAATAAAATACAAACCGATCCAGATGGCTTCATTGGTAAATTTTAACAAGCATTTAAGACTAATCCTTCATGAATAGAGATGCAAAAAGTCTTAACAAAATGTAAACAAATCAAACTTAGAAATTTAAAATAATTCAGTATAATCAAGTGGAATTTATCCCAGAAATACAAAGTTGATTTAACATTCAAAAATCAATCAATATAACTAATCATATCAACAACAGAACATGGAAGTTCCTATTGCTCTACAGTGTCACCCACACTTGACATTATCCAACATGGTGAATGAGTATAAATGGTATCTCAAGGTTTAAGTTTACAGTTCCCTAGTTACGTTGAACATATTGTATTTGTTTATTGCCCATTCTTACTTCTGTTAAATTCTTATTTCTGTGTCTTTTGGCCATTTTTAAATTGCACTTTTTACTAACTTGGACAAGTCTTTTCTATATTCTGGATACTAATCCTTTGCACGTGATGTGTAT
Source organism: Eptesicus fuscus (assembly GCF_027574615.1). Taxonomy (NCBI): domain Eukaryota; kingdom Metazoa; phylum Chordata; class Mammalia; order Chiroptera; family Vespertilionidae; genus Eptesicus; species Eptesicus fuscus. Next base: position 45,626,766 of record NC_072490.1, on the reverse strand, counting down.
TATAAATATATTTGATGTGTATTATAAATATATTTCCATCGTGTTTTTCTTCACTTTTCATTCTATTTTAATTTTAAAATTAAATTTAATATACCTAAATTTATCAGTCTTTTACTTCAATGTGTGCTTTTTGTGAATTACTTCTATTCTTCTCTACCCCAAGGTCATAAACATATTCTACATCATCTTCTAAGAGGCTTTTGAAAAAAAAGACAGGTTTTTTTCTGTTTTTATAAATATATTTTTATTGATTTCAGAGAGAAAAGGAGAAGGAAAGCGAGATAGAAAGAAAAATGATGAGAGAGAATCATTGATCAGCTGCCTCCTGCACACCCCACGCCCACTATTGGGAATCGAGCCCGCAACCCGGACATGTGCCTTTGATCAGAATCGAACCTGGGACCCTTCAGTCAGCAGGCCAACACTCTATTCACTGAGCCAAACCAGCTAGGGCAAAGACAGGGTTTTTTTTTAAGTTAGTACTCCTATAATTTCTTTAGAGAACAGTAGTGTGTTGGCAATAAATTTTTAACCACCTACTAAATACTAGGCACTGTATCTTTATTGTAGAGCTACATGGCAGCATAGGCTATTAGAGTGACCTTTAAGAAGCTTATAGGCTAATTAGGGCCAGAATAATATATAATCAAGGGTTAAGTTTTGTGATAAACAAGATCTAATTTCAAAATATTAAGAGAAAGAATAAATTGGTGAGAATCGTGACAATGAATAAAATTTCATGAAGAAACATTAAACCTTCACTTAAATCTGATTTAGAATAACAACAAACTCCAGAATTTACCCAAAAATATCCATAGTTAAAATGGCCAACAGATAAAAACCACAAATTAATGCAAAACTTGCATGTGACAGCAACAGAAAATGAAAAATATAATAAAAATAACCATTTAAGACATACATAAACATCATATAGATTTTTATTGTGTGTGCTTACCCTGCTTAAGGTCATACATAACTAAGATGTACCCAGTCTAACTCAGACAACCAGAAACTCAAAATTCAAAAGCAAAAGAAAGTTGACAGGTTAGGTGAGATAAATAACATTATTAACTATTACTCTCAGAATATTACGTAAGTCATATGTATGTTGCCAAGTGGGTACTACAATTATCGGGGAGGGGGTAATCCCTCCATAAATTATATAAATGTGTAACCACTATGCTGTACAAGTGAAACTAATCTATACACATAAAAGCCTAAGCAACTGTTACGACTGAACGACCAGAACAACCGGTTGACCAATTGCTATGATGCGCACTGACCACCAGGGGGCAGGCACTCCATGCAGGAGCTACCCCCTGGTGGTCAGTGCACTCCCACAGCCAACCTCCCATAGCCCCTCCCTCTGGCCGGCCAGCCAACCTCCTGCATCCCCTCCCCCTGGCAGGCCAACCTCCTGTGGCCCCTCCCCCCAGCTAGCTGGCCTCCCGATTGGCCAGCCAAACTACCATGGTCCCTAACCCTGGCTGGCCAGCCCCCTGATGGGCCTCGATCGCTGGTCAGGCTGAGGGATCCCACCAGTGCACAATTTTGTGCACCAGGCCTCAAGTATAAAATAATATTGAGGCCCTGGACAGGTAGTTCAGTTGATTAGATGGTCATCCTGATACGCCAAAGTTGTAGATTCAATCCCTGGTCAGGGCATATATAACCATCAATCAATGAATGCATAAGTAAGTGAAACAACAAATTGATGCTTCTCTCTCTCACTCGCTCTTTCTCTCCCCCTCTCCTTTCTCTTTCCTCTCTCTCTTCCCCTCTCTCTAAAAAATCAATGAAAATGTCCTCAGGTGAGGATTTTAAAAATAAATAAATAAAAATAAATAAAACAAAATAGGTGCAGCTAAAACAAAGATAAATTTTTTGATACAATTCTCAAATCAGGTCACTGGCAAGGGGTAAGGGAGAACTATTAAATCCAAGTATAATGCCAATAAACTTTATTGATGCTTATCTGACAACTCTACCTGCACACAACTAACAATTATGAACAAAAACCTCAGCTTAGAGTGTCAATTTGAAATGGCAAGACTAGATGCAACTGGTTGATGTTTATTTCTCTCTCTCTTAAATCAATAAACTATATATAATAAAATATTTTTTAAAAAGAGTATCTCCCTAAAAATAAATAAATAAAATGGCAAAACTAGGACTACTACATAAGTCTTGTGTTTTAAAATATATTTTAACTGAAATTCTGATGTAGGTTCTATCACTTAACACCTGTCTCTGACTTGGACATTCCCATGCAATATTTTATTCATCATTATCCTTGTAACTTTCATTCTTCATTCAAAATTATAGTATTTAAATGAGTTTATTCCATAATTAAAAATGACTGACAAAAAAATATACCTTGCCCAGCCAGCATGGCTCAGTGGTTGAACATTGACCTATGAACCAGGAGGTCATAGGTCGATTCCCAGTCAGGGCAAATGCGGCTCAATTCCCAGTGGGTGCATGCAGGAGGCAGCTGATCAATGATTCTCTCTCATCACTGATGTTTCTCTCTCTCTCTCACTCTCCATTCCTCTCTGAAATACATTTAAAACATATATCAAATATATATATATATATATATATATATACCTTAAAATGATGCACACAGGCATAATTTTTCAATATGCCAAGAAACAATCTTGAAAATAAGAAAACATAGTTTGAAACCTTTGAATCTTGTCTACTAACTATACCTATGAATCCAATCTTCCTCATTCTCCAATCACCCTAATATGAAGTCAGTATATTAAAGCAGATGGGTGTTTCATAATCTACTATTAGAACATACTAGCTTAGTTATTAAACAGGGTTATCTGAATGGATTGAGGAGAGGCATGGCTTTCCCCAAAGTTGCAAATCCAGGATTCTTACTCCCAAGATTTGTGCCTTGGTTCCCTAAATGTTTCTGGCTTATTGCCCCATCAACCCTTGTACCTTAACCCTTGTACAACTTTCCTGAAATGGAACCTTACTCAGGTTTACCTCTATCATTTACTAGTAATCTAAACTATTGGATCAATGTAGTAATAGGGCTCCTTAACAAACAATTGCCTCCTGACTATCCTCTGGGCTTTTGCCTTTTTATGCAGACCTCCTTACACCAAGGATTCCTATTATTTTCTACCCTAAATTTTCAAAGTCCAATTTAAGTCCCTCTTCCTACACAAACAAGCCTTCCCTAATCTTAATCACATAGAGCTCTTAATTCCATTTAGAACATAATTCTTCCCTAATTGTTTATGGGGGTTAGCTTTCGCTCTTTGAAGACTGAAATAACATCTTAACACCTTCATTATGCCTGTGTTGCCTAATATTAGCTCTTTTACATACTTCCTGATTGACTGACTAGATTCTTGTCATAAAACTTATTCAACTCCTTTCATGCTAAATCTTCAAATAATGCAAGCCAAGTATGCTATTGATTTTTATTGCTTTTAACAAGGAAACTATACAAACTTGGTAGTAATGGATAACAACAGCTAAGATTTGGAAACAGCCTAAGAGTCCATCAGCAGATGAGTGGATTAAAAACAGTGGTACATCTATGCAATGGAATATTATATTGCTATAAAAAAGAATGAACTCTTACCATTTGCATCAGCATGGATGGACCTGGAGAGCATTATGATAAGCGAAATAAGCCAGTCGGAGAAAGTTAAATACCACATGATCTCACTCATTTGTGGAATATAATGAACAACATAAACTGATGAACAAAAATAGTCAGAGAAAAATCCTATATAATAAAAGCCTAATATGCTAAGTGTCGAGTTGTCTGGTCGTCCATTCAACCAATCAAAGCGTGATATGCTAATGATATGCTAAAACCACTCAACTGCTCACTATGATGTGCACTAACTACCAGGGGGCAGACACTCCGACCTGTAGGTTAGCTTGCTGCTGGGGTCCAGCTGATCGGGACTGAGCAAGACGGGCCGGACATGCCCTGGAGGCCTCCCACAGCATGGCCAACCTCCCGCATCCCTCCCTGGCCCCAATTGTGCACCAGTGGGGTCCCTTGGCCTGGCCTGAGCCCTCTCGCAATCTGGGACCCCTCAGGGGATGTTGGAGAGTCAGTTTCGACCCCATCCCACAGGCCAAGCCTAGGGACCCCACTGGTGCATGAATTCATGCACTGGGCCTCTAGTATTTTAGAATATAATAGAAGTAATCCTGTTATTTACAGATTTTTAATATTTCCTACAACTTTTGTGACATTATACTATGCTAGTACACTTTTGGTAATATTATTATATTTATATTTTAAATCTTTTTTCTTAAAATATTAGTGTTTACTGCATGTAACATTATACTTAAAATCATTTTTCTTGAAATATTAATATTTATTGCATGTAATATTATATTTAAAATTGTTTTTCTTGAAATATTAATGATTATTGCATGTAACATTATAAAAGATAAAAAACATTTAAAATAAATAAAAATGGATAACATATATTAATTACAAGACTATTTGAATTGGTGTTTTTTTTAAATACTTTTTATTTATTTTTATTGATTTCAGAGAGAGAGAGAGAGACAGAAACATCAATGATGAGAGAGAATCACTGATCAGCTGCCTCCTGCACACCCCCTACTGGGGATCGAGCTCACAAACCGGGCATGTGCCCTTGACTGGAATCGAACCCGGGACCCTTCAGTCCGCAGGCCAACGCTCCATCCACTGAGCTAAACCGGCCAGGGCTATTTGAACTGTTTTTACACACAACACTTCTGACATCCAATGTGTGGTGACTTTTGCAACACCACTTCAACTCCCCAGTACAAAGCCGAGTGTCCTATAACTCAATTCAATTCGGTTCTGACAATACCTGGAGTTAATGTCAGATCCCACAAGTTAAATGCTCAGTCCCACAAGATTCCCCCTACTTCAGATGTCTCTCCAAAAGTCCTGGATTGTCACTGATACTTCCAAACAATCAACTATAAATTTAGTTTGATAGTTCACTAAAATAAATGACTCAAGGATCTCAGGAAAGTGCTTTACTATTACCAGTTTGTTATAAAGGATACAATTTAGGAACAGCCAAATGGAAGAGTGCAAGGGCAAGATATGGAGGAAGGGGCTCAGAGTTTCCATACCCTGTCTGGGTGAGCCACCCTCCCAGCACCTCAATGTGTTCACCAAACCCAAAGCTCCTGAATTTCAATGCTCAAGAGTTTTCACAGAGCTTAATTTTCAACCTGCCATCACCGCTCTTCCTGGAAATTGGTAAGTGGGGATGAAAGTTCCAACCCTGTAATCACCAGGTCTTTCAGAAGACCAGCCCCATCCAGAAGCTATCTAGGGATCCCCAGCTACCAACCATCTTACTATCATACAAAAAATATCCTTATCACTCTGGAGATGCCAAGAATTTTAGGAGTTGTGTGCCAGGAACCTGGGACAATGACCAAATATTTATTTTTCATTATATCACACTATTTCTTTAACACATTTCAAAAAGTTTCTAGGTATTAAAGAATTATCTTAGTTTAGATAACTCCAAAGACTTCAAAGAAAATAACCTTTTTTTTTAATCCTCACCCAAGGATATGTTTTTTTATTGATTTTTAGAGAAAGAGAGGGGGTAGAAAGGGGGAACAGAGAGAGAAATATCAACGTGAGAGAGAAACATCAATACATCAAACCCACAACCTAGGCATGTGCCCTAACTGGAAATCAAATCCACAACCTTTTGATGTATGGACGACAATCCAACAAACTGAGCCATCCTACCAGAGCCAAAGAAGAAAAGTTTTTTAACAGTGAAAAAGCACACTGATGGAAAATAAGCACACAGGCTTTACTATGTAAGTACACCAACAACAAAAAATAAAGAAAAATTATAATAACCACAAGTTACTGAGTACTTATTCTGTGCCAGGCATTCCGCTGTTATACATAAATTATCATTAAATCTACAACAATCCTGAGGTATTAGCCTCCTTTTACAAATGAGGAAAACTGAGTCACAGAGACTCCCCAAGGTCACTCATCTGGTAAGCAGTGAAGCCAGGATTTCAACTCAGGTAGTCTAACTCCAGAACCTTTAAGCTTTTAGCTATACTGTCTCCCCTATGCCTCTGTTTGATAGCAGCTCTATTTTCCCCTCCCCAATTCTGTTAACATCTGGGTTTGTATTTCTCAGAATACATCATTCTCTTTTAGGCTTTTATGTCTTAAGCACATACTGTTCCCTTGGGCTGGAATGCCTTGCTCTTTTTTTATCCATTTAGCAAAGCCCTACTCACTCTTCCAACAGCAGCTTAAAAACAACTTTCTCTGTGAAACCCTCTTCATTCCTTCCACATTTTCTGCCCCCAATCCTGGGAGAAGGAATACAGCACTCCCTTAGCTCCTTGGAAACAATGATTCACAGATAGTTCTATTGTTGGACTTATTTGTACTGTAATTATATTTTTCAGTACTATGTACCTACTGGACATTCCACTGCACTGCAAGCATGAGACAGATACTTGTTAAAGATTAAGAATTCATAATGGTCCCAGTTTAAGTTCAACTATAACTTAAATGAACATTTTCTTCTGGTCAAGACAACATCATTCATTCTAATAATATTTTATTGCACTTTATGTGCCTGCATACACAAAAGATTCATAGTGAGTAAAATTAATGTCTTAAGCTTCTCAGGTTCAGACTGAGACTTTTAAACTGTATTTTTCCAACCATTTCTCAAGTCCCACATTAAGACTTTAGCACTACAATTTCTCAATAATACCCAAATTGTGCCTATTAACAAATATTTCAAAATTGGAAGCACACTCTCCATCTACTAAATTTGTTAAAACAAAAGTCTAACCAAGAGTAAGACAATTCATAATAGGATATTAGTGATAATAATTAAGCTAAAGGTACTTCAAAAGCTGCTCTGTTGTCCTAGCCAGTTTGGCTCAGTGGATAGAGCGTCGGCCTGCAGACTGAAGGGTTCCAGGTTTGATTCGGTCAGGGGCACGTGCCTGGGTTACAGGCTCAATTTCCCCACTGGGGGCATGCAGGAGGCAGCCAAGAGATGATTCTCTCTCATCATTGATGTTTCTATCTCTCTCTCCTTTTCCTTTCCTCTCTGAAATCAATAAAAATATATTTTTTTAAAAAGCTGCTGTTAATCCTACCCACATTTGAATACTCGCTCTATACTCTTCTACCTCCTACACTCTAATCTGCTTTCACTAAGTTATTACTCCATCTAACATTTCATTTTTTATAAGAACTTTTTTGAGATATAACTCACCTACCATACAATTTACCAATTAAAAGTGTACAATTCAGAATTGTGCAACCATCACCACAATCAATTTTATAACATCATCCCAAAAAGAAATCCATACCCATTTAGCAGTCATTCCCTGTATCAGCCAGGATTCTCCAGAGAAACAGATAAAAAAGACAGAGAGACAGACACAGAGACAGAAAGATATTTTAAAGTACTGGCTGAAGTGACTGTGGGGACTGTCAAATCTGAAATCTACAGGACAAACCAGCAGGCTAGAAACACAGAGATGTAGTCTTGAGTATGATGGCTCTCTGCAGACAGAATTCCTTCTTCAGGGGAACCTCAATCTTTTCTCTTAAGGCCTTCAAAACTAATTGGATGAGACCCACCACATTCTGGAGGGTAACCTGCCTTGCTCAAAATCTACTGATTTAAATGTTAATGACATTTAAAAATACCTTCACAGCAACAACTAGACTGGTATTTGGCCAAAAATGAAACACCAGGGCCTAGCCAAGTTGACATATAAAATTAACCATTACTCCTTTACTCCCAATCCTTGGCAACAACTAATCTACTTTCTAACTCTATTGATTTGCCTATCCCACACATTTCATAGAAACAAAACTATACCACATATGGCCTTATATGTCTGGCTTCTTTCACTTATCATAGTATTTTCAAGGTTCATCTATGTTGTAGCATGTATCACTACTTCATTCCTTTTTATTGTTCAATAATATTCCATTATATGGTATATCACATTTTATTTATACATTCATCAGTTGATGGACATTTGGGTTCTTTCTACTTTTTTTTTACTATTATGAATAAAACTGCTATGAACATTCATACAAGCTTTTGTGTGGACATATGTTTTCATTTCTCTTTGGTTTATTATAGCTAGGAATAGAATTGTTCAGAACTACAAATTTTGTTTATTCTAGAAGTATAACTACCATACCTATACTTGTAGCATATACAACATAATCTTATCTCCTATCCCTGAATTTTTGAAAACAGAAGGAATCTTGTAACTAGTATCTAATAATATAGTTAGTATTTCTATAGTTAAACAGTTAAAAAAACAAATGTAGTAACTTTTTCTAAATTAGATTTACTTATGTGGAAATATATATATATAATATTTCATTTAAAACACAAACTCCATACATAATAAACTTAGAAATTACCCAATAAAAAAAAAAGTACCTTTTTTAGTATATTATATTATCTGAACAGTGATATTCCAATATACTGGGTGGGGCAAAAGTAAGTTTACAGGTGTGAGTATGCAAAAGTTTATTCTTATATTATTATTTATTAATTTTTGTGTTATTTTCCATACGAACAATTGTAAACCTACTTTTGCACTACCCGTATTCACATGTAAACAGGTGTTTTTATTCAACTTGTAAAATGTTAAATGATAAATACTTTTTTGAGAAACTGATCTTCAACTATAACTATACTGATTTACTCCCAAAATATCTAAGCATTAAAAGACAATATTTTATTTCAATGCTTTTTTTTTTTCTTTTGATCTATTGTTAACTAACAGACTGGTTATGAGATTAATGACTAAGAAAGCTGGGATAGCACACAATAGAGAGAGGTCAGGAGTGTGCATTCTGCAATCAGATGGTTCAAATCCTGACTCCACCACTATCTGTGTCTCATCTATAAGCTGAAGATAATACTACTTACTTCAAAAGTTTACTGTGAGGATTAATTGAGATAACTCTTAGCACACCACCTAGTAAGTGCTCAATAAATTGATAACTATTAATCTTACAACAGTTTGGATGCTGGTCAGAAGTTAGAGCATATTAACACATTCCAGAATAGCTTACCAGAATTCACTTGATATTATCAGCTAAAAAGTACATTTTAAATTATGATCTAATCACTTATGAAAAAAAGTAACAGCAACAAAAACCTGTGTTTCTTTACCTACATCCCTACATAGGTAAATACACAAAAAGTTCTGAAAATCACAATCTGATAACAACTTTTACTTCTGGAGGAAAGGAAGAGAATGGGAGGTGCCTAAGTGAAGGACATATCTGCACTCATTATATTTCCCTATTGCTTAAATTTTTATGGAAATGTATTCCAGTTATTAGTACATAAAAGTTAAAAATAAGAAATAACAGCTTGAAAATCTATATTGGAAAATCATTTCTGTTTAGCTCAACTAGAACAAGTTAGTAGTTATAAATATAGATAAAACTATAAGTCTGAAATTATTGATAAAACATTAATATAAATAAATAAGAAACAAAGTTTCATATGTCTATAAATGAAAATCTAATCCAAACTGTATATTTTACAAAGGATACAGTACTAATCACCAAGTTTCCATGTGTTCAAGTAGCTACATACATTTACTTTTTAAATTTATAATTGTCAGCTATTCTCTTAAAAGGATTTAAAAAGTACATAGCAAACAAGTTTTTCCAAAGCTGTTTCATTCATTTGCATGAACACCCAAATCCAAATCAGTTGCCTGAATGCAAGTCTAAGAAAAAATATATTTATTAGTAGAAATAGTAGAGATAATGTTTAAAAAACGCTAGTTAACTCGAGAGAGAGAAATAACTCAGGTTCTCCCAGTCGTCTGTCATATAACAAACATTTTAGTTATGTACCCCAAAAATAATAGCTTAGATTACCTTTCTAGAGACCAAAAGACAGATTTTCATTACAGTAATTATTCAGTTCATAATGAGATAGTTCAGAATAAATGTCTAGCAGTTGGCTTTTATTTTAGAAAAAATCTAGATTCTGGTTACAACTCCCATAGTTCCTAAGAGGTGACCTTGTACTAATAACCTCTAAACATCAAACTCTTTTTGGATAAAAGGGAGCCAGTCTGTAGCTGCTCTACCTACCTAAGAGTGTTATACAGATCAAGTGAAATAAGAAAGCACTCTGAATATTATAAAATCCTTAAAATAAAAGTATTATTTTGTACAAAAATAGAAACATTTGCTATCGTTCAAAATTAATATCACCAACCACAGATTATCTATGATCGAAAAACACTTAGCAAACTGTCTTGCACATGACAAGTTCTCAATAAGTCATGATTTATATAAAGACTACTTATTGGTAATTAAGTTCATGATCCCAAATTGAGAACTAACTTAAATGACCTTCTGCCCTTTGACCCTCCTCAGGTTTTGCAGAAATACCAACTGATCCACTGTTCACATTTCACTCATTCAAACATTTATGCAGTACCTATTCCCTTGTTCTCAAGAGCTCACATCTGGCAGGGCAACAGTACATATCTGCATCATAGTTATTTTGTTGTCTGTATCCCATAATGAAATTATATACAAAGTTCTATGGGAGTACAGAGGAAGACCCAATCAATTCTTCAGTTAGTAGAGGTCAGGGAAGCTTTCACATTGGAACTGGGCCTTAAGGAATGAAGGGAAAGATCCTTCTGGAAAACAAGACAAAACAGCAAAAAAGGCACTTATTCTAGAAACAGTCAGCGCTGTTACATAGCTACTGCACAGAATTTGGGGTAAAAGAAAAAAAGAGTAATAGAAAATGGAGCTGAAAAAGAGGAAATCAGAGTCAGATTTTGATGGAGTTTGTATTATTATGCCAAAAATTTATGGAGCAACAACCAAAAATCTTTTTTTATTAATCCTCACCTGAGGACATGCTGAAAGAGAAAAAAACAAACATTGATGTGAGAGAGAAACATTGATTGGTTGCCTTCCATTTGTGCCCCAACCAGGTATTAAACCCACAACCCAGGTACGTGTTCTAAATGGGAATGGAACCAGCGACCCTTCAGTGCACAGGACAACACTCAACCGAGCCACACCAGTCTGGCCTAACCAAAAATTTTTTTAAAATATATTTTATTGAGTTTTTACAGAGAGGGAGGGAGAGGGATAGAGAGTCAGAAACATCGATGAGAGAGAAACATCGATCAGCCGCCTCCTGCACACCTCCCACTGGGGATGTGCCCGCAACCAAGGTACATGCCCTTGACTGGAATCGAACCTGGGACCTTTCAGTCCGCAGGCCAACGGTCTATCCACTGAGCCAAACCAGCTAGGGCCCAAAATTTTTTAATCTTTTTTTTTTCAATTAAAGTTGACATAAAATATTATATTAGTTTCAGGTGTACACCCCAGTGGTTAGACATTATATAACTTACTAAGTGATCATCCCAATATATCTCGTACCCATCTGACACCATACACAGTTATTAGAATATTACTGACTATATTCCCTATGCTGTACTTTGTATCTCCATGACTATTATTAGTACTTCTTAAATCATTTCACCTTTTTCACCCATACCTGCAAACCCCCTCCCATCTGGCAACTGTCAAAATGTATTAATGAGTCTGTTTCTGTTTTGCTTCTTTACTTATTTTGCTTTTCAGATTTAATTGTTCAAAGGTATGAATTTATTGCCCTTTTATTGTTCATTTTTTAAATCTTTTTTTTCCTTCTTTTTCTTAAAGAAGTCCCTTTAACATTTCATGTACTACCGGTTTCATGGTGATGAACTTCTTTAGCCTTTTCTTGTCTGTCAAGCTCTTGATCTGACCTTCAATTCGAAACGATAGCTTTGGTAGGTAGATAATCTTGGTTGTAGGTCCTTGCTTTTCATCACTTTGAATATTTCTTGCCACTCCCTTCTGGCCTGCAAAATTTCTGGTGAAAAATCAGCTGGCAGTTATATGGGCACTCCCTTGTAGGTAACTAACTACTTTTCTCTTGCTGCTTTTAAGATTCTTTGTTTTTAACCCTTGGTATTTTAATTATGATGTATCTTGGTGTGGGCCTCTTTTGGGATCATCTTGTTTGGGACTCTCTGCACTCCTGGACTTGTAAGTCTATTTCCTTCACCAGGTTAGGTAACTTTTCTGTTGATATTATTTTCAAATAAGCTTTCGATTTCTTGCTCTCTCTCTTCTCCTTCTAGCACCCCCATGATGTGAATGTTGGTACACCTGAAGTTGTCCCAGAGGCTCCTTGCACTGTCCTAATTATTTTTGGATTCTTTTTCCTTTTTGTGCTGTTCTGATTGGGTGTTTGTTGCTTTCTTATATTCCAAATTGCTGATTTGATTATTGGCTTCATCAACTATACTGTTGATTCCCTGAAATTATTCTTCATTTCAGTTAGTGTATCCTTCATTTCTTTGTTGTTTTGTTAATCTTCACAGGAGGATATTTTTTCTATTGATTTTTAGAGAAATGGAAGGGAAGGAGGGAGAAGGAAGAGAGGAGGAGAGAAACATCAATATAAGAGACCCATTGATTGGTTGCCTCCTGCAAACAGCCCGACCAGAGCTGGGGTAGAACCTGCAACCCAGGTACATTCCCCTAACTGGGAATTGAACCTGTGACCCTTCAGTGTGTAGGCCAACACTCTAACCACTAAGCAACACCAACCTAGGCTCTATCCTTCATTTCTGACTGATTCTTCTTCTGGTTTCCATGTCCTTTTTTATGCTGTTGAAGTTTTCACTAAGTGCATTGAGCATTGTCATAATCAGTGTTTTGAACTCTGCATTTGGCAGGTTCCTTGTCTCCGTTTTGTTTAGTTCTTTTTTCTGAAGTTTTGTTCTGTTCTTTCATTTGGGACATGTTTGTCTCTTCATTTTGACAGCCTCCCTGTATTTGTTTCTACGTATTAGGTAGAGCTGCTACATTTCCCAGGCTTGGTAGAGTGTCCTAATGTAACAGGTCCAGGGGCATAGCCTCCCCAATCACCCAAGCTGGGCACTCCAGGTGTACACACCCTGTGGGCTGTGTATACCTTCCTGTTGAAGTTGATTGCTGTTGGCACATCAATGGAAGTGATTTACCCTAGGCTGATTAGTTGCAAGAACTGGCTACGACCACCGTGGAGGAGCAGCTGTGCAGGGGTCCACCCCAAAGAGCAAAACTTATTTCAGTGGGGCTCTGGTCCCTGCTGAGTCTGCCCCTTGAGTATCACTTGTGGAGGTGGTTGGGTGGTGCTTTGACATGGACTGAAGCTCTGGAGCCTCCTGGAAGATGCAGGCCAAGGTCATCTGCTGCCTGTGTTCTGCCCAGGGTCCTCCCAGCATGATCTACAAAGCGATCTACAGATGGCTGCTACTTGTGCTGGGCTTGGAGATGCCCAGGAGAGGCCAAGTTTCAAACCAAGGCCAGATGCTGCTAATGCCAGACCTGGAGTGACTTAAGGAGAGGTATGGAGCACTGAGGCCAGATGCTACTTTTTGGAGAGATTTTAAGAAAGTCTGAGGCATTTGTATGAAAAAGCCACTGGAAACAACTTGGGAGGACCCACAAGTTGGGTGGCGCAGGGTCTCAGGCAATCACCAGGGTGGGGGCAAACAGTAATACCCAGGTTTGGAAACTCAATAATGCCTGCTGGCTCTGTGGAAAAAGGGCTTAGCAAAGAATCAATGGCCTCTGCCAGCAAGCACTTCTGTTTGCCCCTCCAGCCCTTGCCTTGATGCCAAACAATTCAGTTCTTCTGGGATGTGTCTGGTGCTTTTCAAGTAGCTGCCCCAGTGCTGAAGCTCAGAGGGAGTGAGTTCCTCCCTTTAAGAGGAACATCTAGGACCCCGAGAGCCCTCCATCTCACTCAGCCACAATTCCCACTGGTTTTTACAGCCAGAAGTTGTGGGAATTTCTCTTCCTGGCAGTGGAATCCTGTGCTGGGAAGCCTGGTGTGGGGCTGGGACCCCTCGCTCTCAGGTGGACCTCCACAACCAAGATATCCTTCCCGATTTTTATCTGCCACATGTGGGTGTGGGACCATCCTATTCCCGATTCTGCTCCTCTAGAAGAAGTCTCAATGTGACTTCTTCTATATATCCTTAGTTGTAGGACTTCTGTTCAGCTAGATTTCAGGTGGTTCTGAATAATGGTTGTTCTGTAGTTCAGTTGTAATTCTGACATGGTTGTGGGAGGATGTGAGTACAGCATTTACCTACATCACCATCTTGACTGGAAGCCCCCAACAACCAAGATTTTTGAACAATGGTGTAAACTGTTAATTTACCTGTAGTGGGAGTGACAGAAGCTTGGGCAGGAAAGAGTCTTTAGAACATTTCCACAGCTAACAAATGCCACCATTTTTCTTGATTCAAGTAACTAACATACGATGTTAAGAAACAATCTCACAATCTTTTCACTTAAAACTCTAAATGACAGACACCCTCCTCTCTATTTATCAAAGAGAATAGATACTAAGCTCTAACATAAATACCACTTGAGAAAACCAAATAGGAGCCTAGGAAGGTAAAGAATAAATTTAACCTAAGGAATAAAGTCAAATAACTAAGTACAAAAACATGTTTTAAGTGTATATACTGTCCATATTTTTTACAACTTGAAATAATAGTTAAAATATTTCATTAATTTTTTACTACTATGAAAAGTGACACAGAAGGAAATGAGTATGTGCTTTGGATATAAAACATGGCCTTCTAAACATGTTTACAATTAATGTGCCTTAAGTATAACATGTGTCAAATATGTGACTTTCTCAGAAAAAGCAACCCCTCTTAATGACCTTTGAAATTCTGTCAAAAAAAAAAAAAAAATTAGATATCACCCTGCCAGTGTATTCAGTGGTTAGAGCGTCGGCCAGAGCACCAAAGGGTCATGGGTTTGCTTCCTGGCCAAGGGCATGTACCTGGGATGCAGATTCAATCCTCGGCCCAGGTCAGGGCACATGTAGCAGGCAACCAATCAACATGTCTCTCTCACATCAATGTTTCCCTCTCTCTCTCTTTCTCTCCCTACTTCTCTCCCCTTTCCCTCTCCCTTCCTCCCTCCCTTCCACTCTCTCTAAAAATCAATGGGAAAAAATATATCCTCAGGTGTGGATTAACAAAAGAATAAACTAGGTATCTGTTAAAACAACACACAAATAAACAAAATCAATGAATGTATGATATACCATTGTCCCAAAAGCTAAAGCCAGAATCATTGCTGTCATGTTTAGATAAAGGGAGGAAGAAGGAAGAAACTATCTTGGTTGTAAAATTCTGGAGATTCCCTTTGCAATGACTTCCTTGCAATGTCGTTGGAACATGCCATATCTATGTCTTTGCTTGAGCAATTCTTCCCACCTAAAACTCTTTCCTTGACTGAAACTATCTCACCCATGAAACTTTCTCTAAAATCTCTCTCTTTGCTAAAGTCCTAATGGATAAGTTAATACACTTGTCTTTTCTCACTTTTTGACATTTAATTATTTTCATTCCTATTGTGAATCTGGTCTATATCCTTACAAAATGACATTATATCTAAACTGTTACAAAGCCTCAGAATAGCAGAGTAGTTAAGAGCTTAGGTTCTAGACCTTAGAATCAAGAGTCAGAATACCTCAGTTCAAATCCTAGCTCTACCATTTAATAGCTATGTGAACTTGGGCAAGTAAACCTAATCTAATCTTCCTGTGCTTTAATTTCCTCATTGGTTAATATGGGAAAAATAAACACCTATCTTGAACAGCTATTTAAGAATTAAATAAATTAACATTTAAAGCATTTAGAACAGGCATGGTACATAGTACACCGCAAGTGTTAGTTGACCTGTTACTCATTTTTCCTTGCTCCAGACCTCTCTACATATTATTGCATCACTCTTAAATGGGACTTTTGATATGTCATTACTCTGCCCAGAACTCTTCCTGGCTTTCCATAGCCTGTGGGTCCCTGTCCTTAGTTTGGTAATCAAGGCACTCTACAACCTGGCACCACACTATCTACTCAGCTCCAGTTACCCAACATCTACTTTATACAAAGTAAAAGGAAACAGTCATATAAGGCAGAAACCCTCTCCTCCAAGGCCTAACTCCTAATTACAAAAACAAGGCACAAACATAAAACCATTACAAAGAATGGGTGTTCACCATAGCTGCTCTCCAAAAGAACTCTACAATCCAACAAAATTCATTTCTGCTGTATTTGGAAGATGTCAAAGTCATTAAAAATGATTTGCTTTTGTCTGTTTTATTTCACTCTCATCCCCTCAAAACACACAAAAACAACCAGAAAGCACTTTTTCGTAACTTGTATCTATCCATCTCTTGTTTTAAAAAATATAATTTTAGCTGAAACCGGTTTGGCTCAGTGGATAGAGCGTCGGCCTGTGGACTCAAGGATCCCAGGTTCGATTCCGGTCAAGGGCATGTACCTTGGTTGTGGGCACATCCCCAGTGTGCAAGAGGCAGCTGATCAATGTTTCTCTCTCATCGATGTTTCTAACTCTCTATCCTATCCCTCTCTATCCTATCCCTCTCTCTTCCTCTCTGTAAAAAATCAATAAAATATATTTTAAATATATATAAATATATATATATATATATAAATTTTATTGATTTCAGAGAGGAAGGGAGAGGAAGAGAGAGATAGAAAATCAATGATGAGAGAGAATCATTGATTGGCTGCCTCATGCACACTCCACACTGGGGATCAAGCCTGCATGTGCCCTGACTGGGAATTGAACTGTGACCTCCTGGTTCATATGTCAATACTCAACCACTGAGCCACACCGTTCGGGTCATCCCTTATTTTAAAGTCAATTCAAACACTATCATGCTCTTACTATTTTAATTTATATAATACTATCTTATCTCAGTCAACTGTTCTCAAGGTGTATAGTCACCCTCTCTAAAATATAAGCTTCTAGAAAGAAATAACAATTTCTTACCAGTTATTGCCATTTCCGTTCCCCCCACTAAAACAGATCATGTTAGAACAGATGCTCAATAGTAACTGTTGAATTTAAGTAAAAAAGTGAAACTGGAAGTAAACAGCTAGTACTACTACAGAGACTGGAAATAGACTGCATACTGTTTGGACCACTGGACTTCTCCTTTCCACAAAGCCTCAAATCAGATGAGGCCATCCAAATCAGAAAAGAGGTAGTCCACTCACTCTCCTTTCTATGTAACCACCATATGGATAGATTTGTTTTTCAGTGGTACACTGAGTCAACAGAAGGATCACAAATCATTCTATTATCTACCATCTAACTTGGAAAGCTTGACCTACAAAAAGAGGATATATTGAGCCAGCATCCAAGAAGGGCAATATCCAACTGCTACATCCCTAAGTATATGATTTGAGAAAGCCTGTTAAAGTCTACTTTGTGGCAAACTTGTCACCCTTCAACATGCAGGTTTTAAGTACCGTAACACATTCCATGAACTTAGCATTAAAAAGTGTGACCTACATTTTCATGTGCCCACATTCTGTAAATTTTCTATAATGAACATGTATTACTTGAATAATCAGAAAGTTTCAAATGTTTAGTATTTCTTCCAGATTTTAAGGGGCCTCTCATAATGGCCCATGCAGAACACAACCCAAGTAAAAATAAATCAAAAAGCCCTAGCTGGTTTGGGTCAGTGGATAGAGCGTCAGCCTGTAGACTGAGAGGTCCCAGGTTTGATTCCAGTCAAAGGCACATGCCTGGGTTGTGGGCTCGATCCCCAGTAGGGGGCGTGCAGGAGGCAGCCAACCAATAATTTTCTCTCATCACTGATGTTTCTATCTCTCTCTCCCTCCCTCTCTGAAATCAATATAAAAATATATTAAAAAAAAAAATAAACCAAAAAGAGTCCTGGCCTATGTTTCTCAGTGGTTACAGCATCAGTCCATGCCCAGGAGGATCATGGATTTGATTCCCAGTCAAGGGCACATAGCTGGGTTGCAGGTTGGATCCCCAGCCCCAGTCAGAGTGCGTGTGGGAGGCAACCAATTGATGTCTCTCACATTGATGTTTTTCTCTCTCTCTCTCCTCCCCTCCTTCCATCCCTCCTTTCCACTCTTTCTAAAAATCACCGGGAAAAATATCCTCAGGTGAGGATTAACAAAAAATAAAATAAATAAACCAAAGGGCATATTACCCCAACTTTACACCTCCCAGGTAAAATGCCAGTTTGGACAGAGTTATCAACTTTGTATATTTCAATTTCACCCTCTACAGCCCTGGCCAGTAACTCAGTTGGTTAGAGCATCTTCCTGATACACCAAAGTTGCAGGTCAGGGCACATACAAGAAGCAATCAATGAATGCATAAATAAATGGAACAACAAATGGATGTTTCTCTCTCTAAAATCAATCAATAATTTTTTTAAAAAAATTTCCTCTAAATATGCCATCACATGAAAGGAAAAAATTTCTCATTACCTTCCCAAGACTCCACAGCACTACAACAAATTGCAAAGAGCTACCTAGATGGTTTCTCTCCCTCCACCCCCAAACACCCTCCTCCCTAAGTACATAGCCTTTAATAATGCCCAGGAAAAGAGTGCTAAGTGATTTACATGATTATCCCAATCCTCAAAACAAAAGTAGGTACCACTATTATCCGCAGAAGAGAAAACTGAGGCTTAGAGATATTTTTTGGGGGGACGCAGGGGGTGGGGGGGTGGCGGGGGAGTTGCCTGAGGAGGGATTCTTGTATTGTACAAAAAAAGTCTGCTGGAAATGGCCCAGGGACTTTTGATATGAGACAATTATAGCAGAAATCCTCAAACTAGAAATTTCACAGAGAAAACAATAAATGATATTTGGTCAAACTGGATTTTCTGTAGAACTGTGTACCTCATAATATCTGGTATATAACAGATGCTCAATAAAAACCAGTCTGTTCAAATTTAAATTTAAATAGTTAATTCCTAAAATAATTTGATCACATGGCAAAATCTGACAGGTTATTTGTTTTAACTAGTTTAGGTGGTACAATAGCCAATAATTATATCTACACCTAAAGTAATATTCTGAGTGTTGGCTAATAAAGCAGCAATAAAAAGGAAAAATGGCAGAAATGAGTTGTATATCCTTTAAGGATAAGCTTTTCTAATAACAAATTCCATTTAAAATTTTAACATGTCATCGCAATTTACACAATAAACACTCACTACTGACCTATTCTTAGTCATCTCAAAATAACCTAGCCAGGAAAAGCAATCAGTGGTTTTCAAATAAATAAAACAAAATAATCTGAGTCTCCTTAGAATATTGGGTCAAAGTAAAGAATGTGCATTTTTAGAGTATGTATTTTAAGCACACCTGTAATCTGTTTAAATTGGGCTATAACTGTTGCCTAGGGACATAAAAAGACAAAAATGTAAAAGCTGATTGAGTTATGGCCCTAGCAATTAACTGATGTTTGAATCTGATTGATGGAAAGATGAGTTCTATGAATATTCACTTTAAATGATTATGGGTAATCTGTGAAATCTTTCAGGCACCCAAACTTTAGTTTCCAGGGATGAAAAATATGTCTGTTCCACAGGTAAAATACCTGGTGTTATACAGAAAAATTAACATACTTTTCAGTTCTCATCCTACACAAAGATTAGGATAAAGGTATTATGCAAGCACCCAGCACTTGGGCAATTTTTTCCTCCTTTCTCTGAAAAATGATTTATATAATAATTCCTTAATTCAGTAGCAACAGAGTATTACTTTCTTCCTTTTGAGACTCGGGTTTCTTTTATTTCAAAACACTACTCTTGAAGATTTAAATTCTTCTTTTAAAAAAGACTTAATCGTTTAAGTCAAAAAGAGGGAGCAAAAGTCAAGAGGTGAAACCTGAGATATTATTATTAGTCTTACATAACTTGCTCTAAGTTGGAACTGATTCTGTAGCTGAACTAAAATCTAAGGTTTAAGCACAAAGATGAGCTCTTCAGTACATTCTTCACACACACAGAGTTTAAAAATTGAAAGGGTCTTTATTTTTCTCCTCGAATTCTTAAAATATAAGCATTCACGTGTATAGTATTAGGGTGCTAACATAAAAATGATAAAATGCTCACACTTGCAATAGTCCTGTTGCATCTAGGTAATGAAATAATTGATAGAATTGAATATAATTTCAAAAAAATAATTTCCTAACAATGACCTTTAAATATCGCTTCTGTAAGTATGCATAAAATATTTTTAATAAGTGCTGCAGGCAACATCAAAAAGTGACTTCCAAAAACAAATAGGTATAGGTTCATGCAACTTGCAAAAAAAACTCTAAAATGTAGTTAGTTGTTCATGCCTAATTAAAATGGCTTTGATAACTGCAAATTTCTCGTGGGTATACATAGCAAATCTTTCAAAATCTAACTTTACACCAATGAATGCCTTTACTAGACAGGCCCTGATCTGAACTCAACTAAAAGCTACATTAACTACATCTCACCACCGAGACAATTGAGCCCCACTGTAATAATGGTCACGGATTCCCTGCATTGCTTTGGGAACTGTTGCTTGCTTAATCAAGCTCTCAACTGCAAATTCACCTTTCTAAAAAGACTGAAAACAAAATGACAAGTTTCACTATCTAGTTTTCCGAACCAAACTAGGGTTTGGGATTTCACTGGGAATGACCACATTATCAAGATGCCATCGCCCTCCCAAGGCATTTAATTACAATGCCGTCTCTGTTTTCCATTCAACCACCTCAATTAAATTTCCACTAGAACCAGACACACAAAAAGTTGATTCCGTGGCCCTGCTGAAAGTCTCCTCTGGGTGCAAACCCTGGGATCCCGCATGCATTATGCAGAAAGAGCAAAGGGAAACAAAAAAGTAATGATTGTTAAACAATGTTGTGACATTACCTTGCCCGTCTTGTGATCAAACCAGACCAGAGCATGGTTCCTTGACAGCACTTTGCAATCAAAGGTAGCATTATTCTGCGCGGGTCGACAGCGGGCCACGGAGCGGCCGATTTTAATGGGCTCGTCCAGGTAGACATGACGCTCCTGAAACGGGTGCGAGTTCGGGCGGCAAGTGAAGATGGCCAAGGCTGACGGCATCGAGGACAGACTGGGGTGTCTCTCCTACCGCAGGACAAAGGAGTTCCACCGGATCCGGACTGCCCTTCACAAGCCTCTACCCCTATCCTCCCCAAAATTCTATATTAAAACAAACTGCGCATGGTCTGAGCATAACCAGTGAACATCAGCAACTCTTCACTTGAGTGAGAAGACAAGCCAGCGCCAGCCCCATCACCTCCTTTAAAACCCAGCACCGCCCTGATGACAAAAAGTCCCCAACTGGCAGCTTTCAATCCATCTTCTTCCTGGGGAAGAAAAGGCTCAAACATCGGACGGCTTCAGCCAAGGAAACTCCTGGAAGACAGTTTGGGGACTGGAGGTATCCAAGCAGATGAGTCACACACCAATGCTTGCGTTTTGTTTGGGATCGCGGCCGCTCTCCCCCCTCGGTGGCGGAAACGTTGCGGCACTGCAGCATGAAGGAAGGGTCGGTTCGGCGCGACCAGCAAGGTCCTTTCGGGGCGAAGAGAGGTGCGGCCGAGCTCCGCTGGGCAGCCACCACCCGTCCTGGAGGGCCTCGGAAGTGGAAGGGCGGGAGGGGTCCGAGAGGGTCTAGACCGCCAGCGGGACGGTCTGCATTTGCCCCAGATGCGCGGAGGCCGCCGGGAGAGGGCACGGGGTCCCCGGACCGCACAAGCCGAGACGGCGGTGGCCGGGGTCCTTGGCACGAGGAACGGGGACTCGCGGCGGCGCGGGCGGCGGCCGAGTGGGGACTCCCGGGCACCTGGCGGGCGTCCCCGCGACCAGGGCGGGGATGCGGACCGAGCTCGGCACGACCCCGGGGAGGCTCGGGGGTCTCCGCCCGCAGGAAGTTGGTCCCTGGACGCCTGGACTCCGGGCTCCTGGGCAGCACCCCGGCCGCCTCTTCTCAGGGTCGCCCCCGCGAGGGTCGCATCTCAGGGACGGCAGCCGCAGCTCCCGGCGGACGAGGCGGTGGGGGAGGGAGGCTGGCCCCGAGGCTGGGGGAGCGGCCTGGAGGCCCCGGGCTGAGTCCGCCGCAGCCTCCACCGCTCGGGGCGGGGGACACACGCTCAGGCTGCGCCCGGCGAGGCAGGAAACTTTCCGACCTGGTAGGGAGACACCACAACAAACGGCCGTCAAGCGCCGGCGCCCGCCCGCCTCAGCGCTCGCCCGCCCGCCTCAGCCTGCCCCCGCCAGCCCGCACCACGGCCCCAAACTCGCCGACCCCTCCGCGGACGGGCAGCGGAGATTTGAAGGCCGGACGCCACGACAGGTCCTGCGCCCCCGGCCCCGCCGCCACCTCAGCTTACCTTGCCAGCGCCGGCCGCCATAGTGACTCTGACTGAAACCTACCCGGTGCACCGCCGCGGGAACGCGCACCCTCCCAGGGCCCTCCTACCCCTCTGCCGCGCCGTAGTCCGGGCGTCACGTGATCGACGCCGTGGGAGCCATGCTGGTCACGGGCGGAGAAGAGGGCAAGCTCGCGTTTAAGGAACCTCCGGGCGCCATCTTAGTTAAGGGCCGGAAGTTTCCAGGGATAGGACTTCGCTCTACCACCATGTTGGTTAAGGGCAAGAGAGAACTGGACCCATTGGAGGTTTTATAAACAAAACGTGCCAGCTTCCTGCTTTACCATCTGGGTTGAGAAGGCACCAACTTGAACCAGATTTTATTCACTACTACAGGCCCAGTGCACGAAATTCATGCATGGGGTGGGGTGTGTCCCTCAGCCCAGCTTACACCTTCTCCAATCTGGGACCCCTCGAGGGATGTCCGACTGCCTGTTTAGGCCCAATCTCGGTAGGATCGGGCCTAAATGGGCAGTTGGACATCCCTCTCACAATCCATGACTGCTGGCTCCCAACTGTTCGCCTGCCTACCTTCCTGATTGCCCCTAACCACTTCTGCCTGCCAGCCTGATTGATGCCTAACTTCTCCCCTGCCAGCCTGTTTGCCCCTAACTGCCCTCACCTGCTGGCCTGGTCACCCCTAACTGCCCTCCCCTGCAGTCCTGGGTCCCCCCCAACTGCTCTTCCCTGCAGGCCCAGTCGCCCTCAACTTCCCTCCTCTGCTGGCCTGGTCTCCCCTAACTGCCTTCCCCTGCAGGCTTGATCGCCCCCAAGTGCCCTCCCTTGCAGACCTGGTCCCTCCCAACTGCCCTCCCCGGCTGGCCATCTTGTGGCGGCCATCTTGTGTCCACATGGGGGCAGCCATCTTTGACCACATGGGAGCAGCCATCTTGTGTGTTGGAGTGATGGTCAATTTGCATATTATGCTTTTATTAGATAGGATAGCCCTCGTTGAAAATAGTAAGGAGCAAAGAGAACAGCCCGGCCAGAGGAGGTGTTATTAATAGCCGCCTTATCTGAGGGCAGTCCCGTGTCCCCGCAGCTGCCTTGGGTGTCAGCAACCCAGTTCCCACACGTCCTGGGACGTGTGTACCTAAGGTGAGAGGGCCATTCTCCCCTGCTGACGTCTTCATTGTGTGTCGTGCCCAGAGGAAAACTTTCTTGGCCACTAATTCCATTTCAAATGATCCTTTTTCTCAAGGGGCCTATCATGTGCCCCGGGACTCCAAGGCAGATTCTGCCCCCAGAAAGTGTGATTTAAACAAGTTTAAAATCACGTTGCTTCCAGAGAGAGGTCAAACAATTTCCAATATGAAAAAAAAAAGGGGTTATTTCCGGCACTCATAATATTAAGGTAGATGATTGATCTCAAGAAGGAAAAATTGCAAAGCCTTAAAGAAAAATTCAAGAAAAGATGGTGGGAAGGAACCTTACTCTTTTAGAATCAATGGTGGCTTTACCCTATTCCATTGACAACAGACTCCGCCACTTGATCTTGAGCAACTTTCCAAACTTTTTCAAGCCTGGTTTTCTCATCTATACAATGGAGATAATTCATAACTCACCTGTTATTATTAGAATTCAAGGTGACAATCCATGTTACTCAGTAAAGAGTAAATATTATTCATTTCAGTACTTGTATATAGGGTTTGGCCCTGTCCTAACCTTTGTGCTGGGCCCTGGGGACACATAGGTGAACAAAACCTCAACTTCTGCCCTCTGAGGGCATATATGGGTATTATGGAATAGGGGTGGGGATATAGATGGATGACAAACACAGAGATAACTACTTTGATATGACCAGGGCTAAAAAAAAATGGAGGCAAGCATAAAAAGGGGGTCAGGGGCAGCCTTCTAGGGGAAGGAAGGAGAGTAGAAAACCACAATAAATATGATAATTGATGAATAGCTTCATAACTTCCAAGAAAGAGGGACTATCAAGAAAAGGAATAAGGTTATTTGAAACAGTGGACCAATATGCCCAGCTCCTAATATTTAATACTTGAATGAAAATTATATACTGTTACTCATTATTACAGGATAAAGTAAGAGTGGCACAAAGTGTGTCTGGAGAAAATAATATGCTCTAGATTATAAAGAACTTGTATATTTTTTAAATACATCATTAATTCAGCAAATATTTATTGAACTGTGTTCAACATACTTTATTCTAGAGAAAAATAAGGATATGTTGAAAAGCTTTAAAATAAGAGGACCACATGGAACAGACTGACAAATCTCAGAGGGAAGGTGGGGGTTACGGGGGGTGTGAGGGGAGTGATTAACCAGGGAATTTATATGCATATATGCATAATCCATGGACACAGACAATAGTGTGGTGAAGGCCTGGGAGGAGCAGGTACAGGGTGGAGGGGGTCAATGGGAAAAAAACAACAACATACAAACAAAGGGAACATCTGTAATACTTTCAACAATAAAGATAATTTTAAAAAAATAAAAATAAAGGAAAGAATAAAATAAGGGGATGAAATGTTTTCATTTCAGTTAACTTTTAGGCTTATATGCAATAAAGTAATACAGGTTTCTGCACACATTTCTAAAGAGTACTCCACATCAATTTATAAGTCATTTATGTATTCTTTCATTCATTCATTCTATAAATATTTAATTGAATGCCTACTTGGAAACAGATACTTTGAAAGGCCCTGGAAATACAACAATGAAAACAAAAAGACTCCCTTGAGTTGCTCACAATTTAGATGATGACACAAAAAGATCATTGCCATAATGAGTATATCAAGAGTAATGGGACTTCCGGTCAAGATGGTGGCATAGGTAAATACAGTACTCACATCCTCCCACAACCACATCAAAATTACAACTAAACTACAGAACAACCATCATTCAGAAACACCTGAAATCTACATGAATAGAAGTCATACAAAGGGGATTTAAAGATGAAGCCACATCAAGACTGGTAGGAGGGACAGAGACAAGGAACAGGCTGGTCCCACACCCACATGTGGCAGATAAAAATTGGGAGGGATATCTCTGCTGCGGAGGTCCCCCCTGAGAGCAAGGGGTCCCAGCCCCACACCAGGCCCCCAAGCCCACGGTTCCAGTGCCAAGAAGAGAAGTCTCCATAACTTCTGGCTATAAAATCCAGCAGGGATTGAGGCTGAGTGAAATGGAGGTCTGCTGGAGGTCTCTCAAAAGGCCTGTGCACAGACTTACTCTGACTCACTCCCTCTGAGCTCCAGCTCTAGGATAGCAGCTGGAAAGGCACCAGAGACGTATGGGGAGGAACTGAATTGCCTGGCATCAGGGTGAGAGATGGGGGCACCTTTCCCCCAGACTGACAGAGGCCATCATTATTTTAATTAGCCCTCCCAGCACAGAGCTGGCAGTTGGGAGAAATATCTGAGTCTCCATCAACCTGATTATCATAGATCACCCTACCTCGGTGATTCCCTGAGACCCTGCCCAACCAAACTCATGGGCCCACCCAAGCTTAGTTTCCAGTGGCTTTTCCATAAGCATGGCCTATCTTGGCTAATGCTTGACTTTCCTAAAATCTCTAAAACAAACAAACAAACAAATCTCTAAAACAAGCAGCATCTGGACTCAGCATGACCTGTACTTCTTGCTAAGTGTCCCAGGCCTGGCACTAGCCAACCTTCACAGCTTGGCCTCTCCTGGGCACCCCTAAACCCAGCACAAATAGCAGCCATCTCAAGATTGCCTTGTAGCTTAAGCCAGCGGGTCCCAGGCAGGACACAAGTGGTGACTGACCTTGGCTTGCACCTTCTGGGGGACCCCCAGAGCCAACACATCTGGGGGGCAGCTTAGACTATGTTGAAGCACCACTCAACCAGTAACTCACTCAAGGGGCAGACTCAGCGAGCACCAGAGGTGCGCTGAAGTAAGACCTGCTATGTGGGTGGGCCTCTGCCCAGCTGATATTGCACAGTAGTAGGTGGTTGCAGCCAGTCCTTGCAGCCAACAGGGGTAAATCCCTCCCACTGATGTGCCAACAGCAATCAAGGATCAACTACAACAGGAGTGCCCAGCTTAGGTGATGTGGGAGGCTGTGCCACTCGACCCTACAGGACACCTACTACATTAAGACATTCTACCAAGCCTGGGAGATGCAGCAGTTCCACCTAATACATATAAACAAACACAAAGAGGCTGCCAAAATGAGGAGACAAACATGTCCCAAATTAAAGAACAGAACAAAACTCCAGAAAAAGAGAACTAAACAAAATGGAGATAAGAAATCTGCTAGATGCAGAGTTCAAAACACTGGTTATGAAGATACTCAATGCACTTAATGAAAACTTCAACCGAATAAAAGAGGGCATGGAAACCATAAAAAGAACCAGTCAGAAATGAAGGATGCATTAACTGAAATGAATATTTTATAGAGTATCAACAGTAGAGTAGATGAAACTGAGAATCAAATCAGCAATTTAGAATATAAGGAAGCAAAAAACATCCAATCAGAATAGCAAAAATAAGCTTTAAAAAATGAAGATAGTGTAAGGAGCCTCTGGGACAATTTTCAAGCATACCAACATTCGCATCATGTGGGGGCTAGAAGGAAAAGAGAGGGCAAGCAATTGAAAACCTATTTGAAAATATAATGACAGAAAACTTCTCTAACCTGGTGAAGAAAATAGAAATACAAGACCAGGAAGTGAAGACGGTCCCAAACAAGATGAACCCAAAAGAGGCCCACACCAAGACGCATCATAATTAAAATGCCAAAGGTTAAAGCCAAAGAGAGAATCTTAAAAGCAGCAAGAGAAAGGCAGTTAGTTACAAGAGAGCTCCCATAGGGCTGTCAGCTGATTTCTCAACAGAAACTTTGCAGGCAAGAAATATTCAGAGATGAAAAGTAAGGACCTACAACCAAGATTACCCAGCAGAGCTATCATTTAGAATAAGCAGGAAGCAATCAATTGAAGTGTTCCTCTCACGTCAATATTTCTGTCTTTCACTCTCTCTAAAAATCAATGAAAAAAATATCCTTGGGTGAGGATTTAAATATATATATATATATATATATATATATATATATATATATATATATATATATATATATATATATATATATATATATATATATAAAATCTAATAATAGACAAATATGCAAATTGACCATACCTCCGACACACCCACAAGCCACGCCCACCATCCAATCAGAGCGAGTATGCAAATTAACCCAAACCAAGATGGCTACAGCCACAGAGAGCAAGGTTTCCTAGGTAACAGAGGAAGCCAAGCTTTCTGCCAGCCGTTGCAGGCCTAAGCCTCCACTCAAGCTACAAAGTTTCAATTATAGAAGGTAAACAAATTCAAACAAATGGCGGCAGAATGGAGCTTGAGAGAGCAGGCCAGGGTTGCCGCCGGCAACAGGGGAAGCAAAGCTTTCCACACACCCTGGCCAGGCCCACCCGCTTAAGGCAACAAAGTTTCAATTATAACCCCAACACAAATGGCTTCGGGCCTCGGAGGGAGCCCTAGGCTTGGCTCTGCTCCAGGCTACAAAGTTTCAATTGTAGAAGGAAAATAAATTCCAGATACCAGGGCCTCCACTTGGGTTCCCAGGGGGTGTGGCCGGCCTGCAAACCACCACAGGCCCCTCAGGCCGCCCCACACCCCCAGGGTACCCCACCCTGATCAGGGACACCCTTCAGGGCAAACCAGCTGGCCCCCACCCCTGTACCAGACCTCTATCCTATCTAATAAAAGAGTAATATGCAGATTGATCATCACTGCAACACACAATATAGCTGCCCCCATGTGGTCAAAGATCCTGCCCCCATGTGGACACAGGATGGCCACCACAAGATGGCCAGCAGGAGAGGGCAGTTGGGAGGCACCTGGCCTGCAAGGGAGGGCAGTTGAGAGGGACCAAGCCTACAAGGGAGGGCAGTTGGAGGTGATCAACCCTGCAGGAGAGGGCAGTTAAGGGTGACCAGGCCGGCAGAGGAGGGAAGTTGGGGGCAAACAGGCTGGCAGCAGAGTGGTTAGGGGGTGATCAGGCTGGCAGGCAGAAGCGATTAGGGGCAATCAGGAAGGCAGGCAGGCAAGCAGTTGGGAGCGATTAGGGGCAATCAGGAAGGCAGGCAGGCAAGCAATTGGGAGCCAGCAGTCCTGGATTGTGAGAGGGATGTCCTTGATTGTGAGAGGGATGTCCGACTGCCCGTTTAGGCCCGATCCCAGGGATGTCCGACTGCCCGTTTAGGCCTGATCCCTGGGATCGGGCCTAAACGGCAGTCGGACATCCCTTGAGGGGTCCCAGATTGGAGAGGGTACAGGCTGAGCTGAGGGACAACCCCCCTCCGTGCACGAATTTCGTGCACCAGGCCTATAGTATATATATATATATATATATATATATATATATATATATATATATATGAACAATAAAATAGCAATAAACACATATCCATCAACAATGGTATCTAAAAAGCAAAATAAATGAAGGCGCAGACAGAAATAGACTCACTGATACAGAGAACATTTTGACAGTTGCCAGATGGGAAGAGGTTTGGGAGTATGGGTGAAAAAGGTGAAAGGATTAAGAAGTCCAAATTGGTTGTTACAGAATAGTCATGGGGATACAAAGTACAGCATAGAGAATATAGTCAATAATATTCTAATAACTATGTATGGTGTCAGATGGGTACGAGATATATTGGGATGATCACTTAGTAAGTTATATAATGTCTAATCACTGGGGTGTACACCTGAAACTAATATAGTACTGTATGTCAACTGTAATTGAAAAATTAAAAAAGCATTTTAAAAAAGAGTAATGGAAGCATGATAGAATAGGTTAAATAGAGATTTGAAAAGTTAGTAGGAGTAGGCCAGCTAGACTGGTAGTAGAGGGATAACTAAATTTTAGGCCAAGAAAACATAAACAAAACCCAGAAACTTGAGATGACAGGACTTTAGGGGAATTACTAGTAGTCTGTGTTACTGGAGCATGAGGTATGGGGGTCAAGGAGAGGTACACAAAAGTGTGGTTTCAATTGCCGAAGGACTTGGAGGCAACCCAATGGATTTCAGAACATTTCCATCTTTCTCCTAGAAGGTCAAAGTAGAGTAGTGAAAATCAAAGTTTCAGAATCAAATATTACATCACATTTACCAGCACTGTAAATGGTCAATTACTTAGCTTCTCTAAGTCTCATATTTCTCATTTGAAAAAAGGAGATAACACCTCACAGAGTCTTATTAGGGTTATATAAGATCATGAAAGACAAAGTGCCTACCATGATGCCTAAAAAAATAGTAGGTATTCAAAGAATGTTAGTTTTTATTATTATTATTATTATTATTATTATTATTATTATTATTAGCCTAGTGGCCCGGTGCCCAGATTCGTGCACATTGAAAGGAAAATAATTAGAAGAAATATTTTAATATTGCTATTTGCCCTTTCTCTGTAATGGACGCTGGTCACCATCTGCGGGTCAATCAGCAGGGCAATCAGGCTCCCGCCCAGCTCCCTCAGCGCCAGGCCTCACTGGCACCTGCCTTGGCCTGGTTCCACCCACTCACCTGCTCCACCATCCTCCTGCGGTCCCGCTCTCATGGGGCCCATGGGGCCAGTGCCGTGTCACCACGCTTGCTATGTTCAGTGCCGCCCCCTGGTGGTCAGCAAACGTCATAGTGAGTGGTCGAACTCCCAATTGAGGGGACAATTTGCATATTGGGCTTTTATTACATAGGATAGTAAGAATTCTCCCAGCCTTCCACATACAGTAAGGAGCAAGTTGTATTATCCCTAATCCTATCTCATAAAGAGGGAATATGCTAATTGACCCTCACGTCATCACAAAGATGGCAGCGCCCACAGCCAATAAGGAGGGAATATGCTAATTGATTGCCACACCCTCAAATATGGCAACGCCCACAGCCACCAGATGGCAGTGCCCAGTCCCCTCAGCCCTGCCGGGGTGGCAGGCAGGCGGCAAGTTCGGGCCTGCCCCTAGTGGGACCCGGCCTTGTCGCAAGCCTGCATCCGGAGTCCCCCAGTCCCCTCAACCCCCCAGCCGCCCAGGGCCAGCCCAAGGTGCAGGCAAGCCTGGAATGGCGGCGGCCCAGCCCCCCAGGGCCTTCCGAGGCTCAGGTAACCAAGGCAGGCTGAGGCTTGTGTTGCCGGCAGTGGCAGCAGCAGAGGTGTGATGGGGCATCGCCTTCCCCTGATCGCTGGGTCGCCTCTCACCCCTGAGGGCTCCCAGACTGTGAGAGGGGGCAGGCCAGGCTGAGGGACCCCCTCTCCAGTGCATGAATTTTCATGCACCGGGCCTCTAGTTTGTATATATAGAAACTTGTTCATAAATATGGAAACAAAAGTGTCACTTTATAATCAGTTCTACTATAATACCTCTTAAAATTAAACAAACAGAATAGGCATTTTTTCTGCAAGAAAATTTGGGATGGGTGAGTAGTCTGGCTGCCTTTGGAAGTATCTCCAAGGTCCTGGGAACAGCATGGCTTCTCTGCTAGAATATTCAGCCTCCAACACATCTGTCCATGCTGCAATTAGACACAGAAACAGGAAACTCCTCAAGGGTTACCCAGGCTGTGGTCATTGGTTCCCTCCACCATCTCAATTCATTGTTTCTGAGATTCCCTCATCAGACCCACCCACCAAGACCCTCTGGCTTTTTTATATTGATCGGGATCCAGAAGAAAGACATGACCTGTCAAGAGAGTATCCCCATGTGGTCAAGCATTTCCTTTCCTGGCTACAGTTCCACTACACTCAGTGCCCATGTATTTCCCAGACCAGGACTCCCCCTGTGACCCCAAGGGCACTGGGGTTTGGGGCCCTTGGATGTAGGATTTAGGGAAGCCTTGGGGAGGTGGGGCTAGAAAATCTTTCTGTTGCAAGTTGGACTTCAACTTTAAAAAAAAAGAAAAAAGAAAATTTGGGATTGCTATAACCTGGAAGGGTAAAGAATCCTACCAAGCTATGCAGGGAGCTGGAAATGCCAAAAACGACATTGAAGGCGTTCTTCACCCACTGGTATTCGGCAAGCACAGAAAAGGCTTAAATTAAGAAATCTCATACAAGAGATATTTAGAATTCTAAGCCATGTGGGTGTTCCTCTTTATGATTCTGTATCCATACAACATTTTAATTAAATATAAAACATACCATGTTTTGAGAAATTTGGAATGGTAGTATTCCTCAATGTTGTAGCTTTCTTTCCCTTTTCTATTTTTATCTTTTTAAATAGACAAATAACTATTACTACTGCTATGAACCATGCTACTTTTCAATCTTAGGAAAGCAAAGAGAGAATTATTGTGAAATTATTTCCCTGGTACCATGAAAGACAGGCAATTATTAGAATTTCAATTGTGTAGGAGACAAATCTTTAAACTCATTGAAAATGCAACCCTTCCTTAAGTGATAATGATCTCATTGGACTTTAACCAATGACATTTGATGTAATGAATTATGGAACACTTGCATAACTGCTTTCGCAGAGTATCTGGATTGCAAATATAGGTAAGCAAACTAATTAAAAAGGAGGCCTTGAATAGTCAAAGATTAAAATTGAGAGTATATAATATTTTTAATGGCTCACACTGGCTTACTAAAACTACGTTTGATCCTTTTCCCAATAAGCAAGGCTCTCCTCATCAGGGAGATTCTAATGAATGGAAATACCCTGTCATTTCCCAGGTGCCCAGGGTGGAGTGGCCCAAACATTCCAGAGTTACTGCTCATCTGTTTTTGGTTTCCTGCTTCTACAGGAAATAAAAGAAAAATAATTACCTGAAGACAAGTAAAGACATTTATTTTTCAATTAGCAATCTTTTTCTGTGAACATAAAAAGAGGGTATCAGAATATTAATTCTCAAAAGGATCACAGACAACTAATCTAGTTCCCTCATTTTACAGGCAAAGAACCCGAGGCTCAGAGAAGGAACCTTTATTGGATGTGTATTTGCCATGTGGTAAGGCATTCTTCTCATGACATCTCTGAGTGATATTAATCCCACTTTATAAATAGGGAAACTGAGACCCAAGGAGATTAAGTGACGGATCCTAAATCATCACGCTAGATCTAAAGTACATGCAGGTGTTTGTTTTGTTTTCTTTCTTTTTTTTTTTTTTTAAATATATTTTATTGATTTTTTACAGAGAGGAAGAGAGAGGGATAGAGAGTTAGAAACATCGATGAGAGAGAAACATCGATCAGCTGCCTCTTGCACACCCCCTACTGGGGATGTGCCCGCAGCCAAGGTACATGCCCTTGACCGGAATCGAACCTGGGACCCTTCAGTCCGCAGGCCGACGCTCTATCCACTGAGCCAAACCGGTTTCGGCTGTTTTGTTTTCTTTAAAAAAAAAAATTTACTGCCGAAACCGGTTTGGCTCAGTGGATAGAGTGTCGGCCTTCGGACTTAAAGGTCCCAGGTTCGATTCCCATCAAGGGTCCTTCCCTTAAAGTCCCAGGTTAACGAAGTAACCTTCCCCTAAAGGTCCCAGGTTCGATTCTCGGCAGCTGATCGATGTTTCTGGCTCTCTGTTCCTCTCCTTTCCTCTCTGTGAAAAATCAATAAAATATATATTTTTAAAAAATTTACTGATTTTTTTGGGGGGGAATTGATTAAACTAATGCATATTCATTGCATATATTCAAATAAGCAAAGTAAGAAAAGTAAAAGTCCTCTCTTGCCTCATCACAAATCCTCAGTCCAGAGCTAACCACTGTTATCAGTTTGTGAGCTATATCCTTCCAGATGTTTTTCTAAGCCACATGAGGAATTCCCTTTAAAAAAAAAAAAAAAGCCATATTATTTATTAGAAATGGAAAAATGAATAGTAGCAACCTTATTCCTAAAAGTGACAAATACTTTATATCAATAGCAAAAAGCCAGTTCTGGGAGGGAAGGGGAAGAAGAAAGAAAGAAATTATGTTTATTTTTATCACTCTTATAAGATCCCTTTTGATTACTGAAAGTATTCTCTTGCTTTTAATAATCAGTTTAAGAATGTTACTTGGAATGCAGCAAATGTTTAATAAAAAAAAGGATGGGTCAGAAAGCCACCTAAGGCATTTTCTTTCTGAATTTTTATTGGTATATCTGGGTTTATTTTTACATAACTTAGTTAAATATCCAATTGAAACATCAGAGATTGTTTATATGGTGGATTTATTCATTTAGTGACTTTAAAAGTGTATTTTAAGTATATTCTTTGTTCTGGGAAAACTATGACATTTTGAATCATTGTTGTTTAATATAATTATTTGTTTCCTTGTAGTAAGTTCCATTAGAGCTTTTGTTTTAGAGAAAGGCATTGTTGCTACTATGTTACAACACTGTCATTGATAATGGTCAATAGCACCTCATCAAATGGCTATACTTTGGAGAATTTCTCAGAGATCTTTGAGACTTTTTAAGTAAAACCAGGTGGGTTCATCTCTCCATTTCCTGGGATCTAATTATAGGACTTGGTATCAGTGACAAAGATAGTTGCTTTGATTTTTTTTTTTTTTAATTCTGGGAAGGCATTTTATTTTATTTTATTTTTTGTTAATCTTCACCCGAGGATATTATTTCCATTGATTTTTAGAGAGAGAGAGAGGGAGGGGGGGGGGGGCGGGGAGGGGGTTTAGAAACATTGATGTGAGAGAGACACATAGATCTGTTGCCTCCCACACTCACCCCAACCAGGGCCAGGGATTGAACCTGCAACCCAGGTATGTGCCCTTTACCGGGAATCAAACCGGAGACCCTTCGGTTTGTGGGCCAACACTCTAACCACTTAGCTACACCACCAGGGCAAAAACTTGCCTTGATTTTGTAACTTATCCATCCCCTCTAGTTAGATGCTGAAGTTGTGCTTGAAAACAATGAGAATAATATAAAATTATGCACTTTATAATTTTTTATTATAAAAATTTTCAAATGTACAGAAAAATTGTAATAAAATAAAAATGAGAATACATATATATCCCTCCTTGATTCAAAGTTGTGGATTTTTTAAATCTTTATTGTTGAGAGTATTATAGATGTCCCCCAATTTTCCCTCCTCTCCTCCCCTGCCTCCACTGGTTCATCGGTCGACGCTCAATCACTGAACCACACTGGCTAGGCCACAATATGTTTCTTTTTAAATTATTTTATTTTATGGGAAAAAATAAAAATTACCCCATAGTTCCACTGCCTGGAGATTACCACTGTAAGCAGTTTGGTGCAATGGAGAAAAATGTTATCACCTTGTACTTATTGCTTTATCCCCACAGAATGAAGTACTAATATCTCTGCTTTTCTTCACTCTTAACAAGAACATTTCCATGCCTTCTGTGGTAGGCAGAATAAGATCCTTCATAGACACCCACGTTCTAATCCCCAGCACCAATGAATGTTAAGCAAAGGAGACTCTGCAGGTATGATTAAAGGTACAGAATGTGAGCTGGCGAGATAATCCTGGATTATCTGGGTGAAGCCACTTTTAATTGCATGAGTCCTTAAAAGTGGAAGAGGGAGGCAGAAGTCAGGGCAGAGAGATGTGATATGAGGACTCGATATGTTGCTGACTTTAAAGATGGAGGGAGGGGGCAAAGAACCAAGGAATGAAGGAAGCCTTTGGAAAAGGCAAGGAAAGTACAGTATTCTGCTCCTAGAGTCTCCAGCAAGGATTTCAGTTCTGACAATACCTTGATTTTAGCTTAGTGAGACACTGTCAAAATTCTGATTATAAAACTTTAAGATAATACATCTGTGTTGTTTTACACCACTAAATTTGTGGTATTTTATTACAGCAACAATAGAAAATAAATTATCTCCCCATATATATTTGCCTTTCAAGTGGTGGTCTTTTATCCATTAGGACATTTTGTCTGAGTGATTTTTCTTTTCTATGTGCCTTTGTACACATTCATAATTAATGCAATGAGAAAATAAAGGTAGAATCCCTATATTTAGTTCTAAAAGGGGCACTAGACCTATAGTTTTTTATTGTTTTCTTTTTTACCAGAGTTGTGGAGATATGTATATTTACAGACCATTTATAGGCTAATGGAATAGAGGAAGGATTGCTCCATAGTCCTTTTAAGAAATTCATTAGAATTATGGGAACTATTTGTTTTGAGGAAAGTAACTTACTATTCTTATTCATAGAACTAGTAATAATTTGTAATAGGGTATGAGGATAACATATTCATTAATGTTTGTTTTCCCTCTGCACTGTAAGCATTGTAAGAGTAAGGACCCTGCCTGATTTTCCTTCCTATTATTTCTCCAGTACTTAATACAGTGTGACACATAGTAGGCACAAAAATTTGTTAAATAATTGAATTTTTGGCTATACAAATATCTGGTTCATGAGTGGCTAATGAGAAACTAAACTGCTATGTAATAATATTTTTAAAATATTAAATTATAAATAATAATATAGATAACATATAGTTAGATTATCCTATATAATAAAAGCTTAATATGCAAATCGACCAAACAGCGGAACGATGGGCGGAACAACCGCTCACTATGATGCACACTGACCACCAGAGGGCAGGCGCTCAACTCAGGAGCTTCCCCCAGCCCACAGACCCCAGGCCAGCCAAGGTGGGGGCCCCCCAGTCGCCTCACCAGTTACCCCACAGAGGGAGGTGACCGGTGGCGGTGGCAGGGGGCTGGGCCAGCGAGCAGGTGGCACCAGGCTGGCCAAGGGGGGTGCCAGTAGAGGCCTCCCCCAATTGCCCCACCGGTTACCCCACAGATCGGCCCTGAATTTCATGCACTGGGCCTCTAGTTTTAAATAATATTAAAGTAATTTTTTTAAGAGGAAAAGCTGTTTTCAGCATGAGCTTGGGAACCTCTGTAGTTGATTAGACTTTTATGAAGATTTTTTTCCTGGATGCAGATTCAGACTACACTGTCTGAATGCCATTCTTGCATATGTGTGACTTCCTTCCAAAAGTCTTCTCAGGAGGTCAGGAAAGACAATGAGCGGTGTCTTCACTTCCTGCTGGCAGTAGGCCCTGGAGTCAATCAGGCAGGGAGCCCACCCTGTGCCTTTGTGCTCAAGTCAGATTGTATTTCAACACTCTTAACAGTCCAGATGGGGCAGTTTGGGGAAAATGGATTTAAAATAACCGCTGACTAAGTGGTGTCCCCATGCTGGAGACATTTCTAAGAGCTACAGTTAACAGAAAGGTTGCTCTGTTTTTCCAGGAACAGTCACTTCTTAGAGTGTGAAAGTAGACTGAATAGCAGTGTGATGAGCCTAAAAAGCATTTCCACACTAAGCTTGGAGGAAGGGTATACTCAGGCCCAACTTTTTTCTATGCAACCTAAGTCACAGTTTTGCTTGGACAAACATTTCTGAAATTTTTTTCTAGTCTGCTGTTATTATTTACGGTCCTGGTCTAGCAAGCAACAGAATGTAGGTCAATTTAAGTCTGTGGAAATTGTTGAAAGCACATTGGGGTACCTGGGAGAATGAAAATAAATACTAAAGAAGCAAGTCTCAGGTGGATGGGAAGCAGAGTGGCTGAGTAAAAAAAGCCAATAACAGCCTCTTCAGGGCACCACCTTTAAGAAGAATCAGTCACCATTTTTCAATCCTTGAGACCCTCTCCTCAAAATTCAATACCCAGAGACCACTGACCTAGGTTGGGTTACATGCCCATTTCATGGCCAAAAGGGCAAGGCCCTTTGAAGGACAGTCCCACTAACTCTGTATCCAATGGAAGAGGGATAGTTTCCCAAAGCTCTTGCCAGAAGGAGGGGGAAGGGCTGCTGGACAGGCAAAAATATTAGATATTCACTTAGCTTATTCACTGAGTATTCATTCAGGAATATCAGTCCTCTCCTTAAGCCTCTTAGCAAAGAGGTATAGCTGCCAATGGAATCCAGGCAGGTAACTTGCTATGTAATCTTAGACAAATCAAACTTTCTCTGAGCCATAGTTTCCTCATTTATAAAATTTATTGAACAGTTTGGACCAGATGTTCCCTAATGCCTTGTAGAGTGTAAAGAGCCAGAATAAAAGATCTTCTCCCAGAGACTGGCAATGTGACCTTGGCTGACTCATTTGCTAATTCTGGGTTTCCCTGTGTGTAAAAGAAAGATTGAACTAAACACCTTTAGGTACCTTCTAACTCTTAAAGTCCATGATTCTCTAAAACAGGCGTCCTCAAACTACGGCCCGCGGGCCACATGTGGGTGTTTTTGCCGTTTTTTTTTTTTTTTTTTTTTTTTCGAGGTTAATTTTATTTTATTTTATTATTTTTTTAATGAATCTTTATTGTTCAGATTACAATTGTTTCTCCTTTTTCCCCACATATCTCCCCACCACCCAGTTCCTCCCCCCCCCCTCTTCCCTTCCCTCCCCCCCCCCCCGTTTTGTTTTTTTACTTCAAAATAAGATATGTGCAGTGTGCATAGGAATTTGTTCATAGTTTTTTTTAAACTATAGTCCGGCCCTCCAACGGTCTGAGGGACAGTGAACTGGCCCCCTGTTTAAAAAGTTTGAGGATCCCTGCTCTAAAAGGTCAGCTGAAGTAGCCAGGAAGTAGCCAGGTCGATCTCTCCTCCCTCCTCGACCCCTCTTCCCCCCAATCAATGGGTTATCCTTGTTTTTGGGAAACACACCTGAGGTGTCAAGGAGTAAAGGAGCATTACGTATGCTACCTACTCTCAAATAATTCAGGGGGAAAACTTGAGAGAGAGAGAGAAATGTCGACAAATGTTAAAAAATAGTAAATTTGAATAAGGAGTGTGTGGGACTTCTCTGTACTTTTCTTGAAACTTTTTTCTAAGTGTAATTATTTCAAAATGAAGTTTAAAAAAAAAAAAGTCAATGGGCAGGGCAAAAGGAAACATGCTCCTCCGCTTGCATGTCCAAAGGCCTTTTGATGAATTATTTGTGTGACAAATGAATATTTGTATGTCTATATTGGTAGATCCAAACTCTCTAGGGGAAGTTCTTTGTGCCAAAGCATGGACTATACAAAAAACTTTTCACTATTAATGTGACAAAGCTCTACTGTGGACCTGGAGAACACTGGATAAGGCCTATCTATTTATTCCTCCCAAGGAGTCTGACTAAGTGGGTGGAAATTTCCTGTTGGCTTTTATGGTTTTCTTTTGTTTGGAGGAACATATTTCAGACACAGCATATATATTGAACGCTTTGTACTTTTAATATTCATCTATACCCAGTCTCTACCAAGTACTTACTAATTTGATTAGAAGCCAACCATTACTACCTTCACAAAGTCACTTATTTCACAATGATTTTACTGTCTAAAAGGGTATTCATGCCCCAGCTGGTTTGGCTCAGTGGATAGATCATCGGCCTATGGACTGAAGGGTCCCAGGTTCGATTCCGGTCAAGGGCACATGTCTGGATTGCAGGCTCTATCCCCATTGGAGGAGGCAGCTGCTCAATGATTCTCTATTATTTAAGTTTCTATAGTTTCTATCTCTCTCTCCCTCTCCCTTCCTCTCTAAAATCAATAAAAATATATTTAAAAATTAAAATAAAAGGGTATTCATTTCAGGATTGTATTTGCAAAATAGTGGGACCAACCTAGGGGTCAATCAATAGAGTACTGATTAAGCCCTAACTGGTTTGGCTCAGTGGAAAGAGCGTAGGCCTTCGGACTGAAAGGTCCCAGGTTTGATTCCTGTCAAGGGCATGTACCTTGGTTGCGGGCACATTCAAAGGCAGGAGGTGTGCAGGAGGCAGCTGATAGATGTTTCTCTCTCATTGATGTTTCTAACTCTCTATCCCTCTCCTTTCCTCTCTGTAAAAAAATCAATAAAATATATATTTAAAAAAATAGAGTACTGGTGAAATATATTCATGCAATGGAAAATTGTGTAGAGGATTAAAAAAAGAATGAAGCAGCTCCCTAAGAGTGGGCTATGGAACAATCTCCAAGTTAAAAATAAAGAAGCAACTCTATATGAATGGATAATGTAACAATCTCCAAGGTAATCATTTATAAGTATAATACTATTGTATTTTTAAAACAGCTTGAATGAATAAGCAATGAGTGGGTAATTTATGTTTTTGCATGCTCAAGCACATGCCTGTATATGTATATGCAGAGTATTTTCTTGGAAAATATACAAGAAGTCAGAAACAGTGATAACCTTCGTAGAGGGGAACAATAGGAAGGGGTATGGATTGGGGAATAAGGATGGGAGAAAGATTTTTCATCTATGTAGTTTGACTTTTACCAAATTTAATGTAGGAGTCAGTGCCCCTTTAATAGTAAATCCTCACCATGTAGGCTTAGGTAAAGAAAAATCACCGTAGCCAAGGAAATTGTCCTATAAGAATGTGAGGATTCTGAATATTGAGTCCATAGCTTCTCATCTTTCTGTTCTCAACAGCTAGCCTTATTTTTTCATATAGCAGGTGCTTAATAATTGTTTACAGAATAGAGTTCAACTGGATTGATTTGCTTTTAGGGGCACGTCTATATACGTTCATGCTTGTTGGTTTAAATCTAGGCATATTAGCCCTACATGTGTTTCTCCCTTTTATATCTTAAAAGAAAAAAAGATGAAGCAAACATTTATTTTCTATTTTTAAGAATTTAAAACTTAAGGATATAAATTGGTGCCTCCTTTTTGGAAGGCATGTTAGTGTCATAAAGCAGCATGTAAAAAGTACTGAGGTTGTAACCCAGTAAACTTAATCCTAACAATTTATCCTAAGGAAGTAATTACATATTTCAGAGAAAGATATATGTACAAAGAAGTTCATTGCAGTATTGCAGATAATATTGAAAATTTGCAAACAATTTTAAATGTTCATGGGTAGGTAACTGGTTAATTAAAGAATGGTATGCCCATCTAATGGGGCCAGTAAAATGATGATTCCACTCTATACTTATTCATAAGGAAAACATCTATTGCATATTGTTAAGTGATAGAAACAGATTATACATGTGTTTGCTATTTTTATCACATTTTATACATAGGTCACTATATATATATATATATATAGATAGATAGATAGATAGATAGATAGATAGATATCTGGGAGAAATTTCATCAAATATTTAAAATGTTTATTTCTGCCCTGATCAGTTTGGCTCAGTGGATAGAGTGTCGGCCTGCAGACTGAATGGTCCCAGGTTCGATTCCAGTCAAGGGCATGTTCCTTTGTTGCGGGCACATCCCCAGTAGGAGGTGTGCAGGAGGCAGCTGATCTATGTTTCTCTCTCATTGATGTTTCTAGCTCTCTATCTCTCTCCCTTCTTCTCTGTAAAAAATCAATAAAATATATTTAAAAATAAAATGTTTATTTTTTCATGATGGATGATTTTTAATTTCCTCTCTTGTGTTTTTTTCATATTATTTACATTTTTCTGGAGTACACATTGAAATTATTTTTAAAAAACAATAAAATGATTTCCCTAGTTTCACTCTTTGACGCAATAAGTATTTGTTGATTGCACCACAGTATACTAGACTTGCCTTTCCTCATTTAGAGTCTGCAAGATAGTCTATATACCCATGTAAGAAAATGCTGAAGCTACGTACTTATAAAGGATCCTATTGAAAAATTCAGCAAATTTACTCTTAAGATTTGTGCATTACTCTATGTCAATTTTACATCTAAAGAAAAAAAACAACAAATTGGACCTTAGGTATTGATGTCTGAAATTTACTCTGAAAAGCACCAAAACAAAGATAGATTAATGGATGATTTGAGGACTGGATAAGTAGAAAGATATATAATAAAGATGATATAATAAATAGGTCCAGAGGCATGGATGCATGGAACAGGCTGACAGATTTTAGAGGTGAGAGAAGTGGGGAGACATGAAGAGATTAACAAATAACCTATATACATATATGCATAGTCCATGGACACAGACAATAGTGTGGTGAAGGCCTGGGGGTGGGGCAGGAGCTGGGTGGGGAGGGACAAAGAGGGGGAAAATGGGACACATCTATAAAACTGTCAACAATTTAAAAATGTTAATTGTAGAATCTAGATGGTATATATACCCGTGTTCACTATAAAATTCTTGTAATTTTGTTATTTAAATTTTTTTCATAATAAAATGTTGAGAAATATATAAGCACCAATCACCTATTGGTATATTGAATATGTTTATATTTTATTTTTACAAACTAAATTTAATGGATTGAGTTCTGGAATTTGCCTCCCAGAAAAATTCAATCTTTTTGGATTGGTAAGCTATATAAATACATGTATATGACATAATTAGTGATAGGGCTATCTTCATGATTGTGGGCAATCACACAGGGCCCCACACTTAATATTCTGCTGCTGCAGTATTAAAATTCTTAATAATTTTTTTTAACAAGAAGCCCTTCATTTTAACTTTGCACTGGGCCCTATAAATTATATTGCCGGTCCTGACTAAGGAACAATAATAATATTACTAGCACATTTCATCTTCTTCCTATGTAAAACATTGTTAAACACTTTACATACATCATCTCATTGAATCCTCAAAAAAGTAGTAAAGAGGTGTACTATTAATATTCCTGTTTTACATATGAACATACTGAAGCACAAAAAGTTAAGCTTTTTGCTCAAGTTCACATATTTATTGTATCCTCGGTATGCCTAGTAACACAGTACACATGGTAGATACTCAATAAATATTTATTGAATAAATAATAACAATAAATAGCAGGTTCCATTTATGAGCACCGTCCAGGAGCCTAGAATGTTCCAACTGAAACCTGGCATGCCCTCCCTTAATCCAGGCTCCCTACCTTTGGTGTCACTAACTCATTTCCTACCACCTAATTAGGTCAGGTCTCCTTTTGTGATACCCTAGGCTTCTTCTTTATCGCATTCATTACCATTGTAATTAAGTAGTTCTTTGTTTAATGCCTGCCTTCCCTCTGGACTGGAATCTCAGTGAAACAGTGACTCATTTTTATCTGTTCACCAATCTGTTCCCAGTACCCAGTGCTGTACCTGGAGCACAACCTGCCTACCTGCTTGCTAGAGGTTGATTATGTATTTTCTCATTTAACTCTCAACCCTGTGAGGTAGAGTTTGTTACCATCATTTTACAGGTGAAGAAAGCAAGGCTCAGAGAAGTTAAGTCTGAGTTACCTCCCCACAGGAAAAGCACCCACTACATAATGGACCTACATTTGTCTGACTCAAAAAATCTCTTGTCATTTTACTGCAGCCCACTGTTTCCATATGACATGTGCTTGACATTATATTTTCTATCTCTAGGAATCATTTACACCTTTAATATCTCTTTCACTTCCCATTTTTAATGTCTGATCTCCAGGCTCTCTAATGAAGAGGAGACATGCTTTCCAAGAAGTAATTACAGCAGGTGATATAATCAGGCTGGCGGAAGCCCGGATTTTATTTTTTAACCTTGAGTCAAGCAGCTGGAAACTCTACCATCTAAAAGCAAAGGATCCAGTTTCCCTTTGGTATTAACTCTTCCTTAGTCCTGGGAAACACCTTGAAGTGGTCTCTTGGACTATGTAAATATAAAACAATCACTCATGTATAGTTCTTGGGAATACTTGAAATAATTAAGTTAAAGCAAGTGTAGATGCTTCAAGCTGTTAATAAGATGTCCTTCGGTAGTTTTCTGCCCCTATGATTTCTATATGGAAATGCTTTTCCCTAAGTGTGGATTTAGACTGTCCTAGGCTTATGCATTACTAGATATCTAAAACTATTCTTTCAGCAGTTGTTGGTGAGGGTCATGGAACTGGATGGAAAGGAATGCTGGGAGAGTGCACAGGCTTATTTTCTTCCACCAGTGCTGGAAGAGAGGCTGTGAACTAAACATGGAGAGTGCTTGGCCCAGCATGCCATGGAATGGATTGTTGAGTTCCACCTGTGTTGTTATTTAAAAACTAAAATCCCAGAGCTTATGAACTGCACTGATGACAGAATGTGTTGCACTTTGTCTTTTGTAGGACATAGGACAAGAGAACATCATCTGATTGTAGTAGAGTTTCCAGAGGACCTTTTTTTGAGCCATTCTGAGGGTAAGTTTAGATTGCAGATCTCTCAGAGTAGGCACTGCTAATAACAGTGTAACTTACCCTATCCATTACATTTATTTTCTGGTATTTCCCAGGCCATCTGAAACAACTTGTTAACAATCACAGTGTGGACTCAGTTGTGCTCTTGAGCTTGTTTCACATTCTTGGAGAAATATCACACATTTCCCAAAGTCAGTGGTAGAAGCAATGGTGACAGTCATCTGTGCAAGACAGTGGTGACCAATGGAGCTATATCCTCATAGGGAGAAACAGCAGGGCTGTAGCAGATCCAGACAATTGGGACAGAATAGGAGAAACTGTTCCTGAGAACATAAGAGCTACATCGGAAATACAAAGAAGAAGAGCTTGCTATTTCTAGGAAATGGGCTGTGAGGACTTAATGTCAACATTAAAAGTAAGCTAGTAAGGTATGATATATTTTTGTTACTCTGTATGCCACTGTCAATCTCAGGATGGCTTCCAATGATCCTCACATTTTGTATTCGTGTCCTTATTTAGTCTTCTCCCGCAATGAATCATGGCTAATCTATGTGAACAACAGAGTATGGTGGAGGTTAGAGGAGGTGACTTCCAAGAGTAGTAAAGGATTCACAACGTCTGCTTCAATCTCTTTGATTGCTTGTTTTTGGGGGAGGTCACTCATCTCTTGAAGACTCTTAAGTAGCTCTGTGGAAAGGCCCATCCAGCACCAGTTTGCCAATCATGTGAGTGAGCCATTGGAAGTGGATCCTCCAACCCCATTCAAGCCTTCAGATGACTGCAGCCCCAGCTGACATTTGACTGGACCTCATGAGAAACCCCTAGCCAGAATTTCCCAGACAAGAGGTTCCATATTCCTGACCCATAAAAACGATGAGAAGTTAATGTTTATTTTGTTGTAAGCCACTAAATATTAGAATAATTTGTTATACAGCAATAAGTAAAACACTATACTATAAATTATATAGAATAAATGTCTATATGAAACTATTGCCTAAATTGGTCAGAAAAAAATCTTCAGGAAAAAAAGGGACATGAACTGAGTCTTCAAGATGAGTAGGAGAGTGCAGGTGGATATAAGGTAGAGAAAGGGGAGTCATTTCAGGCTGAAGGAACAGCCTGTACACAAGACCAGGAATAAGAGAGCATGACTTGTTTGAAAAACAGCAATTAGTTCAGCATGACTAGGTGCAGTATGTTTAAAGAATGAGGTAGAGATTAGAAGAGTAGACAGAAACCAGCTCACAAAGCACCTTATATGCCATGTGCATGTATTTATTTTTTTATCCTAACAGCAATGAGGAGCCACTGAAGAAATTTTAAGCAGGCAACTGACATAATCAATTGTATATTTTAGAATGATGACCAAATGGAAGATGGATTGGAGGCAGAAAGACAATTTAGAAGCTACTGCAAGTCCAGATGAGAGATGATTAGTGACTGAAGTAAGGCCTAAGAACTTAGTAGAG
Source organism: Eptesicus fuscus (assembly GCF_027574615.1). NCBI lineage: Eukaryota > Metazoa > Chordata > Mammalia > Chiroptera > Vespertilionidae > Eptesicus > Eptesicus fuscus. The sequence continues at coordinate 45,581,916 of NC_072490.1, read as the reverse complement.
TGAACAGAGAAGGAGGAATGGATTCAGAAGACTTTTAGGAGGTATAATTTTTTAAATGTGAGGGATAAGGGAAAGGGAAGATGTGGGATCCGGGAAGAGGAGCAAGTTTTGAGGGGGTGAGTTTGAGTGATCTATGGGACATTCGGGTAAACATGTATAGTGGGCAACTAGAAACCCTGGCCTGGCATGGAACCCAAGAGGGAGCAAAGTCAAGCTAAAGTTGGACAGTTAAGTTGTGAAGGCTTTTTCATGCAAGCATCCCTCATTAAAACATAAACAATTCCATGGGTGGAATGAAATCTAAATACAATTTAGAGTTTTAGATTTATCTTTCACTGATAGCAAATCCATTTAGAAATAAAATTTACAATAAGAACTTGGGATAGGATTAGAGGAATGAATTAGAACTTGGTACAGGTAGTGAAAGTAACTCTAAGACCATTTTTTAATATCTTCCCGTTTTGCTGAGGATTCACCCATTGGCAGAACCTGATGACTAAGTAGATATAAAGGTGTAAAGATAGGGCAAAGTCTAAAAATTACTCACCCTCCCCCAAATGTTTCCTTTTTAGATCAACTTGTTTTATCACCGCTAATATATCTCATCATCTACACTTCATTTCTGTATTACTATTCTACATTTTTTTCAAATTAAATTTTGCTTTTGTTTGTTTTCCAGTATATCTGTATCAGTTTCATGATCTTCTACTTCCTCCTCTCCCCCTTTTTCCTCTTCCTGCTTTTTGTGAACAATAGAAAATAAAACCTCTTCCTTTATTCAACAGGTGTGGCAGAGCTCTTGATTTCCTTATTGAGTATTTTACAGGCATGGAACACTTCTTGATTTCATTGTCAATAGTCATCTAATTCTTTGAAATTGTTTTTCAACTAATACGGTGATTTTCATTTCTAACACCTAAGTATAGCTAGAACTCAACACTCTAAGACTTGGAATTCAACCAATTTGAACTGATCTACTTATCTAGAACTACATATTTAGAAATATTACATATATAAATAAGTACAGTGTCTATAGCATTAGCATTTCAAAGATTTTAAAAAGTAACCTGCAGATCATATAGCTTTGTAATCAAGTGGGGAAGAAGAATCATTGTGATAAATCAAGAGAGTCCCAGACATTGAACAGTACCTTTTCCTTTGGTTGTTTTAAAACTATTTCTGCCTCAGGAAAAAAAGTAGCATCAGTGGAATTCATGTCATCTTATTTGTGGAAATAACTGTGGTTTTAATAAAGAACCACTTAATTTTTGTTAGCAAGAAAGTTCAAGGAATGTTAAAAACGAGTAAATGGAGCTGAGTGTTTTTACCAGAGTATTTAATGGTTAGCACAGGCACCACTTAATGTACTTAACTTTTTCAACATTTAATTGATGAAAATGGAGGCTCAATAAAAATTTCTAAGGTGCAAAATATCTGATGAATATTTTAAGTTTAGCTTTAGATAAAACAACTTTACAGCATAAAAGTAAAGTTGTAAAATTCTAGGCAGATGTTTTTTTCTAAGAAGAAAACATTTTTTTCTGATTACATAATTGAGACATGCTCATTTTTGAAAATTCAGTTAATGCAGAAAAGCAGGAAATAAGTTACATAAACCTCACTGGCCATGGATAAGCATTATTAACATCCTGTGAACTTGCTTCCAACCGTCCCTTCATACATATATTTGTACATATATATGTGTGCACATGGTTTGACCAACACAGAATCATACTCTACATACTGTTCTGTAAACTGATCTTTTCAGTTTGCAACATGTGTGGACCTTTCCACTTCTATATGTACAGATCTGTTCCAGCTTTCTAAACAGATGCATATAAACACCATAATATAATCAACCATTTCCATGTTGTCGTTTAGGTCATTTCCAAGGTTTTCCTTTAATTACCAATGCCATGGGGGCATATCCCTGTCATTTTTCTTATTTTCTTCATTCATTCAAATAAAACATGGCTCAGAGCCCTCACTCATCAAGGTGGACAAGAGGTAGTTCTAGGATTCTTTTCCTCATTGAAGTGAACTCTACAAGACCTCTAGGCTAGGAGTGGTAATGGGAAACTGGATTGGGGTTATACTGTTGATCCTCCTCCTTTGTCTTCTCCACTCTCTGGAGCAAAGCAGCCCATGACTCTTAGGGTTGTTTCCAGGGTCTCAGTGCTTAGACCTGTCCCTCAGGCATCCTGCAGCCATCCCAACCTGAGTCGTGTCCTCTCCTGGATGCTCCAAGAGAGGAAGACACATGGAAATCCCCAGTCTCAGTGCTGTCTTTACATTAGCAAAAGCTATTTTCTTGAGGAGATGGGAAAAAGGAGATCTATCACTCAGTTACTCAGATAAACCTGTAACAGACAACTGAACAGTTGACTTTGGAGGAATTACATAATTTCTTTAAACCTCAACTTCTTTATCTATAAGATAGCAGCAATTAGCAACTCCATCCTGCCCATTGTAGAGGCCAAAAACTTAGTTGTCTTTAGCTCCTCTTGTTCTCTCAATCCCACTCATCTTCTACCTCCTGAACCTTCTAAATAGATCCAGAATTTGACCACTTCTCTCCACCTCTACTGCTTCTACCTTGGGCTAAGCCTCCATCATGTCTCACCTGGATCTTTGCAGTAACCTATTACCACGTGTCCCTGATTCTGTCCTTATCCCCCTGTGGTCAATTTTCAAGGCAATAGTCCATGAGTCTTTTAAAAGGACCATGGCTCACTCATATGTGGAATCTAATGAACAAACTGAACTAATAAGCAAAGTAGAGACAGATTCACAGATAGAGAGCAGGTTGATAGCTCAGGGGCAGGAGTGGTGGTGGTGGTGGTGGAGGGATTGAGTAAAAAATTAAAAAAAGAGAAAGAACTCATGTACACAGACAATAGTGTGGTGATTGTGGGGGTGGAGGAGTGGATGGAGGTGGAGGTGGGTATAGGGGGATAAATGGTGATAGAAATAAAAAAGGACCATGGCTTTACATTTAACTTAGAAGAAAAGGCAAAATTTTTAGACTAAATTACAAAGACCTCCTATATGATTTAGCCCCACCTCCTCCACTTCTCTAACCTCAACTCCAGTCATCCTCTTCTTCAGTCACTCTCCCCTTGCCAAAAAGGTCAGGTATGCCTTTTGCTTTTTTCTCTGCCTCCAGCTATTATCAAGAGTAACAGCTTTCTCCATTCAGGTATTTACTCCAACAATGATCTCTATCAGTCTCCCTATACTGTGCTTCATTTTTTCCAACACTTATCACCAACATTGTATGTTAAAACTGGAATATAAGCCTGTTGAAGGAAGGAACTTGTCTGTTTAGTTTTTCAGTGCCTAGAGTACACATTAGGCACACAATAAATATTTTCTGAATGAATGGCCTATCATAATAATCGTATTGTTCCGAGTTGGACTGAGGATTCATTCTGAGAATTTTTTTGGCCTACCAAATAGTATGAACTATATAAATATAGATTTGTGTTTCATCATCATCGTTATTATGTTTAAACTAGTCTTTGAAGAGTATATTTTAAAAAGGGCATTCCAGCAAAGAACCGACTAGAGTAGAGGCCTACAGTAGGGAATACCCTGTAGGCAGGTGTGACCTGCACTAAAAGTAAGTGCATATTGATAAGAGATAGAGTTGTAAATGTATGGAGGGGTCAGAATGTGAAGGAAATTAAACTCAAAGCTCAGAAGTCTGAGTTTGTCTAGTAAGAGTAGAGAACCATCCAGAATTTTCAGCAGAGGAAGATAAGATCTTGGTTTTTGGAACTTCTGTGGTGATAATCAGTTACCCTGTATTGCAAAGTTGCATTTTCTAGCTTGTGGGAGGTAGGTTTGTTAATCAGAGAAAACAATGTTTCTTTAAGAAATTTTGCTGGATTTTTTCAGGACCCAGCCTGTGACCTTATCTATGATCCCCTCTTTTCATGCTGACATCAAACGTGCTCCATGTGGGTGGAAAATAAAAGGCTGAGAGCCAGAGCCTTGGGGATTCACCCTTAGCAAGTCTGAGTTGTCAGCTATATCCCCTTTCATGATTCTAATTTGTTTAACCTTTGGGTTAAGTTTTCTTCAGACTTTGGCTATGTTTCATGTTTTGGTTTTTCACTTCGCATGCAATTTCTGACCATAGCTCATTCCATTACATAACTCCACTTCCAGTTAAAATCTTGCTATTCCTGGGACCAGCAGTATTGGTATCAGCTGGGATCTTGTTAGAAATACAGAACTCTCAGGTCATGCCCCCCTACCCAGCTCCACTGAATTAAAATCTGCATTTTAACAAGCTCCTTTGTGATTTGTGTGAACATTAAAGTTTAAGAAGCACTACTCTTCAGCATCCTTTAACCAATAGCTGCACCAGTGTCCTTCAGGAGCCCCACATCACTTCAAATAAGATACAGGGTGTGCACTTTCTAAACAAACTTCCTGGACAAGTCCCCTTAGCAATCCTCCCCACTAGAGAACTTTCCACACTCTACCTTCTATATAGAAAATATGAAGCAGTGACTGCTCTGAATGTGCAGTGTTCCTCAGGGTACAGTCCTCAGATCATCTGCATCTGAATAACTAGAGGGTTTGGTAACAAGGCAGATTTCTTGGCCTCCATCTTACATCTACTAAATCTGACTCTTTAGAGGAAGAGCACTGCAAACCACTTTTCCAACTATAATCTGGATACATACCAACCATCAACAAACCATCAGAGAACTCCTGGCTGCAGAAACAAATGCAGTTTCTGACTTTCCTAGCTCCCGCTTCTCAGGACTGAATTCTCTTTCCAGCTTTGACTTCACTCCCTCAACCAGCCTGCAGTGGGTTATTTGAAATACAGTAATTTAGGATGACCCTACTGCAAGTGCTATTTTTTGCAAGAGATATCACATAAGTGCTGTTTGGTACCTCTTTTTAAAAAAATATGCACATAGCATTCTAGAACTTCATTTTTTTTATTAGTTATCAGTCACTAATATATAAATGAAATGTAAATGCTTCTATCAAATAATTTAATGCTTATTTCTCTGCTTCTTAGTATTCTTATGTAATAAAAGAGAATGCTTTTCTTATGTCTGATGCTTTCTTTAAGTCACTGTGTTCCTCATCACCAAAATCTTGTATCAGAATAGCAAGTTTCATAGTCAATGCTATTTGAAAAGCACCTGGGAAGACGAAGGGGGAAATAGCAGGTATATTATTCACCAGCTTGTGATATCACATAGCTAAAAATGACTTTATTATACCATTCTCTAGAGCAGTGGTTCTCAACCTTTCTAATGCCGCGACCCTTTAATACAGTTCCTCATGTTGTGGTGACCCCCAACCATAAAATTATTTTCGTTGCTACTTCATAACTGTAATTTTGCTACTGTTATGAATCGTAATGTAAATATCTGTGTTTTCCGATGGTCTTAGGCGACCCTGCTAGCGGTTCTCAACCTGTGGGTTGAGAACAGTTATGAAGTAGCAACGAAAATAATTTTATGGTTGGGGGTCACCACAACATGAGGAACTGTATTAAAGGGTCGCGGCATTAGAAAGGTTGAGAACCACTGCTCTAGAGCCTGGGAGTTGGGGGGTAGGAACAAGTACTGAAAAAGGTTCTTTGTGCCTGCAGTTTGCTGGTCTACTTCTGTATTGCTACAGACTATATCAAGGGCTCCTATCATTGACATGAAAGTCGAGCAGAATGAGTGCAAAAATGGCAGCCCCAGTTGAATATAAAACTATTATTAAATTTAACTCCACAGTTTAAATCTGAATAAAGAGGGTATCAAGAGAGAATAAAATGTATTCCAGACTTCTTCATCCATCCCAACAGTGTTGTTTTAGATTTTAAAATCCTGTTTATAAAAAAATTAGAAAGTCAAAAATAAAATTATCCTTATCTTTCTCAAAAAGGTTTAAGACTCAAGGGCATGCCCTGGCCAGTGTAGCTCAGTAGGTTGAGCATCATCCCATACACCAAAAGGTCATCGGTTCGATTTCTGGACAGGGCACATGCTCAGGCTCTGGGCTCCAACCCCAGTAGGGGGTGTGCAGGAGGGAGCTGATTGATGTTTCTCTCTCACATCCATGTTTCTCTCTCTCCCTCTTTCTTCCTCCTTAAAATCAATAAAAACTTATTTTTTAAAAAGGACTCCAGGGCATTCTTTAGTAAGCCTATATTTATGTATTCTTTTCAGAATTCTTACTAAGATCATATCTTGTGCTTTTAGAGCCCCTATAGTGCTTCCTTTCCTCATTTCCGTTCTCTTACTCTTCCTTGATTTGTGGTTATACCTGGGCCTCTCCTTGGTTGTACCCTTGGCCAGTTGTAAATTTTTCCAGGTAGAAACTGTGTATTTTATCTATCAAATATTTATTCTAGAGTACACATTAGGGCCAATGCTCTATGCTCAGAAAAGTAAGGCATACAAAAAAATAAATTATGAAACAAACAGTTTAACTTGGAAGAAAAATCCTACCCATGTAAAACTGTAGCAATTCCTATAAAAGAGTATATAAGTATATAACTAATAGAGACATGAGCTTTGATCCCATATGTTCGGTCCTGGGAGACGCAAAACCACCAGTATGGATGCCTGGCCTCTCAACATTAAGCCATTTAGCCTTGAGATCTGCAGTAAAAATTCCAGTAATTTAAAGAGAGTAGATGCCCTCAGTCGATCTGCTCATGTTCAAATGGGAAATAAAAGGGCAGTGAATATCTCCAAGCTATTGTGATGAACCAAGGCCAAAGCTCTTGGTTCAGTTTCCCTGGATTCCTTTATTTATTTGTTTGTTTGTTTGTTTATTTATTTGGTTAATCCTCACCTGAGGATATTTTTCCATTGATTTTTAAAGAGAGTGGAAGGGAGAGAAGGAGACAGAGAAAAACATCAATGTGAGTGAGGCACACCTATTGGTTGCCTCCAACACGCACCCCAACCAGGGCAGGGGAGCCTAAACTGAGGTATGTGCCCTTGACCGGCAATGAACCCGGGGCCTGTTAGTCCAAGAGCCAATGCTCTACCTACTGAGCCAAACCAGCTAAGGCTGGATTCCATACTTTATTTATGCTTCCAGGTGGGGAGGAATACCTGAAAATTGGTCATTAACGTTATGTAATAAAAGAGAATGTCAGGTGAAACAAGTACCAAATTTAATTTTATTTAGAAAAATATAGATGAAATATCTGCATGTTATGAAGCAGTTCATAAGGTTACTTAAATTATGGTAGTCATAGATTGTTTTTACCTACCAGTGTTCCTCCTGATAAACCCTATCTCAGTTTTCCTTTAGGAACTCTCCTTCCTCCATTCTGAGTCCACCTGATTCAGACTGGGCTCTACTCCCAGTTCTGGGGTTGGAGCATGTGACCCAGATCTGACCAGCCAGCATCCAGAATCCTGCTCACCACAGTGTTGATCCTGGAATGGGTATGACCAATTCAAGATCAAAAGGGTGAATTCCAAGAATTGCTTGAAAATGTCCAGGAAGAAATTCTATTTTTTCATTGGCTTTGAACCTGAAAGAATGTAAAGTTGTAGCCTTATTTGGGGTGAGGAGAGAAATCACATAGGGAGAGCTTGAGAATAGAGCCAATTCAGTGAAAGGTAGAACCCAGAAATGAAAAGCAACCAAATCCTGATGACACTATTGAAGACTTTGAATAGAACCTCAATAAAAGAAGATACACCCTAAAATTTTAAATTACACCAAACACGAAATTTCCTTTTATTGTTTAATAAATTCACTTGAGCCCTGGCCAGGTGTCTCCATTAGTTGGAGCAGTGTCCTGTACACCAAAAGGTTGTGGGCTTGATTTACAGTCGGGGTACATAGCTAGGTTGCAGGTTCGATTTTCCTTCCTCTCTCTCTAAAAAATACCAGTGAAAACATATCCAGTGAGGATTTTTTTTTAAATTTACTTGAGTTTTCTGTCACTTGCAACCAAGAGAGTCCTGATATATATATATAAACTCTAAATTATATGGCACCTACTCTAAATGTTTATTTCTTTGCCCCTTTTGTTTCCTTTTTTAAAATTTTTATTGAATTTATTGGAGTGACATTGTTTAATTATATAGGCTTCAAGTGTACAATTCTATGATACATCGTCTGCATATTATATAGTGTGTTAACTACCCAAAGTCAAGTCTCCTTCCATCACCATTTATCCCCCTTTTACCTTCTTCTACCTCCCCCTGGCCCCCTTTGGTAACCATCATACTGTTGTCTGTGTCTATGAGTTTTTTTGTTTTTGTTTTGCTTAATCCCTTAACCTTTTTCAACCAGCACCAAACCCCCTCCCCTTTGACAGCTGTTAGTCTGTTCTCTGTATCTATGAGTCTGTTAATATTTTGTTCATTAAATTCCACATAAGTGAAATCATATGGTATGCACCCTTATGTTCATTGCATCATTATTTACAATAGCCAGAATTTGGAAGCAGCCCAAGTGTCCATCAGTAGATGAGTGGATAAAAAAGCTGTGGTACATTTACACAATGGAATACTACTCAGCTGTAAAAAAAAAAAAAAAAGGACATCTTACCTTTTGTGACAGCCTGGATAGACCTGGAGAGTTTTATGCTAAGTGAAATAAGCCAATCAGAGAAAGACAAATACCATATGATTTCACTTTTTGTTGAATCTAATGAAAAAAAAAAAAAAACACTAAATGTTTTGGTTGAGAGGGACTAAGGAGTATAGTCAGGGCAGGGTCAGTCAGGGAAGACTTTATGAATAAAATGGAGGGTGAATGTGTCAGAAAGTGATAAGGAGAAAAAAGAGGAAGTCCCTTTGTGATGTTGACACTTTCCCTGCAAATTCATCTCTCGCCACTTTCCTCAGAGTCACCCTCCAGCCATATTGGCCGCCTCTAAATTTCTAAAATATCATGGCCCAACAGAACTTTCTATGATAATGGAAATGTTCTGCACTCTCCAGTTGTCTGATGATGTCCACCAAGCACACATAGCTTTTGAGCACCTGACATATGACCAGTGCAACTGAGGAAATGACTTTTTAATTTTAATTAATTTAAATTTAAATAGCCACATGTGTCAAATGGCTACCCTGTTGGGCAGTGCAATTCTAGAACACATTGAGATTTTCCCATATTAAGGCCTTCTGTTCTATGGGAAATTACCTTGTAAACATAAATTATACTATCAGGCAGGCTATCCCAAAGGTCACAGAACAGAAGGGCTCACAGATCAAATTAAAATGCTTAAACTGCTTATATAGAGCGTCAGCCCATGGACTGAAGAGTCCCGGGTTCGATTCCAGTCAAGGGCATGTACTTCGGGTGCAGGCTCGATCCCGGACCTGGTCGAGGCACAAGGGTAAGGCAACCAATCAATGTCTCTCTCTCACATCGATGTTTCTTTCTCTCTGTCTCCCCCCCTCCCTTCTACTGTCTCTAAAAATCAATGGGAAAATATTCTTGGGTAAAGATTAACCAAAATAAGACAAACAAACAAAAAAAAAACACCCACAGCACAAAGCAAAGGGAATGAGACAGGTATATTATTAGGTAAGGGTATAAGAGAGGTGGAAGGATCACACTACTTAAATCCTGGGTTATATATCGTTTGTATATAAATCTCTCTGCTACATCAGTCTTCTCCGTCAATGGAACACAATTGAGGGTTAAGAAAGGGAGCCCACAGCCCTAACTGGTTTGGCTCAGTGGATAGAGCGTCGGCCTGTGGACTGAAGGGTCCCAGGTTCAATTCCGGTCAAGGGCATGTGGTCAAGGGCATGTATCTGGTTGCGGGCACATCCCCAGTAGGGGGTGTGCAGGAGGCAGCTGGTTGATGTTTCTGGCTCTCTATCCCTTTCCCTTCCTCTCTGTAAAAATTCAATAAAATACATATATTTTTAAAAAGGGAGCCCACAGACAGAAGATGACTTGGACCAGTAACATACATTTGCTCTATCAGAAAGACACAGAGAAATATACACCTGGCTAATATTTGTAGCTTGCCAATTACCTTGCTGTACAGCTATGGGCTTTATTTGGACTATGAGTTTATGTGTTTGGGGCAGAGGACACGTGGACCAGAATAGTTACTACCACTGAGTGGCTGGATTAAGACCTCATAATTATTAAGTGATCATATATATTTAGTGTATCCTCATATGTATTTAATTTGTCATGAATATTTAGAGCCTCTCGAATATTACTCTTGGTCCTTTAATTCCTTTCTATTTATGTTTAACATACCTGTGTTCTACTCACTACTACTTGTCTATACTTACCTCTACATCTTATGAGTTTCATTTATCTCACTTGTTTTTTTCTTTTCTTCTGCATCATAACTCAATATTCCCAGTATAACAAATGTACATTATATTTCTGTACATATTTCTTCTTTGTGTAGTGATCTTCCACTGGCTTATCCCATAACAAGATCCTATAGCTTTTAGATCTCAGTGGAAATGTTGCTTCCTCTGAAAGGCTTTCTCTGATCATCCATCTGCTATAGAATTAAATATGTACCCCTGACCACAAATTTATACTTGAAACCCTAACCCTAATGTGACTATATTTGGAGACAGGGCCTTTAGGGAGGTTAAATGAGGTCATAAAGGTTATCCTTATAACAAGAGGAAGAAACACCAGATCTCTCTGTCCCCTTTTCTACTTTAGAGGGATCTAACAAAAAAAGGAAAGGGCATGTGAGTACACAGCAAAAAGCCAGATGTCTACAAGCTAGGAAGGGAGGCCTCACCAGAAACCACCCCTGATGACACCTTGGTCTTGGACTTCTGGCCTCCAGAACTGTGAGAAAATAAAGTTCTGTTGCTTATTTTGTGGTGGCAACCTCTGAACTATTTTTACTCACAATACCTCTATCACTGAATTGTGGACGTTTCCTCCTAACAACCAATTCTCCAACTCTCCAGATACCAACTGGCTGTTGAACAATTCAATTCAAGTCTGACACCATCTACCTGGAGTTAGCACCGGATCCCACAAGTTAAAGGGTTCAGTCCCACAAGACTGTCCCCACTTCAAACGCCAGTCACAAGTCCCAGGTTGTCAACTGTACTCTGACCACCCAGCTACATAACAGGAGTTCCTACAACTCCCTTCTCAGGTTTGATAATTTGCTTGAACAGTTCACAGGACTTAGGAAAACACTTTACTTACAATTACTAGTTTATTATAATAGATACAGCAGAGAAACAGCCAAATGAAAGAGGTCAAGATATTGGGGAAAAGTTGAGGAACTTCCATGGCCTCTCTAGGTTTGTCACCCTTGCAGCATCTCCATGTGTTCACCAACCCAGAAGCTTTCCAAGCCCCATCATTTAGGGGTTTTTATGAAGGCTTCATTACATAGGCATGATTGAATCATTGGCCATTGGTGATTAGCTCAATTTCCAGCCTCTCTTCTCCCCCTGATATCAGAAAGTACTGCTGAAAGTTCCATTCTTCTAATCATGGCTAGGTCTTTCTGCCAACCAACCCCCCCCCCCCATCCAGAAATTGTCTAGGGGCTCCCAGCAACCAGTGATCTCATTAGCATTCAAAAGACACTCATCATCTCTCCAGAGATTCCAAAGCTTTTAGTGACTGTATTCTAGGAACCTGGGCCAAAAACCAAAAGTTTATTTTTATTATATTACTCAGCCCTAGAAGACTAATACACTATCTATCAGATCCATCTAAAGTAGGTCTTCCCCACACCCATTAATCTTCATCTTATCATAATGTTTACTTCTTCATGCTTTCCATAATTTATCATTATTTAAGTTATTTGCTTGTTTACTTTCTTTTTACCTGTTTCCACCAAAAACTATATGCTCTACTATGTTTTGTTCATTTTTGTAACCTCAGCAAGTTGTCAATGAATATTTATGAATGGAAAGCCCAAAGTACATATTAGTGTTTGAAAAAAATCCTATAAATCAGTAAGCCTGGCTCTTGAAAATGATTTTCAGTGTACCTATATGCCTGAAGCCAAAAAAATGTTTTGTGATAAAATACATGTAAAATAAAATTTACCATCTTAATCATTTTTAAATATACAATTCAGTGGCATTAAGTCTATTCACATTGTTGTACAAACTATCACTGTTATCCATGTCTAGAACTTCTTCACCATCCCAAACTGAAACTTAATACCAATTAAACAATAACTTCCCTCTCAAATTATTCCAAAAATTAAAACAGAAGGAATGCTTGCAAATTCATTCTATGAGGCCAGCATAACCTTTGTGACTCAGTGGTTAGAGCATTGGCCCACCCACCAAGTATCTCTGATTCAGTTACCCGTCTAGGGCATGTACCTGGGTGGCAGGTTCGAACCGAGCCCCAGTCAGGGAATGTGTGGGAGCCAATCAATTGATGTGACTCTCTCACCTCTCTCTCTCTTTTTTTTTCTCTCTTCCTCTTTCTGTCTCCACCTCCCCCCAGCTTCTGTCCCTTCCACTCCATTTAAAATCAATGGAAAAATATCCTCTGGTGATAATTAACAACAACAAAAACCCCAAAAAACAAAGTCACTACAAAAAAGAAAATTACAGGCCATTATTGAATATAGATGCAAAAATTCTCAATAAAATATTAGCAAATCAAATTTAAAAATACATGAAAAGGATTATGCACCATGATTGAGATTTATTTCAGGGATGCAAAGATGGTTCAGTATCTGCAAATTCATCAACATGATATGCCACATGAACAAAATGAAGGATAAAAACTACATGATTATATCAATAAATGCAGAAAAGCATTTGACAAGATTTAACATTCATTTATGCTAAAATTCTCAACTGTGTGCGTATAGAAGAAACATACCTCAGCACAATAAAGGCTATATATTATAAACCCACAGCTAACATCATACTAAATGTGAAAATGATTAAAGCTTTTGCCTTGGCCAGATAGCTTAGTTGGTTGAAGTGTCATTCCAATGTGCCAAGGTTGTGGGTTTGATCCCCGGTCAGGGCACATGCAAGAATGCATGAATAAGTGAAACAACAGGTCGATGTTTCTCTTTCTCCCTCTCTCTCTTTCCTTTCCCCTCTCTCTCTAAAAAAAAATAAATAAATAAAAAAATAATGAAAGCTTTTCCTTTAAGATTAGGAAAAAGACAAAGTTGCCCACTCTTATCGCTTTTATTCCATATAATATTGGCAGTCCCAGCCACAACAATCAGACAAGAAAAAGAAATGAAAGGCATCCAAATTGGAAAGGAAGAAGTAAAACTGTCACTATATATAGGAAACACTAAAGACTCTGCCAGCCCTGGCCAGTTTGGCTCAGTGAATAGAGCATCTGCCTGGGGACCAAAGGATCCTGGGTTCAATTCCAGTCAAGGGCATGTACCTTGGTTGCAGGCTCCTTCCTGGCATGGGCCCTGGTCAGGGCTCGTGCAAGAGGCAACCAATCGATGTGTTTTTCTCACATTGATGTTTCTCTCTGTCTTTCCCTCTCTCTTCTACTCTCCCTAAGAATCAATGGAAAAATATCCTCGAGTGAGGATTATCAGAGAAAAAAAAAAAGACTCCACCAAAAAAACTATTAGAACTAATATATAAATTCAGTAAAATTACAGGATACAAAATTAATATTGAGAAATCTGTTGCATTTCTAAACACTAATAACAAACTATCAAAAGATTTTAAAATGGGCAGAGGACCTGAACATACATTTCTATAAAAAAGACAACAGGTGGCCAACAGACACATGAAAGATACTTAACATCCACTAATCAACATCACTAATCATCAGGGAAATGCAAATCAAAACCATAGTGAGATATCACCTCACACCTGTCAGTATAACTATTATCAAAAAAGGCAACAAACAACAAATGTTGGCAAGGTTGTGGAGAAAAGGGAGCTCTCAGTGTACTGTTGGTAGGATTGTTTTGTTTTGTTTTTTGTTAATCCTCATCCGAAGATATTTTTTCCTTTTTTTTTTTTTTTTTAAAGAGAGAGTGGAAGGGAGGGGGAGAGACACAGAGAGAAACACCGATGTGAGAGAGACACATCGATTAGTTGCCTCCCGCATGCACCCTGACCAGGGTTGGGGATCAAGCCTGCAACCAAGGTATGTGCCTAGAATCAAACCTGGGACCCTTCAGTCCGTGGGCTGACGCTCTATCCACTGAGCCAAACCAGCCAGGGCACTGTTGGTAGGATTGTAAATGGGTGCAGCCACTATGAAAAACAGTATGGAGGTTCCTCAAAAAATTAAAAATAGGATTACCCTACAATCTAGCAATTCCACTTCTGGGTATTTGTTCAAAGAAAATGAAAACACTAATTTGAAAAGATATATGCACCACTCTAGGTTGATTTCAGCATTATTTATAATGGCAAAGATATGGAAGCAATCTAGATGTGCATCGATAGATAAAGAAGTGGTGAGTGTATATGTACAATGGAATATTAGTGATAAAAAGGAATGAAATCTTGTTATTCGCAACAACACAGATGGACCTAGAGGATATTAGGCTAAGTAAAGTAAATCAGACAAAGAAAGACAAATATCATATGATTTCACTTACATGTGGAATCTAAACAAACAAAACAAAATAGAAACAGATTCATAAGGAGAATAAACTTGTTGAGGGAAGGAGGAAGGAGAATGCGTGCAAAGGGTGAAGGGAAATCAGAAGCACAAATTTCTAGTTATAAAATAAATAAGCCATGGTGGGTGTAGTGTATAACACAGGGAATATAGTCAATAATACTGTAATAACTTTGCATGGTGATAGATGGCTATTGGACTTACCGTGGTGATCACATTGTAAGTATATAAATGTCAAATCACTATGTTGTACACCTGAAATGAATATAATATTGTATACCAACTATACTGTTATCAGCACCAGAAAAGATGTTATTGGACAGCCCCCTGAGCTGGAAGGAGAGACCTGTCTCCTCCTTGGTTCTTGTTGGCTCCCAAGAAAGATTTCAAACAAGTGACACCAGACAGCAGCATTGAAGCAAAGCAAATGAATTTATTAAGGAAGCAAGACAAGCAAATTTATTAATAAACTTGGCATATAGTACAAGTGGGCCACTCAGCTAATCTGAGTGCTTCCTGGTTCCAGGGGTTTTATTCCCTTTGTCCTATAGTTTTCAAGGTTACTCTGCTGGGTATCTTGGGTAGCAGATTAGGTTTCAAAGTCCCCCTTTTACTTTATTGTGGCTTCTCTTGGAATGTTTGTATACACACCCGGTCATCTTGTTTGGCAAGTCCCAAGGAGGCTGACTTCTTTGTTCAGTGAGTGAGATAAACTCCCATTTTTTCCTTCCGCCTTCCCCACTCCTGCCTTAGCTGTTCCAGAGTGATTTAAGCTATGTATTCTCTGGATAGGAGGAGAGGATTAACTATTTGCTCTCAAGTGTCCTAGGCTGGGGAAGGTAAGGTCTTACTGCAAGCTGGCTGCAAGCTGCCCAAACTGTTGGTCCTTATGTAATTTTCTTGTCTCGGTTTCCTATTCCACCACCCCAGGAATTTTCCTAGCTTCTAACTATCCTCTCACATATACTTTAATAATAATAAAAAAAGAATTGATGAGACCAAAAAAAATGTATGTGCTAAATCTGGCACCTCTAATCCTACATCATCATAAGTGCAAATGTAGAAAAAGTGTTGGAAGTATTACAAGATCAGTATATTTATGATGAAAATAAAAGCAGAGAATAAAAATTTGAAATTGGTGAAAAATGACCAGTAAAAAGCAAACAAGCAAACTTCCCATTCCTTCCTCCCAGCCTCTGGCAACCACCATTCAACTTTCTGTCTGTATGAGTCTGACTACTCTATGCACTTAATATAAGTGGAATCATATAATATTTGACTTTTTGTGTCTAGCTTATTTTACTTAGGGTGTCTTCAAGGTTCATCCATGTTATAATAAGCATCAGAATTTTATTCCTCTTTAAGGCTGAATAATATTTCATTGTATGTACATACCACATTTTGTTTATCCATTCCCCTGTAGATGGACATTTGTGCTGTTCCCACCTTATGGCTATTGTGAATAGTGCTGTTATGAACACTGATGTATAATTATTTGTTTGATTCCCTGCTTTCAATTTTTTTGAGTATATATCGAGAAGTGAAATTGCTGAGTTATGTGGCAATTCTATCTTTACTTTTTTGAGAAACTTCTATACTGTTTTCCACAGTGACTGTATCATTTAACATTCCCACTAGAAATGACAAGAGTTCCAATTTCTCTACATCCTCACTAACACTTGTTATTTTCTGGTTTTGTATGTTTGTTTTGGTAATAGATAGCCTAATGAGTGTGAAGTGGTTTCTCATTGCGGGTTTGATTTGCATTTCCTAAATGATTAGTGATATAGATCATCTTTTCATGGGCTTATTGGCCATCTGTATATTCTTTGGAGAAATGTCTATTCAAGTCCTTTGCCCAATTTGGAATTGGTTTTTGTTGTTGTTGTTGAGCGTTGTAGGAGTTCTTTGTATATTCTGGATGTTAATCCTTTTTCAGATAAATAATTTTAAAATATTTCCCCCCATTCTGTAGGTTGCTTTCTCACAATGATGATGGTGTCCTTTAACGCACAGTTTTAATTTTGATAAAATCCAATTTACCTATTTTTTCTTTTGTTGCCTGTGATTTTGATGTTATATTCATCACTGCCAAATCTGATGCCATGAAGCTTATTTTTTGTTTTCTTCTAGCAACTTTATAAGTTTAGGTCTTTGATCCATTTTGAGTTATTTTTATACATGGTGTAAGGTAAGGATCCAACTTCATTCTTTTTATGTGGGTTTCCAGTTTTTCCAGCACCATTTTTTGGAAAAACTATCCATTTCCCATTGAATAGTCTTGGCACCCTTGTTGAAAACCATTGACCAATGATTTATTTCTAGGCTCTCATTCTATCCCATTGGTCTATATATCTGTGTGGCCCTGTCTCACTGTTTTGATAATTGTAGCTTTGTAGTAAGGGTTGTAATCAGGGAATATGAGTCCTCTGACTTTGTTTTTCTTTGAAACCAAATTTTTAATCCACTTTCTCAAATTATTCATAGGCGACTGCCATCTTGGCAACACTGAAAAAAACATGGCAAGTATTTCTAGTAAGAATTAGTCTTCTTCGTAAATTCTTGATAATAAGGAGCCTAAAGACAGCAGTCCTAGTTTGGAATCAATATAGTCCCTTTACTTTCCTTAGCCAAAACTCTTAAAATAGAATTTGCAGTGGCGTACTCTTGTGTGCAGGCCAGCACTGCCCAGATGGGAAATCAACCAAGGAAGACTTCCTGGAGTCAGTTTCACTTAGTTAGGTAACTCTTAATTTTAGCTATCAGACTCCATCTGTTTGCCCAGAATACAGAAGAGAACAAACTTGTTTAAAACAAGATGTTTTGGATTTTTCTCAGGCAGTGTTGCTGCACTTTCAAGGTTAGACTAATAAAAACAAAAGTCAGTGAGAGAAAATCCATGACAGAAACTTGCAGGCAAATTCTCAAAATGATGCAGAGCCTTGCTGTTTTGCCTCTAAATGATAAGAAGAGAATCAAGCTTATTTTAGTGTGGTCTCTGAGAGTCTCCATGTTAGGTTTTGTAGAAGAAAAATTATAGTTTGAAAAACTTCTTGGTATTTTGCTCTTCTCCTAGCAGAGGTAGGGTGGGGTAATAAGAAAGAATGTTGGACTGTGTCTAAGGAGTTCTGGCTTCCAGTGGGACATTGCCACTAACTTGCTATGGGAACTAAGTCACTGGCTTTCTGAGTTACAATTTCCTCAACTATGTGTTCAAAGAATTGCTGGATCTCTAATCTCTTTACCAGCTCTAATAATATTACAGATTTTTTTCACACTTTCCCTAGATATTTGTTATTATTCTCTAATTCTTAGAAAATGGTATATAACTGTTATGAGCATTCATGTTTTGTCTGCTGTGCTAAATTATAAGGTCCTAAAAACATTTCATATTCAGTCTGCTATTCCTCACAATTTAACACTGCAACTGTTACAAGTTAAATAAATATTTGAAGGAATGGAGAATGTGTTGAACTATTTGTTGTTTTGTTTCGTTTTGAAGATTATTTTCCAATAATTGTTTTGCTTTTTTGGTGAGATAAATATCCTTTAGCTAGGTGATAATAATTATATTATAGTAATGATAATATCCCCTATTTTACAAAATGATTTATGGTTTATTTTATAATATAAAAACCCAGAAGCATTATGTTAGTTTTCTATTATACTGCTTTTTGGTAAATAACCTTCAGGGAAGATTTCCTATGAACACTTGGCATGGTAAAAGGCTAATGTAACGAATCAGGACTAGTTAGCATTACTAGTTAGGACTTCTATAGTTGCAAATGTCAGAAGATCTAGCTCAAACTTGTTCATCCAAAAATGGAAAATTTATTTGACTCATGTATCTGAAAAGTTCAGGCTTGGCTGAATCCAGAGCTGAATGACGTCATTAGGACTTAGTCTTAACTCTTTCCATTTCTTTTGCTTGTTTTTTTTTTTTTTCTGTTGACTTAAATCTGAGGCCAGCTCTTCACTTATGGCTACTCGCTAACAGCTCCAAGCTTATATTCTATCCTCTAATCTTGGTGTTAGGACAGTGTTTCTTTCAAAACAGTTCTAATGACTTCCAGAGTTGAGTTTCATTGTTTGATTGGGTTGTGTATGGGGATGTGCCTGCACATTATTATTCCAGGAATATAGTGTACACTGATTCGCTAGGACTGGGTTATGTGCCCAGATTGGTGTCCACAAGTAGCATTTACCTCCTCCTGAACTTCTTTGACTTAGAAAGATGGTAGGGTGGCTCCCTGTTGGAAAACTCAGGACTATTAAGCAGAAAAAGGTACAATGGATAATGGGCAAGAAAGAACAGTGGGAATCCACAACAAAATTAACAAAAAAGAAGTCCTTGTTATGCAAATTAAAACTATTTTAAGTCTGTTTATATACAAAAGATTAACTGAGAAATCAACTCTAAACACAAATTCATTTCTAATGTCTACCTACCATTTGAGCTTTCTGATATAGCTGTGAATATGGTAAACATCTTAATGAAAAAGCAAACTCATGTCAGTTATGATTTACATTTGGTTGCAAATGACAGATCTAACTACAGTGGCTTAAACAGATAAGGGTTACTTTTTAAGAAGTCCAGAGGCAGGTTGTTGCTAACATTGGTTTGGTGCTTTATGAATGCTAAGTCTCCTGGTATTTTCTTCCTGGCCCCCAAATGGCTGCTTTAATTTTGGCGTTCATGTTCAGGTTTGCATTAGAAGGAAGCAGACAAGTACAAAAGGACAAGAACTGCTTGCTGTATTTATTTTTTTCTGTATGTTTTTTTAAAAAAAATATTTTTATTGATTTCAGAGAGGAAGGGAGAAGGAGAGAGAAATATCAATGGTGAGAGAAAATCCTTTATCGGCTTCCTCTTGCACGCCCTCTACTGGGGAGCAAGCCTGCAACCTGGGCATATGCCCTGACTGGAATTTAACCATGACCTCCTAGTTCAGTGGTTGGCAAACTCATTAGTCAACAGAGCCAAATATCAACAGTACAACGATTGAAATTTCTTTTGAGAGCCAATTTTTTTAAACTTAAACTTCTTCTAACGCCACTTCTTCAAAATAGGCTCGCTCAGGCCGTGGTATTTTGTGGAAGAGCCACACTCAAGGGGCCAAAGAGCCGCATGTGGCTCGCGAGCCGGGGTTTGCCGACCACTGTCCTAGTTCATAGGTCGACAATCAACCACTGAGACACACCAGCCAGGCTTTCTGTGTGTGTTTTAAAGAGTATAACCACTCCCCAGCTTTCCCGCTGTAATTTGACAGTCTGTTCGGTGCTTTACTTCCTCTGTATCTATCTTTTTGTTCATCAGGTTATAATGGGCTGGGGAGTGTTGGGGATGGGGGCGGGGGAGAGATCAACCAAAGGACTTATATGCATGCATATAAGCACAACCAATGGACACAAGACACTGGGCGGGGGAAGGGGGAGATGAGGGCATGCCACAGCGGGTAAGGGAGGCTGGGGGAAGGTTAATGGGGGGAAAAAAGGAGATATATGTACTACTATATGTAATACTTTAAACAATAAAAAAAGTATAACCAGATGTTCTAATCAACACTTCTACATACTAGTATATCTTATTCATCATATGGTCACATATTTCTTTTGTGGAGGCTGAGAAATACAGTGTTTTAGTTTACCTCAGTACCACCCCGAATTAAACCAGGCTGTAATGGTAGGAAAAGGGAGTTAAATGGATATTGGGTGACTGGTCAGTTTGAGCTGCTATAACAAAATACCCAAAACTGGGTGGTTTACACAATAGATATTTATTTCTCACAGTTCTTGAGACTAGGAAGTCCAAGATCAAGGTACTGGCTGATTTGGTTCCCTGGTGAGTGCATTCTTTCTTGGCTTGCAAATGGCCCCCTTCTGGCTATGTCCTTACATGATAGAGAGAGAGAGGGAGTTCTTATAAGGAAACTTGTCACATGAGGCCCCACCCTCATGACCTCATTTAAACCTAATTATATTATAGCTCCACATACCATCATGTTAGGTGTTACAGCTTCAACATACAAATTTGCAGGTGACATATAAAATCAGTCTACAACATTCTATTCCCAGCCCCCCAAATTCCTGTCCTTCTTGCATGCAAAATACATTCATTCAATCTTAATAGTTCAAAGAATCTTAACTTTAACTCAAAGGTCTAAAGTTCAAATCTCATCTAAATATCTAAATCAGATATGGGTGCTACAGGGAGGTATGATTCATCCTGAGGCAAAATTCCTCTCCAGCTGTGATTCTATGAAACCAGATACATTATGTGTTTCAAAAATACAATGGTGGGACAGGCAAAGGATAAACATTCTCATTCCAAAATGGAGAAATTGGAAGGAAGAAAAGGCTGTCAGATTGCACAATTCCAAAACTTGGTAAGACAAATAACATTAGATCTTGAAGCTTCAGAAAAATCCTTTTTGGTTCAATGCACTGTTTTCCAGACCTACTGGGGGAGGGGGGGACGGGGGGAGA
Source organism: Eptesicus fuscus (assembly GCF_027574615.1). Lineage (NCBI taxonomy): Eukaryota > Metazoa > Chordata > Mammalia > Chiroptera > Vespertilionidae > Eptesicus > Eptesicus fuscus. The sequence continues at coordinate 45,560,883 of NC_072490.1, read as the reverse complement.
GGGGAGGGGGGAGTGGTCTTGCTTCTACAGCTCTGCCAGGTAGGGTTGTACACCCAAAGCCTGTTGTCTACCACCCCCACCACCCCAGCCCCCAAGGCTGTATGCAGGTGGCTGCTGTCTGGACGGTTGAATCTGAATCAACAGCCACAAAACACACCCAGAGCGCGCATACCGCGCCCCCCCCCCCCCAACACACACACCCTTCCCCTCCTTGAAACTGAGGAGGCAGCCCCGATGATCTATTTGTGGTGATTTTTCCTTCTTCTTAAAGAATAGCACACATTTCAGCTGTATAGTTCTATAGTCCAGTCCTGTAGGATCTAAGAAGTCTGACAGCCTTCCTTCATTTTCTGCTGGGGTGGATGATAAGGTTTACGGTTCACACCCATACTAACCTCCTTATCAACCTGTTTGGTCACACCCTTAATGTTCTCTTCAAAACAACCTTTCCTATTTTTTACAGTATGAACAGAGTGAGACTATTACAAATCTTTAAGTTCTGGTTCACTTTCACTTAACAATTCCTTCTTCAATTCATTTCTCTCTTCCTGTGTTTTACTGTAAGCAATCAGGAAGAATCCAACTGCTCCTTCAACACTTTGTGTAGAAATCACCTGAGCTAACTAACCAGTTTCATAATTTGCAAGTTTACTTTCTACAAAACACTAAAATATAGTTCAGCCAAGTTCTCTGGTCACATTTTAACAAGGATGACCTTTTTATCTACTGTCCAATAACATGGAGATTTCACCAGAATGGCTTTTACTGTCCCTATTTCAACTAACATTCTATTGATGATTATTTATGTAGTTTCTAAAAAGATGTATAGGCCCTAGCCAGGTAATTCAATTAGTTAGAGCTTTGTCCCAGTACACTAAGGTTGCAAGTTTGATCCCTGGTCAGGGCATATACAAGAATCAAACAGCGAATGCATAAATGGTTAGAACAACAAATAGATGTTTCTCTTTCTCTCTCTCCCCCCCCCCCCCCCGTTCCTCCCTCCCTCCCTCCCTCCCTCTATCTCTCAAATCAATAAATAAAAAGATGTATAGGCTGAGAAGTCCCATGGTCTACAAGCAGCAAGCTGGAGACAGAAGAGCCAATGGTATACAGTTCCTATCCAAGTCCAAAGGTCTGAGAACCAGGAAACCTGAGTTTGAGTCTGAGTCCAAAGGCAGAAGACGAATGTCCCAACTCAAAGACACTCAGGCAGAGAGCTTATTCTCCCTTACTCAGCCTTTTAGTTCTATTCAGGCTTCCATGGATTGCATGAGGCCCACCCACATTGGGGAGGGCAATCTGCTTTACTCAAGTTTACCAGTACAAATGTTAATCTCACCTAGAAACACCCTCATAGACTCATGCAGAATAATAATTAACCAAATATCTAGGTACTCCATTGCCCAGTCAAGGTGACACACAAAATTAACCATCACAGTGACATTGCAGTTTCTGCCACAAAGATATTAGTGAAAACCTTTTAATTTCTTTCTCTTCATTTTCAACTGTTTTGTTTTATACATATATATATATATATATCTTTTAGTTACACAGATATATTTTTTAACTGCACCCCAGTTTCTTTTTATTTCTCTTTTGTTCTTGTTTTCCTTTTTTTTTTTTAAGTATGGAAGCTCAAGTATAAGATGTAGATTTTTTTAAAGTTTTACAGAAAAAAACAAAAACAGAATAAAACAAAAAACTCCTTTTACATTCCACAAAAATTGACAGAAAAGCACCTAGCCAGAAGAGCAGATGGGTCTGAAGGCCCCACCCTGCACACCCCACAACTTCCTCTCGGTGGGACAGGGGATAGTCGATGTGGGACAATGCTGAGGGTCACCTCTCTTTTCTCCCAGAGCTGTCCCGTCCTCCCACCCCCCAACCCCAAGCAACTCCCAAATACATGTGGAATCAGATTTCCAGTTATTTCATAATTTTTTTGTTTTACTTTTTTTTATACCAATGTAACTAAAAGGTGGGAGGAAAGGGGAGTCAGTGTATTTTATGCCTATAAACAGGTGGTGGTGGGGACATGGGGCTGGGCAAACAGAATACATACAGTCAATATGGAAACATTGAGGTGTGTTGTTTTTTTTTTAGTAGTATGATCAGTATTATCAGGAAGCATATATATAATGTATAATCACAGTGGTGTGGCAAGTGTGTGTTTTTTAACGTTTTTATTGATTTTTTATTTTTGAGAGAGAGAAGGGAGAGGTTAGAGAGATAGAAATATCTATGAGAGAAACATCATTGATTGGCTGCCTCCTATGCCCCTCTCCCCACCCCCACAGTGGGTTGAGCCTGCAGCCCTGACCAGGAATTGAACCAGTGGCCTCTTTGTTCCTGGGACAACACTCAACCACTGAGCTACACCGGCCAGGCAGAAACATTGAGGTTTTTTTGGGTTTTATGAAACACTGAGTTTTGATAGCAAAACTGGTGGGGAAAGCAGGCCTTGGAGACAGAGACAGGTCTTTATCAGCTTTATTCTCAGGGTATGATGGCTCCATGCAGGTCAGTGACACAAGTTACTGTGTGACCTGTCAGGGAGGGAAGGGACAAGGGAAGGGAGCAGAGTTGTGTAAGAAAGGAATCTAAGGAGTGCATAGCATGTCTGGTTAAGGTGAAGCAGAGGTTTTACAATTGCTGCTTTCTCTTCAAAGCATCCACCAAGTCATTCTTAAGAGCTTCTTGTTTTGATTTGTCTGTAAAAGTCTGCACAGACCTCAGCCCATCGATGATGTCCTTTGTTTTTCCAAAGTAGATCTCATTCAGCATACTTCGGATTTTGTTTCCCATATCCTCTACCAAGTGCCCGATATTGGCGATGTGTGGCGAGCAGTAACTCACAGTTTCATCTTTCTCCATCTGTAAGGCTGCCTCCGAGGTTCATGGTGCCAGAGCCAGATTTGTTGGTTTGTAGCCACAGCATCGCTGAGGAGGTCAGCTTCTGATGGGTGGTGCAGCCATTGGTTTCTCCTGCACTTCCACCACATGGATGGAATCCCAGCAGCCTCTGATCTTCTTTTATCCATCTCCAGCCTTCTTATGAGGATCACCCCAGCAAAGCCATGATCCAGATCCCACAGATCGACAGATGAGATGCCGCCTTCAAAATACAGATCTTGATACTGGTCAAAGGCATTGTTGGCTTCCACCTCCAGCTTTCTCACCCGAGCAGAAGGCATGCCCCGTCTTCCATCTCCTATAGATGGTGACCTGTAGGAGTCCCCATCTCTGTTGTAATCACACAAAAGGTAATCCTTTCCCACCATCTTCTTGGACGATTTTCAGTGTCTGGTCAATGGAAGACAGATCTTCACTTAGACTGGGGACCAGGCCAATCAGGTCAATCTCGATTTGCTGTGGAGGCAGGTGCCTCATTAAGTCCCAGACACAGTCCAGCTGCTGATCATTCATGGTGGTGATGGCGGCAGAGCCCTGGCTCCCAACTACCCAGGTGTCCAGCTAGTTACATAGATATTAAGAATAAAGGAAATGTTTGATTCCAAACAAAAAATGACTCCTTTGTCAAGATATTTTTTATCAACTCGTGTTTTTTTATTTTGCAAATAATTTCTAAAAACAGAATCATTTATTATATTTTATTTTATGACCTACCTTTTTCTACTTTAAACATTTTTTTCTGCTACAAAATTGTCTTCTATGACGTTTTTAATGATTGCATAACAGTTTATTGAATGGATACATGATATTTTTTCAGTCAATCCTCTATTGTTGGATACTTAGGTGGTTTCCAATTTTTCACATGCTATGCAACTCTATTACACCCCTGTTATCTCTTTTTTTTAAATCCTCACCCAAGAACATGTTTTTATTTATTTTAAAGAGAGAGAGAGAGGAAGGAGAGGAAGAGAGAGAGAGAGAGAGAGAGAGAGAGAGAGAGAGAGAGAGAGAGAGAGAGAGAGAGAAACCCTATTGGGAGAGAGAAACTTCAATTAGTTGGCTCCCGTATACCCCCTGACTGGGGTTTGAAACTGTAACCAAGGTATGTACCCTGACCAGAAATTGAACCTGAAACCTTTTTGGTGTATGCTTTTGCCAACTGAGTCACCCAGCCGGGACACCTTTGTTATCACTTAATGTTTAGTTACAAAAGCAATATATGTTCTTTCTAAATAATAAAACAATACAGAATTGTGTAAAATAAAAAGCAAAGTTCCCTATTTCTATTCACCAGCACTTTTATTTCCCAGCATTTCAATTCCCCATGGGGCAACCACTGTTAATAGTTTACTGTGTATCCTTCTGAATGCTTTTATTTTCTGATTCCTTTTTTTATTTCCTTCCATTCTATTAACCTATAGCCTTCTGTTTTCTGCTCTTTTCATGCTTAGCTTCAAGCAGCCTCTTTACTCTTCTTATTTGCTGGTTAGTCTGGGAAACCTGACAAGCATATCTGTTAGAATTATGTGTAAATTCAGACAAAATAATTTCTGAGCAAAGGCCTCACATCTCTGATTAAAGAACATAAATTTCACTGGTTACCTTTTCTGTTTTGCATTTCAACTGGTAGTAAGCCTATTAAAACTGCCCCCTGGCACTTACAGAGTCAGATAGTTGGAAAAGTAACCTTCAAATAATTGAGGTGTTGCTGTCTTTACTTTTCATAAGCTAAAAGTGAAGTACATTTAAGAAACATTTCTGTTAACTTTTCATGTGTTCATACAACTGACCATGAAAGAAAAATTCTATCAAATAGGAGAACAGTAATTAGAGATTTTATTTTAGTGTATTGATTCATTCATTAACTATTTACTGAGTGTCTGCCATGTTCCAGGCACTATATAGATATTAGGAATGTAAATATAAAAAAACAAAGCTCTTGCCCGGCCAGTGTGGCTCAGTGGTTGAGTGTCAACATATGAACTAGGAGGTCATGGTTCAATTCCCAGTTAGGGCACATGCCTGGGTTGCCGGCTGGATCCCCAGTGGAGGGTGTGCAGGAGGCAGCTAATCAATAATTCTCTCTCATCATTGATTTTTCTTTCTCTCTCTCTCTCTTCCTCCCTAAAACCGATAAAATATATATATGCTCTTTACCTTCTTTTTTTTTTTTAAGCTCTCACAAGCACTATTAAGGAACCACCAAACAGTGTATTTTATTGTCTTCTTTGCCTGGACCCTCCCTTCAAAATCTGCATTTGAGCATTTTGTCTCTCAGAGGCATGTGGTAGTAAATTTAGTTGTCTGTTGATAACACATTGGTACTTGAGCCTCTGTGCATTTCTCTGTGTATTTTCTCTCCATTACAAGTGTGGTTATGGCCCAGCAGCTGCAGTAGCATTTAGCTTTAGAGCAAAAGGGAAGTCCTCTGGCTACCCAAGTAGGTGGATATCTCAGGTATTTGGACTCCCTTCAGGTCCTTTTGGTAAAACTTAGCCCAGAGATTTGGCATGGCAATTCATACCATTATCTAAGGCTCACACTCTTTTACTTTCTTTCTTCTTTTTTTAAACTACAAAAATTGCTGAAATGCCAGGAGTTTGGTTAGGAATGAATAGGGAAGTCTGGCATGTTTTTAATCCTGTGCTCAATGTTGTTGGTAATATTAGAAGAGCAGCAGAGCCATGAATCCAGTCATGCTCTTGGCTAATGCAGCCTACCCTGACTTAAGCGCTCCTCAAATGAAAAAAGACCCAGGGCTTTAGTTGACAGTAAATGCAACCTGAGCCAGTGATGTGACCTGGCTGCCAAAACAAGCAAATGTGATCTGAACCAGCATTAATAGAAGGCTGGTGGCTGGGACAAGTAAGGTAATAGTCCCAGAGTACACTCTGCAGTGGTCAGATCACACCTGGAGGATGGTGTTTCCTCCTGGGCACTGCATTTTAAGAGTGATGTGGGAAAGTTGGAGTATGCCCAAGTTGGGCAACAGGATGATGAATGGCCTAGAAACTAATATCCTTTGAGGAACAGTTAGAGGAACTGAAGTAGTTTACCCTGGAAACTAGAAGGCATGAGGATGTGGGATAACCATTTTCAAATATTCGCAGGGCTATCGTATAGAAGAGTTGGACTCCTCTGTGGAATCTCAGCAAACACAACTTAAGCCAGTGGGTGTACATTACAAATTGGCTGATTTTGTCCCCATAAAAGGAATAATTTTCTAGCCCTTCTGAACATCCAGAAAATAGCAGCTTTGTAAGGTAGTGACAATACCTTAATAAGGGGTGTTAGGACGGTGGCCGGATGACTGAACTTCAGACGATTCATGAATAGGATGGGAGGTTTGGAGAGATGACCTGATCCAAGCGCCTTTCACATTCAAAGGTTCTAATAACGAAACCTCAAGAAGTAAAAAACAAAACAAAACAAAAACAAAAATTACTGCTTTTTCTCTTAGACCCCATACAAGCATTAACCACAGAAATTATGTTAAAATTGATGCTAACAGCAAATATCAGTTATGAAGTTGGAAGGCAAAAAATCCATAGGAACTTTTCTGTTTTCCCTGATGGTTGTGAATTTTGTTTTAGTAGCGTTTTTTTCTAACTGAATGATTTTTTTTTCACTTTTAAGATTCTTTAGAGCCCTGCTATGCTTTCTTTCTCATCAAATTTATGCTCCTCTTTTTAAAAATATATTTTTTATTGATTTCAGAGAGGAAGGGAGAAGGAGAGAGAGATAAAAACATCAGTGATGAGCCCTAGCTGATTTGGCTCAGTGGACAGAGCATTGGCCTGCGGACTGAAAGGTCCCAGGTTCCATTCCGGCCAAGGGCACATGCCTGGGTTGCAAGTTTGATCCCCAGTAGGGGGCGTGCAGGAGGCAGCCGATCAATGATTCTCTTTCATCATTGATGTTTCTATCTCTCTCTCCCTCTCCCTTCCTCTCTAAAATCAATAAAACATATATTTTTAAAAAATCAATGATGAGAGAAAATCATTGATTGGCTGCCTCTTGCACCAGCCCCTTACTGGGGATCAAGTGCAACCTGGCATGTGCCCTTGACCGGAATCAAACTCGGCACCCTTTAGTCCACAGACCAATGCTTTATCCACTGAGCCAAACTGGCTAGGGCTATGCTCTTCTTAATATGTTGTTTGCAGGAAACTATATTTTGATAAGATTACTCTTAATCCAAAATTATAAAGCAGCATTTTGGGGGATAGCAATCTGTATCCACATGTCAAACAACCAGCTCTGTGGAACAGCTGGTGTTTAAAGTTCATTAATCGTTAATAATGAGGTAACATACAGTAAAATGTGTGCACTGGGATAGTCTGGCCCTTCCCGAAAATCGGTGAAGTTAGCAGGCTGGAAATGATTATTCCTATTTTATTCAGCACCCACTATGCTAAGAATAAACTGCACTAGTTCATCTTATGTCCTAAAGAAAGTCTATAGCAAACATTACCATTGATGGCTGAGGATACTTGACTCTCTTCTTGAAAACAGGGATGCTAACAGTTACTTCAAATAAAAATCATAAGGATGTGGACAGAACAATGTTTGCTAAATGGGGTAGATGTGACTGGGCAGTGTGGCAAAATGCTTAGGAGCTCTGGCTGTCAGAGACCTGGGTTTAAAATTTTTGTTCTGCCACCTACTGCCTGTGATATCACTGTCATCTCATGAAGCCATTATCAGTACAATGGGAATAATAATAATAGGTTTTGCCTTTTTTGGCTGTTGGGAGGATTAGATGGAATAATGTGTGTAAAGGCACGAACACGGGTGCTGTTTTTAAAAATTATATTTTAAATAATATAATTAATATCCATTGTTTATGACGCATTTTTTTAAATTGGGGTATTATTGTGTTTCCTATTTACTTTCACTGTGCCGTTTATACTTAGCATAGTAGGTGCTGAATAAATCCTAGTCAGTAATATCATGCTGGACCAACAGTAACAATTCAATTGAGCAAGTCACGTGCTTCCTGGGTGCCCAGCCCAGTACTAGTCTCTGAGAATACAACGCTGCCTGAAACGGGGCCCTTGCTAAGAGTGATGCGTAGGTTGCTGTGGAGGCCAACCTGCCGTTCCAGAAAGGTCTGGAGATGTTGTGTGAGTATTGAGTGACTCACAGGGATCCAAGCCAAGAAAGGTGGGAGGGGCCTTAGTCAAGAGAAAAAGCTGAGTGAAGGCTCAGAACTCCTAAATCAGCAGACTGTTGGAGTGAACTGTTAAGCTGGCATCGGAGTTATACTTGTTGGCCTAGTCATGCAACCTCTCAGAACCCGTTTCCTTATCTGTAAAGAAATAAATAATGAGGTCTACGTACTAGCCATGATGCGAAGATTCAGGGAGGTGGTCTTTGTAAAGTAGTTGCTTGGCACACCAACTGGCACAGAATAAGTGTTCAATGTTTGTTACCATTACCATTAATTTAATAATGCCTTATAATTATGAACCGGGATTCCTTAGTCGCTGGACTGCGAAGGAGGGTACCAGGACTCATAAACCACCCGTCAGTCTCGAAGAGCTGTAAGACAAGGCGGCCAGCGCAGGATTCCTAATCCTAGTCAAGCGCCAGCGTGACGTCCCCACGTCCGCGTGGTGCAGGGGGCGGGCCCGCGCGGAGCTGGGCTCCCAGGGTCACGTGGGTTCCGGTCTCGCCCCGGCGGAGCCCGTCCCCCGCGGCTGCAGCTGCGGCGGCCGCGCCTGCGCAGAACCGAGCGCGCTCTGCGGCTCGCTCCGCGGTGGAGGCGGCGCGAACAGCTAGGGGCCGGTGGATGGCTCTGCGGGGCCTGGAAAGCTCGGGGCCCAGCTCCCGCGGGCCGTTGGAGGAGGCGGGGGCGGCGGCCGAGGAGCGCGAGGCGCCGGCTGAGGCGGCGGCGGCGGCAGCCGCGCCGCTGGACGATGAGGAGGACGATGGCCGCGGCCTGCTGCGCTGGGACGGCTTCTCGGCCTGGCTGCACTGCGTGTGTGTGGTGGGCTTCGACCTGGAGCTGGGCCAGGCCGTGGAGGTGAGGCCCGGCCGCAGCGTTGTCCCTCCGCCCTGTCCGGGTCCGCACCTGGGCGGCCTTTGCAGAGTGTGTGGCCTGCGGGCCCGCCCGCCGGCCTGGACCCCGGCCGCCGCGCATCTGGGCGTGGCTGGCCGCCCCTCCGCCCCTCGGGCCGGGCTGCGGTCTATTGGCAGTTCCCCTGGGAGCATCCTGGGCTGCGGCTAGGGGTGAAAAGTTCTCTCAAGGCCCCTCCTAAACACTTGCTGTTTTTTGTTTGTGTGTGTGTGTGTATGTTTTTAATCCGCTGTTACCAGAATAACTGAAATGGTTAGCGGCACCTGGAGGAGGCTACAGGCAGGATGTTTGGGACTTTTCCAAGAAGCAAACAATGCCCTTGACATATGGTGAAATATAATAGCCAAGACTCCTACAACAAACTTTTTTTAGACTAAGAGATTGTTTTGGTCATTCACAGTAGTAACTCTTAGAGCATTTTAGTGAGCCTGAGCCGAAATGCATAGCATGCATTTTATCATTTTCCTCCCTTCTGTTATTTCTTGATGTTGCTTCTGAAGCAGTTGGCCTGAAAACTAATATGAAGAAGAACATAAGGAATATCTTTTGCTTGTGAATCTGTCAAGTTTCCTATCTTTATGGCACCTTATTGAAAGGCCTTTGAATCTTAATCTGTTCTTTACATTGTTTAGGGTACTTTATGTAGCATAAGAGATTGCTTGTCTTCATGTGTCCAAGAAAAACATTATCAGAAGGATGCATGTTTGAGATTTTTTTTTTATTTTTTTTGTCGTGATGCCATTTTAGCGCACCATCTCATTTTTACTTCAGTGACATGAGTTGGCTAGGAAAATTGGCCAGGGAGGTTTTTCTTAATTCGAAGATACTGCTTTTGTATTCAGCCTGTCTTCTCTTACGTTTTATCATTATGTAGTTCCATACACTGTTTCCACAAAGATCTAGGCATTATGCTGGTTGCTGGGCATGCAAATATGAACGATATGCTCTAAACTATATTTGTGGAATGAGACTATTATTTAGGGAAGAACCCAGAATTAATCACAGTAGCAGATAGGGCCAGATGTGGTGCCTGGCACATATGGTGTTCAATAAATACTTGCTGATAGAATGAATGAGTACAGGAACAATTCTTTATCTTATTGAGATATAAACAACTGGTTCTCAAAGAATTTGAAGAAGAGATTTATAAACCATCTATTGACTATATTGACACATTAATCTGAAATTATATGTATAGCAAACTACAATTTAACCAGAAAACCATGGTTTGGGTTGTTGTAGTTTATTACATTTTTATATAGCTAAAGGAGATCTTTTGGGACTTTCATCATTTGGGACATTCTTTTTAACATGAATATGTTTTTCTGACCAAATAAAGAATACTTAGCATAATTAAGGTGCTACAAAAATGTGGATCATTAAAGGTCTTATTTTGAATTTCATTTTCCATAGTATGTGCTGTTGCAGAGTTTTCTTTAGGTCAGTTATTCATAATGTTTTTTTGCATTCTGAAACTTTAAAAAAATATATGATGAATTTCATGAACTCTCTCCATTAGGAAAATGCTTACTAATACAAAATTATGTATTTGTTTCTGTGTACTTTCTGGGGGTTATCTATGGACCTTATAGTCCATTGTCTCTAGATTAAGAACCATTGATTTTAGAAGGTGTAGGATGAGAGTGGGGAAGATTCCCTAATGAAGGATCCAAAGACAGATAAATACATTGAGATGCAACACAACAATTTTGTTTTGTTTTCCTGAGAAACATAGAATATTGCACTTTGCCACTTTTAAAGAAAAAGGAACACAAATTAGAAACTAATATAGCAAAATAGTTGAAAAACACATAGTATTTTACCTTTGTATTATGGCCATACCTAGGCCAAAAATGGACAGGAGGAGTGGCTATAATGGGATAAGAAGGTGTGTGTAGTCTGGCTGGTATGGCTCAGATCTGTGAACCAGGAGGTCATGGTTCAATTCCAGGTCAGGCACATGCCCAGGTTGCAGGCTCAATCCCCAGTAGGGGCGTGCAGGAGGCAGGCAATTAATGATTTTCGCTCATTAATTATGTTTCTACATCTCTCCCTCTTCCTCTCTGAAACAAATAAAAATACATACTTTTTTAAAAGGTGAGTGTAGAATTGTGTTGGAGAAGTAACATATAGTAGCCCATCTCTACTTCCGATAAAGCACAACCATGGGGACTCAAAAGGGAAATTAGTTAAAGAATAGGTAAAAACTAAGCTTGGACAATAATATCCTAGAACCTAACTGTGCTATAAAAAAACAGTCATTGAATATTAGGCCTGGGAGACTTAAGAATCTGTTCTGCCAAGACAGAAAATACCATTTGCAGATTTTAAACAAATGCATGAACATTGCCACCTAAGTTTAAATCTCTACTAAAGTGACAGTATAGAATATTGATCAGGAACTCTAGATTCTAGAGCTGGTTTTAATCTATGTACTTTGGGTGCATTACTTTGCTTGTCTGAGCCTGGTGCTGCTCCTCTGTTACAGGGTAACGGTACATTTGTCGTGGCATTGTGAGAATTAGATAAGTTAATGCTTGCGAAGCATTTGGAATAGTACCTGGGACCCAGTAAGGCCTATGTAAGCATTGAGAGTCCCTTTTTCTTTCTTAAAATGTATTTTTATTGATTTTGGAGAGGAAGTAAGAGGGCGAGAGAAAAATATCAGTGATGAGAGAATCATTATCAGCTGCCTCCTGCACGACCCTCCACTGGGAATGGAACTGTGACCTCCTGGTTCATAAGTCTTTGCTCAATCACTGAGCCACACTGGCTGGGCGAGAGTCCCTTTTTCATTTTTGATGGGAAGAACCCTCACTTTTTGCTTTGTGAAAATGAGGCCTTTGAACTTCAGTTTTCTCACTTGTAAGATGAAGTTGAGTTACTAGAATCAGTACTTTTTTTTTCCTTTTTTTTTTTTAAGTAGGGGAATATTTTCCTCTGTAAATAAAGACCTGGCTAATCCGGTTGAAATGGTGCCTGTGTGTGTATATTTTGTTATAAGCAGCAGAAACTAAGTTCAAGCAGAAAGGGGGACTTGCTGTAAGGCCACAAAGGTATTTTAAGATATCCAACCTACAAACCTGGTGGGGCTTCAGAAAATGGCTAGAGCCCAGAACCAAGCACACATCTTATTTATGCTCTTGTTTTATGGATTTTGTTCATGCTTCATGCTCCCTGCAAACTGACTTCCTCTACTTCTGTGATATTTATGGTGGAGAAGTTGCCCCTTTCAGCCACTTCAATGGAGAGTGAATGCCACTCTTGTTCCAAACACTAGAGGAAGGTACTCAGGCCTGGTTTGGGGCAGATTATCACTTTGATACAATCAGCTGAAGACCTGAGTGGTTGGGGGCAGATTATCACTCTGATACAATCAGCTGAAGACCTGAGTGGTTGGGGGCAGATTATCACTCTGATACAATCAGCTGAAGACCTTGTTGCACAAAATGTCAGGGTGGGGGGGACCTTGTCTGAGTGAAGGAGACAGTTGGGGGCAGAGTGTCTTTGGAGCTAGAAGAGCCGGCAAAAGGTACAGACTGCAGTAGGTGTACTTAGCTTCTTTTTTCCCCCTCTGAAGTGGCCATGAAGCATCATCAGAGAATCTAAGTGTCCTGTGGAATAGGTTTGAAATTCTCTGGATTTGAAATATTCTCTGTTACTTCTAGATCTGAAATTATCTGATTATCTAGAAAAGCCTTAATTATCTCAATGCAGAATTGCCTTACTTACTCAAGTTCCTCCCCCCCCCACCCCCGCCCCGCATTGAGTAATAATATGCTCATTGTTGAAAACTTGGCAAGAAAGAAAATTATAAACACTAGAAAACATCACTCATAGTTCTATTAAGAAACAACTGCTATCAGTATTTGGCATTTTTGTTAATGCTTTTTTTTTCTTTACATAATTTTGTATCTGTCAAGGATTAATTTGATTGTTAGTAACAGAAACCCTGTAGAATAAATTTAAGCAAAAAGGGATTGATTGTGAGGAGTCTTTTGGAACACACTTACAGGAAACAGGAATGAACCTTATGGAATTTGGAAAGCCCCAGGCTTTCTTTGCCTTTGTTTCTGGAGCTGTGTGGTCTTTTGTCTCTGCTTTTCTTTGCATGTCTTGTTCCATTCTCCATGCTGAGGGTGGTTTCCTCTGCAAGTGTCACAGTTTCAGCTCCCAGGTTCTACTTGACTTTGGGTTGCCCTGGTACTGATTTTAGCCACTCTACTCTTGTATTCTGGAATCACACTGAAGTGTAACTCAAGTAGTGGAATATCCGATTGGCTCAGAATGGGTTAAGTTCTCTGTTTTGTTCATTGAGCTGTAATCAGGAGACAGGGTCTCAGTAACAGTAGTGGCTACTTAAGCTCACTTCTGCAGAAGGCAGGAAGGAGACACTTTCAAAAGCATGGGCTGAGCAGCAGTCTACTGTAAAAGTCTGCTTTTATTGATAAACATTCTCAAACAATTTGCCAGATCATTGAAGAGTCTTCATAAACATAATTTTATGGACCATAATTTATTAAATCATTTTGCTTAATTTGGATATTTAGTAGTTTCCTTTTTAAAAAAAACAATATATTTTTTAAAAAATATATTTTATTGATTTTACAGAGAGGAAGGGAAAGGGATAGAGAGTTAGAAACATCGATCAGCTGCCTCCTGCCCTTGATCGGAATCGAACCTGGGACCCTTCAGTCCGCAGGCCGACTCTCTATCCACTAAGCCAAACCAGTTAGGGCTAAAAAAATATTTTTTATTGATTTCAGTAAGGAAAGGAGAGGGAGAGAGATAGAAACATCATTGATGAGAGAGAATCATTGATTGGCTGCCTCCTGCACGCCCCACACGGGATCGAGCCCACAATCCAGACATGTGCCCTGACAAGAATTGGTGACTTCTTCGTTCATAGGTTGCCGCTCAATCACTGAGTCACGCAAGCTGGGCAACTTCTGCTTTTTTGAGTCATTGCCTGTTCCCCCTTATCCTCTAAGCAGGGTGGAGCCTGGAGTAGTGACCAATTTTCTTTATCTTAGCAGTTTCTGTTTATTTTTCTGAGAAGGATAAAGACATGTGAAGGGTTGTTTCTTTCACTCTTTAACTGAGTGATCCGTAGCCCCAGTATTTGATCATCAGCAAGTTTACTCTTTTAATTGAAATGGGTGTTATGTGTAATTGTATGTTGCTGTACTGTCTCATTGAGCCATCTGTTCAGCAGGTATTTATTGGGCACTGATATGTTCTAGAGATAAAGCCTTGATCATTCCCTCTTCATCAGGCAGCAATTTAGCTGGGAAGGTAGGCTATTTAACAGTGAGTACTTTGATAGGAGGATATTCAAGGTACTAATAATAGCCTTTAAGTTCCCTTGTGAACCAGTAGCACTTCATAGTTCTGTGATTTGAGAATTAAAGCCTTAGTGTCCTCTTGAGCTTCTTAGGCTCCCAGATTTTACAAAGGCTTCTTTGGTGTTACTGATCTCTAATTCTGTTATGAAATTGTATAATCCCAATCTGGAGATAATCTGGGACATTCTCTTGTCCAGTTAGTCCTTTCACAAGTACTTTATGTTTTTGTATTTACTAAGATGCCTGATGTAAAACATGGACAATTACATATAAACTTTATTCTTTTTTGAGAGAAATGCTTCACTGTCCATTTCATATTCAAATTGATCAAGCTTTTTCTGTGACATAATTTACCTTCAATCTTGAGAGAGCTGGAATCTTAGACTGAGGCCCAGCCTGTCCTAATACTGTGATGTCATTTTTTCTACTTTAAAAATAACTAAATAAATATTTTAATTTAAGTATAACATATAGAAAAGTACACAAATCCTACATCTGTAGTTTAATGAATTTTTATAAAGTGAACATACCATGACACTACCATGGGATTAAAAAAACCCTGGCTATTATCACTGCCCCAGAAATTTCCCTTATCTTCTTTCAGTTATGACTCATTACCTTTTCCCTGTCAGCCCCTAGCAACCACTAATTCACTTTCTGTTTCTGATTCTGTTGTTCTGTACATTTCATAAGAATGGATATTGTGTGTCTGGCTTCTTTCACTTAGTATAATGTTTTCAAGGTTCATTCACATTGTATGTATTTAGTACTTCATTCCTTTCTATGGTTGAATTTTATATCAATCTAGCAGGGAGGGTAGACCATTTAACAGTGAGTATGGATGTACTATATCACATTTTGTTTATCTGTTTATCATTCGATGGAAATAAGGATTATTTCTACTTTTTTGGTTATTATGAATAATGCTGTTTTGAACAGTCATTCACAAGTTTTTGTATGAACATGTTGTCACTTCTCTTGGATATATACCTAAGAGTGAAATTGCTGGGTCATATGGTAACTATGTTTACTAAATTGTTATCCACTATGGCTGCATTTTCACATTTTCATCAACAATATATGATTACTCCCCTACTGAGGTGGAAATGTTAGGGTATCCAGGGCAAGTGGCAAGTAGACATATCTTTAAAGAGACTAGCCCCATTTAAAACAGTTTATAATACTGTTTTTCAGTACGTATGCATTTTTTTCTGGGGCACATGTTTTCCTGTTTTATCATAATGTAAAAGATATATGCTATGTCATCATTTTTAGGCCTTAATAGTAATTCTATGAAATAAAACTTTTTTTTTTATTACCTGGCCATCTTTCTCTTATTTGTTATAACATGGGCTATCTTATCATAGGTAACAGAACAAGGATGACATTAGCTGACGCTCTGTGTCCCCCTTTGATGCCTCCCAGGAATACAAGTGGCCTGGGGGACAGAGATGCCTGGGCTTGAGCTGTGGAGAAAGAAAACTTCAAGCGAGAGGCATCTCCAGATACTGGGGCTAAACGATAGTCGATTAATTTCCTTATAGGTGTCAGGAGCTAACTGACTAAACTGTGATTGCCCAAATTTATATTTAAACCCACCCCCCAAGAAATAAAGTATATACATAGAAAATAATTCTAGTAACTGACATTTGTGCAGTTCAAGCTACTTGACAATGGTTACTTTTCTTTTTTTTAGATAGGGAGTTTAATTGAGGTTTTTAAAATCAAATCAAGTATGAACTTTTCTATTAAGTACAGAGTGGACATTTGGAATTCTATAGCATATAATAATACACTGTTACTTTTAGAATAATATATCTGTTTCAAAATAAAATACTGGGTAGCCCTAAAAGAGTACATTGAAATGAATTTCTAGAATTCTGTTTAATAGTCTAGTACAGTGGTCGGCAAACTGTGGCTCACGAGCCACTGTTTGCCGACCACTGGGATAGGGGCTTAATCACAAGGAACAACAACATCGTGTAATTATTGGAATCGAGAGTCTAGTTCAGTAGTCGGCAAACTCATTATTCAATAGAGCCGCAGTTTGCCGAACACTGGTCTAGTACAACCAGTTTGCCGACCACTGGTCTAGTACAACCAGTTTTTAAAAGGTACAACCAGTTGTTTTTTTTAAAAATATATTTTATTCATTTTTTACAGAGAGGAAGAGAGAGGGATAGAGAGCTAGAAACATCGATGAGAGAGAAACATCGATCAGCTGCCTCTTGCACACCCCCCACTGGGGATGTGCCCGCAACCAAGGTATATGCCCTTGACCGGAATCGAACCTGGGACTCTTGAGTCCGTGGGCCGACGCTCCACCCACTGAGCCAAACGGGTTTCGGCTACAACCAGTTTTTGATAGCTTATATAGTTCTTATATCCTTCTAGCTTACTTAAATATATATAGCTATATAAACTTCTTATAATATACACATACATAGACATATATACACATGTTGTATATATTTAAGGTACTCTTATATAGGTAAAACATACCGACATCTTTTTCTACATTGTCATGCTGATATTTAAACCATAGGAAACCAAAGTCCAAAAGAACCACTGTGATTATGTAAAAGAAAGGAAAAAGAAACTGTGTATTTACTTTTGAGTGGATATTTTATTTTATTTATTTTTTTTTTAAAATATATTTTATTGATTTTTTACAGAGAGGAAGGGAGAGGGATAGAGAGCTAGAAACATCGATGAGAGAGAAGCATCGATCAGCTGCCTCCTGCACACCCCCTACTGGGGATGTGCCTGCAACCAAGGTACATGCCCTTGACCGGAATCGAACCTGGGACCTTTCAGTCCACAGGCTGACGCTCTATCCATGAGTGGATATTTTAATCGCAGGAAATAAAAATCTGAAGGGCACTTACATAAAACTTATTTTAGAGGCTAAAATTAAGCTATTATAGGTCACTAAGCTTACCAATATGTTTTAGACCAGAAAACTCCAGGGTAACTTAAATGCAATGAGATTTTCATAAAATATGGCTAAATAGGTTTTAAGCATCCCATTTCTGCTTTAAAGGGAACAAAGTAAAATAGTCTCAAGGGAAATGTATCTACACATAATGAATTACATATAAAATACTTAGTTGAATAGACTTAACTTGAAGGTATATCCACTGATGGAAGACATATACTTTAGTGTCTACTGTGTAGCAGAGATTGTTCTGGGCGTCAAGATAGAGTGGTGAACAAAAAAGACCAGTTCTTGACTTCATGAATTGTGGAGACAAAGATTAAGTAAAGTTGGGCAGTACATGGAATACAAAGCAGGGTAAGTAGAGAGAATATGCTATTCTCTGTTTCAGGAATGGTGGGTGGTTTTCATGTAATCTACTAGCTCTGTAGACCCTCCCATAGACCTGGATTGAGGGCTGTGATTGCATGTTAATGATCACTACTATAAGAGCAGTGAGGAATGGTGGCTTGTATACTTTGGAATCAAACTTAAATTCAAGTCCTAGCTCTGGCACTTACTACATAGATAAGTTTTGGGAGAGTTATTTAACTACTTTGAACTTGTTCCCTCTTTGGTAAAGATGGGGGGAGTATTGACAGGGTTGTGAAAATTAAAAACTCCAGAAGTTGCTCATTAAGTATTAATTCTCCCCATATATTTTTTTTTTACCTTAGTTTTCTTATATGTAAAATGGAGATACCACTACTGGCCTTGTCTATGATAGTAAGAACTAAATAAATGAAATAAATATGTGAATCTACTTTAATATGGTTTATAATATGATATTACTATATGTTATTTCTGGAAAGGGAAGATTTTCAGGCTCTCAGCAGCTCTGGGGAATGGAAGAACTCATGGATTTTCCAGAAGTGGAAGTCATGGATTCCCACATTAGCAACCCAACATTAACATAATTTAGCTACTCTTTGTATTGTTTTCTCTCCTTTTTGTTGTCAGCCTCCAGCTAACCTGCTGCTCCTAATCCCATCTCTTCTTCACATTCCCAAGAGAATCTGGATTAGTCCACTGGAGCCCTGATACTCTTATGGGCAGTATTTTCACACCCAGCCAGATTCAGGCAGATAATTGGCTTGTAGGGTGGGTGCCCTTGGATCTGGTGTTTACTAGTGTTGGTTCCCACAGTAGCTAGTCTTCCTTCCTTTGCTGGGGCTATGATTTTCCCTCAGAAGGTGGCTTTGATTACTGCAGACACTAAAACGACCTATCTAGGAAAATGGAATGATTATTTAAAGAAATTGGAGGGAAGTGGGATAGGTTTTATGGTGAGAGATGGACTTTGAAATTTCTTAAACTGCAGATAATTATTTTTTCCTTTTCATTTTTCTTTTAATAAGAAGTTAGTAATTTATGCTACTTTTTGGAATCAATTGAAAATTATTCTTGCTTGAAGTAGATACCAACTGATAGATCAATTTCTCTTTAGGTTTTAGGCTTCCAAAGAAAAGACTCATTAAGCTTTGAGTTATTGGTAATTCAGTTAGTAAATTATTCTTGATAACTCAAGATTTCACCAATCTTTTAGAGATAACTTTGAATCAAAAAGGTGTTGTTTTTTTGGCCTAATATAAGTTCTACTCAATTCTCCCAATTTCTCACATGTTTCATTGTTCAAGTTTGTGAACTATTTCTTGAAACTATTTGACAATAGCCAACTAGTATTTTAAAAGTACCTACTAATGTTTATAATATACACTCAATATATTTATGTATAAAATTTAACTCTTTTTCTCCTAGGTAATTTATCCTCAGCATTCCAAACTTACTGATAAAGAAGTAAGTAAAAATATTGCTCTGTATAGTTTACTGTTGTAATTTTTTATTTTTATTGGTGTGTGTTGTGTGTCAACATATATAGCTTTTGTTTTCTTTTTCAGAAAACCAATATTTGCTATTTGTCTTTTCCAGATTCAAATTCAGGTAACTATTTTTCATGTGGTGTTTCTGTTGAATTTTATACTAAGAATACTGATTTTACTTTAATATGTGAAAATTGATTGAAACAGCATATTAGAATGCCAGCTGTTGCAGCCTAACAGGTCAGTGATTTAGATTCCTAGCTTTATGATGTCTAGTCATGTCTTGTTGATTATAGTTGGTTCAACTTTTAAAATAACTATAATGAGGTAAAACATCCAGGAAAAATAAACTGTTGAAATAGGGAAGAGATTGAAAATCAGCAACATTGGTATGTTTGGGGATTTTTTTCTTTTGTTTTTGTTTGTTTTGTTTGGGGATTTATAATAAGTAGTTTACTTTTAGTTTAGAGTTTGAGAGCTTGCCAAGAACTATGTAAAAGCACTGAGTTAAATAAAACCCAACACAACAGGTGAATCTGGTTATAAACCATGACCATCAATTATTTTCACCCAATATGTGAGTTAATATATGGAAAGTATTTGGAATAGTGTCTGGTGTGTAGAAAACACCATATAAGTGTTTGCTATTATTTTAACATGATTTTGCTGATCTCTCAAACTCTCTCTAATTGTTGAAATCTTTCAAGTTACTTCTCGTGTTTCACTTTTAAAACAGCTTTTCAGGCTTATAATGACCAGAGCTTTCAACTTCTTAGACCACACACAGTTAGACAACCCTATATGAAGCAAAGACACTCCAGTTTCCTTTTCTTTTGAGGTTACTTCTAATATTCTGTTAATTTAGTTTAATTAATCTGATTTGGGAGATTTGACATTTAATTTTTTTTCCTTTCCTTATAAATGCTTCCAGAGTTTTTCCTATATATTTGGAACTGAGCTTTCATGACATATGTAAAAGAGAAGTGCTATTTTGTAAAAAATAAAATAAAAAGATGCCTTTGAGAGATCCTAGTAGGGCATTTGTTCTGACTTGGAATTATCAGAATCTTTTATTAAGTTTTGCCTACAAAGTCCACACATGTAATTCTGAATGTAGTAAATGTTGGATTGAACTTGCAGGACTCAGGGTAAGCTGAGTTGTATGGATTGCAGGATGAGCTGATTATGTGATTGGAGTTCTAGCAGGTTCTACTACACTTTCTTCTCTTTCAGATAATAGTTGGTTTTCATGGCTTTCTTTCTTTTTCATATCTCTACATGAGCATCGAGTTAATTATATGGTGTTCAGATAGCCTTTTCATTTCTAATTTTGTAATAGGTCTTTCCATACCTCATTTTCTTACTGGAAGTTAAACTCAGTATAAATATGTGTAAATCAGAATTTGATCAGTATTTCAGGCATTTGAGTGACCTACTGATGTTTTATAAAACCTTTTTAATAAGCTCTACATCAAATGAAGTGTGGTTTATTTTATTCAAACTATGATTGGCACTTAGAAGTAAAATTGACAAGAGATCTTAAAAACAGACAGTTTGCTCTCTTAACAGATGAATATTACTCGAGACACCAAAAGATTGTGAGTTTTATGTGTATTTAAGATCAGTGTTCTCAGTTGTGATTATCCAAAGAGTTTGTTTCACTTAAGTGTTTTATTAAATGGAAGTTGGGATTACTGTGCCAACTTTGAAATGGATTTAATTTTTCCCAAAATAGCTTTTATTGTTATGAAAGGAAATCTAGGCACAGTAGAGCAGTCTTTAGGAAAGCGTAGGGTTCGTTTCCATGATGCACACTTTTTTGTAATCCTCACCCAAGGATATGTTTTTATAGATTTAGAGGAGGGAGAGAGAGAAGGAAATATTGATTGGTTGTCTCCCAAATGCACCCTGACCAGGGATAGAACCTGCAATCAAGCTTATGTGCCCTGATTGGAAATCAAAGCCTCAACTTTTTGGTGTATGGGAATACACTCCAACCAATGCAGCCACCTGGTCAGGGCTCCAGGGTGCACACTTTAAAAAATAAAACATTTAGACTTTGGTATGCTGAATAGGAAAAAAGAATGCTTTGGGAATTCCCGATAGAATGATTTGCCAATCCTCTACTTCCTCCATCCCGTACCCACACATACACTCTAGATTTCATGTCTTTAGAAATTGGTTTGTTTTTAGGTTTTGATTTCTTGTTCCATTTGAATGGTTTTTATCTTTAGGAGCCTACATTTGAAGTATGCCTACTCTTTTATAAATATTTGTCAGATTTTATTTTTCCTCCTTATTGTTTACCATTAACATTGTCTAGATACAAGTGTTCCTAAGGTTTAAACTATAATGGGTAGCCAAGGACTATAACCACTATATTTTAAACATGTCCAGAGAGAAAAGTCAGCAATAGTAGAGAAAGTTTCAAATAATGATGAATTTAAGCGAAGGATTAATCCTTGCTCTGGATAGATTAAATATGCAGACAATATTTGTCTCAGCAGATTTTTTCTCTATAAATAGCAGGGACATTGTCATGTGCTTTACACTTCCTAGTCCTTAAAGCAATGCTTCTCACACTATCTGTGTTAAAAGGCCAGTTGGGTTTTCTTTTCTAAAAAAATCTTCATTGTTGAGAGAATTACAGATGTCCCCTTTTTTCCCCCTGATTGCCCCCCTCCACCCGTTCCTGCCCGGTCCCATACCTTTACCACCCTTATTGTCTATGCCCATAGGTAGTACATATCTTATATAATAAAACCCCAATATGCAAATCGACCAAGCGGTGGAACGACCGGCCGCTATGATGCGCACTTACCATCAGGGGACAGATGCTCAAAGCAGGAGCTGCCCCCTGGTGGTCAATGCACTCCCACAGGGGGGCCGCTCAGCCAGAAGTGGGGCTCACATTGTCGAGCGCAGTGGCGGGAGCCTCTCCCACCTCCATGGCAGCGCTAAGGACCCCTTGGGGGATGCTCACCGAGGGGTCCTGGACTGTAAGAGGGCGCAGGCCGGGCTGAGGGACCCCCCTCCCCCAGTGTAAGAATGTCGTGCACCGGGCCTCTAGTGTGCATATAACATCTTTGGTTAATCTCTTTCTGCCCCCTCCCCCTTTTCTTCTGAGATTCATCGGTCTGTTCCATGTTTCCATGTCTCTGGTTCTATTTTATTCATCAGTTTATTTTGTTCATTAGATTCCTTTTTTGTTTATTTTGATTTTTAGATTCAATTGCTGATAGATATGTATTCATTAGCATTTTATTGTTCATATTTTTTATCTTCTTCCTTCTCCTTCACCTCCTCCTCCTCTTCTTTATCATCATCCTCTTCTTAAAGAATGCCCTTCAACATTTCATGTAATACTGGTTTGGTGGTGATGAATTCCTTCAGCGTTTTCTTGTCTGTGAAGCTCTTTATCTGACCCTCAGTTTTAAAATGAGAACTTTGCTGGGTAATGTAATCTTGGTTGTAGGTCCTTGCTATTCATCACTTTGAATATTTCTTGCCACTCCCTTCTGGCCTGCAAAATTTCTGTTGAGAAATCAGCTGACAGTGATATGGGTGCTCCCTTGGAGGTAACTAACTGCTTTTCTCTTGCTGCTTTTAAGATTCTCTCTTTGTTTTCAACCCTTGGCACTTTAGTTATGATTAAAGTAGGCCTCTTTGGGTTCCTCTTGTTTGGGACTCTCTGTGCTTCCTGGACTTATAAGTCTACTAAAGGCCCATTGCATGATAATCATGCAAGAATAGGCCTTCCTTCCCCTGGCTTCACTCCTGGCCGCCCAGGAGCCTGCAAGTCCTTGCTCCCGGGCTGCCCAGGAGCCTGCAAGTCCTCACTCCCGGGCCGCCCAGGAGCCTGCAAGATCTCGCTCCCAGCCAGCACACCGCTCCTGTAGCTCCCTCCACCGCCCCCCTCCCTCTCATAGCAGGCATCCTGCCCCTCCCGGCTGCTCCGTGCCTGCATATGCAAATTAACCCGCCATCTCTGTTGGGTTAATTTGCATACTCGTTATTGGCTGTGGGCGTAGCAGAGGTATGGTCAGTTTATATGTTTGTCTATTATTAGGTAAGATTTCTTCCACTAGGTAGGGGAAGTTTTCTGTCATTTCTTTAAATAGGTTTTCAATTCTTGCTGTCTCTCTACTCCTCTGGCACCCTTATAATGGGGATGTTGGTACACTTGAAGTTGTCCCAGAGGCTCCTTTCACTGTCTTTATATTTTTGGATACTTTTTTCTTTTCACTCTCCTAATTGGGTGTTTTTGCTTTCTCATATTCTAGAAATCCTCTACTCTACTGTTGAATTCCTGTAAATTATTCTTTTTTTCAGTTAGTATATGCTTAATTTCTGACTAGTGCTTTTTCATGTCTTTGATGTTCTCACTAAGATCTTTGTCTTACTAAGTTCCTTGAAGTTCTCATTAAGGTAATTGAGAAACCTTATAACTATTGTTTTGAACTCAGTATCTAGTAGTTTGCTTGTTTCCATTTCATTTAGTTCTTTTTTTTTTTTGAGATTTCTTCCGTTATTTCATTTGTGACATGTTTCTTTGTCTCTGCATTTTGGCTGCTTCCCTGTATTTGTTTCTATGCATTAAGTAGAGCTGTTATGTTTCCTGGAATGAGTAGAGTGCCTTGTGTAGTAGGTGTCCTGTGGGGCCCAGTGACTCAGCCTCCCCAGTCACCTGAGCTGGGCACTCTAGGTGCACCCCTGTGTGGTCTGTGTGCACAGTCTTGTAGTTGAACCTTGATTGCTGTTGGGGTCACTGGGAGGAATTGGCCCCCAGGCCAGTTGGCTGTGAGGACCAGCTGTGACTATAGTGGAAGAGCTGCTGTGCAGGAGACAGCCCTATGGAGCAGGACTTGCTTCAGTGGGGCTTTGGTGCTCACTGAGTCTGCTCTTTGAGTGTGTTGCTTATGGATGTGTAGAGTTATAATCTGATATGGTCTGAAGCTGTTCACCGGGTACACTGGCTTGGGGCCTCCTGGGAGGTGCAAAGTCAGCCACTGCCTGGGGTCACCCAGCAGGAACTACAGAGCTATCTACTGATAGCTGCTACTTGTATGGCCTTGCAAGTGCCCAGGAAAGGTGAAACAAGGCAGGCTGGTGCTAGTGCCTTATCTGGGGCCTCTTATTGATAGATGTGGGGCACCCTGACTCCAGCTGCTGCTTGTTTGAGATATTTTAGGAAAGTTTGAAGCCTGAGCCAGGACAGACCATACATATGAAAAAACTGCTGCAAACAGCTTGGGTGGGGTGCAGATTGGATGGGGTGGGGGGTCTCAGGGAATCACGAGGGAGGAATAAACAATTTGAGCCAGCTTGATGGAAACTCTGATATGGCTGCCAGTCAGGTCTGCGATAAGAAAGGTCTCAGCATAAGAACAGTGACCCCTGTGAGCACCTCTGTCTGGGAGAAAGCCACCCCTGAGTTCTTGCTCTGATGCTAGACAATCCAGTCCTCCCAATATGTCCCTGGATCCCCCCAAACCGCTGCCCCAGCATTGAGGGAGTGAGTCTGTGTAAGTTTGTGTGCCAGCATTTTAAGAGGAACTGCCTGGGTTTCCAGCAGCCTCTGTGTCATTCAGTCCCAATCCCCACTGGTTTTTACAGCCGGAAGGTACGGGGACTTCTCTCCCCAGCTCTGGAACCCTGGGCTGTGGGTCGGATATAGGGCTGGGATCTCTTCTCACGGGAGGCCCCCACAGCCACGATATACCTCCCAATTAAAAAAATGACACATGTGGGTGCCAGACCAGCCTGTTCCGCACCTCTGTCCCTCCTGCCAGTCTCAATGTGCTTTCTTCTTTACTTATGTAGTTGTAGGACTTCCATTCAGCCATATTTCAGGAGGTTCTGAATGATGGGTTCTGTATTTTAGTTGTAATTTTGATGTGGTTGTTGGAGGCAGTGAGTATTGGTATTTACCTACACCACCATCTTGGTTCTGTCCCAGGGTGTTTTTTGTGTTTTTTGTTTGTTTGTTTGTTTTTGCTTTTTAGAGCGAGAGTGAAAGGGCAGGGTAGGGACACAGAGAGAGAAACATCGGTGTGAAAGAGAATCTTGGATTGGTTGCCTCCTGCACGCGCCCCAACCAGCCTGGGGATTGAGCCTGAAACTGAGGTGTGTGACCTTGACTGGAATTAAACCCACGACCCTTCAGTTCATGACCTGACGCTCTATCCATTGAGCCAAACCAGCTAGGGCAGCCAGTTGGGTTTTTAAAAAATTTCCAATCTAGTGGACCAATGTTTTTATAAAATGCAGTTTAAATAAATTTTTAGAAAAATGAAGTCCAGATTTGTCATGACAATATCAAATTTCTGTAAGAGTTCCTAAATACTTATTCTCAGTTTGGATATTCAATTCATCATGGATCAGTAGCAAGATTTATATACTGGCATCAGTCTGTGGACTACACTTTGAGAGGTATGTGCACTCAACTGGAATAGAACCCAGGACCCTTCAGTCCGCAGGCTGACGCTCTATCCACTGAGCCAAACGGACTAGAGCAGTAGTTGATATTTCTTTAGTAATCTTTCATATGTGAATGGGCAGATCACTGAAAATAAAATAGGAACCATTTACCTCAGTTCATAAGGACACTATTAAAGCCTTTTTGACCTGGTAAACTTGCCTCCTGACCAATTCTGTATAGCTTTTGGGTGCAGCTGGAAAGTTCTCACAGCATGATTTGGAAATGGAACCAGGTGGGTAGGAATTTAAGGCTATGGGAGCTTCATTACTTCCCTTCCACAAAGCTTAGCATTTTTTACATTTTCTAGATGCTATAATATCTCTTTCTTAAAATCCATTGCATTTTCCCGATCTATATTATCACGATCTCAGAGAAATTAGTGTGTACTTCTCAGTGTACCTGCAACCTAGGTATTTGCCTCGTCTGGGAATCGAACCCACAACCTTTTGATGTATGGGACAACGCTCCAACCAACTGAGCCACACTGGTCAGGGCACTGAGTTGCTTTTTAAAAAACATATTGGTGCTCTGGTCAGATGAAGGTTTTTCTGGTGTTAGGAGGGCTGTACTTCCTTTTTAATTTGATTTGGACTTGCCCTGGAGAACACCAGTGTATGTACAATGCAGCCCTTCTTTGTTCCTGGCCAGTGTCAAGTCAACTGCAATTGAAAATGATCTATTTATGGCCCTTGAAGTAGTATTTCTGGGAGATCAGTGTCCTGTTAACCTCGGATTTTCATAATATCAAGTTTCGATATCATCCTTCTGATTGTAACATTAGAGTTGAGGTTCAGGGGATCGTCTTTTTATGTGTGAAATCATCTTTATGTCAATGTTCTCCACTCTTGAAATTGCAGTACCTGTGCCCTGTGCTGTCCCCGCCATCCAGCTCTTGTAAGAATAAGTATGGAAATAATGCAGATAAACAAGGTGCTCCCCCAAAGATCAGGAATAGTAAATTTATACATTGGAGAGAAGATCAACCAGAAAGTTAAGAGCAATGATCAGTTTTTGCTACTCAAAATATCACATGGGTTATCTTTCTCCACCTGAGAATTCAGAAGCTAATATAATCTCTATAACTGTGACTGTAGGAGGACTGCATGTTAGAAGTGGGAATGCCATTTGAGGATTCTATTTGTTATGTTAAATTCTCAGTGTTTGAGATTATTTGATTTTTAATGGAATGGTCCTTAGTTTTATAATTCTTTATTTAGAGGGGCCTGCCTCTGTTTTTAACTTCATAAGGAATTATAATAAAGTGTATTTTCTTTAGAAAGAAAACTTAAACATATTACAAAGTTTCTATTTCCTTTGTTAAGAACTTCATGTGCTAAAGTACTTCTGTGCATAATAATAAGTAATAATAAAATCTTGAGCACATTTCATATTTAACGTAATCCTATTAATTTTAAATATAGTAACTGGGAAAAATTTGAGTGACAGGTTACTTCATCTGACTTTTTAGAATATTCAGTTTTTTGTAATTATTACCTGACATTTTAGTTATAACGTTTACATGTTTTAAGAGGTTTCCTAAAATGATTAAAGATTAAAAAGTTATTCTTAATTAAAATAGTAAGTTTATTACTTGAGCTCTTCCTGACTTGGCTGTATTATGCCTTTTTAAAAAAATTCTCATTGTGAAATATAAAACACATACAAGGTCAAGAAATACAACTTTGCCAGTACTTCAAAAACCCCTTATGTCTCCTCCAAACACTGTTTCCCTCCCCTTTCAAAAGTAACCACTACCCTGATTCTTACAGTAATAAGTTTCTTGCTTCTTTATAGTTTTACTAGAGGCCCGGTGCACGAAATTCGTGCACGGAGGGGGAGGGTTGTCCCTCAGCCCAGCCTGTACCCTCTCCAATCTGGGATCCCTCTCACAATTCAGGACTGCTGGCTCCCAACTGCTTGTCTGCCTGCCTTCCTGATTGCCCCTAACCGTTTCTGCCAGCCTGGTCACCCCTAACTGCCCTCTCCTGCAGGGTTGATCACCTCCAACTGCCCTCCCTTGCAGGCCTGGTCCTTCTCAACTGCCCTCCCTTGTAGGCCGGGTGCCTCCCAACTGCCCTCTCCAGCTGGCCATCTTGTGGTGGCCAACTTGTGTCCACATTGGGGCAGGATCTTTGACCACATGGGGGCAGCTATATTGTGTGTTGCAGTGATGATCAATCTGCATATTACTCTTTTATTAGATAGGATAGAGGCCTGGTACAGGGGTGGGGGCCAGCTGGTTTGCCCTGAAGGGTGTCCCTGATCAGGGTGGGGTTCCCTTGGGGCGTGGGGCGGCCTGAGCAAGGGGCCTATGGTGGTTTGCAGGCCGGCCATGCCCCCTGGCAACCCAAGAGGAGGCTCTGCTATCTGGAATTTATTTTCCTTCTACAATTGAAACTTTGTAGCCTGGAGCAGAGCCAAGCCTGGGGCTCCCTCCGAGGCCGGCAGCCATTTCTGTTGGGGTTATAATTGAAACTTTGTTTCCTTAAGCGGGTGGGCCCTGCCAGGGTGTGCGGAAAGCTTTGCTTCCCCTGTTGCCGGGGGCAACCCTGGCCTGCTCTCTCAAGCTCCATTCTGCCGCCATTTCTGTTTGAATTTGTTTACCTTCTATAATTGAAACTTTGTAGCTTGAGTGGAGGCTTAGGCCTGGCAAGGGCAGGCGGAAAGCTTGGCTTCCTCTGTTACCTAGGAAACCTTGCTCTCTGTGGCTGTAGCCATCTTGGTTGGGTTAATTTGCATACTCACTCTGATTGGATAGTGGGCGTGGCTTGTGGGTGTGTCGGAGGTATGGTCAATTTGCATATTTGTCTATTATTAGGTAGGATCACCCAACCATGCATCTCTAAAGTCTATAATCTTGCCTGCTTTTTAAAAATAAATATTTTTATTTATTTCAGAGAAGAAGGGAGAGAGAGAGAGAAACATCAATGATGAGAGAGAATCATTGATCGGCTGCCTCCTGCATGCCCCACACTGGGGATTGAGCCTGGGCATGTGCGCTGACCGGGAATTCAACCATGACCTCCTGGTTCATCATGGGTCGACACAACCACTGAGCCACACTGGCCAGGCTTGCCTGCTTTTTTTTTTAAACAATTGGATTTGAACTATGTATTATTTTGTATTTGGCTTCTTTTGCTCATTATTATGCTTGTGAGTCTGCATTACATGCAAACAACCTATATAATAAAAGGCCAGAGGCCATAAGCATCACGACCGGAATGACCGCTCGACTAGTCGTCATGAGGGGCCATTTACCACCTCTTTGTCCCTCTCCCCCCCCCCCCCCTCCTGGCACGCGAGCGGCGGTGGGGCGGGACTGGGGACTGGTGAGTGAGCTGAATGGCTGACCTCTTGGTCCCTGCCCCCAGCCTGCAGGCTCTGATGGATCAGTGATGGTGAACGGGGGAATTGGGGTGGGTGGCGGGAGGACCGGGCTGGCTGTCAGGCCATTGGGATCACTAATTCATCCCCAGCTGCTCGGGGACTCAGGCCTGCAGGAAAGCAGGCACCGGCGACTTCATCTCCATGCGTGTGCGCAGGGCCAGCCGCTGATGGAGTGCGCTGCCCGCTTGAGGCTGCTCATGCCAA
This sequence comes from Eptesicus fuscus, assembly GCF_027574615.1. Taxonomy (NCBI): domain Eukaryota; kingdom Metazoa; phylum Chordata; class Mammalia; order Chiroptera; family Vespertilionidae; genus Eptesicus; species Eptesicus fuscus. The sequence goes on along the minus strand of NC_072490.1, from coordinate 45,531,674 downwards.
GGCGGGTAGGTCGCAGGCGCACCCACAGCTTCTGTCAGCACTTTAAGCGCCAGCAGCAGCACCGGCGGCGTGAGTGGCCCCGAACGGGCAGTGCGGTCCATCAGCAGCTGGCCTGGCACATGCACATGGAGGTGAAGTCGCCCGCACCTGCTTTCCCGCAGGCCTGAGCCCCAGAGCAGCTAGGAATGAGCTGGTGATCCCAATGGCCTGAGAGCCTGGCTGCGGAGGCCGCATTTGGCCTGGGGACTGGCGAATGGGCAGAAGATAGCCCTTATCGCAGGAGGCTAGACCTATGGACCCTTCCTGCATGATTTCATGCACTGGCCTCTAGTTTTAAATACTTTTAATTCCATAGGGAAAATGGAATAGGAAAAATAATGCAGGACTTAAGATGCATGTTTTGCTAATGACTTTGCCTCTAACCAGTGAAGATAGCTTTGAGCAAGTCACTTGAACTGTCAGGATCTCTTTTGTCTTCTCTAAAACACGATAGAATGGATTTAAATGATTGCTAGGACCTCTGCCACTCTAACATTTGATGAAACTGGATAAGTAAATGTTATGCTGTGCTATCCTAAATTTATTCATTTTTGTTTTCATTAGGTTGTCTTGGAGATACCCAGTTCTGTTTTAGATTTCGACAATCTTCTGGGAGGAGGGTGTCACTGCATTGTTTCCTGGATCAATTTGACAAAGATTTACCAGTTTACTTAAAGGTTGGAAAAGTAGTAATAAAAGAATGTCTGTGTGAGAGGAAACTTTAAAACTCAGTTACTTCTTATAGCATTCATAAACATTTTGCTTTTGTTTTGTTGTTATATCACACTGCTGAATTTCCTGAATCTGATTCATATAGATTCAATATGTGAGTGAAAGAGACTTTATAAAGTTACTGTTCTTGAAATGTAATGCCCATTGGGAGTTATAGAAATTGATTAGAATGCTGAAGTAATTTTCTTTCATTTGTTAATAAATCCTTGTTTATTTTATTATTATTATTATATTTAATCCTCACTCGAGGATATGTTCATTAATTTTAGAGGGAGGAAGGAGAGAGAGAGAAACCGATGTGAGAGAGAAACATCAATCAGTTGCTTCCCGTACTGGCCCTGACTAAGGATTGATTGAACAACCAACTGAGCCACCCGGCAATAACTCCTGGTTTAAAATTTTATTTTAAGTTTTATTCTTATTGATTTTAGAGAGGAAGGGGGAGAGAGAGAAACATCACTAATGAGAGAGAATCATTGATTGGCTACCTCCTGCACACCCTTCACTGGGGATCGAGCCTGCAACCCCGATATGTGCCCTAACCAGGAATCGAACCATGACTTCCTGGTTTAAAGGTTGACCTTCAACCACTGAGCCACACCAGCTGGGAAATAACTTCTTGTTTAGATGTGGAGATAGGGTAGTATTATACCAGTAAATATCACCCAGAGTTAAAGATTCCCTGTGGTAATCCCTACCTACTTTATGATATAGAATTATAATTCCCTTTTTGATATTTTAATGAGCTTTGTTTTAAAATTATTGTTTATTAAAAATAATGTTAACAATTCCGATTATTCCAGAGCATACATTTCTGTTTTGTACCCACACTTGCATCTCTGTGTGAGGAACATTTCCATCTATGTGTCCTATCAGCACATCCAATATGAACTTTACATAGTTTGCCTAAAATCAGCATTTACAGTATACCTAACTGGTTTCACTAATGACAGGAACCCTCTCCCAGTTAGCCAAAGGTATTACCTTTGAAATGTCTCTTGTAGCTATCTATTCCTTTCCATGACCTTCTGCTTTCACTATTAACATATTCTTTCAACTGATGATAATAATCACGACATTTATTAGACCTTTTTATGTTCTAGGTTCACTGTATCAGTAAGCATATATTATCTCATTAATCTCTGTAGTGTTCTGAGAGCATTCCTTTTGCAGATGAGGGAATTAAGGGCTACTGAGGATATGAAACTTGCCCAAAGATATTCCAACGCAATGTATCTTACACAGTGTTCCCACTAAAATGTAAATATGTATTATCTAAAAATAAATAAAATCTAAAATGACTACCTATTATTTAATAAATAAAGAGCTAATGATAGTACTGTTTTCTTGTCCTCACTTTCTGGACCTTCCAAAATAAGGCCTTTACCTTTCTAGTTTCCAACTTATTACCCTTTCTATACATGTGCCATATTTTAGCCTAAATAAACTACTTTTATCTTGGTTTTATTCTGGGATAGCTTGGATTTTTCTGTATGTTTTTGCTGGAACTCCTAAACCTGGAATGTCTTTGTCTTTGTTTAAACATATCCATCCTTCATTGCCCAATTCAAAACTAGATGTCTCCATGAAATCTTTACTGATCTGTATAGTCAGAGATAATCTCTTCCCCCTTGACCTCTTCGTAACACTTTGTGCTTTCTTCATGGTACCTGCCCTCCTATTCCATAATGGTCATTTTTGTACTTTCCTTATCCCTCTTAGATTATGATATCCTTTAGGAACTGTGTCTTATGCATCTTTCTATCTTCTCTAACACAATGCCTTGTTCAAAGTATGTGGTCAGTTGATAAGTATTTGTTTAAAAAATATCAAATGAGGAACCAGACCAAAATTTATTCCATTAGGATGTCAAAACTTCCTACGTTTTTTGGAATGTAATTACCTTCCTAATTGTATGTTGATAAACATTCCAATGTTTCATTATTATTGGGTAAAAACATTACTGGCTACATAAGATTCAGATTGGCATTTAACTCCTTTTGTTTTCTCTCTCTATTTTATTTATTTATTTTTTATTTTATTTTATTTTTTTTATATATTTTATTGATTTTTTACAGAGAGGAAGAGAGAGGGATAGAGAGTTAGAAACATCGATGAGAGAGAAACATCGATCAGCTGCCTCCTGCACACCCCCCATTGGGGATGTGCCCGCAACTAAGGTACATGCCCTTGACCGGAATCGAACCCGGGACCCTTGAGTCCACAGGCCGACGCTCTATCCACTGAGCCAAACCGGTTTCTGCCTCTCTCTAAATTTTACATTAGGACACTTCATTTTACTAAGACTGGCCCCTAATGCAAAAGTATAGGCAGGATTTAAAAGATTATACAAAGCATTGGGGAAGAACAATTTAATTGTTCATAACTCCCTTTAACTAGTATAGCTATGAATAAAGAGCATAAACAGTAAGTTATAGGGGGAAATATGACTTTATTAATGATTATTTCATCTTTGGGCAAGTTAGCAGGTTTTTATCTGGCTATTACTGTCATGATTGTTGTTTGTGTTGGTGGAAAAGCATAACTAGTTCTTTGTGTATACCTCATGACTCCGTTCGGGTTTATAAATGAACCTAATGTTAATATTAAAGGATGGCTACACATATTTATATTTTTCATTTGTCACTTCTTTCATAGAAGGATCCTGCTTATTTTTATGGATATGTGTATTTCCGACAAGTTCGAGACAAAACTCTAAAAAGAGGCTATTTTCAAAAGGTAATATTCAGATACACTATAATAGAAAAATATTTTTATAATATGGTTAGAAAGATAGAAACCAGCAGAATGAATAGTCTTTAAAGTCTTTGATATCTTATTTTTAAACATACTAAAATTTATATTTTATCTTTGTGTATTTTTTAGATTATAGACATATGTTCCTAGATTTTTATCTGCAATTGAATTTCACCTTTATGCTATCTCTGTACTATATTCCTGACAATAAGTTACAGTTTTTTATGAAACTGTCAAAAGCCAGAAGAATCTGCTTAATTTTTAAAAATAGTTTATTGATTTTTTAGAGATAGGAAGGGAGAGGGAGAGAAACATCGATGTGAGAGCACAATATTGATCAGCTGCCTCCTGTAAGGCCCCCTATGGGGGATCAAGCTGCAACCTGGGCAAGTGCCCCTGACCAGCAACCTCCTGGTCCACGGGATGACACCCAACCAGTTGAGCCACAGGCAGAATCTACTTAATTTTTCCGTTTTAGAATAAGGGAAAGAATAAACAGATTATAATATAGTTACAACTAATACTTTTTTGATGAGTCAGTAAATATACGTTAGCAACATCTAGGCATAGTTTTTACTGTAAATGTACAATCTTTTACTTTCTTAAAAAAAAAAAAAATCAGTTGATTTCAAGTCAGTCCCAGCTAATGGAACGCACCTTTACCTTTTGTAACCAGAGTATGCCCTGACCAGTAATTGATGCTGGATGGAAAAGTAAAAAATAATTTTCAAGAAAAATAGATTTAAAAAATAAGATCAACATAATCTGTATCTGAAGTGATTAAACTGTAAAGCCACAATTTCTAAGTATGTGGCTATGACCATTGAACTCTAAAATATTGGGGGGAGATAGGAGAGGATAAGGGTGAATAAGTGGTAATGGAAGGAAACTTGGGGTGGTGAGCACACAATACAGTATACAGATGATGTGTTTATAGAATTGTATCCCTGAAACCCACTTAATTTGATTAACCAATGTCATCCCAATGAACTCAATAAAAAATAAAATATAACAGTTATAGGTCTTAGTTTGAAAAAGTATCACAATTTGCTCTTTCCTTATTAGGAATAATTTATCTAGCTAATTCCTGATATTGTTTTGCTAATGATAGTAGTAGCTAGACTTTAGAAATTATCCATGATGTTAGTCTGTTTATAGGAAATTCTTTTTCCTGGAAAGAAGGAAATCTGTCAATGTGCTTTTTATGCTCTTAAAGTGTAGTAATAAGGTTAAAACTTTTTGTATTCTGCGATTATAGTTTTATGTTTCCTTTTAACCATATACTGTAAAAGCCTTTTTCAAAATCCACACTTTTTGCTGAATTTAGATTGTTAGTAATTGCTGATGTAAGAAATGACAAACTTAAATTATAATCATTAGGAAATTAAAAAACAACACCTTGTTTCTTTTTTTCCCTCCAGTCCTTGGTTTTGATCAGCAAACTACCTTATATTCATTTTTTTCACACTGTACTCAAACAGATAGCACCAGAGTATTTTGAAAAGAGCAAACCTTATTTGGAAGCAGGTAAGTTAAACATTGTGTGACCTAAGTAGCTTTATGAAGGAGTTTTAAAAATTTTACTGGAAATGGTCTGATAATAATGAAGTTGACCTTTTAAAAATTTAGTTAAGAATTTTATGGTGGGAGAGAGATGTAAAACTATTCTTCTGCATCTTTACCTAAAAACACCAAAAACTATCATTTATTATCTCCATTTGCACCATAGGATAATAATAAACAAATATTGAGTTAACATTTCTGATACTTAGTACTGTTAAACAGAAATCCTTATGTCGCTCGGTATAGAAAGAAGGCCCCTGCCAAGTGGTGTGCTTTTGTAGCTAATTTTAGTAGTAATAAATGAACAGAAAAACTCTTTTAAACCTGTTATTTGGTTGCTTTAAAAAGTATATTAACCAATTTTATCCTAGTAGAGGTGTATTTCTAGTGAAATGTAAGATATTTTCACTGCTTTTATTTTTCTTTTACCTCTTTTCTTCCAACCTTCCCAGTATATTTGTCCTGCCCTATAGAAAGTAGAGTTCTAAAATCTAATATGCTATTTTTTATATTTTCATATTTCCATTTATACTAAGGAAGAATTTTATTATGTTTTTACAGCTTGTAATGATGTTGATCGATGGCCTGCCCCAGTGCCAGGGAAAACATTATACCTGCCTATTATGGGGGTGGTAATGAAGGTAATAGCTTATATTTCATTTGTTTCATTTTTAGAGGATCTGTAAGCATTCACACATGAGTTTTGCTTTTTAACTTCCTAATAACATCCAGTCTTGTTATTGCCTTCACTTGTTTACTTATTTTATGTGAGGAGTTACAGAGATACCAGTTCATCCTGCTGCACAGAACCATTAGTCACACAACAGGGGCACCAGTCCCATCTTCCTGTAAGGTTTGCATGAAGGGGTCATCCTATACAATAAAGAGCTAATATGCAAATGGTTGTCATGCCCTCATGCCGTAAAGGCTCAGACTCTCAACACTGGGGAGAGAGGAATGGGGACCAGCTAGGCTGTGGCCCGGGAGAGGAACAAGCCGCCTGCCCTGTGGTCCCAGGCACCAGCAGCTGCACCTGTGCCTGCAGCCCGGGAGAGGGACAAGCCACTTGCCCCATGATCCTGGGTGCCTGCGGCTGCGGTCCAGGCAAAGCCGCTCACCTGTGGTCCCCTGCAGCTGCGGCTGGCCCGGATGAAGCCGGCCCAGGTCCTGGGTGCCTGCGGCCAGCCAGAAGGAGGGAAGCCCAGGTCCTGGGTGCCTATGATTGGCCAAAGGAGGGAATCCTGGCTCCCAGGTGCGGGGCAAGGCAGAGGCGGTTAGGGGTGATCAGGCTGGTAGGGGAGCAGTTAGGGGTGATCAGGTTGGTAGGGGAGCAGTTATGGGCGATCAGGCAGGCAGGCAAAGGTGGTTAGGGGCAATCAGGCAGGCAGGCAGAGGAGTTAGGGGAGATCAGGCAGGCAGGCAGGCAGGCAGGCGAGTGGTTAGGAGCTAGCAGTCCCAGATTGCGAGAGGCAGTCGGACATCCCCCGAGGGGTCCAGGATTGGAGAGGGTGCAAGCCGGGCTGAGAGACTCCCCCTTCCATGAATTTTGTGCACCGGGCCTCTAGTCTCCTATATATATAAAAGCCTAAGCGACTGTTCGACTGGTAGCTATGATGCGCACTGACCTCCAGGGAGCAGATGCTCAATGCACAAGCATAGAAACATGGAACAGACTGATGAATCTCAGAGGGAAGGAGGAAGGAGGGAAGGCAGGAAGAGATTAACCTAAGATCTTATATGCATACTAGAGGCCCGGTGCATGGATTCGTGCACCAGTAGGGTCCCTTAGCCTGGCCTGTAAGGACCCGGCTGAAACCAGCAGTCTGACATCCCCCAAGGGATCCTGGATTGTGAGAGGGTGCAGGCCAGGCCGAGGGACCCCACCAGTGCATGAATTCGTGCACTGGGCCTCTAGTTTTTATATAATACATGTGCATATAAATGCCACCTAGAATTCTGGTACTTTATGGCTCTCCAGAGATGGGTGGTATTGCAACATACTTGTAGGATCAAGTATGAATTACTAAAAAATTAAAAGAAATTAGGAAAGCCATTGTTCTTTAGTCTTAAATGATCTTCTTAATATGTAATATCAGACCAAACATGTCCATCCTAGAGTATTGTTTCCTATTAAATTTTCTTTCCTTCATTTTCTAAAATGAATTCGCATTTTGCTCTCAGGCTTTGTATGAATGTGCTCTAAGTGCTTTTGCATTTAATTTTCTTGTTGGACTTATTTTTGGCAATGCTCTCTTAAATGTGCTCTTTTCTCTGTTTTGTTTTTTTCCCTGGGAAGTCATCAAAAGTAGTACTTGTAGCCCTGAGTTGAGTTTTCATGGTTTCCTATGGGATTTATCCCATAGTTTGGCAAGCTTGGAAGGGTGTGTTTGGGTGTGTGTATATTAATGCAGCAAAGATTGGAACAATAAACTGGAAGCGGTATAAAGTTGATGTCCCTTTTCTGTTTTTCAGCACATCTGCTTCTCATTGGTTTAGTGATTTCTGTGTGTATGGGAATGTGGAGACCTTGATACATTTACCTTTAGCTGTGACTGAAAATAAATGTGACTTCAGTTTTTAATCTGACATAAATACCTTGTTTTTATGGCTTTTTAGGTAGTGCTAAGTGTACCTTTTTAGCAGCAGGATAGAGCATTTCTGATTCGTCTGTGGTGGGACTGGCAAATAATATAAAGGACATTCTTTTGTTACCACGGTTAATTTCTTCTTTCTCTTTAAGGTACGGATTCCCACATGTCATGACAAACCTGGAACAACTCAAATAGTGCAGGTAGTGTGGTACTGTGGTAGAATAAACCAGCACATAGAGTCTCTTTAACAGACATTTTAAACTAGCAAATGCAGTCTTGGATTTATGATATATTTCTGAATATTACTGAAATATTCTATTAAATAATATTTTAATGAATTGACAATAAACTTCCTAATGTTTCTCAGATATTTTTCTTGTTCTTTCTCTGGTAGATACTGTTGAGAACTCAGAATTTATACTGTAATTGTGAGGACAAGGGGAAAGTAAATATTTTTTTCAGCAAGATTTAATTCTAAAAAGCCTCTTATAGAGTGGTCAGCAGACTTCTGGTCTTAGCAAACTCAGTCAAAAGGATTCTGTAGTTATGATTGCCTTTCATTTTTCTCAAAGCTACATCTGTTCTAGGGTGGAGTTGAATTTTTTCATCTGAGACATTTTAAGTAGTATATTAGCACTTCCTTTGTTCTTTGAATTGAATAAAAATGGAGAGCAGTAGGAAAGCTAATTTTGCCTGTTATATATATATCATATATTATTATGGTAGTATTTTATACAGTCGTGAATTCGTCTGGCCATTAAATTAGTGCTTTAACCATGTAATCTGTGTTTTCTTGATCTTCTGCTGTTTTAGGGGAGATGGGTCAGATCCACTTTCTGTGGCTTTTCCTAGAGGAAGAGAATCTTAAAAGATAGGGCAATATGTTTTTTGATCATGAGATAAATAGGTATATTTTAAAAATCAATTTCTGTACATTTTAGTGACATCTCTATTTCTTCTTTTCTATCTCAGGCAGACACACACATATCTGTTGTTTTATCTACTGTTCATGAAGTGGATCTTTTCAGGTAAAGAGTAAAAAAATTTTAACTGCTTTTGCTTTGTGATGTTAAATTTCTTTAGAAAATGAATGTTTATATATGAAATGTAGAAAAAAACTGGAAAATAATCATGCTTCACCCTGACTGCATGTTACAAGCTTTGGTATTGTAATGATGTAAAAACAAAAAATGCACTTATTCCCTGGCCTGTGTGGCTCAGTTGGTTGGAGCAGCATCCTTACACCGCAAGGTTGTGGGTTGGAGTCCCGGTCAGAGCGCATATCTAGGTTGCCGGGTTTGATCCCGGTGTGGGGCATGTATGGGAGGCAACCGATCGATGTTTCCCTTTTTCCATCTTTCCCCCGCTTCCCTCTCTCTAAACTCAAACATATCCCCCAATGAGGATTACATTTTTTTAAATGCACTTATTTTTTTAGAGATGCACTTTTAAGTATTTTGAGGTGAAATGTCATGAAGTTTGTGTTTTATTTTAAAGTACTTCATTCAATAAGAAAAAGTAAATGAAACAAAAATAGCAAAATATTGTTAACACAAGATGATACATATAAGGGAGTTCTTACACTATTATCTTTATTTCTCTGTATGTTTGAAACTTTTCAAAAATGCAAAACTAAAAATTAAGTGCAGATAATCTAGCACTTAAAAAAGAAAAAAGGAAAAAGTACCAATGTACTTTACACAGAGCAGCTAAGTAAGAATCTTTGAATTGGTGCCCAAGTTCAAGTTCCCAGGTGGTTCTCATGTGGAGCCCAGCTTGAGAAACCACTGTTATATATGAGCAGTTACTAAATATTAATACATATAATCAGAAGTCATGTGAAAGACTTACAGTGAGTTTTGGTTTGATTTTTTTTGTGTGTGTGTATATTGGTTGTGTGTGTGTGTGTGTGACCTGCATGGAATACTGCTTCAAAGATTATTAGTTTTATATGCTAGATTTGTTTTATATACTGGCCCTGGCACAGCCCAGTAACCCTACTTTTAGGTATTTATGCAATAAAAATTAAAACATACCTACACAAAGACCTGTATGCAAGTGTTTATAGCAGCTTTACATACCAGCCTAATATTGGAAATAATGCAAATGTCCATCAGTGGGTAAATGGATAAACAAAATGAGATATGTGTATGTGCATAAAATACTACTCAGGGATTAAGAATGAACTATTGATATATTATGGATGACTCTCAGAAGCATTATATTTAGTGAAATGAGCTAGATTTTTAAAAAGCTACTTACTGAATGATTCCATTTATATAATATTCTGGAAAAGGCAAAACTATAAAAATCGGGCCTTTTTTCTTTTTAAAGATATGATTGATTTTATTTTGAGAGAGAGAGAAAGGGAGAGGGGAGAGAGAGTGAAACATTGATGTGAGAGATAATATTGATCGGCTGCCTCCTGCATGCCCACTACTGGGGATGTAGCCTGCAACCCAAGCATGTGCCCAAGCTAGCCTGCAACCCAGTCAAATTGGCAACCTTTCAGTGCAGGACACACCCAACCAACCGAGACACACCAGCCAGGGCTCAATGTGAAGTGTTTAGAATGATTACATGGGAACTTAACAAGTTGGATAAATAACAATGTTCCTACTGTGTAAACACCTTTCAGGTGTTTTTTCCCAGTTTTCTTTCATAGTCAGATGCTTTGGGAACTGGTGCTGTTGGGGGAGCCCCTTGTGGTCATGGCACCATCACCTTCAGAGTCTTCGGAGACTGTATTGGCACTTGTTAAGTGAGTACATTTGGTTCATAATGGTGATAGTTGTAGCACTTTCCCATCTGTTATTTCCTGGTACACTTATTGCATTGATCCACACAAAGAAGTTAGTGCTTACTATAGCACCAATTTATGGATGAGAAAATTAATCAGGCTTCATGAAGGCTGCAACCATGTTCTTGTTTTTCTGAGCAACAAGCACATTCATTTACTTACACCAGTGGTTTCCAACCCATGTGCCAAAACATGCAATACCTGACTGTTTAGTCAGGGGCACTGACCTCTTTACCCTTCGATTGTCAAATTAAAAAATGACAACAGCCAATACACCTATAGCCATTCAGTGTGAATGAATCAAAATTATACCAGTGCTCTTCCTTTCAGGAGCACGCCCACCCAGCCCCCGCCCCGTCCCCCAGGTGCGTTACCTTTGCCTTTCCATCTCCTAAGCTTCAAGGTCCCTTCTTTTGCTTCTGTAACTTGTTTCCTGAGCCTATGCAGCCCAGCTGGCTCGCTTCTACTACCTCTGTAACTTTCTAAATAAACTTTCTCTTATAACTTGAAAAAAATATATACCTTTTTATTTTTGTCAGAGCAGAAAAAATATATATTTTGGTGTGCCGTGGAATTTTAGTAATTAGTTTATGTGTGCCATGAGATGAAAAAGGTTGAAAATCCCTGACATACACAAAGTTGACACCTGAAAAATATTAGGTTTGTGAATGGTCAGTGTCTAGTAAAAGGCATATGATAGAATCAGAATTTCACCTTATTTTTTGCCCCAAGTCCAATGTTCTTTCAGTATGCCCTTTCCCATTATGTATTTCCATTTGGTTTCTAGTTTCCTGAAATGAGTTTGCCATTTATTGAAATAGATACATTATCCCATTAGGAGTATACTGTGTATATGGATGCTTTATGCTTATTGAGCAGGGCCTTTAATTTCTGTGTCCTTTGTTTTACTTGTTCTCGCTCCACAGCTGTATTTCTCCATTGAAGTACTTCAGTGACTTCCGACCTTATTTCACTATTCATGATAGTGAATTCAAAGAATATACTACTCGTACTCAAGCCCCGTAAGTAAACAAAGAAACTTTTATTAACCAATTATTACCTTTATAAACTGCAGAATCATTTTTGGTAATAATTTAAAAGTTTAAATTTTGAACTTATTGGTAGACTGATTTTATAAAGTAAGGTTTAAGGAACTGCTGGTTCACATTTCCAGAGTCAGCATCTTATTTTCTTTGAATGATTCATTTTATTAGTGGGAGATATATTGTCATTAATAGCCATCCAACTGTACTGTCAGTTCTATCTTCTTTTCACACTTCAGGATCTCTTGTAGTATCAGTTATCTCTTCTTGCTCTATAATTTCCTTTTTCTTCTTCCTCTTCATTGAATTAGCATATAAACATGAATATTCTTCCTAGTCTGTAAAAGGGGGAAAATTATCTTATTCTTTCTCTTTTAGCTCCTGCTCTATTACTCATCTTCTTTTCATAGCTAAGTTTCTAGAATAACAATAAAAACCTCTGTTTACTATCTCCTTTTCTTGGTTTCCTGGTTGCTTCTCAGTCAATTGCATGTTGATTTCTCCATCTCAACTGATGTTGTTCTTGCCCAAGTCAGTAAGGCCCTTCTCACTGCTTGACCCTGTACGTACTGTATTGCCCCATTTTCCCTTTCTTATAACATTTAAGCTGTTGACCGTGAAAATATTTTAATCCTTGATACTACTCTTACCTGGCTCTCTGGTGGTGCATCTCACTCTCCTGTGCAGACTTTTCTTTCTCTGCCAACCTCTTAGATGTTGGTATTCTTCAGTGTTGTGTTCTGGATTCTGATTTCATACTAATAATTGTTTCTGTACTCACGACTTCCGTTAGCACCTCTATACCAAGGACTGAAGTTTATCTTCCTAGTCAAAATCTTTATAAGGTCCAGACCTATATATCCAAATTTTATTTATTTTTTTTAACCACGTTTGCTACTTGAACATCTAATGTCACCTAAAACAAAACATGTTCAAACTTAATTCTTTTTGTTTCCTTTCCCCCCCCCCTAATCCCAAGCCTCTTACTATTTTCATGAATGCTATTACTTTTTGCTTAGTTATCAAAACCTAAATTGTCATAAATTTCTCCTTAATAGGGTGTACATCAAGTTTTACCAAATCCTGTCAATTCATCATCCTAATCTTTCCAAAGCTCTCTTCCCAGTCCTCCTGTCTCTTTTCATATTGGCTGTTGATTTTTCTCAAACCTCTTCCCTCCTTATAGGATATCTTCTACATTTTCCATAGAGTAGCCTTTCTAATAAGTACATTTTCATTCATGTGGCATGGCTCTACTCAGTTCTCCAGAAGCTTTCATTTGCCTACAAGATAACATCTAAACTTCTTAGCATATTAACTTGGTACTTAATGATCTGGCCAGCATCTGCCCAGCTACTTTTATTTCTACTTTGTGCTCTAGAAATGCTGAACTATTTGTAGTTCCACAAACAGATCATGATCTCACTTCATTGCTTTGCACATACTATTCATTCTCCTGCAGCACCTTTACTACTCTTATCCATTTGGCAAAGAACTCTTACTCATCTTTCATATCTTTGTGCAAATGTCATCTCTTTGATGAGGCCGTCCTTTAATCCCATGGTAGACATAATGTCTCCTTTGTAATTATTGTACATTTTTTTACCACTTTTCACTGTTTTATCATTTCTGGCATCATAATTCAGTATGTATCCCTTTTAACTGTGTGCTTTAGAAAAACTATGTCTTTTCATCTTTATATGCTTAGTGTTAAACATGGTATCTGGCATGTACTTTATATGTAACTAGAGGCCTGATGCATGAAGATTTGTGCAAGAATGGGCCTTCCTTCCCCTGGCTGCTGGCACTGCCTTTGCTCCGGCCGGAGCCGCCCTTTGGCCTTCACTCAGTCCCAGAGCTGCCTTTCCGCCTTCCCATGCTGCCCAGAGGCCCCGAGTGGCTGGGGTGGTGCGGCCCTGCCCCCGGCCGCTCAGTGCCTGTGTATGCAAATTAACCCATCATCTTTGTTGGGTTAATTTGCATACTCACTCCTGATTGGCTGGTGGGCGTCGCAAAGGTATAATTTGCATCTTACTCTTTTATTAGTGTAGATACATTGAATGAAGGAAAAGATAATTTATTTATGGTTCACTTAAAAGAAATTGTAAACTATTCTTCACTGATGGAACATTCATCTTTTTCTCACCTCATTTTTGTTTTGTTTTTATGTAGGCCCTCAGTCATATTAGGAGTAACCAACCCCTTTTTTGCAAAAACACTTCAGCACTGGCCACACATTATTCGAATAGGAGACCTTAAACCAGCAGGTAAAGTATAAACTCGGTGTTCTGCTTTTTAATATATAATGTGGCTGAGCAGGTTTATTTCTTCCCCTTTGTTTTTACTTTTTGGTTACTTTTTAAATATGTTGATGGCCGTCTTCTTTAAGGCAATCTGAATAAGGGCCTTTGAAGAAGAGCATAACTTCTCACTAAAATATGCAGGTGTAACCATCATTCCTCCTATCAAAAAAACGTACTTAGTGTTATAAACATGGAATGAATGATAGCAAAATGAAACCTCAAAAACAAGCTACTTTTTGTAAATAGGCCAATTAAAAAGGGATTTCCAACACTTTACTAAGTATTATACATTTCTGTAATGCTGATATTGATTAAAGAAGTAATCAAAAGGTTGTGCTTTCCTTAAGAAAATAAGCTCATGGTGGCTTTTTCTTTTTTAAATAAGATAACAAATCCACTTGTACTTGTTTTCTTTTCAATAAATTTAAATTCTCAAGGAGTCCAGCATTACATGAATTCTGTGTCCAGTGACCTTAGCAAGAAGATTGCTTCCAAATTTGGCATGAACCATGTCACTATTTCCATAAGCATGAGTTACCTTTCCCCAGATTACTCAGTTTGCCACCAGGAGTCACTATGTTGTTCTTGGTTTTGTACATGTAAACATGTCTCTTGCCCAGATAGAATTCAGTTTCATTTTGAGCATAAACACCTTTAATTTTAAGAAAATGGTATGCTCACTCTGGTTCCAGAGAGCCTACTTATATCCAGCAGTCATGGCCTTGGACCACAGCCTTCCAGACATACTTGTCGTTTTACAAGTCCTGTTCCCAGCAGGCCTCCACCAGCTCCAAGATGGTGGAAAGAGCCAGGGTAGCTGTTTCAAAGGTGTTTTTAAATGAATACATGCATTCTGCGGTTGGAAGTTTTATACATCTAGATAATTTAATGGTACCTCTGACATTCCTCACTGGACATTCCTGAATTTTTCATTTTGTTATGATATCTTGCCAGCTAATATTCTTGCTGATCTGAAAAAGTCTCTTCAGGCAGGTAAAGTTGCCATTTAAAAGACCTAGGACCAAGGGAGGGGAAGGAAAGGCTACAGAAAGGAAAAGAGAAAGAAAGCCTGTTATATTTCATGTGCATATGACACTTTTAAGTGTTTATCTTGAGGTATTTTTCTGCCAGGTAAAAGGGTGGTTTAGATTGTAGCTTCTCTAGACCTTAAGGCTAGAACCCCACTGCATATGCTGCAGGAATTGTTTGTTCACAGCAGCCCTGCTCAGGAGTCCTGTTCACCTTTGAATCAAACCTGGGGTTGTGGCATACGCTATCACCACCTGGTGGCAGTGTAAGTTCCTACAGTGCAAAAGCAGAGGTGTGTATGTGTGTGGGGGGACCTTTAAATACTTCTGTATTCTAATTTAGGAGTTACTTGAATTCCATTTACTCTTAAAGGGTATTTTATGTGTATTGGCACATAAATAATAAAGGTACAACCAGTGCAAAAATATAAATTTTCAATATTATGTACTTAATACAAATATTTTAAATTACAAGTTAAGTGACAAAAAGGGAACATTTTAAGTAATAATAGACATTAATAAAAGATCAAGTACCTATTGTATGTAATTTACACAAATTTTTTCTGTAATCTTGTAATCAGTATTGTCTTTAGCCAGTTTTAAAGTACCAGTTATAAACTCTTGAATATATATATTTTGTTGTTAGTAATCCTTACCTAAGGATATTTTTCCCATTGATTTTTTTTTTTTTTTTTTTAGAGCGAGAGGATGGGAGGGGATAGACAAAGCGAGAAATATCTATGTGAGAGAGACGAGAGACACATCAATTGGTTGCCTTCTGCATATGCCCCAACATGTGCCAGGGATCGAGCCTGCAACTGAAGTATGTGCTCTTGATTGGAATTGAACCCATGACCCCGCAGTCCATCTGCCGACGGTCTAGCCACTGAGCCAAATCAGCTAGGGCAAACTTTTGAATATTAATTGATTTTAGGAAGAATACATTAGCTACAATATCCCTGACTAAGTAATAGTCAGCAGATTATTAATCTTATAAAATTTCAGTTTTGTGATGTGAAATTTGAATAATTCTAAGAATCTTTCTAATGTATCTTTCAGGTGAAATTCCTAAGCAGGTTAAAGTAAAAAAATTGAAGAACCTAAAGACTCTGGATTCTAAACCTGGTATTAACTTTTATTAATTTAAAAATATATACATATTGGGCACTTGTTAAAAAATAAAAACTTACTGCTTACCTTGTTTTCTTCTTAGGAGTTTATACTTCTTATAAGCCATATCTAAATAGAGATGAAGAGATCATAAAGCAATTACAGAAGGTAATTATTTGCTCATATTACTAATTTAAATTGCTTTATTCAGTTATGTAATATATAACTAGGCAATTTGTGCTTTATATATATAACTAGAGGCCTGGTGCACAAAATACATGCACTGGAGGGCGGGGTGCCTCAGCCCGGCCTGCGCCCTCTCGCAGTCTGAGACCCCTCACTTCTTACTGCCCGCCTACTCAATGCTCCTTAGCGCTGCCATGGAGACGAGAGAGGCTCCCGCCACCACCACTGCAAGTCCGGATTCTGGCTGAGCGGCGCTCCCCCTGTGGGAGTGCACTGACCACCAGGGGCAGCTCCTGCATTGAGTGTCTGCCCCCTGGTGGTCAGTGCCCATCATAGCGACAGGTCGTTCTGCCCTAACGGTCACTTAGGTTTTTATTATATAGATCAGTGATGGCGAACCTATGACACACGTGTCAGCACTGACACGTGTAGCCATTTCTGATGACACATGGCCGCTGAGGCGGCCGCATGCTGAGGATGAAACATTTGCTGCTCCTGAGGATGAAACGTTTGCGAAATAATGTTTTTTCCTCAAAGTGACACACTACCCGAGTTATGCTCAGTTTTTTGGCGAAGTTTGACACACCAAGCTCAAAAGGTTGCCCATCACTGATATAGATACTGTGAAATGATGTCTCTCTTTTGAACCAATGCTTCCTAAAAATCAGGAGACTACAGTAGCAGCAACTAATGAGCAGGTGTAACTACAAACTAGTGCCAGATACTTGGAAGTTATAGTGAAAAAGTGGACTGTGCCATGAGGTAGCTTAGCATCTAATGCAGTATAGTTAGCCTTTTTTGGAAAATGTAAATAGTATTTTTTTACAATAAATAAATTGTAAAAAAAATTGTTTGATACAGCAGTTATGAAATAAATACAGTCTTTGTTGTGAACTGATATTTTTAAGTACGGTGAATAGTTCATGTTTTTTTCTAAGGATTTTATTTCACAGTATATTGTATAATAAATTTTAGATGAAATTATTTCAAGATGAAGTTATAGGGTTTGTTTTATATCAAGTTAAATATATATATATATATACACACACACACACACACACACACACACACACACACACACACTAGAGTTCCAGTGCACAAATTCGTGCACGGTTGGGGTCCAGCCAGCCCACCCCGATGGGGGCCCATTGGGCTGGGTTTGTTGCGGGGGGGCTGTTGGTTGGCCAGCCCTGCCCCTGATTGGGGTAAAGGAGGGCCAATCGGGGGCAGGGCCAGCCAAGGGGAGGGGCCGCAGGTGGTTGGCTGGCCAGCCCTGCCCCCAATAGAGGTGGGGTGGACTGGCTGGGGGGAGGGGCCACGTGTGGTTGGCTGGCTGGCCCTGCCCCCGATTTGGGTGTTGGGGGACAATCGGGGGCCGGGCTGGCTGGGGAAGGGGTGATGAGGGCCCAGGTCAGGCCGGTTGGCTGCCGCAGCATACGTCATAGCCACCGGTCATTTTGGTAGTTCCGCCGTTCCAGTTGCTGGGCTTTTATATATATAGATACTATATATATGTGTATATTTTTTCATGTATCAGTTGAACTCTATAATTATCCATTATTTTATATTCTCTGATACTAGACTATAGGTTCTTATTGTTTTCTCTTTTAAGGGTGTACAACAGAAACGTCCTTCTGAGGCTCAAAGCGTTATTCTGCGACGTTATTTCTTGGAGTTGACACAAAGCTTCATCATTCCATTAGTAAGTTAATATATACATTTGCTTAATTTAATGATTTGTTGAAGAGAATATGAATGTTTTTCCCATTCACCAAAACTTTATCTTATGGTGTGTGTTTTGTCTGCTCTTGTGTTTAGTGATGAAAAATAGAGCCCTTGGTAGAAGGGAGTTATGGGGGGAAAAAGAGGGACATCTATAATAATCTCAACAATAAAGATTATTAAAAATAAAAAATAGAGCCCTTTAGATGGAAAATGATTCTGCCAGTAAATAACATCCACAGAAAAGCTACTTATATCTGACAAAATAGATTTCAAGATAACGAGAGACAAAGACAGACACTTTATAATGATAAAGGGGACTCTACATAAAGAAAACATAATATATGCCCCCAACCAGGGAGCACCAAAATATTTAAAACAACTCCTCACAGAACTAAAGGAAGAAACAGATCAAAACACAGTTATAGTTGGGGATCTTAATTTTCCACTGAAAGCTCTAGACAGATCAACCAAACAGAAAATCAGTAAAGGGCGTGTGTGGGTGTGGGGTGGGGGGGTAATAGTAAGATATGTACACATATAATACCTCAATAAAAATATTTAAAAAAAAAAAAGAAATATCAGCCTTAAATGAAACACTAGACCAAATGGACATACTGACATTTACAGAACCTTTCATCCCAGAACATCAGACTCTACATTCTTCTCCAGTGTACACAGACTCTTCTCAAGGATAGACCATATGTTGGGTCATAAAACTAGCATCAACAAATTTAAGAAGATTGAAATTATATCAAGCATATTCTTTGACCATGATGTCTTGAAATTAGAAATACCAGTAAACTGCAAAAAGGAAGTAAAGAAACCTACAAATTCATGGAGATTAAACAACATACTACTAAAAAATGACTGTGTCAAGAAAGAAAAGATGAGATCAAAAGATATATAAAAACAAATGAGAATGACATTACAACATGTCAAAACTTCTGGGATAAAGCAAAAGCAGTAATAAGAGGGAAGTTTATATTGTTAGAGCTGTTTCTCAAGAAACAAGAAAAATCTTAAACAACCTAACATTACATCTTAAAGAACTAGAAAAAGAAGAACAAAGCAACCCAAAGTCAGCAGAAGAAAGGAAATAAAAATTAGAAGAGAATTGAATGAAATAGAGAACAAAAAGACTATGCAAAAAATTAGTAAAATAAAGAGCTGGTTCTTTGAAAAGATTAATAAAATTGACAATCCCCTGGCTAGATTCACTAAGGAAAAAAAGAAAAAGACCCATATAAACAAAATGAGAAATGAGAGAAAAGTATAGATATCATAGATATACAAAAGATTATACTAGAATATTATGAAAGAGTATAAATTCAATAACCTAAAAGAAATGGATACCTTCCTAGAATTATATAACCTTCCTAGACTAAATCATGAAGAATTGGGAAATCTAAATAGACCCATCAGTAGTGAGGAAATTGAAACAACCATAAAAAACCTCCCCAAAAATAAAAGTCCATGACCAGATGACTTCACCAGTGAATTCTACCAAACGTTCAAAGAAGATTTAAAAGCTATCCTCAAACTCTTCTAAAAAATTGAAGAAGAGGCAATATTTCCTAACACATTCTGTGAGACCACTATGATCCTGGTACCAAAACCTGGCAAAGATAACACAAAAAAAGAAAAATACAGACCAATATCTTTGATGAACACAGATACAACAATCCTAAACAAAATACTAGCAAATCGAATATAATACATCTAAAAAATAATATATCACCATCAAGTGAGTTCATTTCAGGGGCACAAGGATGGTTCAGCATAATGCAAATCTATCAGTGTAATACACCACATTAACAAAAGGAAGGATAAATATCATATGATCTTATCAATAGATGCAGAAAAAGCATTTGATGAGATACAACATCCATTTATGATTAAAACACTAAAAATAGGAATAGAAGGAAAGTACCTCAACATGATAAAGGCCATCTATGATAAACCCTCAGCTAATATCATACTCAATGGTGAAAAACTGAAAGCTTTTCCTCTAAGAACAGGAATAAGACAAGGATGTCCACTCTCACCACTCTTATTTAATATAGTGCTGGAAATTCTAGCCAGAGCAGTAAGGCAAGAGAGAAAAATAAAAGGCATTCAAATAGGGAAGGAAGAAGTCAAACTGTCACTCTTTGCAGACAACATGATTCTGTATGTAGAAAACCCTAAAGACTCCACCAAAAAACTATTCGAAATAATAAATACAGTCAAGTTGTAGGATACAAAATCAGTGTGCAAAAATTCATTGCCTTTCTGTATACTAACAATAAAACTTTAGAAAAAGAAAAAAAACAGTTTCTTTTGCAATTGCAACCAAAAGAATAAAATACCTAGGAATATACTTAACAAAGAATGTGAAAGACCTATATATTGAAAATTACAAAGCATTATTAAAAGAGGTTGAAAAAGACATAACAAAATGGAAAAATATTCTGTGTTCATGGATTGGAAGAATCAACATAGTTCAAATGGCCATATTACCCAAAGCTATATACAGATTTAATGCAATCCCCATCAAAATCCCAATGTCATTTTTTAAAGAAACAAAACAAGAGATCATCAGATTTGTATGGAACCACAAAAGACCCCGAATAACCAAAGCAATCATCAGATAAAAGAACAAAGTTGGAGGTATCATGCTACCTGACTTCAGATTATACCACAGAGCTACAGTAATCAAAACAGCATGGTATTGGCAGAGAAACAGACACACAGATCAATGGAACAGAATAGAAAGTCCAGCTATAAAACCACAGGTATATGGACAGATATTTTTTTACAAAGGAGCCAAAAACGCACAATGGAGTAAAGATAGTCTCTTCAATAAATGGTGCTGGGACAACTGGAAAGCCACATGCAAACAAATGAAACTGGATTATAGTGTGTCCCCATGTACAAAAATTAATTTAAAATGGATCAAACACCTAAATATAAGACCTGAAACAATAAGTTACATAAAAGAAAACATAGGTACCAAATTTATGGACCTTGGTTATAGAGAACATTTTATGAATTTGACCCCAAAGGCAAGGGAAATACAGGCCAAAATAAATGAATGGGACTATATCAAACTAAAAAGCTTCTGCACAGCAAAAGAAACTTGACAACAAAACAAAGAGGCAGCCAACCAGATGGGAGATGATATTTACAAACAATAGCTCCGACAAAGGTTTAATTTCCAAAATATATAAAGAACTCATAAAACTCAACATCAAACAACCCAATCAAAAAGTGGGCAGAGGACCTGAAAACACACCTCTCCCAAGACGATGTATGAGCAGCCAATAAATATATGAAAAGCTGTTCAACCTCACTGGCAGTTAGAGAAATGCAAATCAAAACTACAATGAGATACCACCTCACAGCTATTAGAGGGACCAGTATCAACAAAACAAGCAATTACAAGTATTGGAGAGGTTGTGGGAAAAAAGGAACCCTCATTCTCTGCTAGTGGGAATGTAGACTGGCACAACCACTATGGCGATTCCTCAAAAAATTGAGAGTAGAGCTACCGTACGACCCAGTAATCCCTCTCCTGGGTTTCCCTCCCAAAAACCTCAATATAATGTATTTGCAAAGATATATGCACCCTTATATTCATTCCAGCATTATTCACGGTGGCCAAGACATAAAAACAACCAAAGTATCCTGCAATAGAAGACTGGATAAAGAAGACTTGGTACATAGACACAATAGAATACTACTAAGCCATAAGAAAGGATGAAATAGCGCCATTTGCAACAACATGGATGGACCTTGAGAACATTATAGTAAATAAAATGAGTTAGTCAGAAAAAGCTAAGAACCTGGGAGAAGTAGGACAAAGGGGAGGGGAGGAAATGGGAAATACCTGTAATACTATCAACAATTAAAAAAAAGGAAAGAAAAAGCTAAGAACCATGTGATTTCACTCATATATGGGATATAAAACTGAAACTTGTGAACATAAACAGCAGCATGGTAGTTGCCAGGGGGAAGGGGGTCGGGGAAAAGGGGGGTTCCTAATATATGGTGATGAGAAAATTTGACTCGGGTGGTGGGTACACAGTGTAATATACACATCTTGTAACATAGAAACCCACACCTGAAACCTATATGTTCATGTTGACCATTGTCACCCCAATAAATGTAATAATAATAATAATAATAATAATAATAATAAATAGAGCCCTTTAGCCCAGCCAGTGTTGTTCAGTGGTTGAGCATCAACCTGTAAACCAAGAGGTCACTGGTTCAGGGCACATGCCCAGGTTGCAGCCTTGATCCCTGGTAGGGGGCGTGCAGGAGGCAGCCAATCGATGTTTCTCTCTCATCTCTTTTTCTCTCTCTCTGTCCCTCTCCCTTCCTCTCTCTCTAAAATCAATAAAAAACATATTAAAAATTTTAGTCCTTTACAAAAGGCCTGTATTCTCTATTCTTGTTGTAACTGTGTAACTTTGGGAAGTCACTTTCTTTCTTTTACCCTCAATTTTTTAATATGTAAAATGTGGTTAATTCCACTTTTCCTAAGTACCTTTCAGGGTTGTTGTGAATATCTTAAATGATATAATTGCAGTAAAATGTTATATACTTGTTGCATTTTGTGCCATAATAGGTTATCCTATAGCTTCTTTCTCTGATTTTTTTCTTATTTATTGATTTGAGAGAAAGAGAGAGAGAGAAACATTGATTTGTTGTTCCACTTATTTATGAATTCATTGGTTGCTTCTTGTATGTGCCCTGACCCCAGGGATTGAACCTGGAGCCTTGGCATATAGGGATGATACTCTAACCAACTGAGCTATCTGGCCAAGGACTTGATTTTATTTCTTGAGCACAATTTGATGTGATAGCCATGAAACTGTAGCTCCATTATAACGGTTCTTACCTGTCTGTTCATGAACTTTTACTCAGTCTGGTATATGGTAGCACTCTATAAACATTTATGGTATAAACTAGAGGCCCGGTGCACAAATTTGTACACAGGTGGGGTCCCTCGGCCTGGCCAGCAATCGGGGCCCATTAGGGGGGCCGGCCAGCTGGGGGGAGGGTCTGCAGGAGATTGGCCATCCAGGGGGAGGGACCATGGGTGATTGGTTGGCGGGGGAGAGGGACCATGGGTGGTTGGTTGCAGGGGGGGAGGGACCACCAGAGGTTGGCTGTGGGAGTGCACTGACCACCAGGGCGCAGCTCCTATGTTGAGCATCTGCCCCTTGGTGGTCAGTGTGTATCATAGCAACCGGTCGACTGGTCATTCGGTTGTTCCAGCTAAACTAAAGGCCTGGTGCAAGAAAATTCATGCACTGGAGGAGGGTCCCTCAGCCTGGCCTGCCCCCTCTCACAGTCCAGAAGCCCTCAGGGGCGGGAGGTGACCCGGCAATCAGGGGAAGGCAACGCCCCATCACACCTCTGCTGCTGCTACTGCCAGCAGAAGAGGCCTCAGCCAGCCCAGGTTTCTCTCTCATCTCTTTTTCCTCTCTCTATCCCTCTCCCTTCCTCTCTCTCTAAAATCAATAAAAAACATATTAAAAATTTGAGCCGAAACTGGTTTGGCTCAGTGGATAGAGCATCGGCCTGTGGACTCAAGGGTCCCAGGTTCGATTCCGGTCAAGGGCATGTGCCTTAATTGCGGGCATATCCCCAGTAGGGGGTGTGCAAGAGGCAGCTGATGGATGTTTCTCTCTCATCGATGTTTCTAACTCTCTATCCCTCTCTCTTCCTCTGTAAAAAATCAATAAAAAACATATTAAAAATTTGAGTTCTCAGGTTACCTGAGCCTCGGGTGGCCCTGGGCGGCTGGGCAGCCACCATCTGAGACTTGCCTGTGCCTCAGGCAGCCCTGGGCAGCTGGGCAGCTGCCATCTGAGACTTGCCTGCACCTCAGGCAGCCCTGGGCGGCTAGGCAGCCGCCATCCAAGGCTTGCCTGCACCTTGGGCCAGCCCTGGGCAGCTGGGCAACTGCCATCCGAGGCTTGCCTGTGCCTCGGACCAGCCTGGGTGGCTGGGGGGCTGAGGGGACTGGGGGACTCTGGAGGCAGGTGCGCGGAGCGGCCCGGGCTCGCCTGGGGGTGGGCCCAGCCTTGCTGTGTGCCTGCCATCCTGGCAAGGCTAAGGGGACTGGGCGCCACCATCTTGTGGCTGTGGGTGCCGCAATCTTTGAGGGTGTGGCAGTCAGTTAGCATATTCCCTCCTTATTGGCTGTCAATATACCAAGATTGTGGGTTCGATCCCCAGTCAGGGCACATATAAGAAGCAACCAATAAATGCATAAACAACAAATCAATGTTTCCCTTTCTCTCTCTCTTCCTTTCTCTAAAATCTATCAATAAAAAATGTGTTTTTTTTTTCTAAAGTGTAGTTCCTTGAATTATCTAAAATTTATATTTTTATTGAAAGTCTGACTTCTTCATTCTGAACTTTACCACTATGGGGAATAATGGTGGTGTTGATATCCAGACCATATGATGAAAAACTTGGAAACCCATTTCTTTTAAGTTGGTCTATTTAATAAACGTTTTTGAAGACTCTCTGGAACAACTAACTTGATTGATGTTTTTTTCTTGGTTTTAGGAAAGATATGTGGCAAGCTTAATGCCTTTGCAGAAAAGTATTTCTCCATGGAAGGTATAAATATATTAAATTAAATTCCTTTTTGAGTTCTCTAACTGTAATTAACTTCTTTGACCATATACATTTTTAATTTTTAAATATAGTATGTTCTTTTTTTATAGAGTCCACCCCAATTAAGACAATTTCTTCCAGAAGAATTTATGAAAACACTTGAGAAAACAGGACCTCAGTTGACCTCTAGAATAAAAGGCGATTGGATTGGACTTTACCGGTTAGTCTTTTTTACCCATCTGTACAGCTTTGTTTTTATTTTATTGATTTTTTTTACAGAGAGAAAGGGAGAGGGATAGATAGTTAGAAACATCGATGAGAGAGAAACATCGATCAGCTGCCCCCTGCACACCCCATAACTGGAGATGTGCCCGCAACCAAGGTACATGCCCTCGACCGGAATCGAACCTGGGACCCTTCAGTCCACAGACCAACGCTCTATCCACTGACCAAACTAGTCAGGGCCAGCTTTGTTTTTGACAAGAAAAAACAAAAAGCTGGACTTGAACTTATATTCTTTTATTCAAAATTGCATTGTTTCACATGGTTCTTCCAGCTATAGGTAGGAAAGGTATTGAAGAGAGGAAGTAAGTTATAATCAAACTTTGCTGTTTTAAAATTGATTTTTATAGGCATTTTCTAAAATCCCCAAATTTTGATGGTTGGTTCAAGACCCGGCGGAAGGAAATGACCCAGAAATTGGAGGCACTCCATCTAGAAGCTCTTTGTAAAGAGGTTAGAGAACTGCATGTTTGTGTGGTATTAACATTTATTGAAAAAAAATATAAAGTTATCCTTAGAAGCTAGAAGGATATAACTAGTAATAGCTAACTCTTGTGCTATATGCCTAGGACTGTGTAAGGTGCTCTATGTGGAAAATCTCTCTTAATTTTCATAACAGTTCATTGAAGTAGGTGTGTTATGATCTGCATTATGGGACACCTGAGGATTGTTAAGTTAAGTGACTTGCTTCAGATCACGTTACTGCTAAGTAGGGGAGTTAGCAGTGAGCTAAAGCCCACTTGCATTGGCTCATAAGAGCTGTCTGTACATCTCTTCCCTGCTCTGCATTCACTGATCTCAGGTTAGTAGTTTAAAATTGGCTACAGTGGGAGTATTATACCACAGAAATTGGCAAATGCTACAAACCATAGACTTTTTTTGGTTGTTAAATATTTACCAGCATACCACTGGATGGAGTCAGGATCCATATTTTTTCCAGCATGCCTTATTAACCTCTTGCAGTTAACTATTAATAATTTTTCCCTGTATTTGGACTGACTTTATATTCTATAATATAATACTAGACTACTTTAAATTAAGTGAAAATACAAAGGATAGTCTCATTTTCATATGTATTTAGTTTGAGGTGGGCTAGCCTCAGTATTAACTTTCTAATCATAAACTCACAGTGATTGTGATTTTAAGAGAAGGAGTACGTTGCAGACAACCATAAATAAGTCCAGTAAGAGCTTATTTGAAGATACAAAGTTTATATCCAGTATTATATTCATGTTCACAGTTATCTTCATTTTTTAGCCAATGTTCCTTATAAATTAAAATATTCACTATTAGTGGGGGTAGGTAGTACTGATTGTATTTTGAATTGCAGTTTTGTTTTTTCGTGATTGATCTAAAAGGGCTACCTTAGAAAAAAGGTTCTTACATTTTATTTTACTGACAAATATTCAATAATTGTTCTGGCTAATGTTGAAAATTATCTAATTAACATTGTTAGAATATCATGTACAGAATTATTTTTGTGCTGTCATGCTGTATCTGGGATAAATACCCTGTTCTCTTTTTTGTTTCTGTCCTTCTCAGGAGTCTTATCTTTTGAAATAGAGTGGTTTGAAAATTATTTTGAGCACTTAACTGATTTGGGATTTGTTTGTTCTTCTAGGACTTACTTCTCTGGACCCAGAAACACACAGAAGTAGAAACAGTAGACCTTGTATTGAAGCTAAAAAGTAAGCTGGTATGTAGCCGAAACAGCCAAAGATCTGTGAAGATATTTTCTTCGCATTTGAGGTGACAGTCCATGATGTATCACAGATGTAACCTTTTTATTTATTTTTAATTTTTAATTTATTTTATTTATTTACTTTAGAAAAACATCGACTTGTTCCACTTATTTATGCTTCCATTGGTTCATTCTTTTAAATATTTCCCCCATATGTTTTTACTGATTTCAGAGAGAGGAAGGAAGAAGGAGAGATAGATAGAAATTTCAATGATGAAAGAGAATCATCCATTGGTTGCCTCCTGCACACCCCCTCCTGGGAATCGAGCCCACAACCTGGGCATGTGCCCTGACCCAGAATCGAACCGTGACTTCCTGGTTCATGATTAGACACTTAACCACTGAGACACACCAGCCAGGAGATCCAACCTGCAACCTTTGTGTATCAGGATGATGCTCTAACCAACTGAGCTGCCTGGCTAGGCACAGATGTAATCTTTTTAAATGAGAGGACTTGAGATTGATAGTAGACTTGACTGAAAATACTTGATATCTCAAGCAGATCATAATGATATACTTCTGCCTAAGATGGTTCTCTCTCATCTTTGATGTTTCTATCTCTCCCTCTCCCTTCCTCTCTCTGAAATCAATAAAAACATATGGGAAAAAATTTTAAAAGAATCAACCAATGAAAGCATAAATAAGTGGAACAACAAATCGCTGTTTCTCTTTCTAAAGTAAATAAATAAAATAAATTAATAGAAAATAAATAAAAAGGTTACATCTGTGTCACATCATGGACCGTCACCTATATTTTAAAAGTATTTACATGGAGTCTAATGTGCTCTACAAAATCATTGTCACTTATATTTAATACCACATGATAGGCGTTAAGTATTATCAATTTACATGGAAGTCTTTTATTAAGCTCAAACAATATATTGTTTAAATGGCATGTTCTTTTTTTTTTTTTTACAGTTTCTGTAAATTCTGATTGAAGTGTCCAAATCATTAGACCATTAAAAATGTTTATTTAGAAAATATAATGTATTAATACAGACTCAGAGGATAATTTAAATGCTTCCAAATGTTTCTTGTATAGTTGCAGGCTGATCGAGAGCATTTACCTGTGAAACCTGAAACTATGGAAAAGTTACGGGGACACATAGACGCAATTATCTTAGCATTGCCAGAGGACCTACAAAGCATCCTGCTCAAAACAAGCATGACATGACATTTGCCAGGCTTTTCCAGCCAGAAAGGACTGTGCGTGCATCATGAAGCACACTGACATTTCAGCTGGACGACAAAAGAGATCTCCTGGAGTGGAAAATAGCCGTAATGCTAGCTACAGGGTAGAAAGACTATACTGACTGTTTTAGTGCATTATTTTAAAAAATGGATATCTGTGGTGGTTCCACTTTAATCCTGAAACACCGAAAGGCATTTCTATATTTTTAATCATGTTCTAAAGTGCTCTTATGAGAGACCTGTGGGACCATCAGTATAAGTGATTCTAAACTGCAGTGCTGGCATTGCAGATATTTTTTTAAATTGGTGCTGTTTTGCCCAATCATGTTAAAACTCAGGGGGATATAAAAATAACATTCACACTGGTTACCTTCTTAAGAAGAAGGCAAGGACTGAACTGTCTGACTGTAGTTAGAAGTAACTAATGCTTTTGTAGTGCCTTCCGTTGTCCTACATGTTTCACAAAACCTGGCTGCTAGTCTTGAAGCTTTTTCTTAATTATGATATGTAATTATATAAGACATACTTTTGCATAATAATTGCTTAAAAACATGTTTTTTGCCTCCCATCATGTTTAGTAGTGGCATGGTATCCTTCCTCCCCCCTCCCCCAATTGTCATGTAGGTATCGTTTCATTATTTTCTATACTATTTTCAAATTTAATTTTATTAGTTTCTCCAAAGGCAAGAAGGCATCTAATATTAATTATGGAAGAGTTAATTTCCTCTTACCCTTTACTAATTGGTTTCTGTTTAAGTTAATTAGCTTGGATGTTTTTCAAAAACATTCTAATAAACCTCATAATCAGCTATTTTTAAATTGAGCTAGTCTTATTTTAAAGGCATTCATAAACCTTTTATGTGGTAGTTATTTGAGTGACTATAAGATTGATTTTTCAGCATTATTTTTTTATTAGGGTTTTCCCCCTTGAATTTATATTTTTCATTAACACTTACTCTACTGTGTTTGACATGGGAACTTTTGCCTGAATCACTGTTACAGCTATTTTGTTGTTTATTTCTGTTCTGTTTTGTTTTTACTACCTTGCCAAAAATAGAAGATCATAGTTTGGTTTACTTTACCAAAGTTGTTTGGTTTGTGTTTGAATAGGAGTGTCCTGCAAAAGCCAATATTTTAAGGCACACATGACATAGCACATATGTAAATAGCTGCATCTTGAATTACCATCTAAGTATCCAAACTGTGTTTGTAAAAGAAATGGCTTCAGAAGCTATCCTTTTCTGTTAATATAACTACTAAGTGCACTCTCTATCCAAGAAAGGCTCTTTGTGTTTGTAACTGTGGTCTTATACAGTCTCTTGAAGCATACCTCAAAGTCATAGAGCGAATATGGCATTTGAAATAAATCATTTGCCTCAGATCATATGAGTTATTTTGTGAAACAACAATTATCCTTATGGAAAAGGCAACTACTTTTAAATTTCATATCTTTCTGGGAACCTTATTTAGGTATAAATGGTCATCTTATTTTTCAAAAGGTGTATTTTAATAATATCACAATTTATATGCAGTTTGTGACTAGAATTTGAAAGTTGTTAGTGTCATATCAAGGATCTTTTAAATTATACCACTACAGATGTATCATTTCAAGTTTATTTTGCATAGCTAAAGAGTATCAAAGGCTTCCAAGTAGCATAATAATTATCTTTATATTTACTATATTTAACTAAAACCGAACAAATGTTGAAAATCCTATAATACTTAACCTGGTTTATCTATTAATTTCGAATTACTTGTAAAAAATAATTTAAAATTTCATTGGGAACCTGAGAAAGACTGACTGGTAACTTAATTTTTTGTGTGGTTTTCAGAGTTGTTCCCCCACCCCACCCCCTTTTTTTTTGAGAGACATTGCTAAGATCTAAAATCTGCCATTTAATGTTTATCTCCACCAGCATCAGAAGAAATCACTGCTTCAGGGTGTTAAGTAATGCCTAGTGCCTTCTGTTTTCAGTGATAAAGATGTTTTGTGAAGGCATTTATGGTCATTACTGAAAACTGAATTAAAGGCCTTTGATTTTAAAACACTTGAATATCTTGTGTTATTTCTGAGTAAGGTTGGAAAGCTTGAAAAAAATGCACTGTAAATGAAATGAGTATTATGTGATTCCTTTTACTTTCTAAAGTACTTGTTTAAATTCAAATGAAAACCTTCTTTTTGTTCACTTCACTAGGAACAGGTGAATAGTCCAGTTTAATAACAGACAGATCAACTAAGTGATCTCATAGTCTTCTTATCAATGTATTGATTATGAAATGTCCTGATGAAAAACATTTAGCTTAATAATCTAGGTATTGTTAGATTGTCCTTTGCCACCTTTTCTAACTTTAAATCTCAAATTACTTTTATTTCTTCCTTTCTAAAAGTGGCAAGTTATGATACCACTCTTTGGATTTTAATTTATTTATTAACTAGAGGCCCGGTGCACGAAATTTGTGCACAGGGTTGGGGGGGGGGGGCGGTGTCCCTCAGCCCAGCCTTCACCCTCTCCAATCTGGGATCCCTCTCACAATCCAGGACTACTGGCTCCCAACTGCTCACCTGCCTGCCTTCCTGATTGTCCCTAACCGCTTCTGCCTGTCAGCCTCATCACCCCCTAACCACTCCCCTGCCAGCCTGTTTTCCCCTAACTGCCCTCCCCTGCAGGCCCGGTCCCCCCAACTGCTCTCCCCTGCAGGCCTGGTCGCCCCCAACTTCCCTCTGCCGACTTGGTCACCCCTAACTGCCCTCCCCTGCTGGCTTGATCCCCCCCCAACTGCCCGCCCTTGCAGGCCTGATCCTCCCCAGCTGCTCTCCCCTGCAGGCCTGGGCCCCTCCCAACTGCCCTTCTCTGCAGGCCTGGTCGCCCCCAACTTCCATCCTCTGCCAGTTTGGTCACCCCTTACTGCCCTCCCTTGCAGGCCTGGTCCCTCCCAACTGCGCTTCCCTGCTGGCCATCTTGTGGTGGCCATCTTGTGTCCACATGGGGGCAGGATCTTTGACCACATGGGGGCAGCCATCTTGTGTGTTGGAGTGATGGTCAATCTGCATATTACTCTTTTATTAGATATGATAAAGGCCTGGTGCACGAGTGGGGGCCAGCTGGTTTGCCCTGAAAGATGTTCCGAACCAGGGTGGGGGTTCCCTTGGGGTGTGGAGTGGCCTGGGCAAGGGGCCTGTGGTGGTTTGCAGGCCATCCACGCCCCCTGGCAACCCAAGAGGAGGCCCTGGTATCTGAGGTTTATTTATCTTCTACAATTGAAACTTTGTAGCCTGGAGCAGAGCCAAGCCTCCTGCTTGCTCTGTGGCTGCCGCCATTTCTGTTTGGATTTATGTATCTTCTATCATTGAAACTTTGTAGCCTTGAGTGGAGGCCTAGGCCGGCAAGGGCAGGTGGAAAGCTTGGCTTCCTCCATTGCTGGGGAAACCCAAGCCTCCCTCCTGCTCTCTATGGCCAGAGCCATCTTGGTTGGGTTTATTTGCAAATCAGGTGGCTCCTGATTGGCTGGTGGGCGTGGCTTATGGGTGTAGCAGAGTGATGGTTAATTTGCATATTACTTTTATTAGATAGGATATTAAAATACATTGGCATGGCCGGTGTGGCTCAGCAGTTGAGCATTGATCCAGGAACCAGGAGGTTGCCAGTTTAATTCCCAGTCAGGGCACATGCCCAGGTTGCAGGCTCGATCACCAGTGGGGGTTTTGCAGGAGACAGCCAAATGATGATGCTCCTCTTTCATCAGTGTTTCTATGTCTCGATCCTTCTCCCTTCATTTCTCTCTAAAAACCAATAAAAACATTTTAAAATAATAATAATAAAATATATTGGATATCACTCCTTTTTAAAGTTACTGGATAATATCCTTCAAAGGATACTATGAAATGTTTTAGTATATTTAAAAGATGCCATTAAAATATTGTCCTTTTGTTTTCTCTTGCTCATACCAATTCATTTGTTTTTATATACCCAAATTTTACTAACTTGCAAAGATTAGTCCTCTAAAAACAGATAGTTGAGTAAGACAGAAAGCTTCTCTAAGTATGGATAAATGTTATTTAAATAACAAAATATATTAACTCAATAATGACTAAATTTTGAGTAATTTGATAATGCTTCATATATCTAAATATATTTATATGCCATTTACAACTTGGTTGAATTGTGGTGTTTATTATACAAATAGAAATTGGCATTTGTTAATAAAACAACATCTAGAAAAATTTTCTAATTACAATTTCCTGTTTGTTTGAAATAGATAAAGCTATTTGATACAAGATACAGAATCATGATTCCTAAAATTTTCTTTTAAAAAATATTTTTATTGATTTCAGAGAAGAGGGAGAGAGATATAGAAACATCAGTGATGAGAGAGAATCATTGATTGGCTGCCTCCTGCATGCCCCTCACTGGGAATCAATCAAGCCTGCAACCTGGGCATGTGCACTGACCAGGAATCGAACCGTGACCTCCTGGTTCATAGGTGGACATTCAACCGCTGAGCCACGCTGGCTGAGCATGATTCCTAAAATTTAACCAATTTTAGAAAAGCAAGTTTTAACTTGATGATTGGTTAATGAAATAGGTTTCTGACATTTATTTTGCAGTGATAACATTGCCTATCACAAGGGCTTCTTACGGTATACACAAATGTTGGGGGAAAAAGATGGCAGTAGAATTCTAATGTATCTTATTTTCCAGTGTTATTTCTTTGCTTTGAACACCAACCTTTCTCTGCTACCCATTACTTGAATGACTTTCTCCAAATTAAGGTTAGTGTTGTCTAGTAATCATAGGTTTCATTCCATTTTACTAGCGTCATTACTAGGCTTGGGTTCTTCTGTTTATTGCCTTCTCATTTATTTTTTGTCATAATACCATTTAGGCTTAGCCATTAGAAAGCTAAACTTTGTGAATCCTTCATCTTATTTCCTGTCTCATGTTTTTTCATAGCCACCAGTCTGAGTATATCCTACCCGATAAAGAGGGAATATGCTAATTGACCCTCACACCATTGCAAAGATGGCAGCGCTCACAGCCAATAAGAAGAGAATATGCTAATTGACTACCCCGCCCTCAAAGATGGCGGTGCCCACAGCCAATAAGGAGGGAATATGCTAATTGCTGCCACACCCTCATAGATGGTGGCACCCATAGCCATAACATGGCAACACCCAGTCCCCTCAGCCCCTCTGGGGCGCCTGCCTCCAGAGTCCCCCAGTCCCCTCAGCCCTCCAGTTGCCCAGGGCCGCCGGAGGCTCAGGTAACCAGGGCCGGCTGAGGTTTGCGCTGCTGGCAGTGGCAGCAGCAGAGGTGTGATGGGGCATCGCCTTCCCCTGATTACCTGATTGTTGGGTCGCCTCCGGCCCCTCAGGGCTTCCAGACTGTGAGAGGGGACAGGCCAGGCTGAGAGACCCCTCCTCCAGTGCAGGAATTTTCATGCACTGGGCCTCTAGCTGTAATATAAATTGCTTCAGATTGATTGAGATACTTTTTGAAAAATAGTAACTTTATATTCCAGAATTGTCATACTTACTATTAAGTGAATTGAATTTTAGATTTCAGTAGGAAACTATTAAAATGTTGGTTTTAATCTAATGTAATGGGTAAATATTTTTTAGTTAGTGGCTTTGGTGATAGAATCCAGAAATTTGTATTTTTAAAAACTAGCTTTATTGAAGTATAATTGACATACAATAAACTGAACATACTTCAAGTGCACAGTTTGATGTTTTAACATTTGAATACACCCATAAGACCATCACCACAGTCAAGATAAGAACATATTTGTCTCCCCTCAAAAATTCCCTCCTGCTCCTTTGCACTCCTTCCTGCCTCCTCCCAAAACCACTGATCTGTGTTCTGTTACTACAGATTAGTTTTTTATTTCTAGAGTTTTACATAAATGGAATCATACAGTGCTTTTTTGGTCTGACTTTTCCTCCCGATTTTTTTTGTTTTGTTTTGGTTAATCCTCACCTGAGAATATTTTTCCATTGATTTTTTTTTTTCAGGGATGGAAGAAAGAGGGAAAGATAGAAATATTGATGTGAGAGAAACACATTGATTGGTTGCCTCCTGCATTCGCCCTGACCAGGGCCCAGGCTAGGGAGGAGCCTGCAATCAAGGTAAATGCCCTTGACCGGAATCAAACTCAGGACCCTTTGGTTCACAGGCAAATGCTCTATCCATTGAGCCAAACCGGCTATGGCTTCCTCCCCCTTCTTGATAATACAATATTTCATTCTTTCTGTCAAACCCAGAGCCATCTGCTTTTCCTATGCTGCCTAGGAATGATAGGAAAAGGAACATACAGGGCACATGAAACTTGGGATAAAGAACTATGGAAGGTGCAAAGGGCTTCTTAACATGGCAAAGAGGATGGAAAAGACTACCATCAAGAAAAACAGCCCCATGTACTCTAGAAGATGACAAAGCCCAGAATGGTGTAGGAGAAAAGCTGTTGCTCCAGAGAAGAGTTCCTGGCAGAACCAATGCAGAGGCTCCCAAACACAGTTCCAGGCCCAGACCCAGAGCCTGCCACTCCTACTGGGGCAGTGCAGTCGTAGTGAACTCGGCTGCTGTGTTAAGATCCCTTGAGATGGCGCTGGTCTGGGAGTTATGGCTAGGGATACGTGGGAAAAGTGAGGTCAGGAGATAGGAGGCTGCCAAACTCCTGTGGTTCTCATCTATTAGTGTCTCAGATCATTTCAGCACTGCTGCAGAGTGGTTGGCTCAGCAGCTGAGAAGTGCTCCTGACCAGGGAGGAGGTGGAGATAAATTTGGTACGGAGTATATTTTCAGGGAATGAAGGGCTGTGGCAGGAGAGCTGCTCTCAATGCAGAGAGCAGTCTTTTTTCACTCAGCATAATGATTTTGAGATTCATTCATGTTGCATGTACCAACAGTTCATTATTTTTATTGCTTTTATATGGCTACTAGAGGCCCGGTGCACAAATTTGTGCACATTGAAAGGAAATTGATTAGAAGAAATATTTTAGAGGCCGGGGAGGGACCTCGGGAGGTTGGCTCCAGGGCATGTCTTAACATGATACCATCTCGCCCAGTCCCGATCAGCCAGACCCCAGCAGCAAGCTAACCTACCAGTCGGAGCATCTGCCCCCTGGTGGTCAGTGAGCGTCATAGTGACTGGTTGAGCAGTCAACTGAACGGTCGTCGGACACTTAGCATATAGGCTTTTAGATAGATAGATAGATAGATAGATAGATAACACAAATATCTACTCACCTGTTGATATTTGGGTTGTTTCTAGTTTTTGGCTGTTACAAATAAAGCTACTGTGAACACTTTTGTACAAGTCTTTGTATGGATCATATATATCCTCTTACCATAGAAATTCCTAGAGTGATATGAGTGGGATGGCTAGATCATATGGTAGGTAAATGTTTAACTTTTAAAGAAACTGCCAAACTATGTTTTCAAAGTGTTTGTACTAATTTGTTTCCACCAGCTGAGTATGAGAAAGTTCCAGTTTCTGTACATCCTAGCCAACACTTGGTATGGTCAGCCTTTTTAATTTTAGCTATTCTAATAGGCTTATAATGCTATCTCATTGAGATTTTAATTTGCATTTTTCCAGTGACCTGTGATGTTGAACATTTTTTTCATGAGCTTATTAGTCACTTGTATATGTTCTTTGGTAAAGTGTTAATATATTTTGCTCATTTTAAAAATTGAGTTGTCGCCGAAACCGGTTTGGCTCAGTGGATAGAGCGTCAGTCTGCGGACTGAAAGGTCCCAGGTTCGATTCCGGTCAAGGGCATGTACATTGGTTGCGGGCACATCCCCGGTAGGGGGTGTGCAAAAGGCAACTGGTCGATGTTTCTCTCTCATTGATATTTCTAGCTCTCTGTCCCTCTCCTTTCCTCTCTGTAAAAACTCAATAAAATATATTAAAAAAATAAATAAATAAATAAATAAATAAATAAATATTGAGTTGTTTAATTTCTAAAGGTTGAGTTTAGAGAATTTTCTTATGTATCAAGTTCCTTTTCAAATATATAGTTGGCAAAGATTTTTCCCAATTGTGAGTTTTTTTCAGTTTCATGTGTCTTTTGAAGAAGTTTATGAATTTCTGCACAAATGTCTGCTTGGCTTTTGATTGTGATTGTATTAAACCTATTGGTAAATTGGGGTAACAAATTAATGTTGTTCTCTGGTGCGTGAACAAAGTATGTCTCTCCATTTAAGTCTTTTTTAATTTTAGCAATATTTTGTATTTCTGAATACAAAAAGTTTTCAGGATAAAAATCTTTCACATCTGTCAAATTTATCCCTCAGCCTATTGTATATTTGATGCTATAAATGATACCATTTTTTAAAACTTCAGCTTTCAATTTTTCATTCAACTATTCAGTTCAAAATACTAGTAGATAGTTTATATTTATACTGATCTTGTAGACTGCAATATTTCCCACTAAGTTCTGTTTTAGTGGCATGCCATAAATTCTGATATTTTATATTTCTTTTCATTCAGTTCAGAATACCTTATTTACTTTTGGATTTCCTTGATCCATGGATTATTTAGAAATGTTATTTACTTATCCAAATAGTTGTATATCTTCTAATTTAAAAAAAATTAAATAATTTTTATTTTTATTGATTTCAAAGAGGAAGGGAGAGGGAAAGAGAGATAGAAACATCAATGATGAGAGAGAATCATTGATCGGATGCCTCCTACATGCCACCCACTGGGGATCAAGCCCACAACCCCAGGCTTGTGCCCTGACCAGTAATTGAACTGTGACCTCTTAGTTCATAGGTTGATGCTCACCCACTGAGCCACACCAGCCAGGTGCCAAAATGTTTTTGTTACTGATTTCTAACTTTATTACACGGTGGCTTGAGAACATACTTGTTATGATTTGAATCCTTGTAAATTTATAAAGTTTTGTTTTATGGCCCAGAATATGGTTTATCTTGGTAAATGTTCTGGGTACACTTGTGAATAATGTATATTTTGCTGTTGTTGGGTGGAATGTTTTATAAAGGTTAGACAGGTCAAGTTTGTTTATGTCCTTGCTGATTTTCTTTTTTTAAATATATTCTTTATTTATTTCAGAGAGGAATGGAGAGGGAGAGAGAGATAGAAACATCAATGATGAGAGAAAATCATTGATTGGCTGCCTCCTGTATGCCCCCTACTGGGGATCAAGCCCACAACCCGGGCATTGTGCCCTTGACCAGAATCAAACCCGGGATCCTTCAATCTTCAAGCTGACACTCTATCCACTGTGCCAAACTGGCTAGGGCTGCCCTTGCTGATTTTCTGCCTACTTGTTCTAATTAGAGGTTAGTAAAATCTCTTGATTATAATTGTAGATTTGTATATTGTTCTGAAATCTACTTGGTGTGATATTAATAGAA
This sequence comes from Eptesicus fuscus, assembly GCF_027574615.1. Classification (NCBI taxonomy): domain Eukaryota; kingdom Metazoa; phylum Chordata; class Mammalia; order Chiroptera; family Vespertilionidae; genus Eptesicus; species Eptesicus fuscus. Next base: position 45,494,579 of record NC_072490.1, on the reverse strand, counting down.
CTCCAGCTTTCTTTTGACTAGTGTTAGCATGGCATAGCTTTTTCATCGCTTTATTCTTAACCTATTTGTGACTTTATATTTAAAAACTTTTCTTGTAGGTAGCATATAGTTCTTGCTTTCTTAACCAATCAGACAAAATTTGCTTTTTAATTTACACCATTTACAATGAATATGATTGATATGGTTAGATTTGAATCTATTATCTTGCTATGTTTTCTATTTGTCCTATCTTCTGTTTATTTCCCTTTTCCTTCTTATCTGACTTATTTTGAACCAATAGAATATTTTTATGATGTCATATCTCCTTTGTGAGATTACTAGGTATAACACTTCATTATTTTAAGATTTGTAGTATAGTATACATTTTTAACTTACCGGATTACCTCTAGTGATATTATGCCATTTAATATATAGAATAAGAATGTACAATAGTGTTCTTATTTTTCTTTGCAGACTTTATATTCTTGTTCATGAGTTTTACATGTTATAAATTCCATAATACATTGTTATTTTTGTTTAATTTTTTAAAGTTTTAAATAGTAAGAAAAATTCTTGCATATACGTTCTTATATTGAACCTTTTCAGTGTTTTTATTTCTCTGCATAGATCAATATGGTATAATTTTCCTTAGAGCTGAAGAACTTCCTTTTAACATATTTTGTAGTTCAGATTTGCTGTCAATGCATTCTCTCAACTTTTGTGGTCTGAAAATATCTTTATTTTGCCTTCTTTTTCAAATGTGTTTTTGCTGGATATAGATTTCTAGGCTGTCCCCCTTTTTCAGTATTTTAAAATGTTGCTCCACTGTCTTTTTACTTGTATATTTCCAGTAAGAAGTATGTCATATTATCTTGGTTCCTAGGTAGTTAGTTAATAAGTCTATTTTTCTCTGGCTCTTTTAAGATTTTTCTCTTTATCGCTAATTTTGAGTTATTAGATAATAATATGCTTTGGTATAGTTTTATTTATGTTTCTTGGGCTTTTACCTCACTGAGTTTCTTGATCTTGGATATACAGTTTTATAGTTGTCATTAAAGTTGGAAATGTTTTGGCCATTATTTTTTCAGGTTACTTTTTCTGTCCTCTGTCCGTCCCTTCTTTCAGTTACTCATGTATTAGACTGCCTGAGGAACTACAGCTCACTGATGCTTTTCATGTTTCTTATTTACTCTTTTTATTTAATTTTGGAGAGTTTCTATTGCTATGCCTTTAAGTTCATTTATCTTTCCCTCTGTATTGTCTAGTCTGCCATTAATTCCATTTGTTATTTGTCATCTCAGACATTGTAGTTTTTATTTCTAAAAGCTTGGTTTGTTTTTATGTCTTCCATGTTTCTGCTTGAGATAATATCTGTGTCGGTTCGGAGTTGGTTTCGATGATTATCTCATTATTATGGGCCATGTGTTTCTGCTTCTTTGCATGCCTTGTCTTAGGTAAGATGCTAGACTTTTACCTTGTTGGGTATTGGATATTTTTGTATTCTTATACATCTTCTTGAGCTTTGTTCTAGATTGCAGTTAATTTTGTCAGGCCCAAAACAGTGCTCAGTCTAGAATTAATTATTCTTCACTACTGAGGCAAGACCTTCTTGAGTACTCTACCCACTGTCCCATGAATTATGAGTTTTTTTCAGTCTGGCTGGTGGGAACAGGCATTGTTCCCAACCAAGCCTGGGCACTGTTCCATTTGATTATTTCTTATGGTTCTGTGCTTTGGGTAGTTTCCTCATATGCATGTACTAACCAGTTCTCTGCTGAATCTTTCAGGGGAGCCCTCTGCAGATTTCTTTCTGTACAGGGGTTTTTCTTTCTATGCTATTCTCTTTGTAATTCTCTCCTAAAGTTTGGTTTCCCCAGACTGTCAGCTCAGAGTTTACCAAGCTCCCCCTCTGCTCCCTCTTTCTATGCTGTGGCCTAGAAACATTCTTGGGGCAGTAAACAGGCAATCTCAGGCTAAGGGCTCAATGCATTTGTTTTCCGTCTTTAGGAATCATTGCCCTGCACTGCCTGGTGTTCACTGTCTTCAAAAATCATTGTTTCTTATCTTTTATTTGGTTTGTTTTGTTTTCATTTTATGTGAGAAGGTAAATCTGGTCAATGTAACTTGATCTTGACTAGAAGCAAAAAGTCCAGCAATATGATTTTAACAAGCCCTCCACGTAATTCTGATACATGTTAAAGTTTAAGAACCATATAGATATATAAATTTAATGTTAGGTGATTATTCACTAACATTATAAATCATTCGCCATGAAGACAGGATTATATGAGTCAGTAAATCTAATTTTTGGAGAAAAAAACACTTTTGTTTGTAAATCCTCTCATTTCTATGTTTTTTAATTTTTTTTATTGATTAAGGTATTACATGTGTACATATCTTCCCATTGCCCCCCTACCCCACTCCCATACATGCCCTCACCCCCCAGTGTCTTGCGTCCATTGGTTATGCTTATATGCATGCATACAAGTCCTTCGATTGATCTCTTATCTACCCCCTCTTCCCAACCTTCCCGCTGCAATTTGGCAGTCTGTTTGATGCTTTACTGCCTCTGTATCTATCCTTTGTTCATCAGGTTATAATGTTCTTTATTATCCATAAATGAGTGAGATCATGTGGTATTTTTCTTTCATTGATTTCTGTGTTTTGTAGCATTGAAAATATGTCAAACATTTCAATTACTGTAAGACATTTCAAACATGTGTACAGATGGGAGATTTGGGCAAGGAGAGGAAGAATTTGTAAAATGACCTTATTTCATTAATGTTGCTATGGTACAAAGTTGTCTTTTAGCTTTAACCTATCTAATGATTTCTCTAGCCATGAAACTATTATAAATGTTAGATGGTAAATACAAATCTTAGTAGAATTAGTGGCCTCAAGATATATTCCCATTATAAAATCATTCTGCTTTAAAGAATTCAGAAAAAAAAACAGAGTACCAGTTCTTCTGGAAGTTAGGAATGTGATTGCTATGAATCCTTTGAAGGAAACTAGTCAAGGAGTTATATTCCTTGTTTTTAAAAAGTTTCCTGCCAGAAACTAAAACAGGTTAAGGGGGAATATTTTAAATTAGGGAAGTAGGTGAATGTTGACTTAGTCAAGTCAGGCAGACTTTATACTCTTCCACGTTAGCAGTGTTTACCCAAATTATTAAAAAGCAAATAAAACCCTCCTAGGAAAGATGAGGGCATAGATCCAGTTATACAGACTTTCCCACAATATCAAATGGAATAAACAAAACTTTTAAAATAAAGAACTAGTAAAAGGCACTGAAACTAGGGGCAGGTCTTAACCTCATGGCAGAGGCTTAAGTGTCTGAGAAGTAACAGATTGGGCAAAACCGAAGACTCAGGGAATTCGCATACCACTCCCCTCCTGGGAGAGAAAATGGGTGGATAAGACTCTTCATAGAAGCACAGATACTCTTTCACTATTGCAGGTAAATAACAATGTCCAGAGAACGTGAACTTTAAACAAGATCAGTGATAAGTTGTCAGATAATGAGATAAAAATGGAGTTTACAAAGGTTGGGGTGGGGTGGGGAATAAGGGCAAAAATTACACTATTATACAACAAGTGGACTAGAAACAGCTGAGTAATTCTTGCAGAGAACAAAGGAAATGACATGGATTAAATTGTTTAGAGGATCAAATGGGATATAAGTACAATGCTTGGCAGATAGTAAGTGTTCAATAACATTTATTGTTGCTAGTAAATATTAGCACTATTTTAGAACACATACTTTCAAGTGCTTTGAAAATGTCAAAAGAAGTTTTACAGTTTACTTAAGAAGCTGCCCAAGGTCTAATTTGAATGGGACATAAACAATCAACAAAAACATTACATTATTAAATTTAAAGGACTGGAACAAAAATACACAAAAGATGTGGTACATTTATACAACGGAATACTATGCAGATGTAAAAAAGAAGGATCTCTTACCCTTTGAGACAGCAGGGACGGACCTGGAGAGTATTATGCTAAGCGAAATAAGCCAGTCAGAGAAAGACAAGTATCACATGATCTCACTTAATATGTGGAATCTAATTAACAAAATAAACTGATGTATAAAATAGATCCAGAGACATGGAACAGACTAACAAATCTCAGAGAGTAGGGGGTGGAGGGGCAGTGGGAAGAGATTAACCAAAGAACTTATATACGTATATGCATAACCCATGGACACAATAGTATGGTAGAGGCTGTGTGTGTGTGTGTGTGTGAGAGAGAGAGAGGGAGGGAGGGGTTAATGGGGGGAAAAAGGGAACATCTGTTATACTTTCAACAATAAAGATTTTAAAAATTGGATGATGAAAACATATCCCTAGTGTAGTGTGTTATTTATGAGCTTTAACATAACATGCTTTAACATAACATTTTCCTCAAATTTGTCAGGATTAAATGAAGTATAGGACTTAGTACATGACAAGTGATTAATAAACAATAGCATTTCCCCCCTTCTGGGACTCAATTTTCTCATTTTAAAAAATAAGAAAGCATTATTAAGTATAATGGTTAAGGGTACTGACATCAGAAGACATGGGTTCTTATCTCAGTTCTGCTTATTATCTGAGACCTTGGGCAGGTTACTTAACCTCTCTGACCCTGACTTTCCCTATCTTTACCATAGAGACATTTTAGTTGGCCATTGACATCCTGTTTTATAACTTCCATTGGCCACTTAATAAGTAGCACCTCTTAAATGGAAATCTGAAAAATTATTTTATCTTTTTATTTTTGGTTTAGGATTTAGAAGCTAGAGGTGGAGGTCAGAGTTTTTTCCATCTATTTTACTTAAGTAAAGAGAAAACATGAATGAAAATTTAGAAGAAGGCGATTCATTTTCATTTGTCTTGAGAAACAGAGTCAGTTTGAAATTGTCTTAAGGAATTCTATATAAAACTGAAAAAATTATTTTAAGGACTTCTATATAAAACTGAAAACATAAAGGCTACTTAAAGACTACAGATTTTTTTTTTTTTAAATCTAGCAAGCTTCCAAAATGCAATTTTAAGTTACTCAACTGTTAAGCAACTCTTCACATGTATCTCCAGTACAAAGGAAGGTTCTTCTCAAGGGAGACAGTCTGTAATTGCATTTAACAACAACAACAACAAAAGATTAACTAGGAAAATGTGGGGGTCTCTCAGGTAATTGCGAGTCTTTAAGTTATTACAAAATAAATAGTATTTTGCTTCACCCCAGTAATAAACATTTCTATTAAATTGCTTAAACAGTTTAAAAGTGTAAGTGCAGAAAACAGATTGCTTTCCCTTTGCATTTTCTTGGTGGTGTTCTTTAAATGTTGTATATTTAATTACATTTAATTTTTGGAAAGTTTTAAAAAAGGCAGGATAAACTCATTGTAGAGTCCAAAATAGCTTTATCTTATATGCACCTGAATAAAGAAGTTTTTGCTCTGGATTGCCCAGGGTCACTACTGAGAAATGAGTTTCTAAAGGGTAGTTCTACCAAATGGAGCTTTACTTAACAGGCTGTCAACAATACAAAACAGCTTACTCTTTTTGAACTTTGCAGGTTTTTCTTATTCAACCCCATTCTGCAGAATGCACCAGTTGGAACAAGCAACTACAGAACACCTAGAATGCCACTGTTAGGAAAAAAGATTAAATCTTTATCCTGGCAATGGGTCTAATTTCTCTCCTAATTTATCATTGTGAATTTATGAAATGTAGCAAAGCAAAAGCAAAATTAGAATATCTGGGCTAGTGATCAGTGAGGGAAACAAAGGGAGATTTAAATATTACTTTTTAAAAAAGATTGATGCTTCCAATTTTCTCCATTACAAACAATTCTGTAATGAACTTCTTACAAGTAACACATAGCAAACTTGAGGGAAATTTTCCTTACATCAAATTCCTGGAAGTGGAATTTTTGAATCAAAGAGTATACATGTTTCACAATTTGACAGATAAGTTAAATAAGTTATTTTACAGGCATACAATGGAATGCAGCCCTTAAAAAGAATGAGTTAAATCTAAAGTACTGATATTTTTAAATGTCCACAGTATATTATTAAATCGTAAAAGGAGTTACTTCACACTGTAAAATCCCATTAACATTTATATAAAGATGTTAGTATTTCAGAGAGGAAAATCTGGAAGAATATATGTCAAAGACTGATTAACTCATTCATCAAATTTGAAGATTACTTTTTACATTATGTAAGTAGTGCATTGGTAAATTCATCTTGTAAAAATAAATTTAATACAGATGCACAAACACTGTACCAAAATGTTCAAAAAGTTTTATTCATAAAAGCCCAAAACTTTAAACAATCCAACGCTCATCAACTGGTGAATGAATAGAAAAATTTGGTATCTCCACACAATGGAATACTACTTAGCAATAAAAGAAAAATAAACTATTGATGTATGATATAACTTGGATTAATCTCAAAATCATTATGCTAGGAGAAAGAAGCCACACACAAAAGACCACATGATTTCATTTATATGAAATTCTGGAAAGGGCAAAGATACAGTGTTAGCAGATCAATGGTGGGCTCGGGCTGGAAGTGAGGATGACTTATGAAGGAGTATGAAGGGACTTTTGGGGGGCAATAGATATGATTGATAGCATGATTCTGGTGTTGGCTACATTACTATATACATTTGTTAAAGTTTATCAAATTGTATATTTAAAATAGGTGAACTTTATTGCATGTAAATTTAATACATGTAGATTTTTTTTAAATACCCACTTTTATTTTTATTGATTTCAGAGAGGAAGGGAGAGATAGAAACATCAATGATGAGAGAATCATTGACCAACTTCCTCCTGCAGGCCCCACACTGGGAATTGAGCCCACAACCCGGGCATATGCCCCTACCAGGAATCGAACCGTGATTTCCTGTATCATAGCTCAATCACTGAGCCAGGCTGGCTGGGCTTAATAAAGTGGATTTTTAAAGTACAGATAAAGCTCTCTTTTGACTACCACTCCCAAACCAGGTTCCCTCAGGCTCTGGGAAGGCTCCCTCCTCTCTCTATACAGGTTAAACAGGTAACCACTAACTATCACTGTTACAGATTCTACTTCAAAGTTCTTGTGCATTTACACATACACCCGGGGAAATCTACACTTTTATATTACTTTACAGTACTGTCATTATTTGGATTTTTCCACTAATTGTATCTTGGAGATCTTTTCATTAGAATTTATAGTTCTACATCATTCTAATTCTTGATAGTATCCCATAGAATAGATATACTATAGTTTATTTACCAACCCTCTATCATTTAACCATATATGAGTGTCATGGTGTGCCAAATCCAGGGATCTGGATGCACTTATCAGGCGGAAGGGTCTCGCTAAAGTCTGACTGGAAGTGACAAAGCGAGGCATTGCGGGACTTTGTCCCCCAGTACGCCTTGCTAATGAAATATAAAAACGGACTAGCCATGGCTGGGTGATTCAGTTGGATGTTGTGATTCATCAAAAAGGTTGCGGGTTCAATTCTCATTCAGGGTTCATACCTAGGTTGTGGATTCATCCCTGGTCAGGGCGCTTACCAGGGAGGCAACCCACGGATGGACATTTCTCCTACTGATGTTTCTCTCTTTCCCTCTTCCTCTCTCTCTCTCAAAAACAAAACAAAACAAAACAACACACACACACACACACACACACACACACACCTTTGGGTGAGGATTAAAAAAACACACACACACAAAACAGACTAGAGTCCTGCCTTTTGGTTTGTTTTTAAAATTTTTTTTTTTTTTTTGCCGAAACCGGTTTGGCTCAGTGGATAGAGCGTCGGCCTGCAGACTCAGGGGTCCCAGGTTCGATTCCGGTCAAGGGCATGTACCTTGGTTGCGGGCACATCCCCAATAGGAGGTGTGCAAGAGGCAGCTGATCGATGTTTCTCTCTCATCGATGTTTCTAACTCTCTATCCCTCTCTCTTCCTCTCTGTAAAAAATCAATAAAAAAAAATATTTTTAAAATTATTTTATTTTTTGGTTAACAACTTTGCCATACAATTCCTCATTCAAATTTTGTAATTCACTAGTTCCAGTAATTCATACAGCCATGTAACCATTACCACCATCAATTCCAGAACATTTTCATCACCTCAAAAAGAAACCCTCCACCCTTTAGCTGTAATCCCCAAGCCTCCCATCCTTCCTAGCCCCAAGCAACCACAAATCTGTCTCCATAGATTTGCCTGCTCTGAACTCTTCATACAAATGGAATCATAGAATATGTGGTCCTTTGTGACTAGATTTTTTCCCCACTTAGTATAAATTTCTCAAGGCTTATCTAGTTTGTAGTATATGTCAGTGCTTTATTCCTTTTTGTTGTTGAATAATATTCATTGTATGAATGTACTACATTTTGTTTACTCACTAGTTGGACATTTGAGTCATTTCCACTTTGGGCTACTATATCCTACATAATAAAAGGGTAATATGCAAATTAACCATCACTCTGCTACGCCCACGATTGGGCCGGAGGGAGGCACGGGGGGAGGGACTTGGGGTGGCCGATTGGGCCGGCGGGAGGAGCGGGGGGCGGGGACCGGGACTTGTGGTCCCCGCCCCCCGTGCCTCCTGCCGGCGCAATCGGCCGCCACGCCGCTGAGCGGGGACCGATGGGGCCGGCAGAAGGCGCGGGCGGCGGGACTCTGGGTGACCAATCACGCTGGCAGGAGGTGCGAGCTGCGGGGACTCGGGGTGGCCGCTGAGGGGGGACTGATGGGGCCAGCGGAAGGCGCGGGCGGCGGGACTCTGGGTGGCGGATCGCGCTGGCGGAAGGCACGGGCAGCGGGGACTCACGAGTCCCCGTTCCCTGCTCCTCCCGCCGGCGCGATCAGCCGCAGTGCCGCTGAGCGGGGACCGATGGGGCTGGCGGAAGGCACGGGCGGCGGGAGTCTGGGTGGCCGATCGCACCAGTGGGAGGCGCTCTGATTGGCGGGTGGCCAGAGCCAAGGCCTGGGTCCCAGGTGCTAGAGGAAAACTGGTGCCGGTGGAAAACTGGTGCCGGCAGCCAGGTGAAGGAAGGTCTATTGCACGAATCTTCGTGCAACGGGCTTCTCGTATATATATAAAAGCCTAAGAGACCTTCACTACTGGATGGTAGCCATGACATACACTGACCACCAGGGGCAGACGCTTAACACAGGAGCTGCCCCTTGATGGTCAGTGCGTGTGCCCACAGCCAACCTCCCATGTCCCCTGCCCCAACCTCACCTGGCCCCCTGATTGGGCCAGTCAGCCAACCTCCCGAGGTCCCTCCCCACAACTGGTCAGATTGCTGGCCAGGTTGAGGGTCCCCACCCATGCACGAATTTGTGCACCAGACCTCTAGTTATGAATAATGCTGCTATGAATATTTGTGTACAGGATTTTGTATGGACATACGTTTTCATTTCTCTTGACTATATACCTAGGAGTGGAATTGCTGAGTCAAATGGAAAGTCTATGCTTAACTTTTTGAGAAACTGCCAGACTGTTTCCAAAGTTCTTTTACCATTTCATGTTTCCATCAGCAGTGTATGAGGGTTCTGATTTATCTACATTCTTAACACTAGTTATCTTTTTATTTTAGCCACCTTATTTAGTATCAAATTGGTATATCACTGTGGTTTTGATTTGCATTCTCATAACTGATCGTTTATTTAAACTTCCTTTTAAAATTTTTATCTTTATTGTTGAAAGTATTTCAGATGTCCCCTTCTTAAAGGTTTTAGACAAGTGGGCAAAAGGGTTGTCAATAGGTAATATTAAAAGTCAAGTCTTAACTATGAAGAGCGGTTTTGATTCTTTGAGTGGGAGTGATTTATCTAGTCAGTCAAGAAAGTACTTCCAAGGGAGTTAAAATTGAAACATCTTTAGAACGGGTGAGCATCCTAAACTGCTAAAACAGTTGGGGTCTATGTGGGAAGTGGCGTAGATTACCGGGAACTTGTTTTTTCATACATTTTTTTCACAAGACGTATGCCTTATTTTGAATCAGGAAAACATTAAGATCATAAATATTTTTAAAGTGAGAAGGCTTCCCACTTCCTCAACATAAGGAATCAATCTTACATGCTTCTGGGAGACAGTAAAAGTAAGCCTTCCTTGTTGGCTTCTCTTAAAAGCTGAATAATTGCTGAAAATAGGAGTTCTCTTGTCTTGACCTAGGATTAGGGATCTTCAGTATGACCTCGCCTGGGGGGTTGAAGCGGCTAGAACTAGCTTCCTCAGCGGTTGCCACAGGCTCTCCGCCAGCTCGTCGTCCACTAGGGAATGAGTCTGGTCCAGCGCGTGCAACGTGTTCGTTGGTGGGACCGGGGAATCCCCAACACGCGTTGCATTGGAGGACGACGCCCAAAAGGCATAAAGAACGGAAGTGAACTACCTCCTAACCCACAATGCACAACCCACCTTTCCGGAAGCAAGGGTTGTAATCTCCAGGATGCACTTATCAGGCGGAAGGGTCTCCCTAAAGTCTGATTGGAAGTGACAAAGCGAGGCATTGTGGGACTTTGTCCCCCAGTACGCCTTGCTAACTGGCCTCGCCCGGTTCCTGCAGCCACGTCCCGGAGGTGGCGGCGACTGGAGATGCACGTCAGCAAAGCTGGCCGCTCGGTACCATGCGCAGGCGCAGTAGCTCGGGCAGCACCGGAAGCGCAGGGGGATGGGCCGGCGGTGACGCGATTCTGTCCGCGTTGGAGGGGCCGGGCCGCTGCCGGAGTCGCCGCGGCTGCCGAGTGACGTGGCACAGCCGAAGCCTTAACACTAGAGCCGGAGCTGCCGCGGCAGTCGTCGAGCAGGTCCGCGCCCCGCTGATTCCGGTCCCGGAGCGTCGCCCGGCGCGCCGGCTAGCGAGCCGCCCTCTTTCTTCATTAGCTCCTCTCCTTCTCGCTCAGTTTGCCGGGAGCGTGAAAATAGAAGGCCGGGGGAAGCTCCAAACCCCTTCTGCTCCTGCCCATCGCGAGTGCAACTACCGCCATGGGCCTCACCATCTCCTCCCTCTTCTCCCGCCTCTTCGGCAAGAAGCAGATGCGCATTTTGATGGGTGAGTGAGCGACCGAGAGCTGAGCCCGAGCCCGGTGGGGGTCGGGGAACGCCGGTCTCTGCGGTTGCGGCGGCGGCGTCGGGGCCTGGTTTTGCCTCATTTCGCCGTGGTGGGGGAGGGGCGGCGGTTGGGGGTCGGGAGGAATTCTTAAGGGGGAACAATGGGGTGAAGGGTGGGTGGTCGTCCCAGACCTGTCCGAGAGGCCCTGTAGCGGCGTGGGCAAGGTTTCCTCGTCCTGCGTTTGGCTTCCTCTCCTTGATCTTATTGAAAGGCCAACGAGATTGGGCGGAGATATGGGGGCAGCGACCTGGGATCTCGCAGAGCCTGGAGAGATACCGGCGGGGCCCCTTCTGAGAGTGCGATCTGGCTCCCCTCTTCCCCGGGTGGGTGTGGGCAGCGGTCGGGAGGAAGGCAGAGCGACTCCAGCCCTCCCCCTCCTCCCCCTTTCCGCCCGTGTACACACTGCACACTCCATTGGTATGTGAGCGAGCGGTCGCCGAGAGCCCGGAGCTGGCCGGGGCGGAAGTGGCCGGGCTCAGCGCGGTGGCACGGGAGCACCCCGGGTTTCAGGAGAGACCCGGGTCCTCTGTGCTCACTTCGCTAAACTTTGCTTCGCGCTGGGTTCCGCTTCATATTTTTTCTTTTCCTCGTTAGTAGCCCTGAAAACTGAGTTTTTCATGAATATGTTTCTTTGAGCCACTCTCAAACACTAAAAGTGTTTGATTCACTCTTTTTGGTTTTCAAACTGATTTTTTATTCGTAGTTTTAGTAGCCCAGCTGGCTAGGTTTAATGGGGGGAAAAACTTTCAGAAAGTAATTTTCTTAAGCCGATAACAAGTTTTCAGTAACTGAACTTTATGACGCTTAATTTTAGGGTAGCCTTAATAATTACAAAGGTGTTCTTTTTAAATTCTTCTGGGAAATAGGCGTTTGAAAACCTGCTTTTTTCAGTCATTTTTCGCCCATCTGAGGGAGGAGGGGCTTGTCATTTGAGTGAACCCCTTGGCCCCGTAGTACTGTAGGTAATCTGCATTGTAGCTAAGCTCCATGGACCCCAATAATGCTAAAAGGTGCCCCTCTAACTTTAAAATTGAAACTTGGTTCATTACCTTGTTTTCTAGAGAGTGGAAAGGGTAAAGGTTTTATTTTCAAGTTGTACCATTGAAAGTTTTCGAAAGCAAGGTTCAGTAATATTTCAAGGTGTATTAAGATTAAGGGTAAACACATTTGGTTCTTTTTTTAACTTCTCTGTTAAAATTCTAACTTCTTCACAATTCATGGAATAATTGTTAATGAATCACTCACAAAGGAGAATCAAAATATCTTCTCTTTCACAGTGTTTCTTGGATTTCATTTTTGAAGATGGAATTTAGGAGGACAAACATGTTATTTAGGCTTTAAAAGTCACTGAAAAATGGCAGTCTAAAAAAGTATCGGAAGTCAATGAGAGGACTTTGGACTGTGATAAATTAATTTTCAGCCTGTTCCTTAAAGAGATGAACTAGTACGACCTTGTATTCCTGGAAATGTATGTTTGGTCCTTTTCCTGAAGATTGTTGGAAGTAAATTGCTGTTCTTCATTTCCTTAATCTTTGTGATAGCTACAAGTTAAGAGGGAAAAGAATAGTAGAATTAATGCTATAAGTACTGTACTATTTTTACTATATTAGGGGAGCATTTCTTCCCCTACTCCTCAAAAATGATGGAAAGAAAATGGAAGAGGAAAAGTATTTAACTTTGTGCATTTGTGCAGGGCATAGAAGTAATGATTTGGCATTATTCATTTATTACTCAGGTTTGCTATTATTTTGTATTATAATTTCAGGATAATTAGGTTCCCTGATTAAAAATACTTCAGTCACAAGAACAACTTTTATGGTAACTCATCAGATGAAGTGTAACCCTATGATGGATAGAGAAATAGGTGATTTGGAAGTTTGATAATTCTTAGAAATTTTTGCTCAGTTTTTTGAGTGAAAGCATAAATAATAGTCAAGATGTCTGCCTCTGTTAAAATATTAGAATTAAAAAGATACTGGTTTGCCAAATTACTGTGGAGAATTTTAAATTTTATTCCTATATCCATTCTCCCAAAAGTTCAAGTAATTTAAAAAGGTGTTTGAAGTTACAGCTTGCAGTAAACTAGTTAAAAACAATATCAGATTTAAAGTAACAAACTAAGATTAACAGAAATCCGTCAATCATAGTAGTTTTTTCCCTGCAAGGAGAAATAACTCCTGTAACTAATACGAGCTTAAATTCAGAGTTTCCAACTTTTATCTCCTGTAGCCCTTCATTATGCTATTTTCCGTAGGGTCAACATAGCTTGATCTGATAATACGTAATTTCAGTAAATGATCCCCACGTTTTGTTTACATCTGAAAACCACCAATGTGTTCTTAGGGGAATTACTAATTCTATTCTTTGAACTTCAACTTCTTGACTGTTGAAAAGCTGAAAAATGTTGTTCTAAAAGATTGCTAATACCAGTTAAGTTCTGCTTTCCCTTACATTTTGACTATTGGGGGGCGGGGTGGGGGTGACCAGAGAGGTTTAGGAGAAAGGATCCTCTGATGGTCAAACTCTGAGTAATTAGATAAAATATTAATATAGTGTCCACCAGAAGAATCTAAAGGCAGAAATGGCAGTGTACAAATACTATTTGAGAGCTCTGGCATCAGTCTAGGTGTTTTTAATTTAAAAATTGAGATGTAATTCACAAAACATGTAATTCATCCCTTTAAAATGTACAGTTCAGTGGTTTTTAGTATATTCACAAAGTTGTGTAACAATCACTACTCTCAATTCTAGAACGTTTCCATCAGGCCAGAAAGAAACCCCATACCCCCAAAATGTCTGTCATTGCCCCATCCCCCAATTCCTCTTGCAACCTCTCATCTATTTTACTTTCTGTTTCTGTGGGTTTGTCTACTTAGAATATTTTGTATCATGGAGTCATACAATATGTGACCTTTAGTGTTTAGCTTCTTTCACTTAGCATCATGTTTTCTAGGTTTATCCATATTATAGCATGTATCAGTACTTCATTCCTTTTTATGACTGAACAATAATTCTGCTGTATACATATACTACATTTTGTTCAAATGGGGTTGTTTGATGGAAATGGGGTTGGTTCCACTTTTTGGCTATTACAAATAATACTGTTAGGAACATTTGTGAGTAAGTTTTTGTGTGGGCATATGTTATTTATTCTCTTGGGTAAATAAATACCTAGGAGTGGAATTGTTGGGTCATGTTAACTATGTTCAACATTCTGAGGAACTGCCAAACTGTTTTCCAAAGCAGCTATGCCATTTTACATTCCCACTAGTATGAGGGATTTAATTTCTCCACAAGATCCAAGGGTTGAATTACCTGTTCTCTATTATTCCTGTGATTCTGGGGGCATTACTGAACCTCAGATGCTTCATCTGAAAAATGGAGGGTTATTGTGGGGTTTAAATTATAAAAATGGATGGAATCACCTAGTGATATGGTTGGAACACAGTAAACATTCAATGTTAAATTATTATGAAGTTGTATTTCAAGCTTCTTTGTAAGAAAATTTGAAAGATAAAGGAAACAATAAAGAAAAATATCTGAAATTTTACTTTTTTTTCTTCCCAATTTTTTCCTTTCTGCATCTGTTTTTTTCCTCCAAGTTGAGATAATTGAAATCTAGTTTAATTTAAAATATAAATATTTCTTGCTGCCACAGTTTGGTAGACAAACTTTTTAATGGTTGACAAAGATTTTTGGGGTTAGTTTTGCTGCTGTTAACACTTTGGTCCAAGTGTGGGTCCAGTTAAGGAGAACAAGTAATTCCAGTGTATCTTTCAATACAGTGAGTTGTTTATGGGGGTGAGAGGGAGGGAGGACATAACTGGACTGTACAGATTAGAGTCTTATCTTGGCTAGTTAAAAATTGGTTATAGTTTTCATTTTGTGGAGAAGTCACATTGCCAAACATTGGAACATTAAAGAAGTACAAACTTAAGAAATTATTAAAATAGCACAATATTGTTAGACCAACATGAGTAAAGACCTGTATAATGATTTTTAAATGATGGTAAACATTAATGTGTGCATCTTAAATCTTCAATAGAAATATCTTTTTAAAAAACTTTTGGTTTGCATATATATATAGCACTATCATTTTGGGTTCAACTCAAAAGATATCTTCGTGATTTTAGAAACTTCTGTGTGGCTGCAAGTCATTTAAATATTGTCATAGTTTTTATTTTAAAAATAACTTGTGGTTGCTTAAAAATCCTTGTGGTTGCACTATTTTGTAAACTTCTTTAAAAAAATATATTTATTGATTTTTACAGAGAGGAAAGGAGAGGGATAGAGAGTTAGAAACCTCAATAAGAGAGAAACATTGATCAGCTACCTCCTGCACGCCTCCTACTGGGGATCGAGCCCACAACCAAGATCCATGCCCTCAACCGGAATCGGACCAGGACCCTTCAGTCGGCCAGTCAACGCTCTGTTCACTGAGCCAAACTGGCTAGGGCTGTTCTTTTTATAATGAAAGTTAACACGTGTTTATTGTGTTACCCAAAAAAAAAATCTAACAATATGGAAGTAGAATAGTAATTATGCATACAGGCAGGTATAAAGGTTTTATTAAAATAAAAATTAGATTACTAGAACTTAAAGTAGTTATATAATCATAGTTTGTTCTGGTTTTCTCCCATTCCTTGTCAAATTTTTGACTTTACATTGTTTTTAAATGGCAGTAATAAGGTTCATTTGGACCCCAATGAGGAGTGGCATGTGCCATAGTTCTCAAATTCTAACTCAAGTGTTTTTCCTAATCACCGTCTCAATTTCAAGTCTTCTGACTTGTACCTAATCATATTTGACTTAGTTAAAGGGGACTTTTGCTTTATTTTAAAGTTTGATCAGAATCACGAGTGGCATTTATGCTCTCAAGAGACAGCTTTTTTGAACAATGAAAAGATTATATGTTATTCCCATTTTCTGTATTGTTGCTGAAGATTTGTGTTGTTGTTTTTTTCGAGTTATGTTTTCAATTTTTTGGTAATGTTCCATACTCAAAAAACAAAACACTTCCTGGTAATAGTTGGTTTTTCTTATGTCCATGAGTGAGAGCTGAGAGTGGGCTGCTCACTCTGTCTAGTAAGTGTGTCAGTATTTTGGAAAGAATAAACCTGAATCCCAGTATGACGAAGTAGAGACCACAGTTTTATTAGAGGACACAGAAATAAGAAGGCTTAAGATGTCAGAGTTTCCAGAGAAATCTTAAGGCTACCTTTTTTTCTGCCAAGGGCCATTTGGGTATTTATAACATAATTCACGGGCCATACAAAATTATCAACTTCTGCTAAGTTAATGCATCCCTAATGCCTTGGAAGGGCCAGACCAAATAATTTTGAGGGCCTTATACGGACGTTCCCCATCCCTGCTTTATAGGAAGCAAAGCCGAAAGGGTAGGAGTATGAATTGCCTATAGCCTTTAGTTCTGTTTTTGAAGTAACTGATCAAAATGGAACTTACTTGCACAGGAATGTAGATTAGATAGGTGAGGTGATTTCTGGTTTTCTTTTAAAACTTAATAGGATTGGTTTCATGTGCCAAGTATTGCTTTGATTTAAATTTTTAAAAAAACATCTTTGCTTAAATCAGCACTCGGTTGAATTTCAAAATCTGTGGTAATGTGGAAATTCAAGTGGCCAAATGTGAGTGATATCCTTAAAACAATGGTACATTCAATGAGATTATTAGATACTGACCTTCCATTTATGAAGACTTGAGCAAACAATGTAGAATATGCAGGTTTTGAGAGATACTTAAAAATAAGCATTTAATTTGTTCTTCACTATCACTGTAATAAAGTGGTATGACTTCTTTTTAAAAATATATTTTATTGATTTTCCACAGAGAGGAAGGGAGAGGGGGAGAGAACTAGAAACATCGATGAGAGAGAAACATTGATCAGCTGCCTCCTGCACACCCCCACTGGGGATGTACCTGTAACCAAGGTATATGCCCTGGACCAGAATCAAAACTGGACCCTTGAGTCCGCAGGCCTATGCTCTATCCACTGAGCTAAATAGGCCAGGGCATGACTTCTTGTTTTAATATGATTTTTTTTTTCCAGAAACCAAGCACATTCTTCCACACTTGTATATGCCTCAAGGAAGCATTTTAAGAATTTAGACATGTGTTGGAGATGAATATGATAAAGTCATTTTACAACTCATATTAACCAGTCTTTTGTTCTCATTTCTGCACATTTGACGTTGAAATGAACGTAAGAGAGTAAAATTGGCCTTATCTTCCTTTGGAAGTCATTTAAAGAGATTAGGACATAGTATTGAATTTACTAATCTTAAAGTTAGTTCTTTATTCACTTGTTCTTATGTGTTCTCTGATTCAACTTCTAATTTGTGTTTTTTAAAATGGTAGGTCATAGAAATAATACAGACTTGAGTTGGAGATCATAAATTATCTGATCCAGTGTCCTTATTTTATAGCTAATTCCTCTGGCTTTAGTTTCCTAAAGTGACTTGTTTAAAGGCACTTGACTAGTTTGTGGCAAAGCAAATCTAGAAATTATTGCCTGAATCAGCCAGATACTATTTTCTCTTCACTACTACATGCTCTCTCTTTAGGTCTAGAAAGAAAAAGTGAAAAGGCAACACTTTTTTGTAGAAAGTGTTGCCTTTGGAAATCAGAAATGAGGTAATTTTATTTCTAACTCATTTGTGCCTTGTCCAGTCAAGTTGAGCTTTCAAACTATATATTTGTTGCAAAATAATTTCTTAGTGTGTGCTTTTGGTCTAGATTTAAAACCTGTGATGTCTTTTCTAGTTGGATTGGATGCTGCTGGCAAGACGACCATTCTGTATAAACTGAAGTTAGGGGAGATAGTCACCACCATTCCTACCATTGGTAAGAAAGTTTACAGGTGATTATTATAAATGAAATAGAATAGAGCTCAATTTTGAAACTGCCTTATATTTAAAGACTTTGTTTTTAGAGCAGTTTTAGTTGCACAGAAAAACTGGGAGGTATTCCAAATTATCCCTTCCCCCATTGTCAACATCACTCACTAGAGTGATACATTTGTTACAATAGATGAACCTACATTTTCACATCATAATCACCCAAGGTCCATAGTTTACCTTCGGGTTCACTTTTGGTGTACATTCTGTCTAAACAGATGTACAATAACATGCATTCATCATTATAACTCCTAGGTTTTTAAGTTTATTGATTATTTAGTGGGACTTAAAAAAAGCAATTCTGAGATAATTCCACAATAAAGGGGTTTATTTTCTTAATGACATTGTGCACAACAGTCTTTTTGGTTTTTCTCTTTGTAGGTTTTAATGTGGAAACAGTAGAATATAAGAATATTTGTTTCACAGTATGGGATGTTGGTGGCCAAGATAAGATAAGGCCTCTCTGGAGGCATTATTTCCAGAATACCCAGGTAAGGAATGATAGACATTTTTTATAACTTTTCTTTATAGGTTTCATGCTCTAAAATTTATGTTAATATTTACTGTTTAACTGGCTGTTGGTGTTTACTATATGAGTTGGCATTCTTCTTATCACTGCCATATTCATCAGTGAACTCTTAAGCTTTTGAGGCTAAGTTACTGAGGGTGGAAGAGTTACATAGCTGTCATAGTAATATTTTTAAGTATGTGGGTTATTCTCAAGATTGAATTAGCTGTTTCAGCAGTAGTTCTATTGGTTTCATTCTTAGTCTAGAAAGGAAGATATGTATAACTTTCTGTCATAGTTTTTTAATGAATGTAAGACAGTCGTTCTTCATTTACCCCAGTTAATTATTTACTTTACTAAAATACATTACAACCCTGGCAGAGTGGCTCTGTTGATTGGAGCATCGTTCCCTACACCAAAAGGTTTGATTCCCAGTTGGGGTGTGCACAGGAAGTTACCGATTGATGTTTCTCTCGCATTGATGTGTCTCTCTCTCTCTCTCTCTCTCTCTCTCTCTCTCTCTCTCTCTGTCTCTCAAAATCAATAAAAATAAATCCTCAGGTGAGGATTAAAAAATATTCTAAAGGAAAAAAAGCATTACAAAAATATATTAAGGTTAATCTGCCCTGTTAATTTGTAAGATAGTTTTATATTACTGTGTAGTGTATATAAATAACACATGGAAGAGTCATTAGAGCAGAAGTTCTTAATTTGGCTGCACATTAGAGTAACTTGGGGAGCTTTCAAAATCCCAAAATCCTGATCATAACTCCAGACCACTTGAATCAGAATTTCTGGGAATATAAACTAGGCATTAGTAATGCTTCTCAAACTTTAATGTGCCTATTCATTATCTGGGTCTTTACTAAAATACAGATCAATTCACTAGGGCCTGGCTAAGTAACACCTAAGGTTTCTGTTCTAGCAAGTTCCAGGTGGTGGTTCTGATGCTGCTGTTTGAGATCTTACTTTGCGGAGCAAGGCTCTAGTACAGAGTAATTCAACAGCAGCACTGTTGACATTTCAGGCAGAAAAATTCTGTTGTTGGGTGAAGGGAGAGCTCTCCTTCACATGGTAGGATCTTTAGCAGCATTTCTGGCTTCTACCTACTAGGTGCCAGTAGCAGCACCCTCCTTCCCCCCAATCCATTTGCAACAACCTAAATTGCTCCCTCGTGAAAATCACTGCTCTGGTCTTACTCTTATACGTAAGAAAACTGAAGCTTGGAATGACTTACCTAAGACTGGAGAGCTGGTTCTTGCTCTACATTTCTATTTAACCTGCTTCCAACTCTATTGTGTTTCCAAAGTAATGTGCGATGTTAACAAGCACTTCATATGTTTAAGATTTGTAGATAGCAGTTATTCTTGGTCTCCAGCTTATAACATTGTATACAAGTGAGGTACATTGCCACCAGGTGGCAGTGAATACCCTAGCAACCAGGTTTAAGTAGTATGTCCTGTTAAGTAAGTAGCTTGTTTATTTATTTAAAAATTAGAATGTTCCCAGCCGGGTTGCTCAGTGGTTGAGCATCCACCTATGAACCAGGAGGTCATGGTTTGATTCCCTGGGTTTCGGGCTCCATCCCCAGTAGTGGGCATGCAGGAGGCAGCCAATCAATAATTCTCTCTCATCATCGATGTTTCTATTTCTCCCATCTTCTCTGAAACCAATACAAATATATTGAAAAAATTAGAATGTTTTCTGTTCATTAGCATAGATGTGGTTAGAAAAGATATTTTGATGAGTCACATGCTTTAAAAATAAATCTTGTTTTGGAAATTTTCAAATATACGCAAAAGGAGAGAGAGTAACATAATAAACTCCCGTATATCTATTAATTAACTTAAATTATTAGGATATGGCTATATTTAATCAGTACTCCTCTAATGTACTTCACCTTTAGGATTATTTTAAAGTAAGTCATAGGTATTTCATTTAGGGAACATGTTTTTGAAGTAAAATTATGTGTGAAGTAAAACTTTGTTAATCTTAAGCCTTATAATTTTTAACCAAGGGTAGCCCTGGTTTTATCCCTAGATTTGTTTAGCATGTTTGGTAGTTTACTTTGAGATTTTTTTTGGGGGGGGGAGGGTACCAAATTACTTTATTTGAAGGAATGGTACAAATGAAAGACATGAATGAATGATTTGGTACAAGTTATAGAAAAGGGAAGGTAACTCCAACATGCATGTACTGCTTTGGTGACTTGTGGCTGTGGGAAGCCAGACTAAGGCTTAGCTCTCATCACCATCTCCCAGGGTGTGCTTATCAAAGAGATACCCTGCCATGCCCGTTTTAGGGGCCTCCCAGCCTGCGCAAGTTGGTTACAAGGTCTTAATTTGAGATTAGATCCATCCCTGACCTCTTTGGATTACCTTAAATCAAAAGTCCAAGTACTTCTTCCTAGGGACCTCATGCCTGCTGGAGAAAGCTTTATGTGTTACCTAATAATTACAGCTAAGCTGTTATAGCTAGATTTTATAGTTGAAAGAACTGCTGACCAGTTCTTTCAGCTATAAAATTTAAAAGAAACTAATTATGCCATGATTTTAACTTGTGTTAACAATCCAGGACACAGTGTTTATTGTAGTAAATTCCTCTTCCCTCACTAGATAATTCCAATTATTTTGTTCTAAACAATTAAATAAATATTTAGCCATTTAAGTAATCTTATAATAGCCAGACTTATCTTTAGAATTTTACTTTTCTACACTCTTGATTCTAGGCTGTCCAAGGAAGTTAATAACTTAACAATTTATTTCTAATAATTTTCCCTCTCAATCATATTATTTTGGGACTGATAGCATTACTTATATTTTAAAACAATAAAAATGGGTTGATAGTACAGAAAAAAAGTAGATCATTTTAGAGGTATTAACTCTTCTAGGGGGGATAATTAATAAGTAGTGCTGACATCTGAATTTGGGTATCTTTATACTATGGCATACTGGCTCTCATAGTACCAAAAGTTTTTTTCAAAGGTTAGGATGCTTAAAATGATTGTTTCCACCCGGCCAATGTTGCTCAGTGGTTGAGCATCAACCTATGAAGAGGAGGTCAGGGTTCTATTCCCTGTCAGGGCACATGCATGGGTTTCAAGCTCAATCCCCAATAGGGGATGTACAGGAAGCAGCCGATCTAGGTTTCTCTCATCATTGATGTTTCTCTCCTCCCTTACTCTCTAAAATCAATTTTTAAAAAATGTATGTAAAAAGGATGGTTTCTAACAGATATAAAGAAAATGGGTTTGAAAGTTGCTAGATCAAAAGGATATTGTGTCATTTAACAACCATAGCCTAAAATGACTATTAAGTACCCTGGCAAACTCAATGTAATACTTAGGAGTAAATACAAAGTGATGTAGGCCTTCGTCCTCCGTGGATTTAATCTAGTTACTTACATAAGTAATAACACAAGACAGTTTGTGATAAAAGTGACAAATGATCATAAATACTCTGTGATCAGGGTTGTGAGAACATTCAAAGTAATCACTTGTATTACTAGGAATATATTTTAATAAAGCTATAAAATTAATCTGCCCTCCAAGTTGAAAACTTATATTTTCCCATTTGAAATTTTTTAGAAAAGTCTTAATTCAACGAACTGCTTCCCAATTCCATTTCTTTTGTAGTATAAAATTCTAATATTTGTGAATATCTTTAAGAATAATTACTACCTTCCTTTTTATTAAGTATTTCTTGTTTGATCAAGTCAACCATGAATTTTAGATATATTTTGCTTAAAACTTCCTTACCCTGATTGAGTTGGTGGGCAACATTCTGGAGCAAGGCTAACTTCCGGATGAAGCATAGAAAAACTGCTGTAACGTGCCTCTTCCTCTTTTTTTTTTTTTAAACACTGTACTCCTTTCAATAAGTTCAGTTAGTAAGTTTATGAATCTTTGGCTTATTTTTTTCCTTTTGTCCCCACTTACAGCCATTTTGTTACTTAAACTTATCTGCACTTAAACATGCAAGGGCACAGGGAAGGAATAGAATGGGGTAATTTAGTCTTAGCGCAACTGAGAAAAGATTTCATTTGGTTAAGAGTGTCATTTCTTTTGATTTAAAATAAAATTTCAAATGTTGAAGTAAAAAATAGTGCTCAAATTTGTTTTCAGGACTTAGAGCCCTGTTCTTTTTCTATTTTTTAAATAATGGGACATTTTCTTCTCAACATTTACCTTTTGATATGGTTTTGCTGCTTATACTTGTGTTTCATATTTAGTGTGTCCTTTAAATTTAACTCATTTTCTTAAACAATTTTTTTCAGGGTCTTATTTTTGTGGTAGATAGCAATGATCGTGAAAGAATTCAGGAAGGAGCTGAAGAGCTGCAAAAAATGGTAAGAATTTTTTTTTTTTAATTTGTGATTTCCAGGATGCATTTTTTCCTAGGTAACAGTGGTGATGTTAGTGATTAGCACATTTTTAACTGTGATTAGATTACACAAATGATACTTTTCAGGGCAGAAAGAACTATCATCACAGGTTCTTTTTTTTTTTTTTTTAATATATTTTATTGATTTTTTACAGAGAGGAAGAGAGAGGGATAGAGAGTTAGAAACATCGATCAGCTGCCTCTTGCACACCCCCTACTGAGGATGTGCCCGCAACCAAGGTACATGCCCTTGACCGGAATCGAACCTGGGACCCTTGAGTCCGCAGGCCGACGCTCTATCCACTGAGCCAAACCGGTTTCGGCAATCATAGGTTCTTAAAGAATGCATATATGGACACAGACACCAGGGGGGTAAGGGCATGAGTGGGGTGTGAGGGGGAGAGATGGGGAGATAAGGACACATATGTGATACTTTAATCAAAAAAAGAATGCACATAAAAATCTATAGAGCTTTTTTAAAAAAAACACACAGAAGAGAAACTACTTCAGTAGGCTAGCTGTTTTTAGAAAGCCCAGCTTGTTTTTAGAATGCTCCATGACTGCTTTTGATGCATATCTCTGATTGAGGATGTTTACATTAGTCCAGTCTTTTATTTTATAGGTATAAAATCTGTAGTTTTGATACTTTATGGGAGGGATGCTGGTTCAGATTCCTTGCTCCTAAGGTCATTTGGTTTAGTTTTTTCTATATTGTGCCTACAATGTATACTTTGAAATGTTTGTAATAGTAACCATGATAAAGAATCCCGGAGAAGGTAGGATTTTGGTTGCCAGTGGCACCTTGGCCTGGCAATGTATTGAATTAATGTTATCATTTGTCTGTATTGCTAAAAAGCCAGGGCAGGGTGGGGTTGTTGAGGAAACTTGCCATGGTTTCAAATTATGGCCATAAACGATTACTGAAATGAAATCTTAATTCTCATTTATCGCTCCTAAAACAAGTGCAATCTGTAAAACCATTTTGTCAGTGTATGTGTAATTAAGTAACTGCTGTGGTGTTTTTTGTTTGTTTGTTTGTTTTTGTCTGATGAGTTACATATCACCCCTTCTACTCTTTTTGTAAATAGTTTTGAGATAAAAGTAACATACCATAAACTTCACTCATTTGAAATGCACAAGTTAGTGATTATTAGTTTACAAAATGTTAGAACCATTACCACAGTCTAATTTTAGAACATTTTCATTGGCCCGTAGAACACTTATTATTTATTCCCCATTCCTTTCCCCACTCTACCCTGCCCCCCAGCTCTGACATCCACTAATCCTCTTTTTGTCTCTATATACCTGTGCCTATTCTGGACATTCATATAATTGGAGTCATGCAACATGTGGTCTTTCGTTAATTTTTAAAATTTTCATTACTTTTCACTGAGCATAAGTTTTCAAGGTTCATATTGTATCATGTATCAGAACCTCATTTTTATGGGCTTTCTACTTTTGGTGATATTCTTGCGTTTTTTATGATATTATTAATACCCTAATCATTGTATTGTTGGCCCACTGTTGTCTAGTCCAGCTGGCTGGAAAGGATAAAAGTCCAAAAAGAATCATTATCTAAATAGTTCTACTATTAAGTACCATAAGATCCTGTCATAAATATTTATTGCCATACGTGTTTCTTGTCCTTGCCAGTCTTACCTTCAGTGGATGATCATGAAGGCTGAATAAATGTTTTACCTTAATGGAGTATAGCATGATTGGCTTGAAAAAGTTTTGCTTTACTTGAAGGCATATAATTATTTGCTCAGGATTTAAAAACTGAAGGATAAGATCCCACTTTTGGGAATATATCCTAAAATCCCTGAAACACCAATCAGAAAGAATATATGCACCTCTATGTTCATAGCAGCATTATTTACAATAGCTAAGATTTGGAAAGAGTCCAGATGCCCATTAGAGGAATGGATTAAAAAAAGCTGTGTTACACCCTAGCCAGTTTGGTTCAGTAGATAGATTGTCAGCCTCCGGACTGAAGGGTGCTGGGTTTGATTCTGGTCAAGAGCATCTGCCTCAGTTGCAGGCTCGATCCCCCGGCCAGGTTGGGGCATGTGCCGGAGGCAACCAATGGATATGTCTCTCACATTGTGATGTTTCTCTCTATATATCTCTCCCTCTCCATTCCACTCTCCAAAATCAATGGGAAAATATCCTTGAGTGAGGATTAACAACAACAACAAACCTGTTACATTTACATAATGAAATATGCAGCTGTAAAAAAGAAGGGTCTCTTACCCTTTGAGACAACATGGATGGAACTGGAGACTATTATGCTAAGTGAAATAAGCCAGTCAGAGAAAGACAAATACCACATGACCTCACCTATTTGTGGAATCTAATGAACAAAATGAATTTACCAACAAAATAAGACTGGAGGATGGAGGCATGGAACAGACTGACATATCTCAGGGTGAGAGGAAGGAGGATGAGAAGAGATAAACCTGAGAACTTAAATACTTCTATGCATAGCACTTGGACACAGACAGTAGTTTGGATGAAGGTCTCGGGGAGTAGAGGCTGGGTGAAAAGGGGTATCAGGGGAAAACGGGAGGTATCTGAAATACTGTCAACAATAAAAAATGTATTTAAAAAATAGCAAAGGCATACTTACAAATAAAATATATATAAGTACTGGGGAAAAACCCACAACAACTGAAGGATAAGAGATTTAAGTTGTAGGAATACCATAACTTTATGTAGAGAAATTGGGTTGATATTTAATAATATATATAGGAAGACAGTGTTTTACCTAGTTGTTACAATAATTGAATTCCAGTTTTACAGTTGTTAATGTCTTAGCTTTTATTTTCAGCTTCAGGAAGATGAGTTGCAAGATGCAGTGTTGCTGCTTTTTGCAAATAAACAGGATTTGCCAAATGCTATGGCCATCAGTGAAATGACAGATAAATTAGGTCTTCAGTCTCTTCGTAACAGAACAGTAAGTATTTGGTTTATATGAACTTCTTGACTATTAGAATTATTAGGATAATTGTTTTAGCTAGTATTTAGTTTAAAAATTTATTCACTAGTTGTCCCCTTTAAGCAGATAATGAACACATTATTTTACTATAGTTTACTCTTGCTTACACAAATATGACCCCTTTCAGGCTTTATTTCATACTGTTATAAATATGTTCAGTTTTACTTTAAAAAATGCTGATACCTTCTTCATTTTTTAAACTTTTAATAAATATTTGTTAAGGATCCAAAGATTTAAATATCTTTATTTTACTTAATGTTTGTTAACTTTATCCTCAAAATGTTTAGTATTGATAAATATGTAGGAAACTCCTATGTGTAAATTGTAATACTAAGAAATTATTGGTATTTTAAATTCTATATCTTTTAAATAACTGCAGCAAATAATTTGTAATTTGGTTTTAGGAGCCATATTTTAGATATTGTTTTGTATCGTAATATGAAAAGCTTGTGTGGTGCCTGGCTGGTATGGCTCAGAGGTTGAGTGTTGACCCAGGAACCAAGAAGGTTGCTGGTTGATTCCCGGTCAAGGCACATATCCAGAATGTGGGCTCAACCCCCAGTAGGGAGCATGCAGGAGGCAGCCTATAGATGATGTTCCTTTCTCATCGATGTTTCTAAGTTTTGAATTTAAAATTACAAGAAATATTCCCTCTCTAACAGCTTATTTTATACTAGAGGCCCGGTGCACAAAATTCGTGTGTGGGGGGGTGTCCCTTAGCCCAGCCTGCACCCTCTCCAATCTGGGACCCCTCAAGGAATGTCCGACTGCCCGTTTAGGGATCGGGCCTAAACGGGCAGTCAGACATCCCTCTCACAATCCAGGACTGCTGGCTCCCAACTGCTCGCCTGCCTGCCTGCCTGATTGCCCCTAACCGCTTCTGCCTGCCGGCCTGATCACCTCCTAACCACTCCCCTGCCAGCCTAATCAATGCCCAACTGCTCCCCTGCCAGCCCGATTGCCCCTAACTGCCCTCCCCTGCCGGCCTGGTCACCCCTAACTGCCCTCCTTTGCAGGCCTGGTCCCTCCCAGCTACCCTCCCCTGCTGGCCTGATCACCCACAACTTCCCTCCCCCGCAGGCCATCTTGTGTCCACATGGGGGCAGCAATCTTTGACCACATGGGGGCGGCCATCTTGTGTGTTGGAGTGACGGTCAATTTGCGTATTACTCTTTTATTAGATAGTATCCGCGATTTAAATATTGGCAAAACACAACGTGCAGTTTTATATGTAAACATGATATCACAAACTATTAGTGGGGCTTGTGCTTTACAATAGATTTTCATTAGCTTGTCAGCAAGGCAAATACTGTACTGTGGCAATAATGTAAAGACTGTTTGAGATGTTCCAGGCTGATTTAAATAAAATAAACTGTAAAGGGTACCAGTTTTCCATGCTATGATACAAATTTATGCCTTTTCCCAGCCTTCTGGGGTATTTGATATTCAAGTAATACTTGGCAACATTGTATACTTTCAGTGGTGTTGCAATGTAAGTCTTTTTGTATTTGTAATTTTTCATGGCAGTACATAGTTATTAGAGAAACGATTCATTGCCAGTTTTAAAAAGTAGAACTTTTTGGAATGCGTAAGACTAAAGATAATGAAATTATCTGAAAAGCATGTCTCTAAAAATATCAACAAGACCGTACTCTAAACATTTTGCCTCCTATATTCTGAACTTATTTTTAAAAAATGGGAAATAAGAGGGTTATAAGGAATAGGTGGGTAGTCTATTGGTTACTAATCTTCCCATGAATGTGCTTTTTAGATTAAGGAGTAGATAGTTGGTTAAATTTAATGTGTGGGTAGAAGTAGTAGCTTTAAATGTGAGAGGAGTTTTTTGAGAAGCAAGAATTATGAGAGAACTCCCAATATACAGTTACTGAGATCATTAAATATAAAAGTAATCATTTGAGATGTAAAACACTACTTACTCATTTATGTCTATGGCTTTATGTATTTTGTTTCCTTTGTTTAAAAAAATTGATTTCGGAGAGAAGGATAGAACATCAATGATGAGAATCATTGATTGGCTGCCTCCTACACGCCCCCTACTGGGGATGGAGCCTGCAACCTGGGCATGTGCCCTGACCGGGAACGGAACTGTGACCTCCTGGTTCATGGGTTGATGCTCAACCACTGAGCCACACTGCCAGGCTTATGTTTTCTTATTTTTTTTTCTGTACGTTTATGGAAACTGCTGACTAATACCCCTGAGCAATTGGGGGAAATAATTTTCTGATTCAGAAATTTTAAACTGTCTTATACATAGTCTCATGTTAATCACATATTTTCTTGTTTTTTTTTTCTTTGTAGTGGTATGTTCAAGCCACTTGTGCTACACAAGGAACTGGTCTGTATGAGGGACTTGACTGGCTGTCAAATGAGCTTTCAAAACGTTAAATGAAACTGGATATCTAATCAAGGACATGTTGGATAGAATTTGTCTAGGCTTGTTACAACAAAATTAGTTTGCATCTTGGTTATTAAACAGTATCTGGGACTGGTTTGGGCAGAATATTACAGCGTTTAAACTTATTTTGTTGCCAATTATTGTTTACCAAGTATAATGTTGCACTTTAGCAATATGCTTGGTTTTAAAGAAATTATCTTTAACTTGGAGGGGAAAAAGTGCCCTCTTTTAATTTTACTTCCCTTAAGCCTAAATGCCTGGACTTAGCTATTGTGACACCTTTAAATAAATCCGTTTTAAATGTTTTTTGAGCCCACAGAAAATAATGTTTTAAAGTTATCCCCTTGCTACTTTACTGATACCTTTATCATTCCTGGGACAGTCTGCTGATTTAAAAATAAAAATGTAGCATTCCATTTGTATTTATTTTCCTCCCTTGCCAAAAAGATTTTCTAATACTGCTTGTACCAGCCAGGGAAATGCTCCAAAACACTATTGAGATCTCTTGCACTGAGGAACTTATTACTCCTCCCCCCTCTCCCCCCGTTATGATTCCTGGCTTCCATCAGCCAAGCTTACCTTGGTGTGGTTTGGATTCAATAGCTAATTAGTTCTATGCTGGTAGCAAAGAGTTCATATGGAGATGATTTTTAATACCCAGCAGATTGTCTTTCTTTATATTGTATCTTTTTTATGTTGCATGTTGCTTTTGGTATCAGCCTGACTCTTTGCCCAGTATATGATAGTTCTGCTGATGTTTTATTGTTTATTGGTGAACATATCTTCATTAAGAGTTTTTGGAAAACTCATCAAACTCAAATGAATAAGTTTTCTTCATAACCCATTTGGAATTATTCCTAATAAAATGATAAAATATATAATTGTGTGTGTTCTTTTTGAGTTTTAAAGATGTTTGAAATGGATTTTCTTATTTAGTAAAGTTGATTTATATACTTGACACTGAATAATAATACAGATCCCAGTGAATTTTATTAATTGTTTAAATTGAAAATTAAGTTTGGGTTGCTATCGTGTGTATGACAGAGTGGGGAAGCAACTTTTAAAATTTAGATTTATTTGATAAAATACCATTTTTGACACTGTACGTAAGTGCTGTTTCATGGCAGAATACATAGACTGTTAGTGATGTTGCTTTTCTACATAGAAGAAAAAAGTTCACAGCACTTTTCTTTTTAGCTTTACAAATTTCGGAACTGCAGAGAGATTACATGTGACGTAAGTTTTTGTTAATAAGGCAATAAAGGTATATACCTCATTAACTATATTAAGTTATTAGGGACTCCACTTGGTAACCTTATAAATAACTTAGTTTTAGTCTATATAGTCTAAAGTTCTTTGTATTTTATAAACCTTGCTTTTTTATGATTCTTAATGGCTTGCATAGATTTTGGTAAATTTGTGGATTGAAATTTTATTTTCAAAACCAAACACATGCTTGTAAAATAATGTATAGTTTTGAATTGTTAACAACAACAAAAAGTCCTGGTTGAAGTGAAAAGAAATTGGAATTAAGCAGTTGATGATTGTCAAACAGGTTACTGGGATAAAGCCTGTGTTTAACCTGTCATTTTGATGTAAGTGCAACCTTCCTAGCCAGCCAGATGAGTTGTCTTCTCTCCACATAAGAAATGTATCATTTCTTGTTGGTTAAAACTAAGATCTAGTATATTATGTGTAGCTTTATGGAGCTCAAGAGATATTAGACTTCAGTAGGTTCAGTGTAGGATCACAGTTAAATACCACTGTATTAATTTTTAAAATTAAGCCAAGTAAGTCAAAGAAAGGGAGTAAAGAAAATTCATACAATGTCAATTGTGTTGTAAGGCGGTTCTGCTACCATTGTTGGAAATGACTGCATTAAGAAACTAAAATTGCTTAATTATCACGAAATGGGTTTTTAAAAAAGATTAGCAAGAGTTCACCCCTCCACCCCGCTTATTTTTTATTTTTTTTAAAGAAAGCATTAACTTGGTATGTATTTTACCCCGAAAATTTTACTTCATATTTTTTTAGTTTTTTAAATCAAATTGAGAATTTTTTTTTCCAAATAGGAGTAAACTTGGAAAAATGTGTAAATTAAGAGATAATACCTAAATGCTTTTCCCTATGTTTTTTTGTAATAGATCAAGCAAAATCGCTATCACTGTCCTAATTGTCATATGCAGTACTTTTTAAAAATATAATTTTTTTATTGATTTCAGAGAGAGAGAAACATCAATGATGAGAGAGAATCATTGATCGACTGCCTCCTGCACACTCTCTACTGAGGATCAAGCCTGCAACCTGGGCATGTGCCCTTGACCGGAATGGAACCCTAACCCTTCAGTCCGTAGGCTGATGCTCTACCAGTTGAGCAAAACCAGCCAGGGCCATATGTAGAACTTTTTATGAAATACTTTACACTATCAAGATTCATTTCTTGTCCTGGCTGGTACTTTCAATGGTTAGAGCATCTGCCTGCACACTGAAGAGTCTAAGGTTCGATCTCCAGTGATTTCCAGTCAAGGGCATGTTCCCAGGGTTGTACGTTTGATTCACCAGCCCTATTAGGGGCAAGTGTGAGGCAAAAAATCAGTGTCTCTGTTACATCGATGTTTTTCTCTCCCCTTCCCTACTTTGTCAAAAAATCAGTGGAAAAAAATATCCTCGGGTAAGGATTAAGAACAAAAAAGATTTAATGCTTACTGTTCACACAAGTGTTAAACTTAGTATTGGTCAATCAATAAGAGGTCTCTGTGACCTCTAGTATACATAGAACAATTGATTATATTCCTAGATTTAAAAAGTATTCTGGCAAATAATTAAGTATGTCAATAGAGAAACAAGAGGAATTGTAGTTCTCTTAAAGGCTGACTAGCAGCAGAGTTGAGGATAGAACCATTATCTGTTTTCTATCTGTGTCCAATAAGCTTTTTTTTATAAAAGTCCATAATATTCCCCATTGTCTATTTTCTAACCACTCGGTTGCTTTTCTGTGATGTATCTTGATAATTTGTAGCATATTTGTTTCTGTGGGTTTTTCCCCTTCACCTTATATATTCTTGATTGAAAATAAAATTTAAGTGAAATGTTATCTTAATTTTCCAGATCATCAGTGTTTCATTCACTGAGACTTCCAGTTTTTCTTTAGCATATGTACAGAATTATATCACATAGTAAAGTTTCATAACATTTACTGAGATCAAACTTTCTTTTAAAGTCTATGGAATCTAGTGATATCCCAATTTTCATTTCTGATGTGTATCCTCTTAGACTGGAGGCTCATCAATTTTATTCGTCTTTTTAAAAAAGTTTTGGTTTAGTTGATTTTCTCTGTTGATTTTCTGTTTTCAATTTCATTGATTTCTACTCTTGGTTTATTGTTTCTTTGCTTAGGTTGGATTTAGTTTGCTCCTCATTTTCTAATTTCCTAAGGTGAAAGCTTAGCTGATGATTTTATTTTATTTTTTATTTTATTTTATTTTTTATTTTATTTTATTGATTTTTCACAGAGAGGAAGAGAGAGGGATAGAGAGTTAGAAACATCGATGAGAGAGAAACATCGATCAGCTGCCTCTTGCACACCCACCACCGGGGATGTGCCCGCAACCAAGGCACATGCCCCCGACTGGAATCGAACCTGGGACCCTTCAGTCCGCAGGCCGACGCTCTATCCACTGAGCCAAACCGGTCTCGGCTTAGCCGATGATTTTAGATTCTAACACAGTATCTCCTGCTTTCCAAAAGTTGGTGTTATGCCACTTAGATTTTAACAGAAGACCTACATTATTACTTGTTTTCGTTAAGCCAAAGAAATCCAAAGAGGTTTTTTGCTTTTCACTGCCTCCATAGTTTTGCCTTTTCCAGAGTGTTGTATAGTTGGAATCATATAAAATGTAGCCTCTCACATTGGCTTCTTTCAGTTATTATGCATTTAAGTATATTCCATGTCTTTTCATGGCTTGATAGCTCGTGTACCGCTGTTTATCCATTTTAATGCTTTGCAATAGATGCAAGCAAAATCACCATCACTGTCCTAATTAGTTGACATATGCAGTACTTTTAAAATATATATGTATATATTTTAATATATATTTTATTGATTTATTACAGTGAGGAAGAGAGAGGGATAGAGAGTTAGAAACATCGATGAGAGAGAATCAACCAGCTGCCTCTTGCACACCCCCTACTAGGGATGTCCCCGCAACCAAGGTACTGCCCTTGACTGGAATCGAACCTGGGACCCTTCAGTCCGCAGGCCGACGCTCTATCCACTGAGCCAAACCGGTTTCGGCTAAAATACATATATTTTTTATGTGTCCAGCACCTACTGAAGGACACCTTGGTTGCTTCAAAGTTTGGGCAATTATGAATAAAATTGCTATAAATGTCATGTGCAGGTTTTTGTGTGGACATAAATTTTCAACTCCTTTGGGTACGAAGGAGTACAATTGCTGGATTGTAATGGTAAAAGTGTTTAGTTTTGTAAGAAACTATCGAGCTTACAAAATAGCCGTACCGTTTTGCATTCCCACCAGCAGTGTATGAGAGTTCTTGTTCGACATCCTGACCAGCATTTGGTGTTGAGGGTGTCTGGATTTGGGCCATTCTAAGTGTGTGGTGGTACCTCATTTTAATTTGCCTTTTCCTGATGGCATATGGTGTGGAGCATCTTTTTATGTACTTGTTTGGTTTCAACAAATGAGTGGAAACCAAAAACAGAAAGCTGGAAAATCCCTAGACACTTAGAGATTAAAAAACACTTCTAAATAAGACAAGAAGGTTAGAGAAATTTTAAAATGTTTTGAAATCCTATCTAATAAAGAGGGAACATGCTAATTGACCATCACTCCATCACAAAGATGGCTGCACCCACAGCTGACACCAAGTTCCCTTAAGGAGCCTTAACGAACAATCAGCAGGGACCTGAGGCTATGCCCTCCCCAACTGCCATGGGGCTTGACAGGAGACCTCAGGCTGGACCCCCCATCCGGCAGGGTTTGACGGGACCTCAAGGTGTATTTCCTGTCCTGGTGCTGGGCTAGGGGACCTCAGGCTGTGCCCCCCACCCGGCAGGGCTTGACAGGAGACTTAAGGCCGTGCCCCCCACCAGGTGGGGCTTGACAGGGGACTTCAGGCTACTCCCACCACCCCGGCACCAGGCCGGGGGGCCTCAGACCACAACCCCTGCCCAGCGGGGCTTGATGGGACCTCAGGCCATGACCCTGTCCCAGCACCAGGCCAAGGCACCTGAGGCTGCGCCCCCCTGCCTGGCTGGGCTTGGACGGGGGACCTCAAGGTGCACCCCAGTGCTGGGTCGGGGGAACTCAGGCCATGCCCTCCCGACCCCACCCCCGTCCTGGCGCTGGGCCAGGGGACCTAAGGCTATGCCCCCTGCCCAGCAGGGCTTGACAAGGGTGGGACTGGCCGGGTCTGGATCTAGCCCAATGGAGGGGTGCCGGCTGGGTCTGGGTCTCACGCGATTTTGAGGTGCATGTGGGTGGGTGGGCACTGACTCTGGGTCCCGTGGTGTGCCCCAGACTCTGACAGGAGGAAGGTTTTCATATACATTTTACTAATTTTCTTTCATCTCTGACACTTCTATTATAGAGAAAGGGCAAATAGCAATATTAAATTATTTCCTCTAATCCCCTTTTAATGTGCACGAATTTTGTGCACTGGGTCACTAGTAAGTATATAAAAAGATACTTTATTGAAATACTTGCTTTATTTTAGTGGTTTGGAACAGAACTTACAATTATCTTTGTGGTATGCCTGTACCTTAATAATAAAATAACCCTAATCCTCCCAGTTCCTTGTATCATTGCAGTCATTCACTTCTCGTACACATAAGCATACATAGTTACAGTGTTGCTGTCGTTCTTTTGAACAAACTTACCTGTTAGATCAATTTAGTTTCTGACTTGTGTCGTTTTCCTTCTTTCTAAACTTATTTTAACGCTAGGACAGGACTACTGGCAACAAATCCCCTCAATTTTTGTTTTATCTCTCCTTCACTCTTGATAAGTTTGCAGGGTACAAAATTGTACATTTGTAAAGGTTTTCCCCTTCCTTTTTATGATATTTCGCTCTACTCTCTTCTTGCTGGCATGGTTTCTGAGAAGTTAGATGTAATTCTTTGCTTTACAGGTAAGGTATTTTTTCCTCTGGTTGCTTTTAGGATTTTTTCCTTTGATTTTTCTGTAGTTTGAAAATGATATGCATAGTTGTAGGTTTTTTGGCACTCTACTTGGTGTGTGTGTGTTGTTTTTTAAATTTTTTTTATGTGCATGACATTTACTTGGAATTCTCGGTCATTTCAAATAATCTGTTCCTCTTCTGGTATTCCTATTACATATATGTTACACCCTTTGTAGTTATACCACAATTCTTGGGTAGTCTGGTTTTTTGTTGTTGCTGTTTAGGGGTTAGTGTTTATTGATTTATTGGTCTATTTTTTTTTCTCTTTGCATTTTAGTTTTGGAGGTTTCTGTTGAGATGTCTTCAAACTTAGAGAGTCTTTCCTTAGTCATTTCTAGTCTGTAAATAAGCCCACCAAAGGCATTCTCCATTGGTGACAATGTTTACCTCTGGCATTTCTTTTGGTTTGTTTCTTAGAATTTCCATCTCTGCTAACATTGCCCATCTGTTCTTGTATATTGTCTATCCATTAGAGCCCTTAATATCATTATAATTGTTTTAAGTTCCTGGTCTGGTAATTCTGTCATCCCTGCCATATCTGATTCTGGTTCTGATGCTTGCTCTCTCAGCAAACTGTTTTTCACCTTTTAGTATGTCCTATAATCTTAATCACTGGACATGATGTCCTAGGTAAAAGGAACTGCTATAAATAGGCCTTTTGTAATGATATGGTAAGGTGTGGATGTAGAGGAAGCATTCTATAGTTCTATGAGTAGGTCTCAGTCTCTGGACTGAATTTTACATGTTTCTCAATTTTGTTTCCCTCTTCCTTAGGTGGGACAGGAGGGCTAGAGTGGGCTGGATTTGAGTATTTCCTTATGCTGGCTGGTCATTTAGGCTCTGATAAGACCCCTGGAAATTAGGGTCTGGTTAGTTTCTCACTAGGGCAGACATTGTTAAGACAGGGATGTTCTGGCATTATTTAAAACTAGAGGCCCAGTGCATGGATTTCTATACCGGTGGGATCCCTTGGCCTGGCCTGCAGAAACTGGCTCTCCGGCTTCCCCCCAAGGGGTCCCAGGTTGCAAGAGGGCACAGGCCAGGCTGAGGGACCCCACCAGTGCATGATCAGGGCTGGGGAGGGCTCCAGGGTGTGTCTGGCCCGTCTCACCCATCGGGCCAATCAGAGCCATCTTGCCCAGTCCCGATTGGGGCCAGCCGAGGAGGGACCGCAGGAGGTTGGCTGGCCGGGGAGGGACCACAGGAGGGCTCCAGGGCATGTTTGCCATCTCGTCCAGTCCTGAAGAGCCGGACCCCAGCAGCAAGCTAACCTTCCAGTCAGAGCGTCTGCCCCCTGGTGGTCAGTGTGTATCATAGTGACCAGTCAAACAGCCGAACACTTAGCATATTAGGCTTTCATTATATAGGATGGTTCCTTTCTCCTCACGCCCTCCCCCCCCCCCCCCCCCAACTTGCTGGAAGCATGAGGGGATTTTTCTCCAATATTCTTTTAAGAATTTGGCAGAAATCCAGAAAGTAAAACTCAGAAGTGTGACCCTCTCCTCCCTCAATGACTGGGTTCCCTTGGAGTTTAAGCTTTCAATTGTCCACACTGAGCCTCCAGCAATTCCTTAATTACTGTTCAGGTTTCCCTACCTGCCAATGGTTCCCACAGAGGTTTTTGCTCCTTTAAGTTGTGACTCTTCACCTGTTGGTCTCTCCAATTTGGGGGGCGGGGGCACTGGTTTGCCCTGTGAGATTTCTCTTTTGAATCTAAGAATAGTTGTTGATTTTTCAGTTTGTTGAATTTTTACTACTTGTTAGGACAGAGTGGCACCTTTCAAGCTTCTTACATGCAGGACCAGAAATCAGAAATCCCGGAACAAACTTTCTTAAATGTGGATTTATGGTTCTTGGTCATGGAGGTGAAAGTAACTTTTTTTTCTTAACATATTTTTTATTTTTTAAATGTATTTTTATTGATTTCAGAGAGGAAGGGGGAGAGAGAGAGAGGAGGGGGGAATCTGGGGATCAAGCCTGCAACCTGGGCATGTGCCCTTGACCAGAATTGAACCCAGGACCTTTCAGTTTGCAGGCTGACGCTTTATCCACTGAGCCAAACCAGCTAGTGCTGAAAGTCACTTTTGACATCACTGGAAAC
Source organism: Eptesicus fuscus (assembly GCF_027574615.1). NCBI lineage: Eukaryota > Metazoa > Chordata > Mammalia > Chiroptera > Vespertilionidae > Eptesicus > Eptesicus fuscus. The sequence continues at coordinate 45,457,969 of NC_072490.1, read as the reverse complement.
AAGTGCTTATGCTTTCTGGTGTCATGTTACATGTTTCTTTAATGTAAATATGAATTACCAACTGGTAGAATTAATATGAAAACTTATATTGACTAATAAAGAATAAATGGTTGGTAAATCTGCACGAACATTATCTGAAGATCTGTTTATAGGGAAAAATTAACCAGGTCCAGAGTCTGATTAACTATTCAGAAGGTTGAAGTCTGAGTAAGTGATTAGAAACAGTCTACTACCAGCAGTTGACCTTTTTCACGGTTCAGCAGTTACTGGTAGTGTTGGGATAGTATTGGCACACCAAGAACTTCTCCCATACAGGATTTGTTTATAATCTGCTTAGTTATTTTTAGGAAAATGTTAGGAATGAAATACTAGCTTTACATTCTTAATCTCATTATGGTCATCTCCATATTTTACTTTAAAGGCTGTATTAATATCATCAAATTGATTTAGAACTTGGTTCTAAAATTTACTCCTGAGAGTTATTTAAGCACAAGTGGATTCTTGATAAATTTTTCTTAGCATATACATTGTGGCATGTCCTTCAGGTGCCTAACTTAAAGGAAGTTACCACTACCAGAAGGTTACTTGGCTGCTTTTGTTTCTTACTGTATTACTTTTAGGCAAAGACCCCTTTACCTTAGTTATTTTCACAAACTATAAAATGTCTAAGTGGTTATATTCTAGTAACAAAGATTGTGAGAAATCAACAATAGCAAAAGCAACAATCTGGACTCAGGTAAAGAATAATTAAGGCTGATGTTGCAGAAGTGAAGGGAACCAGGTTTGCTAAAGTAATTGTGGTGATAGAAATGTATTAGCCTCAGAAGTTACTGAGGTGGTTCATTCTATCCTAGTATAGTGTAAAAAAAAAAAAATTAAGGCAGCTGTACTAGTAAATATATGCCTACAAGATACTTTGTATTTTATTGATTTCAGAGAGGGAGAGAAACATCAATGATAAGAGAGAATCATTGATTGGCTGCCTCCTGTATGCCCTTTATTGGGGATTGATCCTGCAACCTAGGCATGTGCCCTTGACTAGAATCAAACCTGAGATCCTTCAGTCAACAGGCCAATGCTCTATCCACTAAGCCAAACCATCTAGGGCTATTTATTTTTTAAATATATATGATTTTTTATTTTCGAGAGGAATGGAGAGGGAAAGAAGCATTAATCAGTGATGAGAGAGAGTCATTGATTGGCTGGCTACTGCACGCCCCACACGGGATTCAACCTGCAACTGGGGCATGTGCCCTGAATCAAACCATGACCTCCTGGATGCGCAAGCCATGCAGGCTGGGCAGTCTTTTGTATTTTACAGAATACAGAACAGTTGAGTCAGGGGCCTGCCTTACTGAGCTTGCCAGGGATTTCTGCACTGTATGCTTTAAATTATATTGGTCATCTAAGTACTCAGTTGGGGTCCTGGGGCTTAGCACTGCCATCTGCAGGCAGGGAGCTGGCTCTCAGGAACTGGCTAGTACTTAGCTGGCAGTGGTTCTTTTTTTTTAGGCTGGGTTGAGTGTCACTAATTAAGGATGTATATTAAGCCATGTTTGCCTCCCAGATATCCCTGAAGAGATGAGGGAATGATGATTTAAAAAAAAAAAAGGGGGGGGGGGCTGCTAAACAACCCCCCCAAAAAAACCCAATTTTTATTTTTTATTGTTGACAGTATTACAAATGTCCCCTAATTACCCCCCCTTCTCCCAGGCCATTGGTTATGAATATATGTATATACATTTTTTTGATTACCCTCTTCCCATCTCCCCTGTCCCCACTTCCCCTCACTCCCCTCTGAGATATGTCAGTCTGTTCCATGCCTCTGGACCTATTTTGTTTGTCAGTTTATTATGTTCACTAGGAGCCCAGTGCACGAATTCGTGTACCTTGAAAGGAACTGTGAGCTGCAGCAGGCACAGGGGTGGGTCTCGGCCCATCCTTCGCATCCCCGCCTGGCCGCTCCCGCCACGGCCCCTGGTCCCGTCTGCTAGCAGCCCCGCTCCCACTGCTGTTGCTCCCATGCGCTAATGGCGCCAGCCCACTTACACCCGCTGGCAGTGCAGAGTGATTGGGGCTGGTGCCAGCAGCAGGTGCGAGCAGGGCCGTGCCATCAGTGGGTGTGAGCAGCAGCTGCTGCCCCGATCACCCCTCAGGAGCAGGGGGAGGTGGAGAAGCCCTCAGGGAGATTGGGGCCGGCAGCCGCCACTCGCACCCACTGATGGCACCAAGCGATCAGGACCAATGCAGCAGGTGTGAGCGGCGGCTCTGGTGCCGGCAGTGGGTGTGAGTGGGGTCGTTGCTGGCAGCAGGTGCAAGAGGTCACCCCTCAGGAGCAGGGGGAGGTGGAGCAGCCCTGAGGGGCTTGCACCTGCTGACAGCGCCGAGCAATTGGGGCCGGTGCCAGGCGCTGGCAGTGGGTGCGAGCAGGGCTGGCACCTACAGCAGGTGCGAATGCCGGGGGGTGGGGGGGACCGAAGTGTGCGGGAGCAAAGAATTTTCAGTAACCACCAGAGGCTTGTCCCGATGACAGCAACCAGTACCCCGCCTTGGTCTGGCACCACCGCTCACCTGCTCCACCATCCTGCTGCGGCCGACACCTGCTATGTCCCACGCTCTGCTGCCTGCTGCCGACGCCCGCCATGTTCTGTGCGCACCCCCTGGTGGTCAGCACACGTCATAGCAACCAGTTGTTAGATTGTTTGGTTCCACCATTTCAGTCTATTTGCATATTAGTGTTTTATAAATACAGATTAGATTTCACTTGTGAGATCATGTGATATTTCTTTCTCTGACTGGTTTATTTTACTCAGGATAATATTCTCCAGGTCCATTCATGCTGTCGCAAAGGGCAAGACATCCTTTTTTACAGCTGCATAGTATTCCGTTGTGTAAATGTACAACAGCTTTTTTATCCACTCATCTACTGATGGCACTTGGGTTGTTTCCAGATCTTAGCTATTATAAATAATGCTTTGAACAGAGGTGCATGTATTCTTTCTGATTGGTGGTTTTGGCTTTTTTTTAAAATATGTTTTATTGATTTTTTACAGAGAAGAAGGGAGAGGGATAGAGTTAGAAACATCGATGAGAGAGAAACATCGATCAGCTGCCTCCTGCACACCCCCTATTGGGGATGTGCCCGCAAACAAGGTACATGCCCTTGACCGGAATCGAACCTGGTACACTTTAGTCCGCAGGCCGACGCTCTATCCACTGAGCCAAACCGGTCAGGGCTGTTTTTGGCTTCTTAAGATATCTTCCTAGAAGTGGGATCATGGGGTCAAATGGTAGGTCCATTTTTAATTTTTTGAGTAAATTCCATACTGGTTTCCATAGTAGCTACACCAATCTGTATTCCCACCAGCAGGGTACTAGTGTTGCCTTTTCTCCACATCCTCGCCAGCAATTTTTATTGATTGATGGTAACCATTCTGGCAGGTGTGAGGTAATATCGTAGTTTTAGTTTGCATCTCTCTGATGATTAATGACGTTGAGCATTTTTTCACGTCTCTATTGGCCATCTGCATGTCCACATTCAGTTTTTAAAATGAGCTCCAAAGATATACAACTGGCCAATAAGCACACAAAAAAGATGCTGAACATCATTAGCCATCAGGGAAATGCAAATTAAAACCACAGTGAAGTGCTGCTTCATATAAAGATAGCTGTAATCAAAAAGTGATGTGGAAAAACTTGAAACTTCATACATTGCTGGTGGGAATGCAAAATGGTGCAGCTGCTTTGGATAATAAATGTGGCAGTTCCTTAAAAGGTTAAACATTTTCCATATGGTCCAGAAATTCTACTTTTAAATATATGTCCAAGAGAAATGAAAACATGTCCAATCAAAAACTTGTACACAAATGTACAGCTTTATTCATAGAAGCCAAAAAGTAGAAGCAATCCAAATATCCATCAATTGATAAATTGATGAGTATGGGGTTTCTTTTTGGGGCCAATCCTTGCCAATTCAGTTGACCTGCAGGGGCAAAAAGTCCTTAAAGAGAAAATAGATCAATTTTGGATTGAAAAGCCAAAGCATCATGGGGTTCTTTCATTTAGAAGAAAAAGGACACAAGCCAGGATGCAAAAAGCCAGATTTCTTTAGGTATGTAATAAAGAGTAATGTAAGAATGTTATTTGCAATACTTAAACATTCTATAGCTTCAGAAATAGTCTTTGGTTTGATATCCTTTAAAACAATATACTTCACTCAGATTTTCTGAGGAAGGGCCAGCTGTTTCTAAATAATTGTATCTCTGGATACACCATTTCTTCAAATTATTCCACAGGGGAAATAGAGATTATAGGCAATACTTTAAAAAGTCTGTATATTGGTCATCCAATATAAGAAAGCCAACTAAATAAAGGCTATGCAATTCCCTACTAAACCATTTTCAATTATAGAACAAAATGAGATGAAATCACCAAAAATGCAAACTAGGAATATTTTAATACAGTAACATTCTAGGATATCATTAAAGTGAGTACTGGGCAAAATGGATTGCATTATATAAACCCTTTGACATACAATCAATGCAAAATGAACAGAAGATAGAGATGATTCAGTTTGAAAATTGAGGATATTTTTCCATTGATTTTTAGAGAGTGGAAGAAAGAGGGAAAGACAAAGAAATATTGATGTGAGAGAAACATATCGATTGGTTGCCTCCTGCACAAGCCCCGACCAGGGCCGGGGAGAAGCCTGCAATCGAGGTTCGGGCCCTTGACTGGAATTGAACCCAGGACCCTTTGGTCCACAGGCTGACGCTCTATCCACTAAGCAAAACTGGCTAGGACTGAACATGGACTTTGATAAAGTAGTTTGTTAGCAGCATGAATCCATCTGTTAATTACTAGTTATATTGAGGGATTGCAGCCAACTGAATGAAAAGATTTAGTATTTTTAAGGTCTGCAATTTAAAGACTATCATTTATATATAAAATGTTAATTTTTAACACTTGGCTTCCATATGATTCAATACACTGAAGATGGCTAACAACAAAATATTTTTTCCATATTATACTTTTTTGGTTTTCTTTTTACGCTTTGAACAAGTAGAATTTATTATAGAAGTACAACAAGGTTCAATATTGGGAAATCTATAAGAGAAATCATTTCCATTAACAAATTAAAAAAAGAAAATATCACTATGTGATCACCACTAATAGACTTGTCATGATTAAACCACATCCTGAAAATTGTGAAAATTCTAAGTATTAAAAAAATAAAAAATAAAAATCCTCAAATAAAAAATATCTAAATGATAAAGGACGAGTTAGCAAAAAAGAATAAAAATAATTCTAAAGCCACTTCCATTAAAATCATGACCAAAGCATGAGTCTGCAATCACTATAATTCAACAAATAATAGCATAGCAATAAAATAAAATGATCGGTATAAATATTGGGAAAGATAAATTCTCTTTCCTTTATTGCTAAAGACTCAAGTGAAATCTATAAACTAAAATTGAAAAAAACAACAACAATACACTATTCTAATTATCCAGGGAGCCTGGTAATATAGCTGGCTATAAAAATACAAAAAGTTCTGAATTGCAAATAATTAGCTTGCAATAAAATGGAAAAAACATTCTATTCACAATATAACACATTTTTACATGGCAAACAAGAAATAAAAACAGCTATGATAGCTGTTTGTCCTATATAAATAGAATTTAAAGCAGCCCAGTTGGCGTGGCTCAGTGGGTGAGTATCGACTTATGAACCCGGAGGTCATGGTTGGATTCCTGGTATGGGCACATGCCCGGATTGTGGGCTCATTCCCCAGTGTGGAGCTATGGGCATGCAGGAGGCAGTGATCAATGGTTCTCATCGCTGATGTTTCTATTTCTCCCTCTCCCTTCCTCTCTAAAACCAATAAAAATATATTTTAAAAAATAAATAGAATTTAAAGCAAAAACCATAATAGAAAAAGGACTTGTATACTGATAAGTTAATCCTGAAATAGAACATATTATAATTTTTAAAAATTATTTTTTAATTGATTTTAGAGAGGAAAGGAAAAGATAAAAACATCGTGAGAATCATTGACCAGCTGCCCCTGCACGCCCCCTACTGGGGATGGAACCGGCAACCTGGGCAAGTGCTCTGACCAGGAATCAAACCATGACCTCCTGGTTCATAGGTGGTCGCTCAACCAACTGAGCCACACCAGCCAGGCATAGTATAATTTTGAGAGTCATATTAGTTCAATATGGTTTTTTTTTTTAAGTTTATCTTGAATTTAAGATTTCTTTTCAAAATGTAAGGTTTTTAAAAATCAAAGTGTAGTCTGTTTTTATGATTATGTATTACAACTTGGTAAGGTATGTTCAGCCATAGACAGCTGTTTTCTCAGTAATTAGTATTCAGGCATTCATGCCATCTGCTTCTACTCTGTACCTAAATTGGGATTTTAAGAGTGGTGGGTAACAGTGGAACCTGGCTAAAGCATTTAAAAGCCAACATTAGTAAGCAAATTTATTCTCTGAAATCACTGAAGTAGACTTACTTTTGTTGTTGTTTTTATCATAGACTTCTAGTTCTTTCTAATTTATTTATACTCCAGGGCTTTGGAGTTGTGTGTGTGTGTGATGTTTCTCTCCCCAAATCTTTTTAAAAGAAGCAACAAGACTGACCTTTCTAGCTTGACACAAGCTTGTAAAAGTAGGAATTGCTGAAGATGAGGAGTTCTCTGGAAAAAATATAGGGGGTTGTATAATCCATTGTGAATAATCTAGTTCATGACTGCAACAACATAACTGATCGGACTAAGCAAGTTTAAAATGCATTGGTAGAGATGCCACCTCACATCCACTTCCATGACTAAATTTTTTAAAATGTAAAATAAGTTGGTGAGGATATGGAGAAATTGAAACTCATACATTGCTGGTGGGAATGTAAAATTGTGTGGCCACTGTGGAAAACATTTTGGTAGCTTCTCAAAAAGTTAAACGCAATATCCACATGGCCCTGCAACCACTCTTAGTTATATAACTGAAAGAATTGAAAACATGCCCAGACAAAACTTGTACACAAATGTTCACAGCAGCATTATTCACAAAATGCCCAAAAGGTGGAAACAAGCCAAATGTCCATTTGGATAAAGAAAATGTGGCATAACCATACAATGGAATATTATTCAGCCGTACAAAGGAATGAAGTGCTGACACAACATGGATTAGCCTTAAAAACTTTGTGCTAAGTAAAAGAAACCAGACACAAAAGGTCACATATTATATGATTCCATTTATATGAAATATCCAGAATAGGGAAATCCATTGAGACAGAAAGCAGATTAGTAGTTGCCAAGACTGGAGGGGTAGGAAGTGACTGCTTAATGGATAAGGGGTTCCCTTTAGAGGTGATGAAACTGTTTTGGAACTAGAGATGATGGTTGTACCACATCATGAATATACTAAATGAAATGGAATCACATTAAAATGGTTGGTTTTATATGAATTTCACTTCAATTAAAAGAAATGCTTTTGCCTGGCTGTGGTGGTTCAGTGATTAAGTGTTGACCTATGAACCAGGTCACAGATTCCCAGTTGGGGCCCAGGCTTAATCCCCAGTGGGGAGGTGGAGGGGGGTGAGGGGGAGGTGCAGAAGGCAGCCGATCAATGATTCTCATCATTGTTTCTATCTCTGTCTCCCTCTCCCTTTCTGAAATCAATAAAAATATATATTTTTAAAATGCTTTGGTACTGTCATCTCAGAATGTATTGTTATTCTAAAGTTAGTACTTCAAAAGCCACCCCAAAACAGCTCTAATACCTTTAATAAGTTAAAGCATGGACCTTCACATAAAGCGAGGCTTTATGCATTGGAATATTACCCAAATCAGTTAAAGCTCTTGAATTGTTTCATCTCCCAAATGAAATCTAGATAGCATTTCCTTCTAGTACTATATTGAACAAAATATTAAAAATTTTAAAACAAAATGTTTTTGGCCCTAGCTGGTTTGGCTCAGTGGATAGAGTTGGCCTGCAGACTGAAGGGTCCCGGGTTTGATTTTGGTCAAGGGCACATGCCCAGGTTTCAGGCTTTATCCCCAGTAGGGGACATGCAGGAGGCAGCCAATCAATAATTGTCTCATCATTGATGTTTCTATCTCTCCCTCTCCCTTCCTCTCTGAAATCAATAATATATATATATATTTTTTAAATGTTTTGGGATGTTTAGAAAACCAGTGTTGCTTCTATTTTTTTAGAGGAAAGATTTTCCCTATTGAGTTGCCATGTGGGACTTGTGATAAACTAGTAGTGCAAACTTTTACCCTTCAATATGTATGTGTTTTGGTTTTGTCTCAAACTAGTTTGTAGGCAACTTCTGCCTGTATTTCATAGCTGGAGAATATGAGATCTAAAGGTGTCACTTTCCACCAGGGAGCTCTTACCACAGTATTCTTTGGAACCTCTCTCTCTTGTATTATGTTCCTCAGAGATCTACCTCCAGTCTGAAATCACCACATTCTGATGATAATCAGGTCTTAATTCTCTCAGAAAAGTCTTCACCCAGTGAAATTCTTGGAAATTTGAAACAGATATTAGTATTCATAATTTTACATTATAATGTAAGAACGTTACATTATAGCCAGGAATGATGTTTGCTAATGAATTATGAATTACCAGTGTATACTAAAGTGGCAACTGTGCAAAAGTTCAGTAACAGGATGTGTCCTATATATTCTTAGTTATTTATAATCAATATAAAATTTTAGATTGTTTCATTCCTACAGCAAGAACTAATGACATCTGGTTTGGCTAACTGGCTTGGCTAAGTGGATAGAGCGTTGGCCTACGGACTGAAAGGTCCCAGGTTTGATTCCAGTCAAGGGCATGTGCCTTGGTTTTGGGCACATCCCCAGTAGGAAGGTGTGCAGGAGGCAGCTGATTGATGTTTCTCTCTCATTGATGTTTCTGACTCCCTGTCCCTTTCCCTTCCTCTCTGTAAAAAGTCAATAAAATATATATATATTTTTAAAAAGAACTAATGACATCTTAAAGTGTGGTTCACCATAGTTTGTTACTTTCCATATTTTATTAAAATTAAATGTACTAAAAATCCAAATATAATTGAAAAATTCAGTCACAAAGATGGCTTTAAACACAAACATTTCTGAATGATGCTTTATTCTAACTGGAATACAAGGAAATTTTGGTATGATATTTATTGTTTTTTTAGTGTTCCCTACCTTTGGACTCCCAAATCATACTAACCTATCTGTATACTGAAGACTTAATCAGAGTATGGGCACTTAATAATATTCTATATTCAAATATTCTGAAATGCTTATATATTATCTGATCACACTGTTTAGTCAGCAAATAAAAAATTTAAAGATTCCAGATGTGGAATGTTTTATAAGTGTTTATAGAGTTTTTCTGACCAGAGTTCAATTTAGCTAGCCATGTTGTTAATATAGGACCTATGTTTTTCTCTTGGGCATGAGTATATCATGTTATAATTTTTCTTTCAAAGTGTTTCTCAACTTTTTGCTTACAAGCTTTTTGTTTTCTCTCAAGTTATTGTAAGACCCTGTCAACATATTTATTTGAAGGGAGACCAAAACCAAATTTTAAAAAGAAAAGTTTTTTTCAAAAGAATCAGGTTCTGGCTTTAATATTTATGTATTTGTAAACTGATGTTAAAATGCTCTCAAAAATGTTATTTAGGAAAGCACAATTTGGTAACATCAATTTTTCATTTATAGCTTTTTGTAAAAAAGATCCTTAATTTTCCCCCTCAAGTACTTTTAAGTACTTCAAAGTTCAATCTAAAGTGCATGTAAAACCTTCTCATTCTCAAACTTACTAAACTAAGAGTTAAAAATACAATGGATAGTGAACAGAATATGAAAGTATGGGCTACTTTATCAAGAGTAAAGTTCTCATAGTGTTGGGTTTAAGAAGAAGGAAATGAAAGAATTTGGAACAAAGGCTCTCAGAACTGTGGAAAGAGCTCTTCTTGAAATGGAGGGGCTTTTAATATCTAAGCTGGAAATTAAATGCAGAAATGAGATAATATTACAGTTTTCCCAAACATCAAAAAAACAACAGCTAAAGCATTACAGATTAGGTATGGTGATAATTGAGTTAGAAAAGCTTGGTTACCACACTAGGCCAGATACCATTCAGTAAAACTGTAATTTCTAATTTTAGAAAGTTTGGCTTTATATTAAAATTTTTTTTACAGTATATAAATTATATATATAATGTTTACCTGCAACTCAAATTGTAATGCTCAAGCCTATAAAAGGATGTTTATTTCCAAGACCCTCAAAAGCCACACTGCTCCCTTTTCTATTTATAAAACCAACAATTTCAAAAATACTTCTAACATAGAAATGCTCAATAGTTCATCCAAAATTTAAAGCCCACATCAGTAAGTAGTTTCTCATAATGTATTGTGCTGTATTTTCTAGTATCACATGGTCACATTCTGTTAATTTATGAACACTTTTCATGGGCAAGAGTACTTAAAGGGTTAAAGTTTACTTTGTTGCTATTCACTTTGAATATTAAATTGTGCTTGCATCCTAAAAGTTAAAATGAGCTGCAGTAAAAAATATATGAATATGTTCATTTGTACCATATTTAGTTGTACTAACAGCTAAAATCCCAAAAACAAGAGAATGAAACTATGTTAATTGAAAAATGAAAGATGAGAAGCAATAACAATATTTTAATCTTTTGTTAAAGTTCTCAAGTTGTATTAAATTGCTAACCAAATTGAGGTAGAGGTAAGCCCTAATGTTATTCCTCTCACATATCAGAACTTAGGCCTCTCACCTTAACTTGTATGCATTCCCCCCTAATTATATAAACATGATTCAATTGGAAATGTTATGATAGAAAAATTATAGCATCATTCAAATGGTATTTTACAAAATTCTTAATAGCGAGGCTAAAAAAAAAAGTATTTATAAAATGTACACAATAATTCAATGTTCCCTGCCAGTCATAAATATATTTGTTTTTCCTCCAAGTGTGGGGGAGGGAGGAGAAGAGTACAGAAACTATATTATGCAAAGATGATGAAGTCATGTAATGAAGACATTAAAACAACTAGTAGGGTAAGAACTAAGAACCTAGTGTCTAGTTTTCCTCTTTGAAGGTTACACATAAACTTTGATTCATATTAAATATCTCTTATTAAAGCAGACTTAAATTCCATTAAACACAAATCTATTTCCATTTTAAATCACATACAAGTGCTATGTGATCCGAGGGATGAGAAACACTAGGTAAGGCCTGGTGGGTGGTAACTTCTTCATGACTAGGTAGTGGAATCACCTGTTCAACCTCTAAAGCATTTAAGTCAATGAAAATGTAATCCAGACATCCATGAAAGCCACCAACATAATTTGTGTAAGCAGGTTCACCACAAGCACTTTGCAGTTTCAAGAAATGGGTAAGAGACATGTTGCATCGTTCCTCTTCCCCATAGGAAGCCCAGTCTTCATGATCCTCTGGAATGTTGCCATTGATGACAAAATGATACATTCCTGTTGATGGGGTACTATTAAAGTCCCCACAAAATATAACTGGTATGCCAGGATACAGATCACATGAGACATGTCTAATGTGAGCCAAGGCTACTGCTATTTGAATGAGACGAATGTACCCACCTATGAATATAAAAAACATTAATGTAAGTACCTTTTAAAGTTGCCTTTAAGTTAAAACAAACAAAACAAAGCAAAGAAAGAAACTCACAAACTACAGCATTTGTGTGACATTCAAGATGTGTATTTGTGTGTGTGAGTGTGTGGGATTAGATAGAGGTGGTCAAAAGGTACAAACTTTCAGTTATAACTAAGTACCGAGGATTTAATGTACAACATGAGTATAGTTAACACTGCTGTATGGGTATTTGAGAGTTACTAAGAGAATAAATCCTGAAAATTCTCATCACAAGAAAAATAAAACACCACCTTTTTTTGATATCTATATAAGCTTGTTGTGGTAATCGTTTTGCAATGTATGCAAATCAAGTCATTATGTTGTACACCTTAAACTTGTATAGTACTGTATGTCAATTATATCTCAATAAAACTTGAAGAAAAAAATATATTTGTGTAAAACAGCTTTATTGACCTTAAGTTACCATGTTTAAGTCACTTGTGAAAACCAATAAAACCTACCTTTGGGATGCCAGTAGAGATGGGTATTAGCAACACATATCTTTTTAGAAGAGTCCTTTGTAGACTGAAGAACAGAAACCTAAAACATACAGAAAGTGTCAAGACTTCAGTTGTTATCTGACAATCTCCTGAATGTTTTTTTTATCTAAGATTATATGATGAAATAACATTTTATTCTATATCCTTCCCATACTGATGAAGTATAATCATAACTGTGAAATTTAACTTTTGTTAAAAGTTGTTTTTTTTTGTTTTGTTTTTTAAAATATATTTTATTGATTTTTTTTACAGAGAGGAAGGGAGAGGGATAGAGAGCCCGAAACATCGATGAGAGAGAAACATCAACCAGCTGCCTCCTGCACACCCCCTACCGGGGATGTGCCCATAACCAATGTACATGCCCTTCACCTGGGACCCTTGAGTCCGCAGGCCGATGCTCTAGCCACTGAGCCAAACCGGTTTAGGCTGTTTGTTTTTTTTTTAAATTGATTTTAAGGAGAGAGAGGAGGAAGACGGAGGGGTAAGGGAGGAAACAAAACACATTGATCTGTTGTTCCACTTATTCATTCATTGGTTGATTCCTGTTGGTGCCCTGACGGGTTGGAACCCAAAACTTTAGCCTATCAGGATGACACTAATCAACTGAGCTACCCTGCCAGGGCTAAAAGTTTTTGAATAGAGTAGTGTCTCCTTATCTATGGGAGATATATTCTAAGATCCTCAATGGATGCCTGAGACCACAAAAAGTACCAAACCCTATACATACACTATGTTTTCCTATACACATATACCTATGATAAAGTTTAATTTATAAATTAGGCACAGTAAGAGATTAACAATAACTAATAATAAAACAGAATGTAACACTGCATATACTGTAATAAAAGTAATGTGAACTCGCTCAAAATATCGTATTGTACTCTACGTGAGGAATGAAGTGAGGTGAAGAGGTAGGCAGTGCTAACAGTGTGAGGCTACTATAAGGGTTACTTGAACATGAGTACTGTGACAGTCCATCTGATGCCCAGGACAGCTACCCAGGACTAATGAACTTGGTTAAGTAAACTTGGCCATTTCCCCATTTACAAAATAGGAAGGCTAATATCTAAGTAATGGGAATAGCAGGATTACTATGAACCAAAAATTAAAATAATAGCTAGTATTTATGGAGTACTTTGTAAAACATGTCAGACACTAAAGTACGTTAGAAATGTGTCCGAACAGTTCTTGGCAAGTAGTAAGAAAATATTAGCTATTACCATTATTCTTGTAGTTAGCATGTATCTCTCCCACTAGGTTATAAGCACTAATAAAGTAAGTCCCTGTTTGTGTTGTTCAAGGCACAACCTGCAGCATGCTCAATAAGTACTTGCTCAATGAACGAATGACGGTTAACCTTTGTGCTGTAGATACAAGAGCAAACACCTTTCAGTAAAATCTGGATGGTTTTACTCAATTAGAAGCAACCCCACCCACACCCCCTTTCCAGGACCCTAAAAAATGGATGAGTATGTAAAGAGACTGGCGGAGCTACTTCACCTGAAGGACGGAAGATCTCTGGAACACCCTCTCCTGGGCCGCTGGGTTCAAAACTAATTTCTCCAGCAGTTCTTTGTGAAGTGGGTCGGACTGCAGGGCTTCATGGAAAGAAATGTCATGCTGGCTAAGGAGGCTGAACTTGGACTTTCGGTAGAAAGTAGCTAGGCCTTCCTGCTGCTTGATTCGAAACACGCCCTCCAGCCCAAAGGCCTCGAGGGCTGGCACCAAGCTGTCCGTGAACACGCCGCGGTCAACCTCCTGCAAACAGATGAGGTCGGCGTTGTAGCCGGTGAGTTCCTTCTGGATAAGGTTCTGACGGTAGTCGAGCTCCAGGGCGTAAGGGGCGCAGTACGGGTACAGGACGGTCCGCGAAAACTCAGTCTGGGCGTACGTGTCGGCGAGGATGTTGTAGGAGACAGTGCGGATGAGAGCGTCGTCCGTCACCTTCTTAGTGTAGAGATGCCGGTGATCAAAGGTGCAAGTGCCGGGCCCCGCCTCCACTAGACACACACTTTCCAACTCCCGGCTGGGTCCGAAGCGCTGCCCATTGCCCGGGGTGCAATGAAGCTTGAGACGTCGCCCGATGTCGGCATTAGACGGGGTGTAGACGCGCTCGTCCACACCCGTGTTCGTCCAACTAGTATTAGGCGAGGAGGGAGACAATGATGACGGGGCCCCGCCCTCAGGCTCTGCCGATCCCGGTTTGGCTTCCCTGTACCAGCGGAAGAGGGAGCCGGCGGGATCCCCAAACTCGACGCTGAGCTTGGGGCAAACCGGGAAGCCGGCCATGATGTACCGTGGCAACTGCAGCTCGGTGAAGGCGGGCGGGTTGCGCTCCACCTTGTACTTGACATCGCCGATCTGCAGCACCGCACCGTCCTGCCAGGCATCCACATTGAGCACATCTTCAGCCACTGCCTCCTCCCGGTAGTACAGCTTCACCACGGGCTCGCAGGCCGCAGCCTGCTCGGACCCAGGCCCCGCACATGCTCCGCCGCCGCTTGCGTTTGGCCGGTTCTTTCGGCTCTTCTTGGCCGCGGCCGCTTTAGCGTGGCCTTTAAGGGCGTTGGTGGCTATCCGGCTGAGGACTCGACCCAGCGGCTCGCTTTGGTCGCGCTGCATGTTCTTGTGGCTGCCATCGGCCAACGAGAACGACAGGCTTAGCTTAGGCTCGGAGGGCACACAGCGCACCACGGCGCGCTCCATCGAGCCCACCGCCGGCTCCGCCCGACTGTGTCTCTCCACGGCCGCGCGGACCCCACGAAATGCGGCGCGGGCGCCCGGGAGCCTCCACATGAACCTGGTGGCCCAGCGGCAGACACAACAAGCGGCCGCTAAGCCTCAGGTGTTAACAGAGCTGCTGCCGCCACCAGCTCGTGGACTCATTCAGTCCCGCAACTTCCGGCCGGTGAGGAGAGGGCGGACGTGCTCCCGCCAAGCACTTTCGCCAAGGCCGCTCACGAGCTCCTTTCTTTCCGTAGCCACGTCTGTCTCTAATAGCTCCAAGATTAATTTTTATCTTCAAGTTGAATCATAAAGAGGGGAAATTGAGAAAATGTAGAAGCGCCAAAGGGAAATATTAGACTCCATGGTGTTATCGAAAGTGCAGTTAGAGGATGGAAGGAAAGGTGCACCACGCCGGAAGTGGCTGGGCGGTGTCACGCGTTCCCCTGGCGGAAGGAGGAGGTGCCTCGCCTGAGCCGTTACCGCCGGCTTTCCGGCTTTCCGTTCTCGCCGTCTGGGGCTGAACTGCGCGAGAGCGAGGGAGCTCCGCCCGGAAAGTCGGTCGGGCTCCGGGCGTGGCCAGCGTTGCTCAGTCTTCTCCACTGCGTTCCCGACGCCGCTCGTCCTCTTCCGAGGTGTGGCGGGTTCGCCTCAGGCCGGGCCAGCGCCGACGCGCGGAGCCGAGCTTTGTGGTAGTTAATAACAATGAACAATACGTAGTAAGTTCTCACTTAGTGAGCGATGACTTTGCTAAAAATGTCTTCTTCAGATGTGAGGCCGAAGAGATGTTACCTGTTCAAGGTCACACAGACATTGCTGAGTAAATGACAGGAGACTGGGAATAGCCAGTGAGGAGGGAGAACTGAGTTAGCTTCACTGAAAGCCTAATGAAGAAAGTATTTCAAAAAACAGTGATTTTTTTGTGTTTAATATAATTGTTATTCTGTGACTAATTCAATGGGGGGCAGGGGGGAAGAAGCCCTTGAAAATTCAAAGAACCAATTGAGAAGTCTTTTCTGAACAAAGGATCTATTTGTATATACTACCTTATTCTACAAGTAGGATGTTTATTGGGTGTTTAATAATAAACCATACCTTTCCCCCTGGCTTACCATGAGGAAAATAAACTGTTGGAACTGTGTTCTAAAGGAGGCTGAATTTTGCAGCCATTGGAAATTTCTGTTCCTGCCCTCCCCGGCCCCCATGGGTGACTGGATACTGACGATTTATGTAGTCCAGGGTTACAATATAGGGATAAAAGTCAATACATTACATCAACTGGCCGACCTAAGGAAGAAAGAAAATAAGTCTTAGTACTCCAGTTTATAGCACCCACATGTAGCAATATTAACATGGCATTTTTCTTGTCCCCAGCAATTTCCTTCATACAACTTTGCACAACTCAATCTTAACTTACTTAAAGATAAACACCCAATTAGAAAATGTAACTTTTCCTTTAAGCAAGCTGATCTAATTTATTCCAGTATCAGTATTAATCTTGGTTTTGAGACAGATGTCTTGAAGTATCATAGTTATTTCTTTTAGTTTTTTTTTAATTTTTTGAAAGATTAAAATATACCTATAGTGAAAAAGTAATCTTTCTACCCCTGACACATATGCATACACAAATATTTATGAACATATACCCTTCCACATTTTTACACAAATAGGATTGTATTATAACCATAGTTCAGTACCTTTCACTATCTTTTGTCAATTCTTTAAAGAGAAAGTACCTGAAAATGTTCCGAAAGTGCCACAACTTGCCATAGAAAGTTTAATTTGAAAATAATACATAATAAATGGTGTGTTTGAAGCTATATATATGTTTATGAGGCTAAATTACAACATAATTATATACATAATAAATATAATTAAAATTTGAGACTAAAAGACTGAACCAATACTATGCTTTCCCTGATACCAAAAGAAGGGGCTAGTAGAAATCTATATTCATCCATTTTCAGTCCTTACCAAGAAACACAATCTAACTTTCAGTAATCAAAAATTAGGGTTAATGGGGTTATTCTTTTACTTGCACATATATCTGCAAAGATTAGTGTATACAGACTAGTTTCTTGTGATTGCCTTTGGTTAATAACGTCAGTTAACAGCATAGATCATGAATATACTTCTATCTTTTTTTACTTAAGGTCAACGTGATACTGTAGTTTTGAGTGATAGCACACAGAAATTGTGAGTAGTACCTGCTGATATCACTTCAGGGTAATCTTCCTAATATATTAAAAATTTAATAGCCAGGCTGGTGTGGTTTAGTGATTGAGCTTCGACCCATGAACCAGGAGGTCAGAGTTTGATTCCTGGTCAGGGTATATGTGCAGGTTGTGGGCTTAGTCCCCAGTGAGGGGCTTGTGGGAGGCCCCTGATTGATTTTTTTTTTCCTCTCTCTCTCTCCAATCAATAAAAACATATCTTTTAAAAATGTCCTAGCCAGTTGGTCACAGTGGATAGAGCGTTGGTCCTCGGACTGAAGGGTCCCGGTTTCAACCCCTGTAACCTCAGTTACAGGCTCAATCACTGGCAATGGTTGGTTGGGACAGGTGTGGGAGGCAATCAATCAATGGGTCTCTCTCACATCAGTGTTTCTCTGTCTCTGTTTCTCCCCTCCCTTTCACTCTCTCTAAAAATCAAAGGAAAATATCCTTGGATGAGGATTAACAAAAAGAAATTAATAATTTTCATTTGCTTTTAAAATTTTTAGTTGTTTATTGACTTAGAGAGAGGAATGGAGAGAGAGAACGAGAAACATGGCCCTGACCGGAGATCAAAACCACTGAGCTACTTGCTCTATTTGCTTTATATTTAAGGGACCAAACTCTTCTATTTATTTCTTTAAAAAATTTTAAGTTTTCCAGTTTTATGATGATATAATGACATATTGTATTAGTCCAAGGTATATAATATAATGATTAGTTATATGTATAAACAGGTATTACCACAATAAGTTTAGTTAACTTCCATCATTTCACAGGTAAAATTTTTTACCTTTTTCTTGTGAGAGGACACTTAAGATCTCTCTTAGAAACGTTTAAATATACAGTACAGTTTATACAGTTTATGAACTTTAGTACCATACTACGTATACATTACATCTTAGAACTTGGTTATCTTATAACTGGAACTTCTTACTATATTTTTATTTTTTGAGAATCAACAGCATAATCAGCTATTTTATTATGTTTAGTTTGGTTAGATTACTGTAAACTTAATAGATTAGGCACAAGCAAATCATTAAAATGACATTACTGAATATGAAGGAATTTCCTACTTTTGACCACCTTCAACCATTTCTTGCACTCCCCTGCCCTGCCACCTTCCCCTTCCTCTGGCAACCACCAATCTGTTTTTTTGTTTTTTGTTTGTATTTATGAATTCAGTTTCTTTCTTTAAAAAAATGTTTTTATTGATTTAAGTGAGAGAGGAAGGAAAGGGAGAGAAACATCAATGTAAGAGAGAAACATTGACCGGTTGCTTCCCATAAGTGCCCTTACCAGGGATTGAACCCAAAATCTAGGTATGTGCCCTGACTGGGAATCAAAATTGCAACCTTTTGGTGCATGGGACGATGCTCTAACTAACTGAGCCACCACCCAAGATGGATTTCTTTATTTGTTATGGCTGAATAATATTCTATCTAACTGTATCTATATATTTTGCATTGTCTTTATCCATTTATCAATAAGTGCTTAAACTTAGGTTGTTTTCATGTCTTGGCTATTATAAATAATGCTACAATTAACATGCAGGTGCAGAGATCTTTTTGAGATGGTGATTTCATTTTCTTTGTATATATACACAGAAGTAGAATTGTTGGATCATATAATAGTTCTATTTTTAATTTTTTGAGGAACCTGTATAGTGTTTTCTATTGTGGTTGCACCACTTTACACTCCCACCAACTATTCTTTTTTTTTTTTTTTTTAAATATATTTTATTGATTTTTTACAGAGAGGAAGAGAGAGGGATAGAGAGTTAGAAACATCGATGAGAGAGAAACATCGATCAGCTGCCTCTTGCACACCCCCCACTGGGGATGTGCCCGCAACCAAGGTACATGCCCTTGACCGGAATCGAACCTGGGACCTTTCAGTCCGCAGGCCGACGCTCAATCCACTGAGCCAAACCGGTTTCGGCTCCCACCAACTATTCTATTTCTTTCTTATATTTTACTATATTTCATATTAAATATAACTGGTGATTGTATAATTTATAATGATGACATATATCATATAATACTATACTGTATTGCATTGTATATATAATATATGAAATAGCTATATCATTTAGTATAAGGTATAATGTTAGTATATAACAACAATCAAAAATTAGTTTGAAAAAATTCAATCAAAGAACTTAGGTGAAACCTATCACAGTTTAGCTCCATTAAGAACTCTTAAACATATGAACTCATTTATTTTTCCTGTAATCTCCTTTTTAATTTTGAAATAAACAATGCATAGTATAAAACATAGCATCTTCAAATTTTCTATTAAAAAGTAGATGAGCCCTAGCTGGTTTGGCTCAGTGGATAGAGCTTTGGCCTGTGGACTAAGGGGTTCCAGGTTCGATTCTGGCCAGGGACACATGCCCAGGTTGTGGGCTTGATATCCCCCCCGCCCAGTAGGGGGCGTGCATGAGGCAGCCAATCAGTGATTCTCATCATTGATCTTTCTATCTCTCTATCCCTTTCCCTTCCTCTCTGAAATCAATAAAAATATTTTTTTTTAAAAAGAAGTAGATGAAACTTTTTGTGTAGTATTAGAGAATCACATTTTGGTGTCATATCCATAAGTGCTCTCATAAATAATCTGCTCTTATAAATAATATTTCTAACCCTTAAACTCGGAAATAGAGCTTTTAAGGAAGGATTTTTAAGCCTCAAATTAAATATCTTTAGTTAGTTAACATATTTCTTCTTTCCTTCAAAGCAAAAGATTTATTAAAATTCCAGCTGCCTCTTTTACAGACATTGATAAATTAATACTAAAATTTATATGGAAATGCAAAGGACCTAGAATATTAAGAAGTACTTCCTTTTTTTCTTTTTATTAAATCTATTAGGGTGACACTGGTTAACAAAATTATACAGGTTTCAGTCGCACAATTCCACAACACATCATCTGTACACTCTATTGTGTGTTCATCACCCAAGTCAGGTCTTCTATCACTGTTTATCCCCCCTATAACCTCCTCCACCTCCTGCTACCTCCATTCCCTCAAATTACTTCTTCTTATAAAATAACAAAGTTAAAGCACTAATACTACCCACTTTTAAAACTATAGCCATCACTGCACTAATCAGGACAGTGTGATCTATAAAGATAGACATAAAGATCAGTGTACAGAAATTATGGCCAATTTATTTTTTTCCCCAACAACAATGCAAAGGCAGTTCAGTGAGGGAAAGAACAATTTTCAACAAATAGTACTGGAATAATTGTATATGTATGCAAAAGAAAAAAAAAGAACTTGAATCCACACCTCTCACCACATACATATATTAACTCTAACTGGATCATAAATCAAAATAAAAAACCTAAAACTAGAAGAAAACATAGAAAATCTTTGCTGGTAGGAATGTAAAATCTTTCAGACACTTTGAAAAACAGTTTGATAGTGTCTTAAAAGGTTAAACACAGACTTACCATTCAACCCAGCAGTTCTACTCTATGCTTTTATTGATGAGAAATGAAAATGTATGTTCACCCAAAGATTTGTACACAAATGTTTATGGCAGTATTATTCATAATAGCCCCAAACTGAAGCACTCCAGATGTCCATCAACTGGTGAATGGATAAACAAATGTGATATGTTCTTATAATGGAAGACTATCCTATATAATAAGAGAGGAATATGCTAATTATCCATTACTCCGTAAGGAGTAACGACCGACCGTGTAACGACTGGATCATGGATCTGCAGGAGGCAGTGAACTACAAGCGGGTGGCGGTGGAGAGCTACAGGAGGGGGCAGGGCAGCAAGCAAGTAGAAGGTGGAGAGCTACAGGAGGGGGCAGGGCAGCAAGCTATGAGGGAGGGGTGAGGGGAGCTACAGGAGGGTGGCAGCGACCTACTGGCACATGGATTCCTGTGCAGGGCTACCAGTTCAGCAATAAAAAGGAATGAACTTCATGCATGAGCCTCAAACAAATTATCATTAAGTGAAAGAAGCCAGATAAAAATCTACATAATATGGAGAGGAATCAAGATGGCAGCAAAGTTAAACAACTAAACTGCCACCTCGCACAACAATTTCAAAAATACAACTAAAAGACAAAAAGTCTACCGCCCAGAACCACGGGAAAGCTGGCTGAGTGGAAGATTTACAACTAAGAAGAGAAAGGAGCACAAACGCTGAAAAGCTGAGGTACAGAGGCGCGCGAATTGGGCTGGTGGCTGGCAACTGGGCGCATGGCTTTTCTTCAACCCGAAGGGAGACAAGTTCCCGATCACTCTGAAATCCAGTTTCTGGAGACACGAGGGGGGACCCAGACGCCTACGGGGAGAAGCTGGACTCTCGGCCATCGGGTCGGAAAGTGAGAGTGACTTTTTTGCAGAGGTGCACCCAGCAATCATTGTTTACTGCGCTGGAGCACGGGACACGGGGACTTGGAAACGTGGAAAGGCAGAGACGGCTGACGGCAGCCATCGCTGTTTGCCACGCCCTAGCCTAGTTATGCCCTGAGAGCCCGCCCCGCCCCACCGTGAGACCCCACCCCGCACATTCTACCAACCTGCCCAGGCTCCACACAGCGGCTTTTGCATATAAATGGCCTGTTCTGTGGCAGCTTAACCAAATTAACTGCAGTTCCAGTCAGACTGCTCCAAAACCGCCCAAGCAAAGAAGAGAAAACTGTAGTTCTTGCTGAGCTCCTGCTGGAGGGCCTCAGACAGTAGCTGTCTGCATCCCATTGGAGATCCAGACACTAGTGTATCTAGTGGCCGGTGTGAGACGACACCAGATTTCAACCACTCTCATAAGAACACATTCAAGAGGCAGACTCAGTGAGCACCAAAGCCCTACTGGAACAAGTCCTGTCCCATAAACGTGTCTCCAGCACAGCAATTCTTCCATTATAGACAAAGTGGGTCCTCACAGCCAATTGGCCTGGAGGTCAATTCCTCCCAGTGACACCAACAACAATCAAGACTTTAACTACAACAAGGCTGTACACACAGTCTAAAAATGGGTGCACCAAGAGCGTCCACCTCAGGTAACTGGGAGGCTGACCCATTGAACCAATAGGACACCTAGTACACAAAGCTACCCAACCAACTCAGGGAAGCAGCGAAAATGAGGAGGCAAGGAAACAGATCCCAAACGAAAGAAATGGAGGAGAACAAACGAATGGACATAGAGTTCAAAACCACGGTTATAAGGTTTTTCAAGAATTTCATGGAAAAGGCCGATAAATTTAATGAGACCCTCAAGGATATGAAAAAGGACCAACTAGAAATTAAACATACACTGACTGAAATAAAAAATATTATACAGAGACCCAACAGCAGACTAGAGGAATGCAAAAATCAACTCAAAGATTTGGAATACAAAGAGGCAAAGGACATTCCTCCAGAGAAGCAAGAAGAGAAGAGAATTCAGAAAGTTGAAGATAGTGTAAGAAGCCTCTAGGACAACTTCAAGTGTACCAACATCAGAATTATGGGGGTCCCAGAAGAAGAGAGAGAGCAAGATGCTGAAAATCTATTTGAAGAAATAATGACCGAAAACTTCCCCCACCTGATGAAAGAAATAGACTTACAAGTCCAGGAAGCACACAGAACCCCAAACAAAAGGAATCCAAAGAGGACCACACCAAGACACATCATAATTAAAATGCCAAGGGCAAAAGACAAAGAGAGAATCTTACAAGCAGCAAGAGAAAAACAGTTAGTTACCCACAAGGGAGCACCCATACGATTATCAGCTGATTTCTCAACAGAAACTATGCAGGCCAGAGGGAGTGGCAAGAAATATTCAAAGTGATGAATAGCAAGAACCTACAACCAAGACTACTCTACCCAGCAAAGTTATCATTCAGAATTGAAGGGCAGATAAAGAGCTTCACAGATAAGAAAAAGCTAAAGGAGTTCATCACCACCAAACCAGTATTATATGAAATGCTGAAAGGTATTCTTTAAAAAGAGAAAAAAGAAGAAGAAAGTAAAGATAAAAATTATGAACAACAAATACATATCTATCAACAAGTGAATCTAAAAGTCAAGTGAATTAAAAATCTGATGAACAGAATAAAGTGGTGAACATAATAGAATCAGAGGCATAGAATGGGAGTGGATTGATAATTCTCTGGGGGAAAGGGGTGTCTGTGTGGGGGGTACAGGAAGAGACTGGACAAAAATCATACACCTATGGATAAGGACAGCGGGGGGTGGGGCCGGGGGGAGGTAAGGGCAGAGGGGAGTGGGAACCGGGTAGTGGGGAGATACGGGGGGAAAAAAGGAGAAACAATTGTAATAATCTGAACAATAAAGATTTATTAAATTTTAAAAAATCTACATAATATATGATTTCATTTATATGAAATGTTCAGAAATTGCAAGTCTATATAGACCAAAAGCAAAACAGTGGTTGCTTGGAGCTGGAGGTGGAAGTAAGGATTGAGTGAATATGAGCCCAAGGGAACTTTTTAAAAAATATTTTTATTGATTTCAGAGAGGAAGGGAGAGGGAGAGGGAGATATAAACATCAATGATGAGAGAGAATCATTGATCAGGTGCTCCTTACTGAGGACTGAGCTCGAAACCTAGACATGTGCCCTGGCAGGGAATAGAACTGTGGACCCCTGGTTCATGGCTTGACTCTCAACCACTGAGCCACACTGGCTGGACCCAAGGAAATTTTTCGCAAAGATGGAAATATTTTAGAACTGGACCTTGTTAATGATGGTACAATTATATAAACTTCCTAAAAATAATTGAATTGTATACTTTAAAATGGTGAATTTTAGAGTATGTAAATTATGCCTACATAAATTATGCTGTTAAAACAGGTATGCATTGTATTAGAGTTTAATGAGGGAAGCAGAACCAGGAGATTACATATGTCCTCTATATGTATCCATATGTATGTATGTGTGTGTATATATATATGTGTGTGTGTGTGTGTGTGTGTATATGTACATATATATATATGAATTTATTACAAGGAATTAGCTTTTGCAATTGTAGAGGCTAGTTAGGCAAGTCCAGCGTCTGTAGGGCAGGCTGTTGGGAAGGGAAAATCCAGAGAGGGTGAGTGATTGTAGACTTAACTTCTGTTTGGAGTCAGACTCCTTGAATGCCTAAGCCTGTGTGTGTGTGTGTGTGTGTGTGTGTGTGTGTGTTAATCCTCACCCAAGGATATTTTTTTCCATTGATTTTTGGAAAGAGTTGAAGGGAGAGGGAAAGAGAGAGAAATATCTATGTGAGACACATCGATTGGTTGCCTCCCTCACACACCCCGACTGGGGGTAGGGATAGAATCTGTAACCCAGGTACCTGCTCTTGACTAGGAATCGAATCTATAGCCCTTTGGTGTGCCAGCCGATGCTCTAACCACTGAGCAAGCAACACTGGTCAGAGCTAAGTCTTTTTAAAAGGACTTACACGGATTGAGTCAGGCCCACCTAAATCTCCTTATTTATTAGGGACTTGAATTATATCTGCAAAAATCTCTTCACAGCACTATTAGATTAGTGTTTGATTAAATAACTGGGAGAAGATACATCTAGTCTAGGATATAAAAGACTGCTGTTCTCCCTTTAGTCTTTGTAAGGATATGTCAAAGAACCATCACATACAAATATTTTGTTTTCTACAGAAAGATAGATTGCTTTTACAAGCTACAAGTATACTACTCACTCTCAGCTCCAGCACTGGGACAGCGGCTTGCAGGGGATACAGGTACCGTATTTTCTGGCGTATAAGACCCCCCACTTTTGAGAAGATTTTCCTGGGTTAAAAAGTCGTCTTATATGCTGGAAAATACGGCATTTAATTTGTTATCGCTCACTCAGATAACATTTTTATTTATTTTAAGCTATTTTTTATTTAAAAATTTTAATGTTGACATAATTGCAGGTGTCCTCCTTTTCCCCACCCTTTGTCCACCTCTACCCTCCCTTAGCCTTCATCAAACTATTGTCTTGTGCCCATGGGGTTTGCAAATATGTTCTTTAGCTAATCCCTTTATCTTCTTTATCCAGTCACTCCCATAGAGGACTTATTGTGTGCCAGCCACAACAGTGTAGCCTATACTATGGTGACTGGCAAATAGATGCTCAAATACTAGTATTTGTTGAATGAATAGGCCATCAATACACCCCCAGGACTTATTTTCCCCCCATTTATTTGTGCACATAGTATTTAAGCTATTATCCTTAAGATGGAATATCCATTGTGCAGCCTCAAATAGCAAAGTTTCACATTTCTGATTCCAAGCAGACTCATAAAATTTACACACCTTAACCTTTTTTTTTTTTTGCCAGTGATTTCCTGAAGAAAAAGTGCTATATAAATAAATACCAAATGTAGAAACAAAATAAATTATATTGCTGATTAGTTACAATATTTATAGAGAAGTTACTATGGGGACACTTGAACACTCGATCCTCAATTGAAGCGAGTGTTTACATCTATTTTCTAACAGATCCAAATTTCCAGTCTTGCCATTTTCCACAGTTTGAAGATTCTGATTCCCTGGACTCCTTCCCAAGGAAGACAGGTAAAAAAACAACAACAAAAAAAAAACTCATTCAAGCACCCTCCATTTACTTGAGTAATGAATTATTGTTGTGGCAGGTAGTCCTAATCTGTCGCAGCTCAGCAACTGCCTCTCCAGGCAACCTTTACCCAATCTCTCCAACTGCGAGGGACAGTTTCTATGGCGACTGACAACTTTGTATCTGTGGCAGGTTACTGCCTACCTCGGCAGGCAGTCGGGAGTCAGTGGGGTTCCTGAAGTTTCGCCAGGAGAGAAGCTCACTGAACGTTTCCCTCTTATTTGTGAAGCTGGGAAGTAGTGAAAAAGAGACAGGTACTTATTTGTCTTCAGTTTTTCACCCCTCTCTAAAGCCAAGAGATCACCAAATAGATGCCTGCAGAAATACTTTCTTTTTCATGGCAGGAATCTCCAAATTCTGTGGGAATCTGCGGTAAATGCAGTTGGTATCACAGTTAATTGTCCAGCATTTACTTTTGCTTTATTATAATATCACTTTCTAGGAAGGTAGCAAAACTAAGATACGACATTGATATTTAAATATTAGTGATATTAAATTGGTTTGGGGGGAGAGAGATTATACCTCAACAACTGGATTTGTTGTTGTGATTTGCATCTTAGGGGAAATTTGAACAGAAAATTTTAGAACTGTAATTTCATCCTTGAGGAAACCGAAGCCCTAACCTGGAAGTGATTTTTTTCATTTTTTCAAAGCAAGTGGATGGTTAAAACTCTAACAGGAGAATCCCTGCCCATTTATTTCAACTGCCATTCTTGTTTTCTTTTAGTGTGTGTGTGTGTGTGTGTGTGTGTGTGTGTGTGTGTGTGTGTTGGTAAGAGTACATTTATTTGGTAGAAAATGTATTTTCTACAGAGGTAGAAAAAGTAATTCCTGGAAGAAATGGCCTTAGGAAACAAGTTATAGAGGTAAAGGAAGGGCCCGTGGAGCTTGGGAGTGAGGAAGCTAATGGTAATGTGCCTTGGACGAGGAGGGGGTAGGGAAAGGCACCAGCGTGTTCCGGGAGGGAGAGTGCCTCAACTGCCATGAAGACTAATACCATACTTAGAAGGAAGATATAAAAAGGCCTAGAATTTTGGGTATTGATATATAAGGTATGTTATCAATATATAGAGGCTAGTTTTTTACAATAATGGCTTTATGGACTTTTTCTCCTCAGATTATAGAGTATTTTAATCTTTAGGAGACCAAGATGTCAGATCCAAACAAAGCTGCCATTGCAGCAGAAAAGGAGGCTCTGAACTTGAAGTTACCTCCCATTGTTCATCCTCCTGAAGACATAGGTGTGGATACACCAACACAAAGTAAGCTTCTGAAGTATAGAAGATCCAAGGAGCAAAAGAAGACAATTAATCAGTTAGTGTAAGTAGCATATTAGTAAATAATTCTTGTTTAGAATTCAAGTGAAATGATTTTGTGTTCATTTATATATATAAAAGGCTAAGCAACCATCCAACCATCTGACCGACTGGTAGGTATGACGCACACTGACCACCAGGGGGCAGGCTCAACGCAAGAGCTACAGTGACTTGGCAGCGGTGGTTCTCAGGTGACGCATCATGGAACCAGAGAGGAGGGAGCCCGATTCCGGGGTGTGTCACCCGAAAACTGCCCTCTTGCAATCCAGGACCTCTCAAGGGGAGGTCCGACATCCCGTCGGAGAGCCGGTTTTGGCCCGATCCCCACAGGCAAGGCCGAGGGACCCCACCTGCCAGAGGGACCCCCACTCACTCCACACACGCGCTTCGAGCCACAGCACCACCCCAGGTGAGGCAGGCCGGGGAGGGACAGTGGGAGTTTGGCTCCAGAGCGTGTCTGGCCTATCTCGCCCAGTCCCACTTCACTGGCCACCTTCTAATTAATTTTCTTTCAATATGCATGAATCTGTGCACTGGGGCACTAGTATTTTCATAAAAAGCTTTATACACCCATGCTTAATCTACTGTTGTATAAATTTTGTATTTTCATTTCATTGTGAAGCTCTTTTATGTCAGTAAGTATACTTCCATCACATCATGTTTAATGACTGTTTTCCATTGTTATCTTTACACCACAAAGTATATAATCAATCCTCTCTGGACATTTTGCAGTGCTGTGATAAATATCCCAGTAGCTAATTTCTTACACACACCTTTATATCTAATTTCTTACACACACCTTAGAAACAAGGTATACATTTTTCATATATTGCCAAATTGCCCTGGGAAGTGTGAATTTTCATTTCTGTCAGCAATGAATTAAAGAGCATCCTCTTCCCCATACCATTGCCAACATTGGGTATTAGTGTTTTATCATCTTTGGTAAAAAAGGGGAAATAAAGTCTCCTTGATATTGTACTTGCTCTTCCCTAATTGGTATTGGGATAGAACTTTTTTCATATTTTTGGGAGTATTTGGATTAGTTCTTTGTGAACTCTCTATCATGTCCATGGACCATTTTTCTTTCAGGGCTTATTATACAGTTACCAGTGGCCTAGTGTACGAATTCGTGCACCTTGAAAGGAACTGTGGGCCATGAGGCTGCAGTAGGCACAGGGGCAGGTCTTGGCCCATCCTCTGCACCCCTGCCCAGCCCCTCCCACCATGGCCCTGGTCCCGTCTGCTGGTAGCCCGCTCCCGCTGCTGCCATTCCCATGTGCTGATGGCATCGGCCCCGCTCACACCTGCTGACAGCACGGAGCGATTGCGGCTGGTGCCAGCAGTGGGTGCGAGTAGCGGCTGCTGCCCTGATCACCCCTCAGGACCAGGGGGAGGTGGAGAAGCCCTCAGGGGTGATCAGGGCTGGCAGCCGCTGCTTGCACCCGCTGATGGCGCTGAGCAATCAGGACCAGTGCTGGGCACCTGCTGCAGGTGCTGGCAGGTGTGAGCGCCAGGTGGGACCTCGGTGCGCAGAAGCAAAGAATTTTCAGGAATTACTAGAGGCTCATCCTGATGACAGCAACCAGCGCCCTGCCATGGTCTGGTGCCCCCACTCACCTGCTCGACCATCCCACTGTGGCCGATGCCCACCATGTTCCACACATGCCCCCTGGTGGTCAGTGCATGTCATAGTGACCGGATGTTCGGTTGTTTTGCCATTCGGTCTATTTGTATATTAGCCTTTTATTATATAGGATCACTTACCAAAATAATTGGTCAAATATATTTCTCCCAATTTTTAATTTGTTTTTAATTTTTAATTTTTTTAATTTCCAAGAACTTTAAATGTTTCCTTTTTTATTTCTGTCCTTGACATCATCTTTATAAAAGAATCTCTTTCTACTTCAAGGTTATAAAAATACCTAAATTTTTGCCCTGGCCCATGTGGCTCAGTTGATTGGAGCCTCCTCCCATATACCAGAAGGTGGTGGGTTCAATTCCTAGTTGGGGCATATGCCTAGGTTGCGGGTTTGATCCACAGCCAATCTGTGTTCTTCTGGTGTTTCTCTTTCTCATTGATGTTTCTCTCTTTCTCTCTCTGCCTTCCTCTAAAATCAAATTAAAAATATCTAAATTTTCTTCTTGTACCTCAAAGTACTAGTATTTTCCATATTAAAATGTTTAATTTATCTAGTAATTTAAAAATAAAAAGCTTTAACTATGTAGGGTTTCATAAACAGTTTTATACCATCTTAAAGTTCAATTAGGAAAACAATAGAAAAGTAATCATAATGACAGTGAGTGATGTATTGTAAGTGCTTACTCTAAGCATTGTTTTTATCACTTCACCTATATTTCTCACAACAGCCCTATAAGATGGGTACTACTGTTATCTCTGTTTTATAGATGAGTAAACTGAGTTACAGAGAAGTTAATAACTTATCCAAGGTCACACAATCTGGTTCTAGGGTTCACATATTTTAAGCACCATACGATTCCTCCTCTTTATATATTATGATCATACTGGTTCCTGAGAGTAAAACCAAGTAATTGGGTCTCTAGTAATAACATTGCATTTGAACAAATACTTATTAAGATACCTAAAACAATTTTTTTAATTTATTGATTTTAGAGAAAGAGAGAAACATCGACCTGCTGTTCTATCCATCCATGCACTCATTGGTTGCTTTCTGAATGTGCCTTGACCAGGAATTGAGCTCAAAATCCTGGTGCTCAAACCAACTGAGCCACCCAGCCAGGGTCTTAATGATATATCCTGAAACTACTTGTATTTAAATTTTTTTACCTACAAAAGAAAATATAGTCCAACATCCTGTCCTTTCCTCTCCAATATAGTGGAAATTAAAACCATTCACCAAAAGCTGTGATAAGGATGTTTCAGTTTAACTTAGCAGTTACTGGGAATTTCCTAGGTACCTGACTCTGTCGTTTTTTGGGGATAACTAAGAAAAAAAAGACAGTGAGCTTATTTGTACGATTCTAACCTAACACTGAAGTATAAAATGGGAAATTTCTCTTGGTAGATTTCTGCTTCTCTTTCTGAATTCTCTTTCCCTTCTTGATTTGCCTCATTTATACATATTTTTGCAACTGACTAAATTTTACTGTTTGTTACATTGTTAATGATCATATTGTTGCTAATTTTTGCAAATTTTATTTTCCTTACAATTAAACTGATCTATATAACTTTTTTAGATTTATATTTTTATTAGCTTATCAATCATCTAATCATGTTTAAATCCAAATTTATAAGGTATATTAGCTAATATTAGTATATGTATTACTAGAGATCCTTTACCCACTTCATTTCTAAGACTCTACTCAACATTTCAGTAGACTTACAGAATACAGATGGGGGTTCCTTAGGAGTTAAGTATTATTCTTACTCTAAAACCTTTCACTTTCTCACATTGTCATGTTGAACTAGCAGTACCAGGAATCTATAATAATAAAAGTATAATATGCTAATTAGACCGGATGTCCTTCTGGAGGACCTTCTGGATGAAGCTGGGGCTGCAAGGGAAACCCAGGTCTCGGGTGCCAGAGGGAAGCCAGTGCCGGCAGCCGGGGCGAGGAAGGCCTACTCTTGCATGAATTTCGTGCATTGGGCCTCTAGTATATTATATTTTTCATAATTTAGTAAAAAATAAATTTCAGCCCTGGCTGATGTTGCTCACTTGGTTGAGTATCATCTATGCACCAAAGGGTTGCTGGTTTGATTTCCATTCAGGGCACATGCCCAGGGTTGTGGGCTCAATCCCCAGTAGGGGCATGCAGGAGGTAGCCAATCAATGTTTTACTCTCATGTCGATGTTTCTCTCTCTGCTCCGTGTCCCTCTCCCTTCCTCTCTCTCTAAAAATCAGTGAGAAAAATCTTTAAATAAAAAATTAAATAAATTTCACAGTTGCTTCCTGCAGTTTACTTCACTGGAAACTATTTGTCTGCCTGAATTACACTAGTTCTTCAAGGCTTAGTTTATGGATCACCACCTTTGGAAAGACTTCTCCTAATCCCCTTAATGCATCTTTAACCCTGTCTAGATATATTACTCTTACACCATTTGGCAGACATTAAGTACCTATTGTTACAAAGCTGCTGTGCTTGCTACTGGGGAGACTATAGGGAACACAAAAAGAATTGTATCTTTAAGAAGCTTATGTTCTAGTGGGAGGAAACAGATAGTAAATATGTTAAAAAAAAAAAAAAAAGTATGTTGCCGAAACCGGTTTGGCTCAGTGGATAGAGCGTTGGCCTGCGGACTGAAGGGTCCCGGGTTCGATTCCGGTCAGGGCCGTGTACCTTGGCTGCGGGCACATCCCCAGTGGGGTGTGTGCAGGAGGCAGCTGATCGATGTTTCTCTCTTATTGATGTTTCTAACTTTCTGTCCCTCTCCCTTCCTCTCTGTAAAAAAATCAATAAAATATATATATTTTTAAAAAGTATGTTAACCTTTTATATGTACGTCGGTACTATGAACAAATAAGATAGTGGGATAGAGTGTGATAGGCCAGGAACATTTCAGGAAAGGCCTGTGGAAATGCTATTGAAGTATAGAATCTAAAATTGTCATTTAAATAACCATGGGAACAGCACTGTAGCAAAGGGAATAGCAAGCATGGAAGCCCTGAAATATGAATGCTTTTAGTATGTTCTAGTAAGTTAAAAAGGCCAATGTCACCAGAGTATCAAGGGCTGTGGGAAGAGTGGTATCAGGTGAATATGGAGACAAAGGTGGGGATGGATTGTGAAAGGCTTTGCAGACCATGAAAAGGAATTCAGATACCATTTCAAATGCAGTAGAAGCCATTGAAATGTTTTAAACTGGGAAGTGACATGAAATCCAACTTACACTTTAAAAATATCACTCTGGCTATTAGGAATAGACTGAGGTGGAGGGAAGAGGGCAAGAATAGAAGGAAATAAGGAAACCAGATAGTAGCATAGAGGAGAGCTTCTATAGTTTGGATAAGGCTGGAGACAATGGAGGAGCAGAGAAGTGGATTTACAGGTGATATGTTTTGGAGCCTGCATCCATAGGACTTGCTACTGGATTGCCTTTGGTAACAAGGTGGATGGTAATGTTCATATGTATAGCAGATTGGAAGTCCAGGAGATGATGCGGGGTGAGGGGTAAAAAGCAATGATTCTTTTTAGGAGTCGAGGTGCTATGTGACATCTAAGGGGAAATATGTTAGCTAGGCAGTTGGATATATAAGAGAAGAGGCCTAGGCTAGAGATACCAATTTAGGAGTCAGCAGAATGAGAATATTGAGAGGAGAAGAAGGCCTAGGACTAAGCCTTCTAAGAATTATAATATTTAGATGTTGGATAGAGAAGGGCCAACCTAAGCAAATAGACTCAGGAAATGCCTCCAATTTGACAGGAGATAAAGCAGAAGTTCAGGATGTCATGAGCAGAGAGGGGAGAATGTGTTATAACATAATGTATTGTTTATTTTCTTAGTTGTCATTGTCTTCTACTTTACTTTGACATGCTCAAGGACAGAGATCTCAACACAAAGTGCTCAGTGTCTGGCATGTTATTGTTGGTGAATGAGTGAGTGATTGAATGACATTTTAAAGAAGGAACTTTACCTTTATGGTGCTTTGTACAGATCTATATGCAGTACCTTTCTCACTTGGGTGCTTAATAAAAAATCCTGCTTCAAAATAATCTGAAGCAGCCCTGGCCAGGTGGCGTGGTTGGTTGGAGTGTTGTCCCATGCACCAGAAGGTTGTGGGTTCGATTCTTGGTCAGGGCACACACCTAGGTTGCAGGTTTGATTCCCAGTTGGGGTGTGTGTTGGAGGCAACTGATTGATGTTTCTCTCTTTCCTCTCTCTAAAATAAATAAAAACATATCCTTGGGTAAGGATTAAACAATTTTTAAAAAATCTGAAGCAGAGTGCTGTATAATGCTGATATTAGAATTGCCATGAGTTTTATTTGGGAAAATGTATTTGGAATTAAAAGTTTTTACATTAGAAACACATTTTTCTGGATGACTGTGGATTTTGTTATTCTCCATTCCTTGCTTACCTCTACCTGTTAGGCAATAGGAATGTAATCTTCCCTGATACAAAGGTAGGTGGGTGAAGTCTGTGACTAGTGTTCCAGGAATGAGGGCAGAACAGGGATCCCTGTTGGGATCAGATTCTGGAAAGATTTGGCTGAGCCAAAATCATTTTGTAGCTTTCCAGAGTCCTGGGAATGAGCCATTTTTTCCTTGTTTACTATATTCCTCTTTATTCAGACTATCCTTTCCTTCACTGCATGTAGTGTTTCACACAGTCCTTTAAAATTGTCCAGTTTTTGTTTATTTATTTATTTTTATTGTTACCACACAAAGCAAAAATAGATAGACTGAAAAAGGCTCACCATATATTCTTCCTAGCTCTTTTTGCTTATAACAATAGGAGAAAACACTCCAGGAATTTTTTGCTGTATTAGGGGGTGGCATTTATATATTAACTCAGGGAAGTTAGGCATATTTATGTTGGGATAATTTCAGTGCTAGACTGCTAGTGCCAATTAGCATACCAAAATATAAGGCAAATTCCTTGAAAATATCAATTACGAGAGGTAGGCTGTTTAGGGAGATAATGATGGATGAAGGGAAGTCTGGTCTGGGCCCTGATGGTTAAAAGAGGAAGTACAATATTCCAGGCCCATTTTTTTTACTTCCTGTGCAAAAGCCTTTGGAATTTTAGCCTTGTCAGGATCAATAAGATTAAACAGGGAAATAAGGCTACTCAAAAAGGCTAATTTAGTCTCAGGCTTCTTCAATAAATGTAGAATGTCTTGCCCAGCTTGTGTGGCTCAGTGGTTGAGCATAGATCTATGAACCAGGAGATCATGGTTCAATTCCCAGTCAGGGCACATGCCTGGGTTGTGGACTCGACCCCCGGTAGAGGCATGCAGGAGGCAGCTGATCAATGATTCTCTCTCATCATTGATGTTTCTCATTCTCTATCTTTCCCTTTCCCTTCTTCTCTGAAATCAATAAAAAATTTTATTTACATGTATATATTTAAAAAATAAATGTAGAATGTGGGAGAGAAATTTTTCACTCTGCACTGGTCAAACAACATCTGAAATTCTGAGATCATACTTTAAGAGGGATGCTGATCAGGGATGTAAAGCATAGTGAATGTAGTCAATAATATAATAACTACTAGTAGCCCGTTTGCACGAAGATTCGTGCAATAGACCTTCATTCACCTGGCTGCCTGCACCAGTTTTCTGCCGGCACCGGGGACCCAGACCTTGGCTGTGGCCACCGCCTTCTACCTTCTTTCAGGGTCCCGGCTTGGCCCTGGGCAGTGGCCTTGGGCTCGGCTGCACCCAGCGTCCCTGCTACCCGATCTCAGGAGCGAGCCCCTGCGATCGGAGCAGGCACCCCGCTGGCGCCCAAGGCCCGGAAAGCCTGGGGCGGCTTTCCGGGCCTTGGGCTCCGCCGCACCCCAGCTTCCCTGCAACGGTTTCCTGGTGGGCGTGGTTGATGGGCGTGGCTTGGTTGGTGGGCGTGGCGAAGGTGCGGTCAATTTGCATATTTGTCTATTATAAGGTAAGATGTGTGGTGCCAGGTGGGTACTAGACTTACTGAGGGGATCATTTTGTATATTATATAAATGTCTAATCACTATGCTGCAAAACTAATATAAAATAATATTGAATGTCAAATTTAGTTGAAATACTTTTTAATTGTAAAAGGAAATAAAGGACAGTTTATTAGATGCTTATTGCTATTAGCCCAACTAGAACCTCCACTTCTATGATCACATTTAATTTTTGCAATATGTGATGAAATACAGAGGGAAGTATAAGTCTCCTTAAAGTGCTATTAATTTCCTTTTTGTTCTATGTTTTTTGAAAAGATTTTTTGAAAAGGAAGAGCAGAGTTTCATAGAGGAAGAATTGTTTACTTTATGCAAAGAATTAACTCAGGTTCACTTTTTGCCCCTCTTGCATAGAATATTATTTAAATAAAAGAAATGAAACGTTACAGACAAAAAAAAAAAAAAGAGGGACATGAGACACTGATAAACCATAATAAAGAGGAGTGAGGAATTTTGAAACGATCTCATTTGAAGGAAGCTAATTCAGTTAATGGTTGAGAGTATAGACTCTGGCATCAGCTAGGCCTCAGGTCAGATTCCATCTCTGCAGCTTATTAGCCATGTGAATTTTTCAAGTCAGGTACTTTACTGATCTTCATCTTACTATCTATCAAATGGAGATTAGAACAGTGTTCACTTCTTAGGATTTTTGTGAGAGTTAAATGAGGTCCACGTATATGAAGACCTTAAGGCAATACCTAGAATATAATAAGCTTACCATAAATAGTAACTTTTTTTTGACAAGAATAGTTGAAGGAACTGGATAGGTATTATTAAGTTTTGGGAGGATAGCAAATAAGAAGGATATGACATTTTGTAAATAGCTCCAGAGAATATAAGTTACAAGGTTACAACTCAACATAAGAAATTTGTTTCTAAGAATATGAGCTAGCTGACAATAAATTGGGCTACTGCAGAAAGTGATGAATGTTATCCCCCTCATCCACTTGGGGTTCAATTTGATATTTTTTAGAGTCTTCATACATTAGTACTGAATTAGACATGTGAGATCTTTTCCAAATCCACTGTTCTGATCATTCCACAGATATTCATTGACCTTACTGTACACTATCTAAGTGGTATACATAGCAAAACAGACATGGTTCTAGTCTTTTTTTTTTTTTTTTAATATATTTTATTGATTTTTTACAGAGAGGAAGAGAGAGGGAATAGAGAGTCAGAAACATCGATGAGAGAGAAACATCGATCAGCTGCCTCTTGCACACCCCCTACTGGGGATGTGCCCGCAACCAAGGTACATGCCCTTGACCGGAATCGAACCTGGGACCCTTGAGTCCGCAGGCCGACGCTCTATCCACTGAGCCAAACCGGTTTTGGCTGGTTCTAGTCTTTATGGAGTTTACCAGTCTGTGATTTTATGGTTTCCTTTTCTCAAAAATTAACTAATTTCCTTTCCTTTCCTCAAAATTCCTTTTGTTTCTCTTCTTGTCTTTAATCATATCTCCTTTACCTCCTTCAATTGTTGTTCTTCCTCCTTCCTGGTATGCTTGATATCCTCCAATTTTTTTTCTCAAATCTGTTTAATTTTCCTTGCATATTCTCTACTTTGGCCATCTCTTGCAGTGAATATAGCCTTTCCAAATTGGTAGATTTCTCTTCCTAATGTTCCTATGCTCAAAAACTCTTAGTGATTCTCCATTGTCTATTGAGTAAAAAAGCTTGACATTTGCGGCCTTTGACTGGATATTCCAATCCACTTCTCCAAACTTACCTTCATCTGGTCTCATAAACTCTGGGAAAATTAGACAATTTCCTACTCCTGTTTTTTCCTTTGTTCATTTCCTGGCCTTTCTATTTCTGAGGTCTTTGTGTTTGTAGATCCATCTACCCAAGAAAACCACATCTCTACCTGAAATCCTCTTCTTTCTTTGAAGCTCATTGCATATACTAACCTGTTTTTGTAGCCTGTAACTTTTACAGATATCTCCAGGTGGAAGTGAACTTTTCCCTCCTCTGATTCATCAGGGTCCCATACCATGCACTCTGTTTTTATCTACTTATCACTTCCGTTTAAATTCCTTGAGATTTGTTGCTGTAATCCTATATAATAAAAGCCTAATATGTAAATAAACCAAATGGCGGACTGACCGGTAGAATGACCAATCTCTATGAAGCACACTGACCACCAGGGGGCAGATGCTCAGTGCAGGAGCTGTCCCAGCCTGCAGGCCCCAGGCCAGCCAAAGTGGGTGCCAGCGGGGGGCCCCCGATTGCCCTGCCGGTCACCACACAGGGAGGTAACCGGAGGTGGCAGGGAGCGGGCCGGTGAGCGGGTGGTGCCAAGCCAGCCAAGGTGGGTGCCAGTGGGGGCCCCCTTGATTGCCCCGCCAGTTGCCCCACAGATTGGCCCTGATCGCCAGCCCGGCCTAGGGACCCTACCCATGCACGAATTTCGTGCATCGGGCCTCTAGTATTTTAATAAAACCTAGTAAAGTGTCTTGAATAACATAAGCATTCAATACATATTTGGTGATGGATTATATGATGATGTAACTTTACTTACAGATGAAGGAGTATTTTATGGGTGATAAGTTTGTATATTAAATACTATTTATTGAGCACCTACTCTATGCCAGGTACTCTACTGGGCACTGGGGATAGAAATGGATAAAACATATTCTATGTCAAGTGGTGCTAAGTGCTATGTATCAAAGTAAGTGAGGATGAAAGGGATGATAGTGAAGGAAGTGCAACTTTATATAAGGGGTAAGGGAAAGTTTCTCTGAAGGATGGTAATGAAGAGAGATAATACATATAAAGGCCCACAATGCATCAGGATGAACTTTAAAAATTTTCAATAAGCTATAATTGAAAAAAAAATTGATTTTTGTCTCATTCTTTTACATTACACATGAATAATTGGAAAATTAAGATCTCATTGGTAATGGCTTTTGGGGATTTATTTCTCATAGAAAATTCGGTAAGATAAAGAACTCTTGAGTCTCTCTTCTTTAAGTATAGTTGAAAAAATGTTCAAATTGTAATGTTTTAATAATATGTCCTAATGTTATTATCTTCAAGAGATACATACATTTTTAAATTACATATTTCAGAATTGAGGGAGCCAAAAAAAAATTAGACAAAACACTAAGTAAAAGAACACGTTTATCACCAGAGCCAGAGGATCCTCCAATCGTAAGTTTTTGTTTTCTTTTTAAAAACTTTATTTTAATGCTGTTTTAATTCTTAATTATTTTAAGTCAATTTCAATATAATTAGTATTTTAAAGAATATTACATATATTTTAAACTATACTTTAGTATTTAAAAAATTAAATCACTTAAAAATTTCTACTTGATTTAATTGTCTTTTTGTTTGCTTTTGACAGATGACCAGTGAAATTAAAAAGAAAGGAGTGAGTTCAATTTTTTATATTTATTGTTTTGAAAATATTCAAAGAAACTATTACAAAGTAGCTCCTTCTAAGACCACCTACTAAGTGCAATTCTTGAAAAGAAAGAAATTTAGAAAAAGATTTCATTTTCTTTGCCCAAAGGAGCAAGCATGTCATAGATGGCAATGTGGGTTTTAAGAGTTATATTGTTGGCATTTGTTATTTGGGAATTCATTTTAAATATTACGGTTGTTATTCAAAAAAACTGAAAGAAAATTCAAAATGACAGTTACAAAGGAAATGCATCTAATCTATCTCTATATGTAAAAGCCTAAGCGACCGTTATGGCTGGATGACTGGCCAGTAGCTATGATGCTCACTGAACACCAGGGGGCAGATGCTCAATGCAGGAGCTGTCCCCTGGTGGTCAGTGCGCTCCCACATCCAACCTCCCACAGTCCCTCCCCCCGGCCGGCCAGCCCCAATCGGGACTGGGCGAGATGGCCCCAATTGCTAGCCAGGCTGAGGGACCCCACCCATGCACGAATTCGTGCACTGGGCCTCTAGTATATATATAAAAGGCTAATATGCTAAGTGTCCCTCCAACTGTCTGACCAGTCACTATGATGCGCACTGACCACCAGGGGGCAGACGTTCAACTCAGGAGCTGCCATGATGTGCACTAGCCATTTACAAAGAAACAGCACCATGGACCTAGCGCCAGCAAAGCAACGCTTGGCTTCCCCCAAGTGGGACACAGGCCCCGCCAGGACCTAGCGCCAGCAAAGCAACGCTTGGCTTCCCCCAAGTGGGACACAGGCCCCGCCACCACCCCGTTCGAGAGCCCACCAAATTGCAGCCAACACTGCCAAGATGCCATGGTACAAAATGTGGCCCACAGCCCAGCCCAGCCCAGAAACGGTGTCTGTGCGCGCCGGGTAATGATGTCATGTAGCACCACCCGCTTCCTCTCCTTAGCAACTAACCTCCTTGGAGTTTCTTTAGCCCAGGAACCCGATTTGCTTTATAGCCAGGTGCAAACATTTTACACTTTAACCAAATGTCTGTGAAGCATTTTCACGTGCTCATCTCATTTGATCCTCACAGAAGGTAAATAGGAGACTCGGTGAAATCCTATTTTCTTTTCATTAGCTGGAAAATGGAGATTTAGAAAGTTTAGAAACTTGACATGACTGAAAAGAAGTGAGAAATGGTGGAACTTGAAAATGACTTCAGGTTTTCTCACTGCCCAGAATATAGTCAAACATTGCTACAGTTAAATGTTTCACCCTTTGTTCTCCCTGCGTGATCTACAATAATGATCTGCTTTGTGTTGATATTTACGGCTCTGTTGCTAACAATTACTTTAAAGAGAAGCTGGGATACTTAACTGGGCTGGAAAAAGTTTAGCTAAATCAGAAAACAGGTCTAATTAAGCAAGTTTATATACATATATTAAGCTCTTGCTGGCGCCAATTGCACAGGTGTGTTTCCATCTGTCATTATTGATCATGAATTTGGTTGACACTTCTATTATAGAGAAAGGGCAAATAGTGGTATTAAAATATTTCTTCTAATTAATTTCCTTTCAATATGCACAAATTTGTGCACCAGGCCTCTAGTACTAATGTAATGATGATTACTTATTGAGAATCTATTGTATGCTAGTCACATGCTAGGTGTCAGAGATTTAAAAAAAAAAGACTATGAGTAACAACAAGGGACTAAGACAGGCGTTCTCAAACTATGGCCCGTGGGCCACATGCAGGTGTTTTTGCCGGTTTTTTTTTGTTTGTTTGTTTGTTTGTTTGTTTTTTTAATTTCTTTATTGTTTAAGGTGTCACATATTTGTCCTCATCCCCCCATTCCCATCCCACACCCCTCCCCACAGATGCCCCCACCCCCTGTTGAACTTAACCATTGGATAGGCTCATATGCATGCACACAAGTCCTTTGGTTGATCTCTCCCCCCTCCCCCCACCTTCCCCTATCCTCCCCCCGAGGCCCGACAGTCTGATCCATGCCTCCTTGTTTCTGGGTCTGTTCTTGTTCATCAGTCTATGTTGTTCATTATTTCCCCTAGATGAGTGAGATCATGTGCTATTAGAAATACACTTATAAGAACCGAAAATGAGACAAGCAATAATGGTTATGGTGACAGGCAAATGAATCAGTGTGTAGTGAGTTTCTTTCTGGGCCAACAGTTCTTTTGAGACCCAATTTCAATGTCCAACAGTTCCTTATGTGTACATGTCAGCACTGACATTTCAGTTCTGGATGGTGGACAAATGGTGGTAATGCAGGTCCGACTCTGTCTGGTTTGGTCCTGGGCAATCTGCAGTGATGCACAGCTGCTAACTGCTAGTATGGGAAGGCCACATCAGCGTCTTCCGTCTCTGGACTGCTTATCTTCTGTCTTCATGGCTGGAGTAGTCCTGTCGATTCCTCTCTTGCTAGAATCCACATGGTCTCAGAGTTGTTTTCTGAAAATATACAAACATATTCTCTACCAAAAGTTAATAAAGGAATATTTTCTATAAATTTGACTGGGGATCCTTTTTCAATTTTTGCCCAAATGATTTTCCTCTGGCTTGTTTTGTCACCTTGTGTGTTTTTCATGGGTGTCTTGCTTTTAGCCTTACAGTTAATTTTCTAAAGTATTAATTTTCTAGATGTAATTTACTTACAGGATATTTTTCCTTACATGATATTCCTCTACTATTCCCTCCTTTTTTGATTTAAATGTTAGGAGGCTTTTGAAAATTTTATAATGTAGTCTTGATGGCTTTTAAATTTTAATTTTTTGCACTATAATATTACTGTTTTAGGTTCATTATATTTCACCGGCTTATTTCATTTAGCATAATGTTCTTAAGGTTCATCCATTCACTAAATTTAAGTATTTTTTTATACTTTGAGATATATATTGAAAATATGCCAGATTGTCAGTTGTCTTTTGACCTTTATATTATGACTTTTTTTTACACCATGCAAACATTTTTATGTAGTCAGAATTTTTCAATTATTTTTCCCCTTTTGTATCTGGAATTTGAAGAATAGAAATTTTTCTATACACTCAAGTTATAGAAAAATTTATTCTTTTCTCCCTAGTCTTTGTATAGTTCCACTGTTTAATTTAAATTCTTGAACTATTTGGAATTTATTCTTGTGTATAGTGTAAGGTATTGATTACATTTATCTTTTTCCACATAGCTAACCAGTTATCCCAGTACTTCATCTTTGGCCTGGCTGGTGTGGCTCAGTGGTTTATGAATCAGGAGGTCATGGTTTAATTGCCAGGGTTGCAGGCTCAATCCCCAGTAAGGGGCATGAAGGAGACAGCCAATCAATGATTCTCATTATTGATGTTTCTGTCTTTCTCTCCCTTCCTCTCTGAAATCAATAATAATAAAAAAAAAGAAACAACATCTTTGCTCCAGTGATTTGAGATGCCACATTTACCATATACTAAAATTTCTTGTGGACTGGACCTATTTCTGGACTTTCCATTTTTTACCACTGGTTAATCTATTCATGCACCTGTACTACACTGTTCTAATTAAAGAAATTTTATAGTATACTAGAGGTCCGATGCATGAAGATTCATGCAATAATGGGCCTTCCTTCCCCTGGCTGCTGGCACTGCCTTTGCTCTGGCCCGGAGCTGCCTTTCCATCTTCCCACACTGCCCAGAGGCCTGGAGCGGCTGGGGTAGTACGGAACACCTGCGTTGTCGCCATGGCGATGGCACAAGCATCCGCCCTTGGCCGCTTGGCACCTGTGTATGCAAATTAACCCACCATATTTGTTGGGTTAATTTGCATACTCACTCCTGAGGGGCTGGTGGGTGTCACGAAGGTATGGTCAATTTGCATCTTTCTCTTTTATTAGTGTAGATTTTAATGTCTCCTAGGGCTAGTCCTTCCTTGTAGGTTTTCTTTTTCAGGGATTTCTTGGTTATTCTGACATGTTTATTTTTCCACATGAATTCTATGCTTAACTTGACTAGTTCCATAAAAATATGTGTAGATATTTATATTAGTATTGCATTAAATTAACTTTGGCACAAACTGAAATTCTCATAATGTTAAAATGTCTTCACCAAGATCTAGTGTTGTCTTTCTATTTGTTTGTGTCTATTTTTGTTATACTACTCACTGTTAGGGGAGAATTTATGAAATTATACTATACTTCTTTGTACCAGAATATAATCTCCAAGACAGCATGATCTTTATATGTTTTGTTTTTACTACTGTATCTTTAGCATTTGGAATAATATCTAAATATTTGTTGAATTTGTGAATATTAGTTGAATGAAGGAAGTTAGATAATAAAAGGTCTTTGTTTTGCCTTGAGAAAAGGAGAAATATACCAAGAACATTATTTAGGTGAGAATTCATCATAAATAAAGAATATAAAATGGTATCTGTAGATTGTACTTTGGGTTAAAATCTTTGTATTCTGAAAATATGTTATTTTGCAATATACTAGTGTTTTTATTCTCAAGGAAAATTTTGTCTTGAGAACAGAGCTTAGTAGTTACATTGAAATGCTACTTCATTTAGAACATTTACTTTTTTCTTATTATGTTCTCAGTTGAACTATATTTATATGAAGCAATGTGTAGAAAGTAGTCCTATAGTACCTATTCAGCAGGAATGGCTGGATCACATGTTAATGCTGGTACCTGAGTCTTTAAAGCAAGGGAAAAAAAGAGAAGAACTCCTTCAAAGTCTCATCAGTGAGGTGTCAAGTGACTTTGAAAAAAGCACGAAGAGGTATTTGGGTAAGTAATATATAGCACCTTTGCTCCCGTGCTAAAAAGCAGAAATATGAATAATGCATGTTATATATTTAGCAATATGTATTCTTAAATATTTTTATTTAAGTATTTTGAGCCTATAATGTCAAAATATTTGAAAGTTAAGGCCATTTTTTAGTAACTTTTTATGTTCTTATTAGAGCCCCGGTGCACGAAATTCATGGGTGGGGGGGGCCTCAGCCCAGCCTGCACCCTCTCCAATCTGGGACTCCTCGAGGGATGTCTGACTGTCTGTTTAGGCCCGATCCTACCGGGATTGTGACATCCCTCTCACAATCTAGGACTGCTGGCACCCAACTGCTTGCCTGCCTGCCTGCCTGATTGCCCCTAACCACTTCTGCCTGCCATCCTGGTCACCCCCTAACCACTCTCCTGCCAGCCTGATTGATGCCTAACTGCTCCCCTGCCAGCCTGTTTGCCCCTAACTGCCCTACCCTGCAGGCCTGGTCACCCCCAACTTCCCTCCTCTGCCGGCCTGGTCACCCCTAACTGCCCTCCCCTGCAGGCCTGGTCCCCCCCAACTTCTCTCCCCTTCAGGCCAGGGTTCCCCCCAACTGCCCTCCTCTGCTGGCCTGATTGCCCCCAACTTCCCTCCTCTGCCGGTCTGGTCACCCCTAATTGCCCTCCCCTGCAGGCTTGATCGCCCCCAACTGCCCTCCCTTGCAGGCCTGATCCCTCCCAACTTCCCTCCCATGATGGCCATCTTGTGTCCACATGGGGGCAGGATCTTTGACCACATGGGGGCAGCCATCTTGTGTGTTGGAGTGACAGTCAATTTGCATATTACCCTTTTATTAGATAGGATAGAGGCCTGGTTCACAGGTGGGGGCCAGCTGGTTTTCCCTGAAGGGTGTCCCGGATCAGGGTGTGGGTTCCCTTGGGGCGTGGGGCGGCCTGGGCGAGGGGCCTGTGGTGGTTTGCAGGCTGGCCACGCCCCCCGGCGA
This sequence comes from Eptesicus fuscus, assembly GCF_027574615.1. Lineage (NCBI taxonomy): Eukaryota > Metazoa > Chordata > Mammalia > Chiroptera > Vespertilionidae > Eptesicus > Eptesicus fuscus. The sequence continues at coordinate 45,414,176 of NC_072490.1, read as the reverse complement.
CCCAAGCGGAGGTCCTGGTATTTGGGATTTATTTATCTTCTGTAATTGAAACTTTGTAACCTTGAGAGGAGCTAAGCCTCCTGCTTGCTCTGTGGCCACCGCCATTTTTGTTGGGGTTTATTTATCTTCTATAATTGAAACTTTGTAGCCTTGGGTGGAGGCCTGGGCCCACCATGGTGTATGGAAAGCTTGGCTTCCTCCATTGCCTGGGAAACCCAAGCCTCCTGCTCCCTCTGTGGCCGCAGCCATCTTAGTTGGGTTAATTTGCATACTCACTCCTGATTGGCTGGTGGGCGTGGTTTGTGGGTGTAGCAGAATGATGGTAAATTTGCATATTACTCTTTTATTAGATAGGATTAGCTAAATAGCTTTTTAATTTTGCACTTTTTCTTTATAATTCTTGCTGCACTATGTACTGGATTATAAGATAATATTAACAGATTTGGGGATATTTGTTAGGGATTTAACCTTTGCAATTTTTATTGGAATAAATTTTCTTAAGATGCCATGCCAGGCACTTTTCAGTAGACAGAAAGAGAAAAACTGAGAACTTACTGAAGCTGTATTATATTTGAATTTACATTCAAGGCCAAAGTAGTATCAAAAGTGTGATTTACAAATATCAAGGCCAAAGTAGTATCAAAAGTGTGATTTTGTTTCTAGTAAAGGGATTTTTTCTTATACTCATTTTAATGTACAGTAAACTGTACCATTCAATATTAAGAGTTAGAAACTTTGATTTGAGTTATAGAAAATATTTTACTATGGTTTTATTTAAATAAACTAAGCAGAAAAAAACTATTTCTGAAGCAAACTAAAATGAGAGGAAAGTCTAGAAGTATGTATCAATATTATGAATGATTACTGGGTTCATGCTTAAAGATTATAAGCTTTATTGGAGTATATCAACAAAAGGACTATCCTAGTAAACATTTTTTTGAAATTATGAAATTCCAAGTTGATGGATTCTCATTTTGTTCTCTGTAAAATCTTGGATCAAAATGTTATTGATCATCTTTAAAGGGTTTTCAAGAAGTATTAATACATATATGTATTTTAGTGAAGAGTGTTCTTGTGAAACCTCCAGTTAACTGGCTTGAAGATGATGGAGGTCCTTTACCTGAATTCCCTGTGTGAGTAAATTATTTTAAAAACAGTGCTGCACTTAGGTTTTGATAATAGATTGAAAATAAACTGATCTTGTCCTGGCTGGTTTGGCTTAGTGGGTAGAGCGTCAGCCTGCGGACTGAAAGGTCTGAGTTCGATTGCAGTCAAGGCACATGCCCTGGTTGTGGGCTCAATCCCCAGTGGGGGGCATGAGGTAGTCGATCAATGATTCTCTTTCATCACTGATGTTTCCATCTCTCTCTCTCTCTCCCTTCCTCTCTGAAATCAATACAAATATTTAAGAAAAAGAAAATAAACTGATCTTATATTTAAGTCTACAGCTGTGAAACTCAAAGGTATTTTGAACATACCTAAAAAAATAGTACCACTGCTGTTTTTTTCTTTCTCCCCAAAGTATCCTCTATACTGTACTTATCTAGTTTTAGTCTATACAATTAGGGGAATTTATATGGATGCACAATTCAATTTGACTAAGTGAGCTCGGTGTATGCCAAATAGATTTCTCCATCCTTTCTCCCCAGTTGATTTATCTCTGTCCAAGGTAACTGAGCCAGAGTACAGTGGAAGTTAGCAGGGTACTCATGCCTGGCCCATCAGCCTTCCTTGCCTACAAATGATCTCTGTTCTCAGTATAGTTGTTAGCAGAGGGGAAAGAGGTAGGGGGAGTATGAAGAGGGGAAAGGGAGTCAAATATTTGGTGACAGAAGACTAGACTTAGGGTGGTGAGCACACAATGGAATATACAGATGCTGTATTATAAAGTTGTACACCTGAAACCATGTTATTAATCAATGTTACTCCAATAATTTAATTTAAAAAATTTAAATGATCTCTGTTCTCTCTGAAGATAATACATTTTCAAAATCTTGATGTATTTTTATTACATGCATATTTCCTAAGGCTTCCATGGCTGACCACATTTCCCTCTTCTCAATCCCCAGTTTTCTCTCTTTAATATTAATTCCATGTCATAAATATTATTCCTAAAATTAAGAGTATATTGTTTGAATTCTATTTAACATGGTGTATTGCTTTCCAGAGGCCTGGATTATTCCAATCCTTGGCATGGTAGCTATGTGCAGGCAAGAAATCAAATACTGTCTAATTTACACATTGTTCATCCAATTATGAACATGTTACTGGACCTTGGTTACAAGACATTTGCTAATACAGTTTTGCTGGACTTAACAGGAATTAGGTAAAAGCGATATTTATTAATTAAAATTTAAAATGTGAATGTCTCCTGTTTGAGTCTTTATATTTTTGACTATATAAATTTTAAAACTCGTTGATAAATCTTCAGAACTTTTCTTTAGATTTCAAAAAAATTTAAATTTCTTATTTGTTTCAACAATTACATATCAAGACCAGTATCTATCATTTGCTTTAAAATCATTTTTATTTTTCTCCTAATAGAGCTAAAGGCCCAATTGATTGCGAATCACTGAAAAATGATCTATCAATACAAGCTAGGAAGGCAGAAGAGAAGATAATGAACACATGGTATCCAAAGGTTATAAATCTTTTTACCAAGAAGGAAGCTCTTGAAGGCATTAAACCTGAAAAGTTGGATTCATTTTATAACTGTGTTTCGACACTTATGTCAAATCAGGTAAATATGTTTTATGTATTTTAAGTGATAATGTTATTAAAATTAGTTTGGTATTTTAAATATAAATATGGATTTATCCTGGGGATGCAAGGATGGTACAATATCTTAAATCAATAAACGTGATACATCACATAAACAAATTGAGAGATAAAACCACATAGTCATATCAATTGACGCAGAAAAAGAATTTGACAAAATCCAACACCCTTCCTTGATAAAAACTCTCAGCAAGGTAGGAATAGAAGGATCATACCTCAACATAATAAAAGCCATATATGACAAACGCACAGCCAACATCATACTTAATGGGCAAAAACTAAAACCATTTCCCCTAAGAACAGGAACAAGACAGGGATGCCCACTCTCACCACTCCTGTTTGACATAGTACTGGAAGTACTAGCCATTGCAATCAAACAAGAAGAAGAAATAAAAGGTATCCAAATTGGAAAAGAAGAAGTAAAACTGTCCTTATTCGCTGATGACATGATACTGTACATAGAAAACCCTAAAGACTCCATCAAAAAATGATTTGACTTAATAAATGAATTCGGCAATGTAGCAGGATATAAAATTAACGCCAAGAAATCTATGGCATTTCTATACACTAATAATGAACTTTCAGAAAGAGAGACTAAAAAAGCAATCCCATTTACAATCGCACCAAAAAAATTAAGATACCTAGGAATAAATTTAACTAAGGAGGTAATAGACATATATGCGGAAAACTACACAACACTGAAAAAAGAGATAGAGGAAAACATAAACAGATGGAAGAACATACTGTGTTCATGGATTGATAGAATCAACATAATCAAAATGTCCATACTACCCAAAGCAATCTATAGATTCAATGCATTCCCCATTAAAATACCAATGGCATATTTCACAGACGTAGAACGAACTTTCCAAAAATTCATCTGGAATAAAAAAAGACACCAAATAGCTGCCGCAATCCTGAGAAAGAAGAATAAAGTAGGTGGGATCTCAATACCAGATTTCAAGCTGTATTACAAAGCCACTGTTCTCAAAACAGCCTGGTACTGACATAAGAACAGACATATAGATCAATGGAACAGAATAGAGAACCCAGAAATCAACCCAAACCACTATGCCCAATTAATATTCGATAAAGGAGGCATGAACATACAATGGAGTCAAGACAGTCTCTTCAATAAATGGTGTTGGGAAAATTGGACAGATACATGCAAAAAAAAAATGAAACTAGATCACCAACTTACACCATACTGTAAAACCATATACAAAATAAACTCAAAATGGATAAAGGACTTAAACATAAGATGGGAAACCATAAAAATACTAGAGGAATCCACAGGCAGCAAAATCTCAGGCATATGCCGAAGCAATTTCTTCACTGATACTGCTCCTAGGGCAATGGAAACTAAAGAGAAAATAAACAAATGGGACTATATCAAAATAAAAAGCTTTTGCACAGCAAGAGAAACCATCAACAAACAACACGAAAGCCCACTGCATGGAAGAACATATTTGCCAATGTTATCACCAATAAGGGTTTAATCTCCAACATTTACAGGAAACTCATACAACTTAACAAAAGAAAGATGAACAACCCAATCAAAAAATGGGCAATGGACCTAAATAGATACTCTTTGAAAGACAGAAGGAAGGCCAAGAGACATATGAAAACATGCTCAAAGCCACTAATCATCAGAGAGATACAAATCAAAACAACAATGAGGTACCATCTCACACCTGTCAGAATGGCTATCATCAACAAATCAACAAACGACAAGTGCTGGCAAGGATGCGGAAAAAAAAGGAACCCTCATGCACTGCTGGTGGGAATGCAGACTGGTGCAGCCACTCAATGAAGAACAGTATGGAGTTTCCTCAAAAAACTAAAAATGGAACTCCCATTTGACCCAGTGATCCCACTTCTAGGAATATATCCCAAGAAACTAGAAACACCAATCAGAAAGGATATATGTACCCCTATGTTTATAGCAGCACAATTCACAATAGCTAAGATTTGGAAACAGCCTAGGTGCCCATCAGCAGATGAGTGGACTAAAAACTGTGGTACATCTACACAATGGAATACTACGCTGCAGTAAAAAAGAAGGAGTTCTTACCATTTGCAACAGCATGGATGGAACTGGAGAGCATTATGCTAAGTGAAATATAAGCCAGTCAGAGAAAGATAAAAAACCTGATAAGGATGACATATATTTTTTCATTTATTATTTTAGACTACATTTATTTAGAACATACTGTGCTGCCCTGCCTGGTGGCTCAGTTGGTTGGAGTGTCTTTTATCTCACTCATTTATGGAATATAATGAACAACATAAACTGATGAACAAAAACAGATCCAGAGACAGAGAAACATCGATAAGATCGTCAAACCTCAGAGGGAAGGTAGGGGAGGGTGGGGTTAAGGGAAAGAGATCAACCAAAGGACTTGTATGCATGCATATAAGCTTAATCAATGGACACAGGCAATGGGTTGGTGGTGGTGAGGGCATGAGTGGGGGAGTTGGGAAGGTAATGGGAGGATAAGGACACATGTAATACCTTAATCAATAAATAAATTTTTGAAAAGTCCCCCCCAAAATACCTCCTGGTTCATAGGTCGAGATTCAACCACTGAGCCATGTCATCCAGGCAAGATGAGGAACATTTTGAAGATCATTTAGATCTATATTTGTCTGTTTGGGTAAATTTCCAAACAGTTGGTTAATGATAAGAATACACTAAAGGCCCAGTGCACGAATTTGTGCATGGGTGGGGTCCAGTTGGACTGCCCTGATGGGGGCCGATTGGATCAGGCCAGCTGGGGGGAGGGGACACGGGAGGTTGACTGGCCAGTCTTGCCTCTGATCAGCATATGGGGGGCTGATTGGGGGCAGGGCCAGACAGGGGAGGAACCACCCCTCCCATCCAGCCGGTTGGCTGGCTGGCAGCAGTGTGTCATAGCGACCAGTCATTCCAGTCGTTCAGTCGTTTCAGCGTGCTGGGTGCTTGGCTTTTATATATATAGATTATTCATACTTTGGTCATGTATTGTGCACATTTCTAAGTTCCAGTAGCTTCACCCTAAACAAATGGTGTGCTGGAAATTTGGCTCTCCAGAAACAACAACAACCACTCTGATTTGTAGTGTTTGCTAATTTCCATGGCATAAATATTCCCACCATGATGATTTTCAAGCATCCAAAGGTTTAGTAATGGGCTCAAAAAATTTATGAATATTGAACTATTTGCTCTTGTGACAATAGCAGCTAGCTGTATCTTTACCAATGCCCCTCACCCCATGTGCATGTCATCCCATGACACCCTCACCCTCAGGGTCAGGGCTCCCCTACCCTCCGTCTTCACCATGTTGTTTGGACTTCTGAAATGTTTTCTATATCAGGGGCAAAATTACTAGAGTGTGGAAGATTCTGAGTTGTCATTTTAAGATTGTTGATATTCTATAAAAATATGAAAGTTTGCATATATTTTTTCATTTATTATTTTAGACTACATTTATTTAGGACATATTGTGCTGCCCTGACTGGTGGCTCAGTTGGTTGGAGTGTCATCCCATACACCAAAATGGTTGTGGGTTCATTTCCTGGTCAGGGTACATACCTAGGTTGTGGGTTTGATCCTGGGTCAGTTGCTAATGGGAGGCAACTGATCAATGTCTGTCTGTCTGTCTGTCTGTCTCTCTCTCTCTCTCCCTTTCTCTCTAAAATCAATAAAAACATATCCTCAGGTGAGGATTAAAAAAAAGAGCCCTGGCCGGCATGGCTCAGTGATTAGAATGTCTCCCCACATACCTAAGGGTTTTGGGTAGGATTCTTGGTCAAGGGTATATACCTGGATTACAGGTTTACTCCCCTCACCTGTTTGGGGTGTGTGTGGGAGGCAACCAGTGGATGTCTCTCTCACATCGATGTTTCTCTCTCTCTCTTCTCCCACCCCTCACTCCCTCCCACTCTGAAGAGCAATGGAAAAAATGTCCTTAGGTGAGGATTAACAACAACAAAAGAACATACGTGCTGAATGAAGATAATTTTCAGGACTAAATGGATTGATAGAATGACTCAATTATAGACTTATTTTAGTTAAAGGTTGAACTTGTATTTTAAAATTAATAGTAATTTATACTATCATGCAGATAAAGGATCTCTTAAAGAGAACTGTAGAAGGATTTGTAAAACTCTTTGACCAAGAAGATGAACGAGGGCTGCCAATATTTAAGATGGAATTGACATTTGATGAAGATAAAATGGAATTTTACCCTACCTTTCAAGATTTGGAAGATGTTGTTTTTGGTTTGGTAGAGAGAATAGCTGAAGCTCTGCAGGTATTATTTCATCCTTATCTATCAGGTTTTTTTATATGGCTCTTTTTCAACATTTTAAATTGAGTTGAAGCTCCATAAAGTATTTATATACATAAAATGTAACAACTCTTTATTTCCATACTCCAAGTCATTTTACATTAAAACAAAGTGCTTTGTCTTGGAGAAAGTCTTCTGGTTGAAGATAACGTTTGCTTTTAGAAGTCTTATTGTAGTTATGACATTTTTATGCATGTCTCAACTTCCCTACTGAGTTGTTAGCCACTTAAGTACATGATCCAAGTTATGTTTGTTTTTTTCTAGAGCTTTCTAGTATAGTCACTTTGACATTATACTTACTCAATAAATATTTGTTGAATGATAGAAAACTAACCCAACTTAAATTTTATGTTAGACTAGGGGCCTGGTGCATGAAATTCGTGCACTGGGGGGGTTGTCCCTCAGCCCAGCATTCCCCCTCTCACAGACTGGGAGCCCTCAGGGGATCTCCTACTGATGGGGAGCGGGCCTAAGCCACAGTCTGGCCTCCCTCTGCTGATCAGGGGATCTCCTCCTGAGGGGAGCGGGCCTAAGCCACAGTCTGGCCTCCCTCTGCTGATCAGGGGAAGTTGCCAGCCCCATCACTCTGCTGCTACAGCTACTGCCAGCCACCACAGCTGCCAAGGTGTTTTCATCAACACGGATTCCAGTCCCTTCACCATAAAAAAATGACAGCTTTCTTTAGGCATTTTCAAGATGTGTCTTTCATAGGATATGACATTTCTTTCTTTCTTTTTTTCTTTTATCCTCACCTGAGGATATGTTTCCATTGATTTTTAGAGAGTGTGGAAGAGAGAGGGAGAGACAGAGAGAAACATCAATGTGAGAGGGACACTTTGATTGGTTGCCTCCTGCATGAGCCCTGACCTGGGCCCCGGCCAGGGAGGAGCCTGCAACCTAGGTACACGCCCTTGATCAGAATCGAACCTGGACCCTGCGTTCGGCAGGCCAAGGTTCTATCCACTGAGCCAAACCAGCTAGAGCAGGATATGACATTTTTTAGCCCCTCCAGCTGTGGACTTTCATTTTTTTCTCCAGGAGTGTGGTGGAAAAGCCCTAGATCACCTTCTTGGATTCTTATAACCCAAGTTACCAAGAGCACTGCAAGTGGTGGTGTACAGGGAGCTTAGCCAATGCATAGTCAGAAAAGGTGTTTACTCTAGAACTGGTTTGGCTCAGTGGATAGAGCATCGGCCTGAAGACTGAAGGGTCTCAGGTTTGATTCCTGTTAAGGGCATGTACCTTGGTTGGGGGCACATCCCCAGTGGGGAGTGTGCAGGAGGCAGCTGATCAATGTTTCTGTCTCATTAATGTTTCTGGCTATCTATCCCTCTCCCCTCTTCTCTGTAAAAAAAAAAAAAAGATATATATATATATATATATATATATATATATATATATATATATATATATATATTTAAAAAGAAAAGGTGTTTCCTCTGCAGCTCATGCACAGAGGACCTCCTGTGTTGTGACCACTGGGCTAGGGGCATGTCCCTGCGGCCCGAGGGGGCACACCTCCCAGGCCGGCAGCCCTGTGTTGTGGGCACCGGCTGGGGGTTGTGTGGACCCAGGCTGCGGTGGCCACTGCCACTGGGGGCATGCCCCCAGGCCGGCAGCCCCGCATTGTGGGCGCTGGGCTGATGGGCATGGACCTGGGCCGCCGTTTGGCACCGATGCACATGCAAGCAGCAGCAGAGTGGGAACATCCACTTGGCACTTGTGCCGGTAGGCCTGGAGTGGCTGGGGGCATTCTGGGACCCTGGCTGCTCAGGGCCTACACGCGGGCCTACAGGCTAGGAGCAGCCTGGGTCCTGAGGATGTTCCCAGGACCCAGGCTGCTTGGCGCCTGTGTATGCAAATTAACCCACCATATTTGTTAGGTTAATTTGCATATTCACTCCTGATTGGCTGGTTAGTGTAGTGGAGGTACGGTCAATTTACATGTTTTGCTTTTATTATATAGGATTATAAACTATACAACTTTAAATCATTATTTTGCATCAAGTTGTCTTTTCTTGGGTCACTAAAATCTGAAAAGAATGTTCAAAAATATTCGATCTACATATATACTAGTAGACCAATTACATAGATAGTTATTTCATAAACTGTCATTTTTATTTATGTTAGAATGTCCAATCAGTACCCTCTTGGCTATCAGCAACTTCACCAGCTGTAAATCTTGACACAGAACTTCCAGAACATGTGTTACAGTGGGCAGTTAATGTGCTAAAGGTGGCAGTACATCGTAACTTAGAAGGTGCAAGACAACACTATGAGACATACGGTATATGTGATAAATTTAATATTATACCTTTTATTATAAAAGGATGACATTTTATTTTTACTAGAATTTGTCTGATATTTGGTTGTCTGGAGCTGTCATGAAAGAGCAGGGAGAGCCAGAAGTTAGCATGGGCATAGCTGTTGGCAGCATCAAAGATCAAAGTTAAGACAATTGAATTCTGTTGTCTGGTCCAAAGAGAGAATGCTAACTGGATCAGGGTGATAAAGCCAAAAGGTAGAAAGAAGAAATGCTGGAATAAGAAGAAAGTTAAATTAAGGGTAAAAGCAAAGTAATCTATAAGAATAGCAGCTCAAGTTTATAGTCTTCTCAAGTGTGTATGAAGTCAGGATGGATAATTGTTATTTGATATCTTAAGCAAAATCTTATATTAATTGGCTTATTTTTATCTCTTAAACTAGAGGCCCGGTGCACGAAATTCGTGCACGAGGGGGGGGGGTTTGTCCCTCAACCCAGCCTACACCCTTTCCAATGTGGGATCCCTCTCACAATCTAGGACTGCTGGCTCCCAACTGCTCGCCTGCCTGCCTTCCTGATTGCCCCTAACCGCTTCTGCCTGCCAGCCTGATCACCCCTTAACCACTCCCTGCCAGCCTGATTGATGTCTAACTGCTCCCTTGCCAGCCTATTTGCCCCTAACTTCCATCCCCTGCAGGCCTGGTCACCCCTAACTGCCGTCTCCTGCAGGCCTGGTCACCCCTAACTGACCTCCCCTTCAGACCTGGTCCCCCCCAACTGCTCTCCACTGCAGGCCTGAGTCCCCCCAACTGCCCTTCCCTGCAGGCCCGGTCACTTCCCTCCTCTGCCAGCCTGGTCCCTCCCAACTGCCCTCCCCTGATGGCCATCTTGTGCCAGCCATCTTGTGTCCACATGGGGGCAGGATCTTTGACCACATGGGGACAGCAATCTTGTGTGTTGGAGTGATGGTCAATCTGCATATTACTCTTTTATTAGATAGGATAGAGGCCTGGTGCACGGGTGGAGGCTGGCTGGTTTGCCCTAAAGGATGTCCCGTTTCAGGGTGTGGATTCCCTTGGGGTGTGGGGCAGCCTGGGCGAGGGGCCTGTGGTGGTTTGCAGACTGGCCACGCCCCCTGGCCGACCCAAGCGGAGGCCCTGGTATCTTGGGTTTATTTATTTTCTACAATTGAAACTTTGTAGCCTGGAGCGGAGCCAAGCCTTCTGCTTGCTCCGTGGCAGCAGCCATTTCTGTTAGGGTTTATATATCTTCTATAATTGAAACTTTGTAGCCTTAAGCGGAGGCCTGGGCCGGCCAGGGTGTGCGGAAAGCTTGGCTTCCTCCATTGCCGGGGGCAACCCTAGCCTCCCACTCTTTACAGCTCCATGGCTGCCGCCATTTCCGTTTGGAATTGTTTCTCTTCTATAATTGAAACTTTGTAGCCTTGAGTGGAGGCCTAGGCTGGCAAGGGCAGGAGGAAAGCTTGGCTTCCTCCATTGCCTGGGAAACCCAAGCCTCCCTCTTGCTCTCTGTGGCTGTAGCCATCTTGGTTGGGTTTATTTGCATATTTGCTCCTGATTGGCTTGTGGGCGTGGCTTGTGGGCATGGCTTATGGATGTAGTGGAGTGATGGTTAATTTGCATATTACTCTTTTATTAGATAGGATTACTTTAAGATCATTACATACACTTTTATCTTTATTTTAAAACATCTGTGTTTAACCTGGTTTGCTTAAGTCTATTTTATTCAATTTTTATTAATGTACTAGTATGTTAATACTCAATGAATAACAATAATTAATTGAATAGGCTATTCCATTCCATGATCTTATAAAAAAGCCTTATCTTTTTAAAAGGGTATTATTGATATTTAAATTAGATTATTAATTTTCAGTTGAAAAATATAATTGGCTCCTTGATGGCACTGCAGTTGAGATGATAGAGACTTTTCAGGCAGAAGATCATACTTTTGATGAATACACAGAGGTAAGTGATAATTCTGTTTTCCATTATTGCCTTTTGAATATCCTTTAAAAATTATAATATTTTTATTCTAGAAAATAAATGCTTCAATTAAAGTTAGTAGAATTTATTCAAAACATCATTTTAGTAAACTTATAGATTTACCTCATAGTTTTTTAGTCATTCATTTACTCATTCATTTTTAAAAAATTTTTTTTATTAAGGTATTATATGTGTACATATCTTACCATTGTCCCCCTCACCCCACTCCCATACTTGCCCTCACCCCCCAGAGTTTTGCGTCCATTGGTTATGCTTATATGCATGCATACAAGTCCTTCGGTTGATCTCTTATCTCCCCCACCTCTCCCTAAACTTCCCCCTGTAATTTGACAGTCTGTTTGATGCTTTACTGTCTCTGTATCTATCTTTTTGTTCATCAGTTTATAATGTTCTTTATTATCCATAAATGAGTGAGATCATGTGATATTTATCTTTCTCTGACTGGCTTATTTCACTCAGCATAATGTCCTCCAATTCCATCCAGGTTGCTGCAAATGATGAGAATTCCTTCTTTTTTATGGCAGCATAGTATTCCATTGTGTAGATGTACCACAGTTTTCTGATCCAGTCATCTGCTGATGGGCACCTAGGCTGTTTCCAAATCTTAGCTATTGTGAATTGTGCTGCTATGAAATAGGGGTGCATATATCCTTTCTGATTGGTGTTTCTAGTTTCTTCAGATATATTCCCAGGAGTGGGATTACTGGGTCAAATGGGAGTTCTATTTTTAGTTTTTTGAGGAAACTCCATACTGTTCTTCATTGAGTGGCTGCACCAGTCTGCATTCCCACCAGCAGTGCATGAGGGTTTCTTTTTCTCCGCATCCTCGCCAACACTTGTCGTTTGTTGATTTGTTGATGATAGCCATTCTGACAGGTGTGAGATGGTACCTCATTGTCGTTTTGATTTGCATCTCTCAGATAATTAGTGACTTTGAGCATGTTTTCATATGTCTCTTGGCCTTCCTTCGGTCTTCTTTTGAAAAGATTCTATTTAGGTCCGTTGCCCATTTTTTTATTGGATCATTTATCTTCCTTTTATTAAGTTGCATAAGCTGCCTGTAGATGTTGGAGATTAAACCTTTATCAGTGATAGCATTTGCAAATATTTTCTCCCATAGTGTGGGCTTTCTTGTTGTTTTGTTGATGGTTTCTTTTGCTGTAAAAAAGCTTTTTATTTTGATGTAGTCCCATTTGTTAATTTTCTCTTTAGCTTCCATTGCCCTAGGGGCAGTGTCAGTGAAGAAGTTCTTTTGGCATATGTCTGAGATTTTGTTGCCTGTGGATTCCTCTAGTATTTTCATGGTTTCCCGTCTTATGTTTAAGTCCTGTGTCCATTTTGAGTTTATTTTTGGCTTTGTAATACAGCTTAAAATCTGGTATTGAGATCCCTCCTACTTTATTCTTCTTTCTCAGGATTACTGTGGCTATTCAGGGTCTTTTTTTATTCCAGATGAATTTTTGGAGAGTTCTTTCTAGGTCTGTGAAATATGCTGTTGGTATTTTAATGGGGAGTGCATTGAATCTATAGATTGCTTTGGGTAGTATGGACATTTTAATGATGTTGATTCTACCAATCCATGAACATGGTATGTTCCTCCATCTGTTTACGTCTTCCTCTATCTCTTTTTTCAGTGTCCTGTAGTTTTCCGTGTATAAGTCTTTTACCTCCTTAGTTAAGTTTATTCCTAGGTATCTTAATTTTTTTGGTGTGATGGTAAATGGGATTGCTTTTTTAGTCTCTCTTTCTGTAAGTTCACTATTGGTGTATAGAAATGCCATAGATTTCTTGGCGTTAATTTTGTATCCTGCTACATTGCTGAATTCATTTATTAAGTCTATTAGTTTTTTGATGGAGTCTTTCAGGTTTTTTATGTACAATATCATGTCATCTGCAAATAAGGACAGCTTTACTTCTTCTTTTCCAACTTGGATGCATTTTATTTCTTCTTCTTGTCTAATTGCAATAGCTAATACTTCCAGTACTATGTCAAACAGGAGTGGTGAGAGTGGGCATCCCTGTCATGTTCCTGTTCTTAGGGGAAGTGGTTTTAGTGTTTTCCCATTGAGTATGATGTTTGCTGTGGGTTTATCATATATAGCTTTTATTATGTTGAGGTATGATCCTTCTATTCCCACCTTGTTGAGAGTTTTTATCAACAAAGTGTGTTGGATTTTGTCAAATGCTTTTTCTGCATCTGTTGATATGACTATGTGATTTTTATCTCTCAATTTGTTTATGTGATGTATCACATTTATTGATTTGCAGATATTGTACCATCCTTGCATTTCCGGGATAAATCCTACTTGGTCATGGTGTATGATCTTTCTGATGTACTGCTGGAGCCGATTTGCTAGAATTTTGTTGAGGATTTTGGCATCTATGTTCATGAGGGATATTGGTCTGTAATTCTCTTTCATTGTGTTGTCTTTATCTGGTTTTGGCATTAGGGTGATGCTGGCTTCATAGAAGGTGTTTGGAAGTGTTCCTTTCTTTTGAATTTTTTGGAATAGTCTGAGGAGGATAGGTTTTAGTTCTTCCTTGAATGTTTGGTAAAACTCTCCTGTGAAGCCGTCTGGCCCTGGGCTTTTGTTTGCCGGAAGCTTTTTGATGACTGCTTCAATTTCTTCCATAGTTATTGACCTATTGAGCTGTTTAGATTCTTCCTGATTGAGTTTTAGAAGGTTGTATTTTTCTAGGAATATGTCCATTTCCTCCAGGTTGTCCAGTTTGTTGGAATAGAGTTGTTCATAGTATTTTGTAACAATCCTTTGTATTTCGTCGGGGTCTGTTGTTATTTCACCTCTTTCATTTCTGATTTTGTTTATTTGGGTCCTCTCTCTTTGCTTCTTGGTGAGCCTGGCTAGAGATACATCAATCTTGTTTATCCTTTCAAAGAAACAGCTCTTGGTTTTGTTGATATTTTGTATTGTTTCTTTGGTCTGTATGTCATTTATCTCCACTCTTATCTTTATTATTTCCTTCCTTCTGCTTACACTGGGCTTTTCTTGTTGCTCTCTCTCTAACTCTTTGAGTTTTAGGGTTAGGTAATTTATCACCATTGTTTCTTATTTTTTGCAGTAGGCTTGTAGAGCTATGAACTTCCCTCTCAGGACTGCTTTCGCTGTGTCCCACAGAGTTTGGATTGTTGTGCTTTCATTTTCATTTGTTGCCATGATGTTTTTTATTTCTTCCTTGATGTCTCTGGTAACCCAGTCATTGTTTAATAGCATGCTGTTTAGTCTCCATGTGTTTGATTTCTTTGGATTGTTTTTATTGTAGTTGATTTCCAGTTTTATGCCCCTGTGATCTGAGAAGATGCTTGATATGATTTCTATCTTCTTGAATTTGGAGAGACTTTGCCTATGTCCTAACATATGGTTTATCTTTGAAAATGACCCATGTGCACTTGAGAAGAATGTATATTCTGTGGCTTTGGGGTGAAATGTTCTGAAGATGTCAATTAATTCCATCTGGTCTAGTGAGTCATTTAGGATTGATGTTTCTTTGCTAATTTTTTGTTTAGAGGATTTGTCCAATGGTGATAATGGGGTATTAAAGTCTCCTACTATGATTGTATTGCTGTCAATCCCTCCTTTGATATCTTCCAGGAGTTTTTTTTATGTATTTGGGTGCTCCTGTATTGGGTTCGTATATGTTTACCAGAGTTATTTCTTCTTGTTGGATTGCTCCCTTTAGTATTATGAAGTGGCCTTCGTTATCTCTTGTTATGTCCTTCATTTTGAGATCTAATTTGTCAGATATAAGTATTGCTACCCCACCTTTTTTTTTTTCATTTCCATTCTCCTGGAAAACCTTTTTCCATCCCTTCACTCTCAGTCTGTATGCGTCTTTTTTTCTGAGGTGGGTTTCCTGTAGACAGCAAATATATGGGTTTTGTTTTCTTATCCAATCCATTACCCTATGTCTTTTGATTGGGGCATTCAACCCATTTACATTTAAAGTTATTATTGATAGGTACTTATTTGTCACCATTTTTATTCTATAACCCTGTGTTCCTTCTTTGCTTCCTATTTCTTTCTTTCTTTTTCTTTTTAATTTTTTTTTTTTTTTTTTACAGCAGACCCTTTAGCATTTCTTGCATTGCTGGTTTGGTGGTGATAAATTCCCTTAGTCCTTTTTTGTCTGTGAAGCTCCTGATTTCACCTTCAATTTTGATTGATAGCCTTGCTGGTACAGTATTCTTGGATTCAGACCCTTCCTTTGCATAACTTTGTATATTTCATTCCATTCCCTTCTGGCCTGATGAGTTTCTGTTGAGAAATCAGTTGTTAGTCTGATGGGGGTTCCTTTGTATGTAACTTTCTGTCTCTCTCTGGCCACTTTTAAGATTCTTACTTTGTCGTTGGTGTTTGCCAATTTAACCTTTTGCACTCGGATGTCGTGTGTGACTCGACACTGTTAGCATTAGAATAAAGGAATCGATAAAAAAACAAGCAAGTGCAAAGGGTTAATTATAATGTGCCTTGGCGTCGATCTTTTGGGGTTCATTTTGCTTGGGACTCTCTGAGCTTCTTGGATTTATATGGGTTTTTTCTTCCCTATATCAGGGAAGTTTTCCATCATCATTTCTTCAAACAGGTTTTCTATTCCTTGCTCAGTTTCCTTTCTTTCTGGAACCCCTGTTATTCGGATGTTGTTTTGTTTTGTGTTGTCCCAAAGTTCCCTTAGGCTCTCCTCCTGCTTTCTAATTTTTTTTTCTAGAAGCCTGTCTACTTTGGTATTTTTTTCCATCTTGTCTTCTAGCTCACTTACGCAGTCCTCTGCTTCTTCTAGTCTACTTTTGATGCTTTCTATTGAGTTCTTTACAGCAGCAAAGAACTCATTTCTTCTTGGTTTTTCTTCATTTCCTCTTAGTTCTTACTCATATTGTCGAATTTGTCTTCCATTCTTTTCAGCCACCTTATGACCATTTCTCTGAATTCTTTCTCTGATAGGTTGCTTGCCTCTAATTAGTTTACTTCCTTTTCTGGTGATGCCTGCTTTTCTTTCTTATGGGGTGTTTCTTTGTCTCCCCATGGTCTCTCTTCTCTGGATGTCTGATTATGTAGTTCTCTCTCTCCTTATCCCAGGCAAAATTTGACCTTTCCTTGGTGCAGTGAAGAGTTCCTTTGAATCCGTGTGTTTGCGCCGATTGGGGACCGTGTTCTGGTGCTCACAGCTGTTCAGTGTTCGCCGTTGTTGTGGAAAATCAGGCCTCCAATAAAATCCTCCTTCCCTTGCAAGATGGCGAGGTTTCCCCCTCTCCATTTACTCAGTAATTGATTCAACAAAAATTTCTTCATTACATTCAGAAACCTAGCAAGATTTTGGTGATGTAAAAATAAATAATACACTAACATTGTTCTCAGGAGCTCATACTTGGCCTAGAAGCTAGACATATTAGTAGAAATATTGAGATAAGTAGTGGAATACAGATATGGATGAAGTGTTGTGAAAGCACAGAAGAGGAAATGATTGCTTTTGCTTTGGGAAATTGGTAAAGGTTTTTAAAAGCAGTGGTAAGTGAGCTAGGTTTTGAAGTAGATGATTATAGGTGGATTTAGCTGAATCAGGGAGGCATGGAAGAGACTGACATAGCTCAATGTGGGGTAGGGGGGAATGAGAAGAGATAAAGAATTTATATACACAGTCCATGGACATGGGCAATAGGGTAGTAAAGACCTTGGGGGTGGGTAGGGGCTGTGAGGAGAGGGGGGATGGGGGAGAAAGGGAGATATCTGTAATAATGACAATAAAAATACATTTATAAATGAAAAAAAAAAGAATATGAAGTTGGAAATGTAAGTTGGAGCTATAAGTGAAATTCTTCAAGTATCTTTACTTATGAGTTTATACTTTGTTTTGGAGGTTTTTAGCCATTGAAGTAATATACTTGGATCAGAGTTTCAGAATGATAATTCCAGAAGCAGTTGGGAAAAGATAATTCCAGAAACAGTGGGGAAAAAGTAATTAAATGAGAAAAGATTCCTACCTTTTGAAGGGACCTTGTTCTGTTGGTTAAAACTATGCTTTTTCACCTTCTCTCTTTCTATTGACTGTTTAGATTTTGTTCATAAAGTACAATATAGACATTTTAATTTTTCAACATTTTATTATGAAATATTTAAGCATACAGAGAAGTTGAAGAAATTTTATGAAGAGTTCCACCTAGATGCTAATATTTTACTGTGTTTGCTTAATCACATATTTATTCATCAATCCATTCCCTTTTCCATCCTTGATTAATTTCAAGAATTATTAACTTAAAAAAAATCAACTTCATTGAGGTTTGGTTTACATATAATAAAATGCACCCATTTTAATTGAATAAATGAGTTCTTACAAAATTATGCACCCATGCAACTATCACCAGAATCAAGATATAAAATGTTTTCACCACCTCAGAAAGTTTCCTTATATGCCATCCCAGTCAGTTCTCCCTAAACCTGACCTTAGGCAACTACTGACATACTTTCAGTAACTATAGGTTTTTCATTTCTAATGAAATCATACATACATACTCATTTGTGTCTGGTTTCTTTTATTAATGTAAAGTTTTTGAGATTTAGCTATGTTGTTGTATCTATCAGTAACTTCTTCCTTTTATTGCTGAGTAGTATTCCACTGTATAAATATGATTTATTTATTTTAATATCTTTCAAATATCTATCTCTATATATTTATTTTTATTGATTTCAGAGAGGAAGGAAATGAATAAAAATGTATTTTTAAATTTTGCTTTTCGGTTTAGTATATATCCCTGCATTTCTTTGTCAATTCTAGACATTCTGTAATTGCAGTTTGTATGCTATATTTTGCATGTAGTCATAGTTTATTATAGCATAGCACTTCATTGTATTGATATTCCATCTTTTCTACTGTAAATGGACATTTGTGTTTCCAGTGTACCACATTTTCTTTGATCCAGCCAATTTCCTTTTCCATATCTGTTAATTACATCCCAGAAAAACTAGATGATAGTACTTGAGAATAAGAAAATATATGTCCCTTTTCCAGTGTCCATCAGCTCTTTCTAGTCTCTTTGCTATGTTTCCAACCAAGAACCAGGCAGGTGCTCAATGTAGTCTTTGAAGTAATTACTATTCTCAGCTCTCTTAAACACTGAAAACTTTAATCTCATCCATAGAAACGAAAATGGATGGAGACTAGAGAAATAGGGTAGCCTTGAGAGAAAGAGAGAGAGAGAGAGAAGTAGAGGGAAAGTCTCTTTAAGGAGAAAAAAAAAGGAATGGGGCATTTTGGTGGGGGATGAAGATGGGGTAAGAAGATAGAGAGGCAACATTAAAGATGGAATATGGAATTAAGTCAAAGTTGCCCAAAGTTGGCAGGTATATTTCACTTTCACAAAATGCAACATAACTTGTTAGATTTTCTTTGTATTACTTTGTTTAATTTTTAAAAATTATCCCAGTGTCTGGGTATTAAGAAGTTGCATAAATTCCATTATCTTAGATTATTGGTAATGGCAGAACACAATGTTTCTTTTTTGGATTATTTTGGTCAAAACCAAAAATTCCTTATATTTCTTTTCCTGAAGACTGCATTAGAATCTTCAGTGAGGCATCAGGTATGGCTCAAGCAAATATTTGTTAGCTACACAAATTACCACATGATATAGATTTGTTTCTAAACAGAGAGATGAGTTGACTTTGGCGAAAGTTGTTTTTTTTTTAATAGTTACTGAGAGAAATTTCACTTTTAGAAATTTTTATTTAAGAAATTTTTAATTTTTCTATTGATTTTAGAGAAAGAGGAATGGGGGTTGCGGGGAGAGAGAGAGAGAGAGAAAGAGAGAGAGAATGAGAGAGTGAATGTGAGAATATTGAGAGAAGAAATATCGATTTGTTGTTCCACTTATTTATGCCTTCATTGGTTGATTTTTGAATGTGCCCTGACTGGGATTGAACCTACAACCTTGGTGTATCGGAACAGTGCTCTAACCAACTGAGCCAGGGTCTGAAATTTTTTGATAGCGATGCTATAAATGGCACCATATTGGATATTTACTGGTAGATTGGCAAATTCCTTAGTGAAAGGACAGGTGAAAAAAGATTTATTCAACAAAGGGGACAAATTTAATCAATTAGCAAAAAGAAATGAGTTTACATTTATATTATATAATTAAGAAGTCCACTATAATACTATACCACAATACTGTAATATAAAATGACTGATGAATTTTAAAATGCTAAGCATTATTTTGTGTGTGCTTTTTTAAGTTTATAGAAAAATTTTTCAACCTTGCCTCAGAAATAATGCTTTTACCTCAGTGGGTTCATTTCCCTATGGTTCGTTTGGATTGTGAAGATTTGAAGACAGGCCTAACAAATAAAGCAAGAGCCTTTGCAAATATATTACTAAATGACATAGCTTCAAAACATAGAAACGAAAATGAATGGTAAGTGAAATTTATTGCCAAACTTAGAAGTATTGGGCTAAAAGATATATTTTGCTCATAATAACACTTGTTTAAAAACAAAAGATCTACCTAATAAAAGAGTAACATGCTAATTGACCATACCTTTGCGATGCCCACCAGCCAATCAGGAGTGAGTATGCAAATTAACCCAACAAAGCTAGCAGGTTAATTTGCATACACAGGCGCCGAGCAGCTGGGGGCGGGGTGGGATGCTTGTCAGGCATTCCGCACCACCCTAGCCACTCAGGGCCTCTGGGCAGCGTGGGAAGGCAGAAAGACGGCTCCGGCCCAAGCAAAGACGCTGCCGGCAGCCAGGGGAAATAAGGCCCATTCTTGCACGAATCTTTGTGCATTGGGCCTCTAGTTAAAATATAAGTACTTACAACTTTTTCTCCATAACTGCCTTCCAGGGAGGTTTCTTTGTTGTACCATTGATCTGGTTTCTTTCTTTCTTTTTAAAAATAGTTTATTGATTTTTCAGAGAGAGGGATATCCTTACCCCTCTCTGAAGAGAGAGAAAGAGAGAGACGTTGATGTGAGAATGCAACATCTATCAGCTGCCTCCTACTGTTGATGAGCCCTCAACCCAGGGCATGTGCCCTTAACCTAGAATTGAACCAGCACTTTTCTAGTGCTCAGGACACTACCCAACCAACTGAGCCCCACCAGCCAGTCCTGGTCTGTTTTTTTTTTGTTTGTTTGTTTGCTATTGTTTGAGGCTAGTTTTGAGGACTATATATATATATATCCACACACACACACACACACACACACACACATACACACACATACACATACTAGAGACCTGGTGCATGAAAATTCATGCACTGGAGGAAGTCCCTCAGCCCAGCCTGCCCCTTCTCACAGTCTGGGAGCCCTCAGGGGCGGGAGGCAACCCAGCGATCAAGGGAAGACGATGCCCCATCCCACCTCTGCTGCTGCCACTGCCGTCAGCACAAGCCTTGGCCAGCCCTGCTTACTTGAGCCTCAGGCGACCCTGGGTGGCTGGGAGCCTGAGGGGACTGAGGGACTCTGAAGGCAGGTGTACGGAGTGGCTGGGCCCGCCTGGGGGCAGGCCCGGCCTTGCCACACGCCTGCTGCCCCGGCGGGGCTGAGGGGACTGGGCACTGCCATCTTGTGGCTGTGGGTGCTGCCATCTTTGAGGGCTGGGCAGTCAATTAGCATATTCCCTCCTTATTGGCTGTGGGTGCCGCCATCTTTGCAATGGCGTGAGGGTCAATTAGCATATTCCCTCTTTATTAGATAGGATTAGTGTATACTATGTACTAGGCCCTTTTACATATGTTGTTATATTACAACAATCTAGTAAGATTAATGTTATTCACTTTATTTTATATATATAAAACTAAACCTCAGAGATTTGCCTAAGTTCACAATGCTAGTAATAGCTGAGGCAGGATTTAGATTTAGGGCCTGATCCAAAATATGCTCTATGTTATATGAAAATGTTACGTTAATTTTATAGTGCTGAGTTATACTAGGTAAGTTATGCTTAAATATTTTAAGATATCTTAGTGAATTAACCAATTATTTTTAGGATATCACAGTTCCTATTTTATAGTAATCATAACAATATATTCATTGAGTATAACACAGCATTCATTACCATAACTATAGTAAAGCACAGTATTATGTTAGTATTTGCAGTGAATTTGAAGCAATTAAAGAACATGCATTAAAAATCCCTGAGACAACAGAAGAGATGATGGATCTGATAGCTTATGTGGAAAAAGCCCGAACTGTTGGAATTCAGGAGTTGGTTTTAAGAATCCAGGTAAGAATATTTAATTTACATATTTTAAAATAGCTTTTTTCATTGTGAAATATGATAAACATATAGTTAGTAAATAGTTAAAACTTAGGCATCTATGTTACCACCACCCAGGTCAAGAAACCAGCACCCAGAAGCACTTTGAGTATGGCTTTGTGATTATAGCTACTTCTCTCTCCTAGAGGTTCCCACTTGGTTTCTGTAGTAATCACATATATTTTTCCTTTAATTCCAAAAACTATACATACATCCTTAAACAGCATAGATTTAAATTTTTTCTTTTATAGTTTCTACATTTGGTAGTATGCTTATGCCTTGCCCAGTACAAGATTATATACCTAGTCACCTATATTGCACTCTATGATTTTTAGATAGATATGAAGGGAGATGGAATGATAGAAACATTGATGAGAGAGAAGCATCTATTGGCTGCCTCCTGCACGCCTCCTACTGGGCCATGCAACCAGGCCATGGGCCCTGACTGGAATTGCACCAGTGACCTCTTGGTGCATGGGACGATGCTCAATGCACTGAGCCACACCAGCTGGGCTTCTTGTATATTTTTTGAGAACCTGTTTGGTTTTGCCTTTCAGTTAGGTTTCAGTCCTCTTGGAATTTTATTGTTGTGAATGATGTGAAGTCAAATTTAATTATTTTTCCGTATGTATGAGCAGATACACACACACACACACACACACACACACTCACACATATGTATGCTATTTTTAGATTTTTTTTTTATTGTTGACACTATTAGAGATGTTCCCTATTAATCTCTCTTTGCTCCCAGCACCCAGCCTTCGCTGCCCTTCCCGTCTCCCTCCCCTCCCCCTGCCTTCACATATTATTGTTATGCATATATGCATACTTGGGGCCTGGTGCACAAAATTCGTGCACTGGGGTGGAGTATCCCTCAGCTCAGCCTGCACCCTCTCCAGTCTGGGACCCCTCGGGGGATATCGGACTGCCGGTTTAGGCCTGATCCCTAAATCGGCAGTTGGACATCCCTCTCACAATCCGGGACTGCTGGTTCTCAATCGCTAGCCTGCCTGCCAGCGTGATCAACCCCTAACCACTCCCCTGCCAGCCTGATCGGCGCCTAACTGCTCCCCTGCTGGCCCGATTACCCCAACTGTCCTCCCCTGCTGACCTGGTCACCCCCAACTGCCCTCCCCTGCTGACCTGGTCACCCCTAACTACCCTCCCCTGTCAGCCTGGTCACCCCTAAATTCCCTCCCCTGCCAGCCTGGTCGCCTCTAACTGACCTCCTCTGCAGGCCCGGTCGCCCTCAACTGCCATCCCCTGCCGGCCTGGTTGCCCCCAACTGCCCTCTCCTGCAGGCCTGGTCCCCCCCCAACTGCCCTCCCCTGCTGGGCTGGTTGCCCCCAACTGCTCTCCCCTGCTGGGCTGGTTGCCCCCAACTGCCCTCCCCTGCTGGCCCGGTCACCCCCAACTGCTCTCCCCTGAAGGCCTAGTCACCCCCAACTGCTCTCCCCTGCAGTCCTGGTTCCCCACAACTGCCCTCCCCTGCTGGGCTGGTTGCCCCCAATTGCCCTCCCCTGCAGACTTGGTCACCCCCAACTGCCCTCCCATGCTGTCTTGGTCACCCCCAACTGCCCTCCCCTGCAGGCCTGATCCTCCCCTAACTGCCCTCCCCTGCAGGCGTGGTCCTCCCCAACTGCCCTCCCCTGCAGGCCTGGTCACCCCCAACTGCCCTCCCCTGCAGGCCTGGTCCCCCCTGAACTGCCCTCCCCTGCAGGACTGGTCACCCCCAACTGCCCTCCCCTGCAGACCTGGTCGCCCCAAGTTCCCTCTCCTGCCAGCCCGGTCACCCTTAACTGCCCTCCCCTACTGGCCTGGTTGCCCCTAACTGCCCTCCCCTGCTGGCTTGATCATCTACAACTACCCTCCTCTGCCGGCCATCTTGTGGTGGCCATCTTTGACTACATGGGGTGGCCATCTTGTGCGAAGGCGTGAGGGTAAATTTGCATATTAACTCTTTATTATATAGGATATGTTCTTTGACTAATCGCTTCCAACCCCTCTCCTCTCTGTTCCATGTATCCATGCCTCCAGCCCTACCTTGTTCATCAGTTTATTTTGTTGATTAGATTCCACATATAAGTGAGATCATATGGTATTTGTCTTTCTCTGAATGGCTTATTTCACTTAATAATTTCCAGGTTCATCCATGATGTTGCAAAGGGTAAGAGTTCCTTTTTTTGTAAAGCCGCATAGTATTCCATTGTATAAATTTACCATAGTTTTTTTATCTACTCATGTACTGATGATTAGTGATGTTGAACATTTTTTCATGTTTATTGGCCTCTTTGGATAAGTGTCTATGCAGGTTTTTTTCCCATTTTTATATTGGATTGTTTGTCTTCCTGGTGTTGAGTTGTAGGAGTTCTTTATATATTTTGGAAATTAACCCCTTATCAGACATATCATTGCTGAATATGTTCTTCCATACAGTGAGTTCCCTTTTCATTTTATTTAATTTTTAATTTTAAATGCTCACCCAAGGATATGTTTCCATTGGTTTGAGAGAGAGAGGCAGATGAGAGAGAAGGGGGGGGGGGAGAGAGAGAGAGAGAGAGAGAGAGAGAGAGAGAGAGAGAGAAAGAAAGAATTGGTTGTCTCATTGCCTCCTGTATGCACCCAACTTAGGGACCAAGCCTGCAATCTGGATATGTGCCCTGACAGGAAATCAAACCTGTGACCCTTCCATACCATGACAACGCTCCAATCAACTGAACCACACTGGCCAGGCCTCCCTTTTCATTTTTATTGATGGTTTCTTTTGCTGTGCAGAAGTTTTTTAGTTTGATGTAGTCCCATTTGTTTATTTTTTCTTTGTTCCTCTTGTCCTTGGAGTTTTATCAGCAGAAATATTGCTCTGCAAGATGTCTGAGATTTTACTGCCTATGTCTTCTGGGATTTTTATGGTTTCTCAATTTAAGTATTTTATCCATTTTGAGTTTATTCTTGTGAATGGTGTAAGTTGGTGGTCTACTTTTATTTTATGTTTTGTATTACCTGTCCAACTTTTCCAACATTTATTGTATGCACCTGCCTCCTTTGTAAAAAATTAATTGACCATAAAGGTGTGGGTTTATTTCTGGCTCTCTGTTCTGTTCCATTGATCTATATGCCTGTTCTTGTGCCAATACCAGGCTGTTTTGATTACAGTGGCCTTATAGTATAGTTTGATATCAGGTATTGTGATATCTCCAACTTTATTCTTCTTTCTCAAGATTGCTGAGGCTATTAGGGGTCTTTTCTGGTTCCAAATAAATTTTTAGAACATTCTTCTAGATCTTTGAAATATGCCATTGGTATTTTATTTTTAAAATATTTTAAAAAATATTTCTTATTGATTTTTAGAGAGAGGAAGGTAGAGAGGAAGAGAGAGACACACATATCAATGTGAGAGGGAAACATTGACCAGCTCCCTCCTGCACACCCCCTGCTGGGAGATCGAGCCTGCAACCCAGGAATGTGCCCTGACCCTTTCAGTGCATGGAACAACACCCTACCAACTGAGCCACAATAGCCAGGGCACCATGGATATTTTAATAGGAATTGCATTGAATCTAAAGATTGCTTTGGATAGTATGGACATTTTAATGACGTTAATTCTTCTGATCTATGAACATGGTATGCTTCCATTTGTTGGTATCATCCTCTATTTCTTTCTTCGGTGTACTATTGTTTTCTGAGTACAGGTCTTTTTCCTCCTTGGATAAATTTATTTCTAGATACGTTTTGTTGTTGTTGCAATGGTAAATGGAATTCCTTTAAAAAATATTTTTATTGCCCTAACCGGTTTGGCTCAGTGGATAGAGAGTCAGCCTGTGGACTGAAAGGTCCCAGGTTCAATTCCAGACAAGGGCATGTACCTTGGTTGCGGACACATCCCCAGTAGGAGGTGTGTAGGAGGCACCTAATAGATGATTCTCTCTCATCGATGTTTCTAACTCTCTGTCCCTCTCCCTTCCTCTTTGTAAAAAAAAAAAAAAAAATCAATAATATATATTTAAAATATTTTTTTATTGATTTCAGAGAGGGAGAGAGAGATAAGAAGCATCCATGATGAGAGAGAATCATTGATCAGCTGCCTGCTGCACACCCCACACTTGGGATCGATTCTAAAACCTGGGCGTGTGCCCTGACCAGGAATCAAGCCACGACCTCCTGGTCACACAGGCCAGGCTAGGATTTTTTTTTTTAGTTTCTCTTTCTGAGAGTCATTATTTGTATATAAAAATGCCACTGATTTCTGGATATTAATTTTGTATCTGCTACTTTGCCAAATTCATTTATTAACTCTGGTAGTTTTTTTTGGTGGAGTCTTTAGGGTTTCCTATGTACAATATCATGTCATCTGTGA
Source organism: Eptesicus fuscus (assembly GCF_027574615.1). NCBI lineage: Eukaryota > Metazoa > Chordata > Mammalia > Chiroptera > Vespertilionidae > Eptesicus > Eptesicus fuscus. The sequence continues at coordinate 45,388,152 of NC_072490.1, read as the reverse complement.
ATAATAATACTTTTGCTTCCTCATTTCCAGTTTGGATGCCTTTTATTTCTTCTTCTTGTCTGATCACTGTGGCTAGGACTTCTAGCACTATGTCAAATAAGAGTGGTGAAAGTGGACATCCCTGTCTTGTACCTGTTCTTAGGGGAAAGAGTTTTAGGTTTTGCCCATTGAGTATGATGTTGGCTGTAGGTTTGTCACATATGGCCTTTATTATGTTGAGATATTATCCCTCTGTTCCCACTTTGCTGAGAGTTTCTATCAAAAATGGGTGTTGGATGCTAAGCGAAATAAGCTAGTTGAAGAAAGATAAATATCACATGATCTCACTCATATGTGGGATATAATAGTCAACATAATTTGATGAAAAAAAAAATAGATCCAGAGACAAATGGCAGGGGAGGTATGGGGGTTAGAAGCAACCAAAGGACTTGTTTGCGTGCATATTAGCATAACCAATGGACACAGACACTGGAGTGGTGGGGGCTTGCCTGGGGTGGGAATGGCTGGGGGGGGGGTCAATCAGGGAAAAAGGAGACATATGTAATTCTTTAGACAATAAAAAAGGGGGTGTTAGATTTTGTTGAATGCTTTTTCTGCTTATATTGACATGATCATGTGATTTTTGTGTTTCAGTTTGTTTATGTGAGGTATCACGTTTCTTGGTTTGCGATTATTATACCAGCCTTGCATCCCTAGAATAAATCCCACTTGGTCATGGTGTATGATCTTTCTTTTAAATAAATCTTTATTGTTCAGATTATTACAGTTGTTCCTCTTTTTCCCTCCATAGCTCCCCTCCACCCAGTTCCCACCCAACTTCATGCCCTTACCTTCCCACCACACTGTCCTCATCCATAGGTGTATGATTTTTGTCCAGTCTCTTCCTGCACACCCCACACCTCTTTCCCCCTGAGAATTGTCAGTCCACTCCCTTTCTATGCCCCTGATTCTATTATATTCATCAGTTTATTCTGTTCATCAGATTTTTTATTCACTTGATTTTTAGATTCACTTGTTGATAGATATGTATTTGCTGTTCATAATTTTCATCTTTACTTTTTTCTTCTACCTACTCTTCTTAAATAGTATCTTTCAACATTTCATATAATACTGGTTTGGTGGTGATGAACTCCTTTAGCTTTTTCTAATCTGTGAAGCTCTTTATCTGACCTTCAAGTCTGAATTATAGCTTTGCTGGGTAGAGTAGCTTTGCTTGGTTGTAGGTTCTTGCTTCTCATCACTTTGAATATTTCTTGCCCTCCCGTCTGGCCTGCATAGTTTCTGTTGAGAAATCAGCTGACAGTTGTATGGGTGATCCCTTGTAGGTAACTAACTGTTTTTCTCTTGCTGCTTTCAAGATTCTATCTTTGTCTTTTGCCCTTGGCATTTTAATTATGATGTGTCTTGGTTGGTCCTCTTTGGATTCCTTTTGTTTGGGGTTCTGTGCGCTTCCTGGACTTGTAAGTCTGTTTCTTTCACCAGATGGGGGAAGTTTTCTGTCATTATTTCTTCAAATAGGTCTTCAATATCTTGCTCTCTGTCTTATTCTGGCACCCCCATAATTCAGACACTTGAAGTTGGTTTGCTTGAAGTTGTCCCAGAGGCTCCTTACACTATCTTCATATTTTTGGATTCTTTTTTCTTTTCCGGTTGGGTGTTTCTTGCTTCTTTGTATTTCAAAATCTTTGACTTGATTCTTGCGATCCTCTAGTCTGTTTTTGGATCTCTGTATATTATTCTTTATTTAAGTCAGTGTATGCTTAATTTCTAATTGGTCCTTTTTCATATCCTTGAGGGTCTTACTAAATTTATCAGCGGTTTCTAGAAAATTCTTAAAAAACCTTATAACTCTGGTTTTGAACTCTATATCCTCCATTTCTTTCATTTGTGACCTGTTTCTTTGTCTCTGCATTTTGGCTGCTTCCCTGAGTTGATAGAGTGGCTTTGTGTGCTAGGTGTCCTATAGGGCCCAG